>NC_137653.1:3686020-4369419 GCF_963422515.1 Blennius ocellaris | reverse complement strand
CCTTTCTCTGTCAGCGGTCCAAACATCGACCGGCCACTCTGCCTGCGGACGTCCCTTCACGTCTCCAACCTCCTGGTCCCTCGTGGCCGATCGAAAGCCATCTTCCACCATTAGTTTTCTGTGGTTTTCAACCGGTCTGTCATCAGCTTGTTGCCGATTTTATTAATTTGACCTGCTTAATTTAATGTCCCTTTGAGAAAAAAATTAAGAAATAAATAAAACAAAATACTAAGCCCACTAAGCCCTTATTCCTGTTGCAAAAAAGAGCAATTAGAATCATCAGTAAGAAAGGTTATAGAGAACACACCAATCCTTTATTTATTGAAAACAAACTTCTTAAAGTTAAGGACCTTGTCGACTTAAAAATTTGGATTATTATGTGGAAAGCAAAACAAAAATAAATTGCCAAACGATGTTCAAAGTAATTTTGTTGCACAAACCGTTTGCCGGAGGAGAAAATATAATTTTCAGAACATGTTTGCACGGACGTCGTTGAAACGGAAATGTCCATCTGTTTATGGAGAAAAAACTGTGGAACTCTTTAAGTGTGGACTTTAAATGTTGTTCAAGTGTTTACAAATTTAAGAAAATGTACAAAGAGAAAATTCTGAGGGACTATGAAAACATTTTTAAAATAATTGACTGTAACTGTAGAACTGTAAGACGGATGCGGGTTTTATTTTTGTTATGCTTTGTGAGCTGGTGAGGAGTCGGGGTGGAACGATGGGGAATCGAATTGATTTGATTTTGTTGTAAAGTTGCTAATAGGAACAGATAACACAAGATTAATCCTCTCTCTGTTCCTTTTTGTTCACGTATGGATGACATATATATATATATATATATATATATATATATATATATTCCCTCTGCCAAGTTGATTATGTTTCACTGCAGGCGACACAAATGTTCAGGACAATCTCCAGCCGCCTATTAGATTGTAGTACAGATATTCTGTCGGCCAGCTGTAAATAAGGCTGCTTGTCTTCCTTCCAAAGGAGGAAACATTGTGGAGACACAAGGTGTTCACCCAGCAGTGAGAAACTGCTGGAGTTTGCGTTTATTTAATTTGATCCTGACTGCCAGCCTACAGCTGGCTAGCTAAGTGCTTTGCCATTAAGGCTCCGTTCTGCGCTTAATTCTGCCACGGCGCCGGGGCTTATGGGTATAATGACGGGGAAGCGTACCGCCTGCCTCACAGTAAATGTTTACCGTCTTGTGGAGCTACCTTGAGAGTAAGCAGACGGCCCCTCCTCCGGTCTTCCTAATTAAACTAATGGCTCCAGTAACCTGACCCCCGGTGCCCTGTGCTCTTCGTCTGCAGATTTATAACGAGAAGAAGAGCCAGTTTGAAATCAAGAGAAACAACCCCAAGGACTTGGTGGAGAAGGTGGCGCGGGACATCTCCAAGCTGCTCGACAGCAAGAGAAAAGCCCTGAAGGTAAGACGACGACGACGCTCCACATGTTGCAACACCTGCGTGAGCCGGACGGCAGCAATTACTACCGACCGTTACTAAGATCTCAACGTGAAGCTGATTTTAACGACCCACTGGTCACTTTTCAATTATGGAATTCTGACCCGCCCCATGGAGAAGTGACCTCCTCCCATTAGGTCGTGGTAAAGTGGCCTACGTCTCAACAGCCAACATGCATATGAAAGAAAAAGATTCTATTTTGCATATACAGACTTTTAAGTGTAATTTCTGTGCATGTGATAGGATTTAGCATTGCCTTATTTTGAAATTGTGTTTATGAAAGGAAAGATCCAAGTGATACACAAAAGCCGTGGCTTATGACATGTAACAAGTAATGTTTATATTAAATATCTTCATTAGCACATTAGCAAAAAGTAAAATTTTATATTAAGGGTCAAAATTCTGTGGGGTGGGTCAATTTTCCATACTACATTTTTCCATTCTATATAGATTCTGTATAGATTCTATATGGGGTCAGACTTCTATACGACACCTGTTTTGACCCATGGACCTTATATACACAACATAGGTAAAGCGAGAAGAAAAAAGGTTAAGGACAACACACCTGAGATAGTCATAGTTTACGTAAGTATTTATTAACAAGAACATTTTCACCACCACGCAGTTCGTACATGGCTCCCGGTGCTCTCCAAACACTTATGGGAAATAAGAGACTGAATTCACATGTGCAAAGAGTTTTTAGTTTTTTTTTTTGTCCAGAGGCTCCGTCTGGCTACTTCCTGTGACCCACTTCCTGTCCTCTCTGGGCCAATCACAGTGGAGGACTCCTTGTCCTGCAGTTATCTTAACTCCCCTCAAGGGGGAGTCCAGGAGCATTTGATTTGTTCCATATTTACACTACAAAAGGTATAATTGAGCCAGAATAGTCTCCAACAGGCACAACAGTGCAGACTGTCACATACTAATACATGCTCAATTGTCATCGTGTTTAAATGCATTTAATATTACATCTTGGACCTTCTGGCACATGGACTCGCATCATTTAGTTAAAAGCTTCATTTAAAGGAATCGCTAAGTTTGTACATTGAGCGTTAATACACTGAGCTGCATGCTGAAGGCTAATCTCCAGCACTGCATTTAACATTTAAGATCCATTCTCGTCTTTGACGATTGTGTTTAAATGCTTCAAATGACTCTTAATGCTCATACTATATTCTTGGGCACTGTTTAAAACGCCGAATTCTAAATTGTGCATGATATAGGACAATAGATAGACAGTGGATTGTAGTTCTCTGTATTTAGCTTTCAGGTAAAATTCAGCTTTTTTTTAAGAAGGTACACTTTTGTCTCCTAAATTATAATTTAAAATAAAGTAACACATTCTTCATTAAAAATTAGCACGAGGAAATGTGTTCATGAGTGTCAGCAGAAAGAGTTAAAAGAGGTACTGATCCTCTACCTGGAAAATCAGCATTCATATTGTATTTATTTATTTTTCCCAATTTTTAATATATTTTTAGGTGTTTCTGTCTTTGGTTTCAATCCATCCATTGGGCAAAACTGTAATCCCAAGAAGAGTGCATTTTGATAAAGATAACTACCATCCATCCATCCATCCATCCATCCATCTGTTGCTCGAGACAAATCCCACCTGGCTCCGGTACATTCTGACCACCAGTCCATGAGAACTAACAGGAGGAAGACTTAATTTACGTTTAATCAGCCCTTCAAGAAGTTAAAATTAGTTTTGCTCTCCCGGTGAGAATCCTTTCACCTCGCGATGTGGCGACGGCGAAGCAGGATGTTAGAGGGGCGGGGAAAAAAAGCAATGACAAAAGTGCAATAATCAATTTAAATAAAATGTGATTTGTAATTGGACATTTTTAATTTGTAATGTCAGATGTCCCCGGTTGTGCGGTGGACCCGTCCAAACACACACTTCTACACAAGTCATCTTCACACTGACAATTACATGTTGAGAAGTTATAATTCCCAGAATAGCTTCATAGACTGATTATGCTCTTGAAAAGAAAAGAAAAAAAAAAGAGCTAATTTCATTCATTTTGTCCTTCTTGCCAGTTGGGGCAGTTATTTCAATCAGTTTGGTGATAATCATCCTCTCCACCCACATTTAAAGTCACACACACATCTATTCTACACCAACTCATTCAAACTCTTCCTGCTTTTTTTTCTTTTTTTTCTCCTCCTTAAACTCACACCTATAACACCTCCAAAGAACCGACAGGATAAACACTTATTTCATGACAGAAGTTGTGACTGCTCTTGTGTGCCACCATTTAATTTGCATGCCTGCGAGTTCGCAAGTTATCGTTTGACTTTCATCCATATGGCGCCTCGTTTAAAGATGGAGGTGACTGAGGGACGGCAGCCGCTCGGCTTCTGCATAAATACGATCCCTCAAGGCAGAAAGGGAGAGATTTCATTTTTTAATTTTTTTTTTTTTTTTTTACAAACTTTCCGAGGGTTCGCCCTTATAAAAGAGCAGAAGTGTATATCTTTTAAGAGTGTGTGGTCTTGTGGGATGAGGCACAGTCCTGCTAAGGAGCGGGAGCCTCTCAGAGGCACGGTTAATTCCGCATTTCGGATCCTTGAAGCGAAGGAAGCGTTGCCGTCCCGTCTCCCGCGGCCGTGTCTCGGATTGGATTCGAAATGGCAATGACCCCTCCACCTTCGCTTTGTCGAAGGTGGGGAGGCGACGTTACAATCTCACCTTCACTGCCCCATGCAGACCCCTGCTTCAACACACACACACACACACACACACACACACATGAAACAACCCGGGCTCGCCCTCTCCACCGACGCCACCCCAAACCTCCACGGGCCACACTGTCACCTCACATCCTGTCGGGGAGATTCAGACTCAGGAGGGAGGAAATGAGGTGAAAAAAGAGAAGGTCTGGAATGAGAATGTCTCCCTGGGGCGTGAAAAGAAAAAAAAATCAAGAAAATGATGTTCAGAAATTCATAGATTTAAAAATGAGCAGCAGGCGGGGGGGCGGAAGCGAGAGGGGGAGGGATGGGGGTGGTGGGAGGGGGGGGGTGCAGGGGGGGAAAAAAAGAGTTTAGGGCATAAAAATGAAAAGGAAGAAAGTAGAGGGAGAGGAGGAAAGTGGAATGATAAAAATGGAAAAGTCAATGTGCAATGTATTCCAGTCATTATGACATTAAAGAGTACAAACCTTTACAGAGAAATATGCAACAAGTTAATGTGTTTTATTTCGCCAGGATGTGATGGGTTTTTTTGTGTTTTTTTTCTTCTTCTCATAGCTAAAACTGAGAATTAAATCCTGTAGGTAAATACATTCATATGGACTTATTATTCATGCAGGCAGAGAAGTGAAATCCGTGTCTTAATGCGGTCGGTAGATAAGAAGGTCTCAAACTCCGCTCGGCGCGGTATTGACAGCGTTTATATTCCAGCCTGTCTCTAACCCCCCGTAATGGTTATTTAGTCCCAAATATTCGCCGCCGCACATTTAAAGAAGTGCGTATTTGCATGCATGCAGGAAGAAATTATCCTCCTGCTACTTATTTACATACTGCTTCGGGTGATTCGCTGTAATTCATGTTTATATTACTAATGAGAAAATGCACGGTGACAATAAACACAAGTCACCGATATACAGTCGGGAGGGGGAGAGAGTTTTTTTTTTTTTTTTTCCCTCACCGCTCCGGATTTAGTTGATTTAGCTGTTAATTCCTAAATTAGCCAGCCGTTTTAATTATTGAACCGTTTGTACAGTGGGAAGGGGATGAAGCGAAACTAAATCTGGTAGGCGAGTTCACGTTTGTTTTGTTTACCTGCTCTGGCTCGTGTCTCACCTGGGGGGCGATTAACATCACGTCCGAGATGCAGTTTGCGGCAGCAGAAAAAGGGGACCTTAATTAATGAGCGTTGTTTTTGTTCTCACCAACCGAGCCTTAATGCCCACATTTGGCTTCCGCCGAGTCGCTTTAAAATATGAACTGAAAGTGCAACATACTTAACGCACCCCATTATGCTATAAATGGCAGTGGGGTAAGCTGACTTACTTTTTGTCAAAAGCCTCTCAAATGTTTATTCTTTTTTTCTTTTCTTTATTTCCTCCCCTCTTTCCTTGTCTTAATCTCCTCCACTCGATGTCCCGGCCTGCTCTCTCCTTCTTGCCTGTGGCTTCAGAGGATCTGATTCTGTGGTTCCAGCCCAAATTAAAATGTAGCACAAACCTCGCCAGTGGACAGTTTATATGAATTTCTCCTACATTTTTTTCCAAGTTGAAATTCAATTCAGGAAGGTTTTCTCCGATTTGGGCTTATTTCAATGACCCTGGTGTCACGTTTTTTTTTTTTTTTTAGAGAAACCAGTTTTAGGTTCGGGATGTTCCTCGTCGAGTAATTTCTCTGTTGACTAATCGGGAATTCAAATTAAGACCAGTCGAGTTGTCTGTGTGGTCGACCTCAACATATACAATAAATCTCCCTGAAGCAGTTTTAACGCATGACTTTTGTGTTTTCATTTCTTAAAAGTTTCACATTTACTCGACGATGTTTTGACGATTACGTCCGTTCACATGGAAACGGTAGAATCGCTGAAAACAATGTAGTTTTCATGGACAGTGAACGCAGTTGGATTTGTTCTCCATCCCTCCAGTCTTATTTCCATTAAAAACTCCACAAACTGTGCCATGAGAGGACATGACTTCTATTTTTTTTTTTTCAATCTGCTCCGGTACTCTGAAGGGAGACTGCTGTGTCGGCGCTGTAGCACCAACCAGTGGCGGGAAGGTGTATAACAGTTAAAGAATCATTAGACATGAGTCACTATTTTTTGATGAAGTGAAGGATTTTTGATTGGCTGATTTCAACTTTCAACTTTTACTAAATCGACAGTGTTGTTTATTCCTGCCCGTCTTAAAATTGTTGTCAGGTGCGTGTTTTTCTTGTAGCCTTCTGTAATTATTGTTTATGCTAAAATCAAACAATATTTATCCCACAGTTTATTCTAAAGCAAAAAAAAAATAGGGTACGGCAAGACTTATTTGGATTATCGGTATATTTCCCGAAGTTATTTTGGACAAACTTTTTTTGCCTTTTGTTCGTCTCCCCAGACGACGGCTCAGCTCGGAAAGCCTGCCCAGGGGATGAAACAGAAATGCCTCCAACTGTGAACGACTTCCATTTGATTTGTCCAAGTCTAATGATAAACAGCTGAATGTATTTTCCACCCACAAAAAACAGAGACATTTTAGATGCTGTCCTTCACATTATACTTCTGGTTGTAATGTTTTAATGTGGTTTTAGATCCAAAACCACATCTGGATTAAGATTAAAGCGACAGTACCTGGTTTGACGGTTTATGGTAGTGGTTGGTGTTCGAGAAGGAGGCTCGGGAATAGATTCAGTCAATGAGTGCATCAGTCAGGCCGTTCAAGTGTGTGTATTTATGTGCGTGTGCACATGCATGCGTATGTTATCTGCGCAACAGGCTCCCACCTGAGTGATACAACAGGAGTGTCAGTCTGACGGGTCTTTTAACCCAGAGCAGCCGGAGAGAACGCGGCTCTCCATGTAACCTGTCATGTGTATAAAGCCGAGCAGGTGAGCTAGACCTCCCCAGCCCTCATCGCCGCCCGCGCTCCTGTTTGTGACGCCGTACATGTGACAAATCGGACGAGGCCTTTCTGGACCAGCTGAGGCGGCACGGCGCGGCATCCCCGTGCGCTGTCGGCGTCGGGCGGAGTCGAGCTGCCCGTCAGACCACTGGTGGGAGTTTTTCACCCGCCTCGGCGAGGGAAGCCGAGGACGGAGATCGTGCTCCTCTCCCCATCAGCTTGTTTGCGCAGCAAAGCGACCATTGTCGACGCTCTTAAGTTGTGATTTCACAGACGGGACTGGAGGAATAAAGAGGGGGACTAAGGTTGGTCTAATCCAATTACACAGATCTCAATACTATTCCAATACCACTTCCAGGCTGAGGGATGAGTGCGTCTGGAAGGCTCGCTGTGTAATGGATGCTCGCGTGAGGTAGCTCTTGGTGCGGTTCCAGGGTCAAAACATGGAGATGACTCAGGCAGGTGAAACCTTCTTTCTTTGAACAACAACAACAACAAAAATACAACAAAATAAAATTACAGAGAAACAACAGAAGATAGTGGCGAGGCTTAAGCAGCAGGCAGAGAGATAAAACACAAAGAGAAACACTGGCAGAACAGAGGTCTTATAGTTTTACAAGTGCACATGCAGCGCTCCGTGGCTTGTGGTTCACTTCACTGCTCTGCAAGAGGAGATTGACCCACATATAAAGAGACATGGTTGAATCCGAAGTGGTTGCACGGAAAAGTGACGGTGAATGTGCCACGGACATGTTTTGCACGTGAAGATGAACTAACGTGCTTTGAGTAGGAACCTTGGTCATCAAGCTCTCGCGTTAACGTGATGATGAAACGTGCGTGTCGGCAGTAACGGTGTTGTTTCTTTTATAGTTAAAAAGCAGTTTACTTTTTCTGGAATTTTCAATCATACTTTTTTTTTTTTTACCCCGGCACACTCCCAGTCATCAAAGAGGCAGTTATTTGACTCCTTTTTGGGTTCGCGCATAGTAATTTAAATCACGATGTGAATGAAAATGTATTACAAAGCGTTGCATAAGAAGGTTTGTCCAACAGCTGCTCTCCGTAGTACGGTACCAACCGTGGAGAACCATGGCCAAATGATATTTGAGTGACGTATATTTCCATTTAAAAAAAAAAAAGTTAAGGAGGTTTTTCCAGATATGACCGACTTTTTCAATAGCCAGCTGAACATGTGTCACCCACCCTGGAAGTTCCTGATACTAGAATGTGGAACTATTGTTGGCGCAGAGAACGTACCGTACAGGCCTGCGGAGAAATTTATATTGGGTACAAATTTAGAAGTAGGCGCAGTAGAGCAGTGTTTTTCAACCTTTTTTGAGCCAAGGCACACTTTTTTGTTTGGAAAAATCTCGAGGCACACCGCCACCAGAAAATCTTAAAATTTGAGACTCTGTAGCCTATATTAACAATATAAAGTCATTCTCATCAAAGTTTTATCAACAGGAATCAAATAAATATAGAAAAAAAAGTATTTCCCAATGTCTTTTTTTATTTTTACTCACTCAAGTGTGAAACCTGGGCCTGATGGATGAACACAGAACTGATAACCTGGTTAGCGTTCTTCCTTTTCAAAAACTTCTCCATCACTGTCACTGACACAGTACTTTGATACAAGATGGGAGAAGCCGCAGGTGGTGGTGATTAACCAGACTGTCTGTTAAGTTTTGATTTAACCGGCAAATTTATGTGCTGCCATCTATTGGCGAAGAGTATTTATACATGATCACTCCGCAACATACTGCTCTCACAGCTGACAGCGGCTGTGAGAGCAAATGATTTTTAGAAAAAATGTGAAATTGGATCATTTCCCACGGCACACCTGACTATATCTCGCAGAAACACCAGTGTGCCGCGGCACCGTGGTTGAAAAACACTGCAGTAGAGAACGTTTGATGGGAAAAAGAGTAATAAGGGCATTCAAACATATTGCGAAGGTTAAACTTTTTTTTTTTTTAAATCTGCTTAGTTACACGTACAGTGACCAAACTTGAAGAAGCGATCCGAATCTGTCGTGCTCTGAAGACGACGGTGGACAGTGATGGGCGGGTCTGAGCTTTCCGGAAAAGAATGGCGGCGATGTTGCGCAACTTTGCGGTCATGCTGATTGTAAAAGATTGCAGGGTTCAGACCGGACACTGCGCAGAGGGGGGGCGGCCAAAGCGCCGTTGACAAGAAATAATCAATCAGACGGCACGGACCTCCGTCTCTTACTAAAGCGTGGAAACCAAGACGACGCAGCCGACGGTCGGGGATGGGGATGGGGGGGAGGGGGAGGGACGGGCCGCTCCCAGTCATCTGTCATCCCATTACATCCAGTAATAATTCACTGAGACACCGAGTCGCCATGCGTGGCGCATGGCGTTGACACCAGGGGTGAACATTCGGTTCTGCTCAGTCTGTGACCTGGTCACTGTGAGCTCACCTGCAGGACCCCCCCCCCCACAAAAAAAAAATAAAGACGAAATATACCAAACGGTATTTCTAACAAAGGGAATTGGAGTTGACACCAAACAGTTTTCAAACTCAAATTGGCATCGGCGGTTTCTTTGGTCGGCCACACACTTTCTTTTCTTGTGACCTTGTTTTCGAGTCGATCATTCTGACAGCTTTTTATACCTCGCTGTCACCAAGTACGCAGAGAAATATTTCAGTTCTAGAGAGAACCCCCCCCCCCCCCCCCCCCCCCCGCATGCTGGGTTACAGAAAACTCTACAACCGATGTGTTTTTTTTTTTAATGTTTGGATTTTAATAGGTGGAAAAATCTCCCGTCAACTCATTATTATTGCCAAAAGAACACGACACCTCATAAAGGCTGGAGAATTGACTTTGTGAGCCAAAGTAACTTAATTCTGAGTCGTTCCACGGGGAAAATGTAGCTTTGAAGCATTTGATTGATTAGGTGCTGAGTTGCAAAAACGTACCCTTCACGAAAAAAAAAAAAAGAAGAAGCTGAAAGTGTCCATTCTTTTTGTCCAGTACATGAATTTGAGGATCAAAGACAATGTTTCAGCACAAACTGTAAGGCCAGGCAACTTTCTCTTTGATCACCTGCTAGTGGAGTTAATGATGTTGTGTTGCGATGTGACATTGAGCTGAGATTAATCACAAAGTGTGGTTCTCTCATTATCATCCTTCCACCTTCTACATCCACTTCGTCCCAGTTAAAGATGCAGGAGGCAGCAGTGACATTGAACGGGCGGGAAACAACAGCGCTAAGAGAGAAAGACAAACGGTCACACGTATGGACAGCTGGGACTCGACAGTGAACCAAACACTTTGGAGAAGGCCACAGTTACACTGAATAACACCTGTCACACAGAGAGAGAGAGAGAGAGAGAACATGCAAACTCCACACAGATAGCAGCTGTGTCAGATTACTTTATTAATCCTGCAGGGATAGATTAGTAGATATCGGGATTATCACATTGCGAGGTGGGGGAGCTGATCAGTGATCATTGTGTGGAGAACTTGACTCAAAGATGAACGGATGTCTTTAGGCGTCCATCACTTGATCCGTCAGTATTTCAAACCCTACGGAATATCTGACCTGCGAAACCATCTTTAACTTGTCCAGTATGTAAAGAAACCCTTTTAAGAAGATTGTTAACCCTATAGTAGAGTCTCTGGAGTTACTTCATGAAAATAACTCCAACTATAGATGACGTAAAGGTAGAATTCAGGTCGATGGAGGCAACTACGTACATTTATTTGAAGCCGGTCGGAAAAACCTGGCAGATGTTACGACGACAAGCCTGAGAGTATCGCCGCCTCCTTGTTGTGCACGGTTGTTAACGCCAGTCCTCGTCCCCGTGAGACCTCAGACGCCTCAGTGACTGGCTTTAATCGAACAGACATCCGGCATAAATGACCAATTTATAACAGCTAAATTTAGCCCTCGGGCTTTTGAAGCCGAGCCGGTCTTAAAAATCAGACTCCTGCTATCATACCACTGTGAAGCTGTTGTGACTGGTGAGAGCTGTCACTTGGATCAGGATTGGCCCTCAGTGGTAGAGAGTACTACAGCTGGAGGATTAGTAAAGTGAGGCTCTTTTTTTTTTTTTTTTTTGGTCTGATTTGGGTCTGCTTACTGATTGCAGTACAACCGTCGGTGAATTCTGGGTTGTTTGTTGCCTGGCGTGCCTGCAAATTGAACTGTATGCACCCTTTAAAGGGAGATTTGTTGGAAATGTTTGCCGTGCTGTTTAAATCACTCGAAACACTTGATTTCTACATTCCTGTCATTCCGAAACGACAACAGCAGCACGGCAGCTGGTGTGCCCGCAATGAATTACACCACCGGCAGCAAGTGATTATGTCCCTCCTGTTGGCATGAAGCAGTGACAAATGAAGAGGTTGTCTCTTTCAGGGAGACTGAGACTTCCCTGCAGCTTTTGTTCCCTTTAAGTCTCTATTGGGGCGACAATAAGTTGTTTTTGCAAGACTGTGGAACTGTCATTGTTGCTATGAATTAATAAGTAATCTTCCAGTATAGATGCATGTTTAATCCTTGAGTTTACAGTGTTGATCAACCTGTCAGCGCCCGCTTAATAAATCTGCATTTTGATTTTCCCTGGGAGATTTTTTATTTATTTATTTTTTTAAGTATGACATGCATCTGGACCGTATGTAGATGTGCTTTAGGTGTAAAAAATAAAGAATGAAATGAATATAGAAATAAAGAAACGTGTGTGTCAATAGTGCAGCGTTGACAGTTCTAATGCTTCATCCCTGTTACGTGTCGAGTAGATTTCTCCTGGGCAAAAGACTCACAATTAAAATCTGGGCATGAGGCTTAAGTCTTTGGCCAGCGTGATTTGTTTCCCTACTTTTATCTGTATTTCTTCAAAAATGTCCAAGAAATGCATACTTCCAAATCAAAGAATCTAACTTGCAGTGAAATAGTTATGATTTTTACAACGGATTCCATCGGCCAAAAACAATATGTCTGTAAGAAACGTTAGGAAATCTACCAATCTGAAATCTGAGTGACAGTTTGGAGAGTGGTATGTTTTTTTTCTTTTCGTCCTTTGTGTTGGCATTAAAGTGTGAATATGAAGAAAATGCTTCTAAACTTTTAATTGAGCTCCTCACGGTTGCGACTGGGAATGAAATAATCCAATATTTTCACCCCCTCTTTATGTACCGAATAGATCTAATCTCAAATACAACATTTGTTGATTGCTTCTTGGTCTTACAGTCCGCAGGACTCGATAGTGAGGACGCGCTTATGTCCTTAACCGAATCAAGGTAGCAAAAGCTGGGTGGGTTTATTAAGTCTGCGTTGACTAAAATATGTATTTATATCTTGCATCTTTATCCCCCCTCCTTCTTGTGTAAGTGGTTAACCTCGACCCCTGCCCTCATCGCAGCATTAAAGCCTGATCCACACACTCACGATTAACCTCCCCGAGGCACAGCGGGCCACTTGGTACCAGCGAGCAGCCCTCGGTATGGCTGGTGTTCATATCGGGGAGCTTAATGAATTACAAGGGCTTGGTAATGACTGTGTCTGAGCAGTGCTGTGGGGAGGTCAGATGGTTTGAATAACTAATGAAACCCAATCACCAGCCAGACCCTACGACATGCGTGGAACATTTTGTATTTGCTGTTGGAAGAAAATACACAGTGTCGCCCAGGCCTCCAACCGCCTGCACCGCGCAAAAGTGAGGAAACTAAATTAAAGAGGAGGCTCGAACAAAGTAATTTGGTTTTCCATTTCCTGTAGGCCTTTGGAGAGACAGTTATAACTCTCTGGTCCCATCAGGGAAGAACAAGGGGAAGTAGGCCAAGCTCCAGTTGAGTGAAAATAGCAGAGGGAACTTTACAACTTGCAGCCTGAGCTGATTGTCAAAAAAATAAAAAAAATAAAAAAATAAAAACTCACGTACTTGTAAATGTATTCAAATGATTTTTGGCAGGATTGCATGTTGTTTTAGATAAATACTCCAGGTGGCCCACGGAGGATAACATAGACTGGTATCTTCCTTCCGTGGAGTCTTTTAGTCTTCTTTCTTGTTAATCGCATGGGGACCGTATTCATCCTCTCATTTCTCCCTTGTTTTATCCAATACAAAGTGGGCTATTGAGGGTGAACGGCACCGTCCAGTGGCTGGTTAAGTTGAAAAGATTCCAATTAAATCTTCCAATTACAGGTTTACTTTGACGCCGTTCGATGGATCCGACAATCCAGAGATCGCTGCTTATCATAATCCAAGCGATGCTCTTCTTTTTTGTGTGTGAAGTTTGCAGGTTCTCCCTGTGCGAGTGTTCAAAGGCTGCTTGTGCAAATTCAGTTTACACGGGTGCAACATGCCTTTTGGTCAATATCACCCTGCAGCTGCTCCAGCTCTCGTGAACAACCTGTGGATCACTGGGTTAATCCTAAACGCAAGATAAATCGTCGTCGGGAAGAATTTAGTCATTTAACTAAGTATAATAATCGACCGAATCATGTTGCTGTGTCACGTAAAGGTTAAGAATTATGTGAAGGAAAAAAGTTTTGTGAGTTTTGTCACTTGGAAACTGTATATTTCTACTCCACACTTTTGCTGCGGCTCCAACAGCCGGCAGTAACCAGCAATAATGTCGAGCTATTTCCCACAGAGCCACAAATGTCAACGACTCACCGTTGTGGTAAAGATATGTTTTGTGGGCTCCGTCGATGTCTCGACCAAATGTCATGACGGAGTGTCAATTAATTTCATTCCAGCCTTTGCCCAAAGTCACAGGACCTTCAGCAAGTACTTTCTGAGTCGTGTAAAAACTAATTGTGTATACGTAGGAGGTGTAGACAAACTCGTATACAAAGATGACACACACACGCACACACACACACACGCTAAGTCGCACATCCTTTTCCATAATCTCATCTCCAATCCCCTGGCCCCTGTCATTCAGATCTATGAACTTCCATTAGCAACCATCTGTTACAACCTGCAGCAAAGCCATTACACACACACACACACACACACACACACGCTCCGATATGAATGGTCTCGCCTCCCTCGCTCAACGTATGGCAGACGGACTTCTTCAAAGCCTTGAGAGAATTTGCTGAAGCGTCGCCTGTTTAACCTTCAAGGCAGGAGTCGCTGGTAGACTCACACACCTGCGATGGCGTCACGGCGCCGCTGCCCACTGCGGATGCGTCAGGAGGTCGGCCACCTGTCCGCCCGCCCGCGCACACGCATGCATGCGCCCTGACACGCACGCTAACCGGAGTGGGAGGTCGTTCGCTAACGCACAGGCATAGGTCACAGCTTGGTGTCGTAAGAACAGACTGTGCGGATTATTTTATCTATAGTATCGGGTCATTCCATCATTCCCACTGATAAAAGGTCACGACGCCACACTGACTGTTCCCTCAGCTGCATTTTTTTTTTTTTTTTTTTTACATTAGACAAAATGTCAAAACATGATCAGCTTCACGGCAGTTTTCTGCCTCCGGCACTTTCCTTTACATCTCCTATGCACGTATTCATTTTACCTCTCAATGTACAATTTTCAGCTCTATTTGAATGCTCTACCCCCCCCCCCCCCTTCCCTTAACAAATGTCAGTGTACAGCAGAAGATTTATGTTTTTTGCTGTGTTCCTGCCTCATTCAAAATCATTCATTCGAATGACAATATGGGTTTCAGGCAGGAAGTGTGTGGGGTGGGGGGGCTTGATTCAGCATCTAATTATTCAACTTCTTCTTGAAAGGAAAAAAAAAAAAAAAAAGCTCTCTGTGTTTAAGCAACTTGTTCACGTAGCAGTAGCATCTGCTTCACTCCTTCATTTCCCCGTCAGCGAGAGACAAATGAATAGAAATGACTGCTTTGTGCTTTTATGCAGCCGTCTCTCCAAGCTGCATAAAACATATATTTTGAGTCTCCCATGTGCGATTTTGTGTCTGCAGAGATGCAGGAAATAAAAAAAAGAAAGGACACTTTCGTCACTTGAATCGGGAATAGCAGTGCGCAGACTATTGCAAAGCAGCGCTCTTGTCTGCGCGTTGTTTTTTTTCCTGGAGGGCACAATTGAAAAAGATCATTTATGTGAAAGGGGGCTTTTGAAATCCACCTCAGCAATCAAATAGAAAATATATGTTGCACTGCTGGGTGGTGGTGGGGGTAAAAAAAAAAAAAATACAATACAGTATACTGCCAAAAAAAGAATCGCTCACCTGCCTTCACACACAAATGAAGTAACATCCCATTCTTAAACCAAAGGATTTAATATGATTTGATTTCATACACCCGTGGCCATGGAAGCTATTGAAACGCCTGAATTCAATGATTTGGAGAGTTGAACAAATACCTCTGGCAGAGCGAGTCATCTCTCCATCAGAAGGTTGCAGGTTCGATTCCCTATCTGTCCACAAGTGTTGTTCTCCGCCTCTGTTGTTGTGCGAACGTGATGAAACAATGTGAATCACTTTGGGAGGCCGCTCAGGAGGTGGGGAAGCTCCATATAATTGAAATCCATTCACCATATAGTTTAAGTGCCGCGCTGGAACAGCACAGCCGTCTTTCAATTGGAAAATGTGCAAAGTGAAAGTGGCACGGTATGGCCAGCTGATTCTCTTTGTGGTGCAAAAGCAAAAATGGTTTTTCTTCTAAAGAATATGTCATTATTGCAGGCAGGTGAAAATCCACTCCACCTTCAATCCCCCTTGTCTCTCCACCCTGCGTGATTCCTCCACCTCTGCTGCGTCTATTATCTGCTCGCTCCCTCTTATCAGCATTATCAACTCAGAGGCCATATAGCAAAATGGCTCCTGTGAGGAAAAGTCACTGTGCAAACTTTGGTGGATACAAACCACGCAGGCAGAGAAAAGCTTTCATGTCCCGCATTTAAATGATCCAAGTCTAATCGCTGGATTTCAGTGTTTATACGGGTGCAATTTTGCAATTACTCATAATCTGCATCAATTCAAGTCGTTCTTGTTAACCCAGCCAGACTCGGTGTTGCTTATTTGTCTTAAGCAGCTGGTGATGAAGTAAATAATTCCCTTCCCTTCGTTCGTGGCGGGGTATCCATAGCCCGCCTCTGACCTGGGGAAGCGGCGCTTTAATTCCAGCGTGATGGAGTGCTGGTTCTGCTTCAGCGGGCCTCTTCCTTTATTCCTCCAGGAGTGGACAAGGCAAATAATGGGCTTGTGTCTTGACAAGGAGCTGTTAGCTCCTGACAGACCATTGATCGGGCAAACAAGGGTTGTTTTCACAGTATGGCCGCTCTTACATAACCAGATACATGCTCGCACACATGCAAGAGCACCGGATTTATGTGAATCTCGCAGCGCTAACGTCTCCCGAAGAGTATTTTGGGCAAAAGATTCACATCTGTTGACTTACTCCGACTCCGCAGAGCATATGATCAAACAAAGCTCTTTTATTTATTTTTTTCCGCGTATGTACCCTGAGTGAAGAAGCCAACCGGCATGAAAGGACTCCAGATGGGCGGTTGAGGAAACACAGTTATATGTCCTATAATACCATTTATGGTTAAATTCAGAATGAGGAACAGAAATGTTTTGTCATTCTTGCCATTTTCAATTACGATCCAAATGTTCATTGTTGACCGTTTTCAACCGCGATGAATATTCTTGAATGCAAATGTCGCTAAAGCTCGTGTACGTATTTTACCGGCAGTCTAATAACCGTTGCATAATTTTATGTCCGAGCTCATCGGTGTGAACGTTGACTATACATAAGCATTACGGTGGATCGTACCCGCTTAACTCAACAACAACGTCTTGTCCGAAACCGATCAACACAAAAGAAAAGTTAGAAAACCAGAGAGTTATTAGGAAAATCTATGCAGAGATTTAGCGTAGGAGCTCAGTCACACCAGAACGCTCCCAGAGATCAAGTCCACCAGGGGCCGCTGCGGTACTTTCAGAAGTGTCTTGCAGGAAAGTTTTCCTTTTCTGCAACGCCCAGCGCTCCGGCAACTGGACCAACTTGAGCAATTAGAAGTGATCTTCACCTTCACAGGTGACACTGCCACGTTTCCACGAGACTGCGGTGAAGAATTGCAGGAAATGAAAAGCTCAGACTCCCGAGTGGAGACGGCGAAAACGATGAGTCGGTGAGGATATGAGGGGGTCGTCCATACACCACCTATCTCGCTGGAGTTACACCGTTAGTTGTTTTTTTGGGGGTGTTTTTTCCCCTCTGTCTGGGTTGATGTCAACTCTGTTTGACGACGTTAATCTCGGTTAATATACACAGACTTGACCACGCGTGCAGACGGAGTGAGGACAGTGACGCAGTGAGGCCGAGGGAAGCAGAGGTCGCTTTGCCTTTATTTTGTTCTTCCATCAGAGCAAGCAGTTAATCTTTGCTTTGCCCCAGCTTATCTGGTCGCCTGCCACCCTCGCCCTGCCCAGGGAGAAAGCCCCCCCACCCCCTCCCCACAACCCCTCCCCTCCTCACCCTCGCCTTCTTCCCAGCTCAGTTCTCCTTGGATGACTGGAAAGAGGTGGCTGCAGATTGAATTATTCTCTCCATTCCATTTCTTCCAAGTTTGCATTCATTTGCGGCGCGCTGTCACATCTCTTCTGTTGTGTTTGTTTCTTAAGTGGAAGCTATTCAGGGTCTGTCTCGGCTTGTTGCGTCATCTCATATTAGTTGTGGCATTGGCCTGCAATGGCGCTTTACACAAAAAAAGAAACCGGGCTCTTATTGGTGTTAGAGCACATTTGTAGAGCAAATGGCCAGAGCGTCCGTTCTCTTTTACTCACGCTGGGCTTGTGCATGATCTGTGATTGTGTTGGGGGGGGGGATGAGTGACTCAGGAATTGCACGTCGACTTTCAAAGTCTTGTTTCTCATTCTTGGCAAAAGCAATTGATGGTTGTCAGACGCTTACTGGTATATTTAGGTCTGCTTTTACAGATTAATGAGTCTTTTAAAGGGCCGTTATTTCTTACTGAAGCTGCAGAAAGTGTATTAATTGTGATTACCGTAATATTCTTAGGTGTGTTTTCAGGCGAATTGAAAAAAAAACGGGTAGATTGAGATTCCTTTAAAGAGCTTAATTTTGGAGTAGCTGTTTGAATTTATGTTAATATAACCTAAATATAACTTTTTTTGTAATCTAAAACTTTTTTTTTTTTAACGCAGAGGAAAAATCAAAATTGTTTTAAGGCTGAAATGTAGTTTTTTGGGGGAATAACTCCTGTGAGAGAGACTTAATTTTCTTCTATATAAAATAAGATGCCAGTTTAAATTCTCAGAGAATCTGTTTGAGATGAAATGCATCCGCTTTCTTCGTCTTCCTCTGCGCCCCTGCACGAATAGTTTGGGGCGAGGGAGGTGTTTGGGTGGAGGCCGGCGATCACGCAGCAGATCCGTATCATCCCGCGTTCACAAAGCCTCTTTCTCTCTTCAACAACCCAATCAGATTTAAAGGATTTTGATTTAAATCCCCTTTCTGAAGATGCCTCCTCCCGGTACCTGGAAACGTGTCACATTACAAGAAATAAAGACACCTTAAACCATTTTTTTGGATTGTTAGTGAGCTTGTAAAGACTCCTCAGCTTGAAATGATTATCGTCTGGGTTTTGCTCTCCGGTCCACTGGAGGTGTTTTCAGCGCATCCTGTCAAACTGGAGTTCACTCGCTTCCCCTCTGCAACCAATTCCTCTCCTCCTCCACCTCCCCCTGCTCCTTTTCTTCCTCAACCGTGATTTTTTTTTTTTTTTGCCCGGGTTTTGACAGCCCGTCATAACTCTGTCAGCCTGTTACAGCCTGTCTTAACATAATGACCTAGCACTTTTCATGATTGACAGGTGTTTTTCCTCACACACACATAAAGTAGTTGGGGGCACAGGAGATGTGGGTGGGGTGGTGGTGGTGGGGGTTTTGATGCCCAGTTACCTTGTTTCCCTGCCGACTGACAGGTGGCTCCCCCCCCCCATACCACACCGAGTGGACGCCCGTTAGTTTGTTTATCGCCCATTTAATTCGCCCCCGTGTTTGAGGAGCTGTACGGTAGCCGTCGGCGATGGCTTCAGCTCATCCGAGCCAGTGACCACGGGGATGGGGCACTGCTTTCCTCCGCTGGATGAGTGACAGAGGAAAGGCTCCGGAACAGGCGAAGAAAGGAGGAGAAGATAGAAGCTTGCCTGGAGGCAGAGGAGGAGGACGGCGGAGGTACTGGAGGGGGGCGAGGGGGAGGCAGCGTTCTGCTTCAGAGAGACAGTCGGGGAGAATCTCAAATATTGACCTTGGAAAACCACCTCTATGATAATAATTATCTTCCTCTATCCCACAATTTTTTTTTTTTTCTCTCTCCAGCCTCCTTCCACAGTCTGGACTGTTTTACTGTCTCTCTCTATTTCTTTTTTTTTCTGCGTCTCCCTCTCTTCCCCTGCCTTATGTCCTTTGCTCCTGTAATCTGAGCGACCTCAGATAAAGGCAACCCAGCGCTTTTTCTTCCATTTGATACACATTAATCCCTATCATTGATTACAAACTTACAAGCTCAGGTTCAGCTTATCACATTAAGCTTCTGCCATTTGACCCCCCCACCTTACCCATACTGTAAGATTTATAAGGCGCAACACCAAACAATTGCGTTGCCAATGAGGGATTGTGGGTTTGGTTTCACAAGGCTGAAGCGCACACCCCAAAAATGAATCCACTCAGATTTGGTGGATGGATGAATGGATGGATGAATGGATGAAGAGCCAGAATGTTCAAATCTGCCCACTGAATAAATGCTATGGGATTATTGTGACAGTACATCAATGTCGGCTGTGATTAGGCCACACTCTTATAATACATACTAAGAAAGTCAATATGTACAATATGGACAATGTTCATACCAATTTGATAAATGCTCATTTTATTGGTCTAGTTTTGAACAAGAAGTCTATGTGGAGGTCAGTAATTGGCGGCCAAACAAACAGTGAATCACAGTGTCATAAAACAGAGTATTGACATTTGGAGCACGCAGTGTCCTACACCAAGAAAGAAAAGCACTCGAGTTTAGGAGCGTACGTGCCTGCAGCAAACATTTCACCCATACCGACGGATAATATTTATACTTTGTCAGCACAAGTAGAACGTCCCTCATGTATGGATGACGATGATAATGACGCTTCGGCACAACATGTTCTTAACCGGTTTAAACCAAGTGCACAGATTAAAAGCGACATGTTGGTGTTCTCTCCACTGTGTGTCTGAGTACCTATAGTGTTTTGACTTTTGTCGTGTCTGTGAGCAGTTTTCATGTGTTTTACTTCCTCTTTTGATTTTGTCGTGTTTTCTACACTGGTCTGCAAGTCCGAATGCAAAAAGGACATTCTTGTAACGTTAGAGTGAACATTAAAAAAAACAACAGCCACACAATCCTGACAGTGTTCCCCTTTCACCAGTTTCATAGCGACCGATCATGCATGGCTTTTGTTTTGATTACATATGTTTGAGTTTTTTTCTGGTTTTTTTTTTTTCATTCTGTAAAGAAACTCAGGGGAGCTGATTATATTTTTTTTTCTTGATTTTTCACCTGAAGTCCTCCTTTCCAGGCTGCAGGCTCCCAATCAGCTCACCGCTGAGTTTGTGTTGGCATAAGAACTTTAATTGCGATGAGCTCAGAAATGATTTAAATGAACTTCGAAGCGAGTACATCAGGGCTTCCGTGACTTTATCTCCCGAGTCACTTTGCCATTGGACGGTAAGACGAATCACCTCGGAGAGGTGTTGGTTGAGTAAATCAAGCTGAACGTGAAATAATTTGGACGCCATTATCGTTCCCGCTGGAAACTTCGCACCGCTTGCGTCGTGTCGTACGCAGGTGTTTTAGTGTGAATGTCTTGTCTGATGCTGATACTATAATCACAGTCCATATGCCTGACAATGGCATTTTTTTTTTTGAAGTATGGCTAATGTTCTACGGTCTCGATCGCCACGCTACTATTTTAAATGGCGCGGCGGCGAAGCGTGCTGAGTGAAGGCGGAGAAGTACATCTATTCATTCAAATTGGTGCTAATGGCAGACTATTTAAAAGTCAATTAATTGCCAGGGGCCAAATGCACAGTGGCAGTTAATGCCGTCACAACGCTGAGTAGTAATTGGATGTGTTGATGGGATGTGCTGGTGTGTATTCATCATGTCTGAAACCGGGTGGCCACCTGCGGTACCTCAGAAAGCTCCCGACAAAAAGAACCGTGTGCTGGCCAGTGGATGATATTTGTCATAAAGCAAAGCATCATGGGGGGACAAACATAATAGCTCCGAATCAGTAGATCCTGTCCTTTGCGGAAAAAAGCTTTTACCCGCTTTGTTATAACTGTTCACTTCCTTCTGTTGTTTAAAAAAAAAAAAAAAAAAAAAGCCTTTGAATTTGTATCCCCTCCATTTTTATTTGGGATTTGTTTTTCTCACTTTGGCATCGCCTCACATATCTCTCACCTTTTCATCTTCTTCCTCACTCTGTCATCCTCCTCCGTACGACGGGAGAGGGGGGGGGGAGGCCCGAGATCGATGTGAGGCCCGCGCACACCGAGACCGGCAGCTGGCTGAATCGGAGTGATCGATCAGGCACAGAGCATTTACTCTGCCAGACTGCTGGGCCTTTGTGGATGGAGATTATTTCTAAATTATTACAGGAGGCAGATGCTTGTCAGAAGATGCTCTCTGTCAAGGTTAGACTCCTCCACTGCTGTCTGGCTCTCGTCCTCCCTCTGCCTCCATCGTACTTTTTTTTAAATCACATACTTTATTTCTTTTTATCTTTTATTATTTCCATTTTTTTCTTTGTTGTTTTTTTTTTTTTTTTCTTCTTCTTCTTGTAACTTTAGATTTTCTTTATTGCTATTTAACTTCATGGAGTTGCAGTTTTGGCCCTGAATTGGTTTGTTAACAGCAAATATTTTGAGGTGAGATAATAAATTTAAAAAAAAAGATCCACAATATTTACCACTTTGGTAAATGAGAAGCTGTAAGTGCTATCCAGTAAACTGACTTCAAACACACACACACACACACACACACACACACTCAATTAAATGGCCCTTCAAAAAAACAGAAGTACATGTTTGTTAATGTGATTAAAACTGATAATTCCAGTTTCAGGCATGTGTAATATTTGTGTTTCAACATTGCTGGACTTTTATTCTCCGTCAGTTATCTAATATTTTGTTTTAGGCATGAGGTCAGCAAAAGAAATGAAATCCCTCTCTCCTATATCATGAATCACTACCGCTGACTCCAACAGTCTGTTTTTCTATTTGTCCATCTGTTGCCAAAGTCTAAAACTTCTTTACTGTGCATGTGGGTATAATCGGCGAGTAATTGCAACACGTGCAACACTTAACTAGTTTATCCACCGGATGCTCTTCCGCCAGGAGCTGGGATTCAAACAAATTATCCCTTAAACTTAAGGCCAGGACTTACTCTGGAGTTGTCAAAACAAAGTTTATCAAACCAATTTAAGTATGAGGAAATGCATGTCGGAGCTTTTAGGGGTGCTCAGACCTTTTATAACTCGATGTTACTTGATTATAGTCAAGAGCATATTTTCCAGACCTGAATAAAGTGAATCATGATTCATTTATGCAAACACAGGAAAAGGCTAAATCACATCTGGCTGGGATGGATTCAACAAGCATGATGTGGCTTTTTCCCCCACTTACATGACTGTTTCTTTTCTGGTTTAACTCTATTATACATTAAGCAGCCAACATATGAGTGATGTGACGATATGTGTTGCTCGAGTTGTGTCAGGAGGAGCATTTAGTATGAATATTGAATCAAAATCAAACATGAAGGTCACATGATCTACTGTGGCGACACTAAAAGAGGGCAGCCTGAAACTCTTTTGTTGTTGATGACTGGTTTAATAGTTTGTTCTGCCGTGTAATTGTGTGGATCATTTGTTTATAACACCTTGTATAACACTTCAGGTGGAATGTCGAGGTGGATTTGAGTGTGTGCCTCAATGAAAAGTGACAAAAACAGGGTTTGGTTTCCCCCCCCCCCCCATTTTCAGAGATGTCCTATTTTAGTTTTTTCTGTTATGTCGTGATCATCACGGTGAGTCAGCAAGGACACAAGTTACAGCAGCATGCAGTGTAACAGTGTGACGACAGCTCTCTTGACCCGCCGTGTTGGAGTATTTATATTGAGGTTATTTTTTTATTCTTGTGCGATCGCTCAGGGAGATATCGATGAAGGCATTGATGATTCAGCGGTGCTTTTAATGCTCAGCTTCACAATAATGAAAAATGTGAATGCTTATCAGGTCATTTGGAAATAATGTGAGTCACTTCAAACTTCACCAGTTTTTTATTATATCAAACTTCACTCGAGTTGATAGATTGTAGAGAATGAGACACATGTGGCTTTTAGTTTACTATCAAGTTGCAATAAATACTTTATGTAAAATCTTTTGCAGTGTTTGATATTGCATGTCCTGCAGCGACTATTTCACATGTGCACAAAATGAGTTTGATCTTGTAACAATACATTGTACACGCCGCTGTACAATCTATGCACTGCATATATTATAGTGTATCCAGAAACTCGTTTGCATTTAAAGGGGTCATTTGATACAAAATTCACTTTCTAATGGTTTTCTAAGAGTAATAATCGTTGCCATACCTGGAATGACGCCGCAGAAGTGAAAGAAAGTGTGTCCTCTCTCTCCCTGGCTTGTTTCAGTTTTTTAAAAAGTGTGTTGCTCCAACCAGCCAATCAGAAATCAAACCCTATATAGTGTCATCGGGGGTTCAGCCAATCACAATCAAGGTAGGCTCCGCCCTTTGACTCCTCCCACAATTAGGCAGCTCTGCTCTGGCACATGGCACCACGAGAGGAAGTACTTCCTCCCCTTCCCAAGATGGGCATGTGTCGGCGGAGCCAGTCCAGCTCACACAGACACAGCAGATTCTGAATGTAGCTCCTATGATCCAAGATTCAAATGGATGAAAATCAAGGGAATAAACTTGAAATACAACATTTTTGGACCAACGACACCCTTGTGAAATTGTTGAAAACCCCTTTAAGATTAACGATATTTTCCCATCCCACAAAACAGAAGAGGTCCTTCCATCAAGTGTTTCAAATTACAGTCATATTAGTAGAATCTGCGAGAGCGATAGACATTACATTCATCTCTTTGGTGGTGCTTTGAAGTCCAGATGGTTCTTACCCACAAATGAATGAATGGTCATATAATGCCAGTTGCTTCAATGTATGAAGAGCTCTGGGTTAAAAAAAAAAAAAAGTGAACAAAACAAAAAATAAAAACACATGGAATCGGAGTGAAATGAAAGCTGTGGGATTAGTTTCACTGACAGGAGAGGAGGGAGCCAATCATGTGCAGGAGTGTTTACAATGCAGAAGGATCTGAGCTGTGATGTAATGCAATGTGTCAGAATATATTCCCAGGTGCAGTATTAGCAGTAGACTCCTTGCCAACTTGAATAATTATTAATGATTCCCGCACATCGAAGATCTCATACGTTCAGCACTTAAGCCGCCCACAAGTGATCCGCGAGCGTCGACCACGTGAGCGCCGGACACGGCAGACTGATCAAACATTTACAGTGTTTACCAGATGCTGTTTGTATTAACATACGAGACGCCGGCTCCTCTTCAGACGGCACACGGCGTCCTTGGTTTGCTCGTCGTACGGCGCGTCGACCGAACAGTCCGACAGATTATCACCTCGCATTGCGTCGTTCTGCACCCGCAGCCCCGATCTCCATTACGGACTCGTCCGACGTTGTTTTAGTGGATATGTAACAGTCACACTGGCTTTATAAACTCCCCCTCATAGACGAGAAGACAATAATGTAGCGAGTCTAAGAGCATAACCGTAGTAAAGAGTCACATTTCATGTGCGCCCGCACTATAAGGCCATTGACGAGTGATTACAAAACCCTCATTTTGCGAGGTTCTATCACATAGCTCCGCGGCACGCCGGAGGTATTTAAATGCCAGGCCACTTAGCTCCATTTCTCTCTAGTAAAAAAAAAAAAAAAAGATATCCTCTGGGAGCGATAGACACTGAGGTGGGGGGTTGTGAGAAGAATAGAGGAGCAGAGAAATGGAGGCGAGATGAAGCCTGGATGGGGAGAGAGGGTGATGAGAGGGAGAGAAATAAGGGGGGATTAATTGTTCACCCAGGAGAGTGAGATAACATCAGATGTTTAAAAGCCGCCACAACTAATCCTGTCATTTCTTGGACGAGAATAATGAAAATGGGAGAAATGATATCTTATGGAGGACTGGAAACTGAGCTAATCTGTGCGCCTGCAACGAGGACATGTTTGCCGTTGTTAAACGGCCGACACATTATGGTCTATTTCCACTTTCGTGCGATCGTTTTCCAGTTCGGCGACACTTTGAAAACTACTTTAATTAGCTGCAGTGCGACCAGAAACATATTTATTTAGTTTCCCTTCACTTGTTCGGAATATAAACTACCTTTAACATAAAATACTTTGGTGGTGGTTTTTTTTCTATATTCAGACTTTGAACAAGATATTATATAATTTCTGAAGAAATATATTAGTTTCTAGTTTTTCTGTGCTTTTCAACCAATTATTTTTGTTCAATCTGACATGCATTATTACACATCTAAATGAAAGACTACATTTAAGTTGAATTACAAAGGCTAAGAGAGTATTATATTTCATACCGCGGATCGGGATGCTGGACTATTTAGCATTTCATTAGTGTATTTATTTCAGATGAGTACACACTGAATTGGATGATAGATTACATTTAACGGAAATTGCATAGGTGAAACATTTTTCTTTTTTATTTGAGTTGTTCAAACACATTGTATGAATGTTAAAGTGGTGCGGAATATTAAAGCCCATTATCTACTAATTGTGTATTTGTGACGTTACTCCAAAAAAAAGCACACTGTAATGTGCATTTCTCATTTTCTGCATATTCAGTCCTTATTTTCTTTTGTATTTTATTTCTTTGCAGTGTGGAAATGGCCTAAATTATGATTGAGTAATTGTCCTCAGCTCATTATTTATTCCTCTACAGTTATTGTGACGTCTTTACCGCCAACGCAACAGTTCATGCCAGCAGAATAAATGACTCCTTAACAAGGAAAAGGGGCGATTTTGTCATTAGGGGTGTTAATTGTGAAACAGCGACGGCATCCGTGGTAGCTCACGTGGTTTTCTATAGACAAGATTAAACATTCACTGTGAAGGAGCACCTATATCGTTAGTAAACAAATCCGATTGAGATTATGTTTACGGAGCAGCGGCTGCCCCGAAGGTAGGAACATTAGTCCAGACGCATGTGGCCAAGCATTTAAAAGCAGCAGCATAAAAAAAAGACACGCGGTTCAAAGTTCATGAATCATGCACACCCATTTGTTTGGTCTTTTCAATCTGTGTGGAGTTAATGCCTTGATGGGTTTCTTTCAGGGAGTGCTCTCCGTCCTACTTCTGACTGCCTTGCTCTTTAAAAAGAAGTAGCACCTCGCTTCTTCCTTGACCCACACCTGTCCTCTTCATCACGCCTTCCAACCCTTTGGTCCTGCAGCGCACACACCCTCCTCCTCCTCCTCCTCCTCTCCTGTCATATCTGTCATAGACGTTCAGTCGCTGGTGTTGCTCGAGGCTTCAAATTTAATTTGGTTTCAATCTGTTGTAATTGCTTTGAGAGACGTCTGTGTCTGCATGCTCTCTCTCTCTCTCCCTCTCTCTCTCGCTCTCTCGTCTGCTCGAACTCTGGATAGGGTGTGCGTACGTGCATGTGTGGCTGAAGGTGTGTACTCGTGTGTGCACATGTGTGTATAAACCCTGAACAATTGACTGGCTGCACACTGTCAGTGATACACTTTGTGAAGCAGCGCCTGCTGTCACTGGGCTCGCTGGCACTCTGACAATGGTTGTGTCACTGCTCTTTCTCTTTGTAGCAGTAAAGATGAAAGGAGGCAAAGTGAATCTGCAAGACATCACGAAACATCTTCTTTTTTCTTTTTGCGCGGGGGGGGCACACATATTGTAACCTTTAAGTTGAATAATGATCGCCCCCGGATGAACCCCTTTCATTAAACTATCAGCGATCTTCGATAAGGAGTGTGACTGAAGTAAAGGGCAAAAAATGGACAGGAAAAATAAACTGTTTGCCCTTGAACAGTGCTGTGACGAGGTCAGGGGAGAGAAATGGGTGCCGGGGTGATGGATTTAGATAACATTGGTATATCTCTGGTTCTATTTTTTTTCCCCTTCTTTTTTTCCTCATATTTGACATATATGATTCGGATCATCTTTGACTCGCTGGCTTTCGTTTGGCATCTTGATTAATGGGGGGTGGGGGAGAAAACTATCCATACAACAAAGCATCTTTGACTATTTTGTAATTAAATATCAATAAAATGTGTTCTTCCCCAAAAAGGAAACTCCTGACATCCACCCTCACTCTGTATGTAAATGTGGACAGAGTGAAATAAGGTGCCGAACCGAAGCCCAAACCATTCGACGATAAATCACCCGTCACTTCAGGAGCACAACTCAAGATATCGTAGCTCTCCATGTCAGCAATTTTAAAAATCATATCAAGATACTATTCAAAAGCCATCTTAGAAAAGACAAACAACAAAACGAAAAAAAAGAAACCGACATCACAAAAGAATAGCTGAGGCAGCAGTTTTTCTTCTGATACCCACCTACAGCACAAGAACAATAAAAAGGAAACCCACAATGCATCTGCACTCATATTGTTGTGGTTTGTGTCACGGGTCGGGACGTGGAGTCGTAGCCTTTGGGAAGCAGCCAGAGTGTCGTTTAACAGAAGGACACGATGAGAACCGTCCCTCAAAAAGAACACGGCGATCCTCTCTAATCCCAAACACCCAGAAAATAAAAACCCCAACTCTGTCTGCCGGTAGGTGTCGGGGGTTAAGGTGCGGGGGTTACAGATGGGTCCGTCTCTAAATAGCGTGAACGTAAAACAGTGGGCCGACGTGTTCCACCCATATTGTGCATCCGACTGCACAGGCGGCGACGGAGGTGAGACGCTGTTGGTGTGAACAGTTGAACTGGCGCAGCGGGAGCACACACAAATGTCGCGCTTTTGTCAGATCTCTTTTGTGCGATTGAAAAAAGAAAAGATCACACAATATGTGGTTAGGAAACACACAGACGCTTCTATCCAGTTTCCCCCATAATTTCAGTAAAAAAAAAAATCAAAGATTCTGATATCTCTTGAGGGTTCTTTATTGATGTTGTTGTCATGAAAGCTGGAGATGATTCAAGTAAACATGGGCTGAAGGGCGGCGGACACTCTGGACAGTCTGTCCATCACTGGACTGATGTAAAGAGACACACACCCACACACACACACACACACACGTATGGGTTGTTTAGTGTCATCAAACATGGATGTAGCAGGTAAGAAGACGTTTGGAGGAAAGTCCTGCAAGTGCAAACTGAACACGTGAACAACTGCTTCAAACGAAGTGTATAGGTCAGGGGTGCCCACACTTTTTCAGCATGCGAGCTACTTATAAAATGACCAAGTCAAAGTGATCTACCCACTACAAAAATGCAAAACATATATTTATTTTCAAATATATTGAGGATTCTTTAATATATAATGATGTACCTTGCAAAACCGTATGAGCCAATATTGTGCAACACAACATAATTAGCTATGAACATTCTTTGTAATTACCTGAGTTTACTCTGACGACCTTCTTTGGTATTGCGACGGTCGACTGGCAGACGAGACAAACGCACTTCGAAAATGACATAGTGGAAAAAAAAGTCCACCTCCCATTCCTCATGAAAGTGATACGTTTTCGTCTTCTCACTTGGTCCAGCTCCCCCCCCCCCCCCCCCCCCCCCACTCATTTTTGATGACCAAAGCTTTCTCTAGTTTGAAAGAAAAAAGCGAGGGCTTCAAATTTGCGGTAACTCGCTTGACTAGCTTGTTAGTTTGGCGTCGTTGTTTGCACATGTGCAGTGACCTGAAGGTCAGAAAAATTCAGCCGTCATCTGATGCTGCGTTCGATTGTACTCGTAATTCGGAAAGGTAGATTAGTTTCATTACACCAGCGTCTATTTTTTTCCTAATGTCATGCGATCTACTATTACTACCTTTGCGATCGACGTGTTGAGCACCGCAGGTCTAGGTTGTCTTGTTCTGAGGCAACAGTTATAATCGCTACAACGATTAAAACCGTGTGTCAGTCAAGCCAGTCACAGTCCTCACAAGTCATTTAGTCTGAAGTAAATAAGAAAATACTTAAAATGACCTTGAAGTGGACTTTCTTTCTTTTTTTTCTTTTCTTATTTTGTGCCTTTGTCTTCCGAGAAAATGTTCACAATCGACCTCTCGACTCCTTCCGGCATTATTCCCGCCCGTGCAGAGCCGCGGCCGTACGTCAGCCGACGAAAGGACGGTGAATGCAAATGTGTGCATAATTGATTGCGTGTTGATTAAGCGAGGGCTCTTCTGCTCTGATTGCAAGTGTACCGTACGCCCATACGTACGTCTGATGGCGGCTCGCTGGGTTTTGATGCGCGACCGGAGGTGAACGAACTGCCTCCGCCTCCGCGCGTCTCGACCATCGCCCTCATCCTTTTGAAGCCTTTTCCGCCGACCTTTCCGTTTTCACGTCGCGCAACGACTTAACGACTCGTCAACGCGTGGAGCAGCGGTGTGCACGCGTCGCCTGGCGGTCTTGTTCTGCTGCCGTTTGTGTGTCGCCGCGTCTTCGTCTCTTTCACCTCCGATCAAGGAGAGGTTTGCCCTGCATCTTGATGCCGTTTCACTCGGTGCCCTCTTCCCCCACTCAGCCTGCTGAGGAGGTAACCGAAACGAGCAGGTCTTCCGTGAAATCCCGTTCAATGCACGTTTGTGCACACACACACACACACACACACGCGCACACACACACCTGTTAACAGATGCACTACCTAAAAGAGCAGCAATGAGCTCTGTTACTTTCTCCTGGAATGTCAGTGAGCTTCTGTTCGACTTATTTATTTTATTCGTCGTTTGTTCCAGACGGCGCATACGCAATTTTCTCCTTCTCAGTCACCTGCAAGGTTGATCCATTCGGTGCTGCGAGGCAGTCATGACAGATTTTTTTTTATTTTTTTATTTATTTACTTACTTATTTATTTTCTGGATTTACTTTTGATAAATGTCACTTTCAGGCCCGCTTCCTCTCTCGCTGCTCGACCGTCGTCTCGTTGGATGCCGTAAACGGCGGTTAAAAGCCCCAGCGCATGCTCGCGACTGTCCGTCAGACGGTGGACGACGCCGGCATGCCACCGAGGTATCGCCTGGCCCCATCAACTGGCCGGCCTGCCTGCACACAGTCACCCGAAGCCCCCTGCTGGCCCCGGCGTGGAGGAGTCTCAGCTGCCAGCCTTGTCAGGCTGACCTTGTTTGACCTTTTGCAAATTTTTTTTTTTTTTTTTGTATATGTGCATCGTGAGCTCCGTTCACTCAGGCCATGATGCACAAAATGTCACTTTGCATGCGTGCCTGTGGGAGTTGTTTGGAGCGTTTATCCCCCTCGGAAGTATAATTGAATTTACAGTGGCAGTTGCGCCAGTGAATGATAATGTGCAGCACAATGGTCTTTGGCCCTGCTCCGTGCAGTGATGACTCCGCCGCTCAGCTTCAAAGGCTCCGTGGTTTAATGAGTGAAATGCATATTATTTTCAGTGGAGTATCACAAATGAAACAAATAATGAAAAGCATCAAAATTAGAGGAGAATGAGTGCTTTAGTGAGAATTGTCTTTCTGGAGATTCATCGGCATCCTGATTAGCTCGTTTTCTCATGTGACATAATGGTGTTTTGATTATATGCATGTTATCGACTTAATACTGGATTGATTAGCACACAAAAGCTCATGATCAAGGTCGATTATTTCCAGTTTTCCTGCGAACAACCATTACGAGGGAGTTTAGCGGCTGCATAAAGCTACTGTATTGTTGCAAAGTAAAGACAGCTGCCCCCCTTTCTTTTTTTTTTTTGTCTTTGGAAACTACACAGGCACTTCAGCACAATGCTGGCAATTTGCTGTGGGAATGTGGTGTTTCTGTACGTCTGTGTCTGTCTGTGTGTGTGTGTGTGTGTGTGTGGAGTGTGGATAAAGCTGGTGTTTGATTTTGAAAAGCCGGTGACTCGCTGCCGCCGCCAGCCGCTGTGACAGCTCGCATCCTCCACATCCAGTCTCTCTGGAAACAGGCGAAGCAGAAGTCGAGACTACGCTGCCACGAGTGGAGAAATTGCAAAAAGAAAGTGTTAACATTTCCGTAGTGGTGGGGGGACGATTATGAGAGAGAAACAAAGGCAGGGATTATCTCGGCACATGCTACAATGGCGCTACACACACAGCCTCTGCAAACGGGCCTGCCACGGGGTGCTTTGAATCTGGGAACAAAGACCGGGTCTCCCACCCATCCACGCAGATCCTCTGTCAGAGTTGGTTAATAAGGACTACAATACCCAGCCGCCAATAGCCAACCATCCAGGGACCTGGAATTAAGGGTCATTATTTCGCCTCATTATGGACTTTCACATTGTTTGGTGACTCTGAAGAGAAGAGCCTATTCTGTCCTCTTTCTTTTTTTTTTAATGTCCAGATCTTAAATTTTGACATTTCAGTCACTCTGCTCAGGAAAAAGAAAAAGTGCAATAATGCCAACCAATCAAAACATGCCATAACTTTTTGCAGATCGCTCCCATTTCATCTTGCGCTCCCTCCCAACGAGCCTCTGCGAAGTCAATTAAACTCTGGCGAAGTTGGATCGTCGCTCTGTTGTTGGAATTAATATGGCGTCGGAGGGGAGAGAAAGTTCGGGGGCACTAAACTGAGACAGATGGAGTGAAATGGAGTACAGCATATGATGGCGGGATAAAACAGCCGAGCAAAGAGGGGAGATAAAAGGAAGGTGTGAGAACGAAAGATGGCGGGCGGCGGCGGGGAGGGGAGGGGGGGGGGGGGGGGCGGCAGCCGGGGTGTGATGCGAAGTGAGAGTGAGTTTGTCTGTGATGTTTTAAAATTCTGGAGTGGAAAAGTCCCTCCATCTGTTATTGTGGGACGGTTCTGACTCAGTGATTTCTATGATTGGCCTTAATCCCGGCCGAGTGGAGAAGACAGAATGAAGAGCTTAAAGCAGACTGCTCTCACTCTGACAGGCTCCACTGGCTGCGGCTGCTGTTGCTGTTTGTTGGCTCGCCGGCGTGACTCTGGTCTGGCGCCCCCTAATGGCGCAACGGCGGCACGACACCCCGGCTTTTTGAAGCGTCATTATTCCTGCAGCACGTTGAGCTGCTCTCTGGGTCCAGCCACTATAGAGATCTCCATCATGTGGCGTCAGTGCTTTAGCAGCTGGGACATTTTGTAGGTTGCAATCATATTTTTATTCCTGGAGACACATGTCACAGTTTGTGTCCTCAATGTCCTCTGTGTCGGTGTTTGTCAAAGGGGGAATTAGCACCCCGAGTGGTGTTCAGGTGCACTGCAAACACTGTACACAAGAAAAATCATTATTTGAGCATTATTATTCATCTAAATTCCGCCAAATCATGCTGTTTATAACCCACAAAGTAAACTCTTCCACTGTAGATGAGCTAAAGTGTATTTTCAGTGCAGTATTATTCATATTTAATGCAACCAGCTTTAATATCCTGAACCAAACAAGGACAAACAAAACATAAAACATCAACTTGATGTACAATTCAATGGCATTTTGAAGTTATAGCATTCAGAAATATTTTCTAATTTCTCCTCTTCAGGGAAGTAGGTATTGCTAACTTACCTTTTCATCAGAAATGCCATCAGGTGTATGAAGACAAGTCTTCCACCAGCGCATTAACCTAATTGAACTACAGTCATTAATGACAGTTTGCACGAAATTAGGAAGGCATTTAATACTTTTAATATTTACAAGGCTATCTACTTGGGTTTTTTGCCAGTCAGATTGTGCTTAAGAAAATTAAAAGGAAGTGCATTATTGACAAAAACGTGAGCTCGTGATATACCCTGGAGGTGCTCAGTTGTCATGCTGTCGCTGATAATTCTTCCTGATCCTACGAGTTTAGGTCGACGTAGGGATGAGGGAGTTCTACCGACTCTGTGTCTGAATATTAAGTTCCTCTCTGCGGAAAGGACCCTCAGACAACTGTTCCACATTTGCCTTTTCCTGAAGAGCTTTGCGGCTTGCCGTGTTGATTGTCACTGCTCACAGCAGACAATCACTGTGAAACTCGCGACCGAGTCTTTCCTTCCCGCATTATTCACTCCGAGAAGGTTAAGTGACCTCGGCAGAGTCATTTCACAGTCTTTTGGTCTCCAAGGTGACTTGCGCGTTCCCAGAAACCGAGCTGAGGGGGTCATTTTGAACACGTCGAGTGCCTTATTGAAAGCTGCAATCACATGTACAGTCCGTGTCGTGTTTTCTCGAGAGCCCCCCTCGCTCAAACACACACACACACGTCGGCAGAGATGTTTTGAAGAGTCCCTCCAGATCACACAGACGACGGTGTGGTGTGTCGAGTGCCCTTTAAGTTAATGCTCAGTGGAAGGGCCTAACAGGCTACAGCAATCACACAGGCGGCCGAGTGTCGACTCGGCGCTCACCACAGCATGACGCTGTCCGTCCCTGGTGTGCTGTCATCCCCCTAGAAATAACATGACTTTGAGTGATTAAACCGCTTCCCTCTGGAACAGAGCAAACTGAACAGTTATGAATATTAAAGATGCTAATCGTCTCACGCTGGGTTTTGTGCGCGCGTGTATGTGCATGCTATTTATTTATTTATTCATTTTTTGCTCTCTTCTGGCTTTGTGAGTTCACAGTGAGGAGACGCGGCCTTTCACCGACAGGCTTCTTCATCGTGACGTACGACGTTTGCATGTGCGACAGGCCCCATTGTGCCGAGTCCTCACGGAGATGCTCCGCACGCCACTATCCATTACATAGTTGTGTTTACGGTTCCTGACCTTGCCCGGAGGCCCGGGTTGACAAATGGCCGCGGTACGATGCCGTCTCGCGTCAAGGTTACGGTCGGCAGTGGCGCCGGAGCTTCGCCGCCGCCGTTGCGGACCCTCTGCGTGCGTTTTGCGCCTGCACGCACGCCGTGGCGTTATTTCGGTGTTGTGTGGGCCTGTACCGAGCTTATCTGTGCTCTACTGTGCTGATCTCACTACGCTCATCCAGTGCTCTAAGCCGCTTGGGCTCCAGCCACCAGCATAGATGATATATCCCTGCCCCCCTCCTTCCCACATCTCTCACACTGATTCATTGGCTGTTTGTGTTGCCCATCCATCTGGGCCAACACAGAGGAAGGAGAGACACATGAAGACGCATGGCTTTTTCTTTTTTCTTTTTTTTTTTAGGAGCATGGGGACAGCATTAAGCTGCTGGAGAAGAGATAGGGTCCCAGAGAAATGTTGGCCTACTAGAGTGAGGAGGAGGAGGAGAAGGAGGAGGAGAAGGAGGAGGAGGAGGAGGAGGAGGAGGAATACCAGGAGAGAGTCGACCAGAGAAACACACAACTGTAGGAAGAAAAAAAAAAAAAAAAAACATGTCGGCCACTCAAGGGGAGAGAAATGGATTTTCTAAAGGGACAAAGTCCAGATTTTTACTGACAGATTAAACTCTGAGAAAAAAGACTGAGCCACAGGGACGAAAGGTTTGTGAGATCATGGATCAAGAAAAGGAGGGTTTAATGTGAAAAATGTTGGAGACGGTATGTTTTCGTCCCCCACCAAATAAACTGTTTTTATAACGATAAAAAAAATAAATAAATAAAAAGATAATTAATAGAAGCGCCAGCTGGTGAGGCAGCGAGCATATGAATTTAATTTCCAGGCCGACCTCGAAGATCAGTGCCGTGGGATTATTGTTTAGCTGCTCTGTTTATGTAGTGTTGACGGTTTCACCGGAAGATAACCGCTGTGGTTCCTCCCTCTGGCAAACCTGACCCTCTCAAACAAAGAGCCAAAGAAACAAAAAGCCTTTTGTGTTGAACCCTTTGGTAATAATTTCAACAAGCTAATTAGATCCTTTTTTTCCTCGTTTCAGGTGCCCATTGTCTCATTAACAAATGAATCGAATCGTATTCCCCTTAATCGGTGTTCGCTGACCATTGCGTCAAGGCAACAGCCGTGTAAAGTTACAGTTTGTGACCTGGCGTCACGCGCATATATAGAATGGTTGCGCTGCACTCGCGTCCCCTGCGTGGCACCGCCCGGAGACAGATGTGTTGAGATGAGGCACAGCTGTATTGCTGCATTGTTTGGGTGTTGGGAGTGCTGAAACGAGGTGGGCAGGATTCTTAACCGAGCGTTTATGTTTTGAGTGTTTTTGGTAGATAAAAAGCTCCCCCGTGGTGCTGGTGGTGGTGCTGGTGGTGGTGGTGGTGCTGGTGGTGGTGCTGGTGGTGGTGGTGGTGGTGGGCAGACAGACTCATTCAGTGTGGTGCCAAAGATGAATGAATGAAACGGTCTTAATAAGGTTAGTTATTTCAGACCCTTTGGGACTTGGTGGCCAATCATCACCATTCAAGGACAAAAATAAGATCGCCCCCTAGAGGCCTTTGGGGAAACCTAGATACCGAGGAACGGGGGTGGGGGGAGGACTTTACTGGTCGGAGGGGAGAAGAGAGACTCTGAGGCTTCACCATATTTGCCACTTGAATGACTTTCTATATGGGGAGCCAGCACACAGCGAGCTTTCTCAGGGATGAGACCAGCTACATTCCATGGTAAATGATGTCAGACTGTTCATGCACATTTTATGACAACATCAGAGTGCAGTGGCGTTGGATGGAGTAAGATGACAATGTTATTATATGTATTTTAGCACAATATTCCCTGAAAATGTTCATACTGTTCATGTTTACTATGTGGAAAGGCATTTTGTTGCACCATTTACGTCTGCTCCTCAAATTGAAAGTCTTTTTTTATTTGTTTTTTGTGTTGTTTTGTTTTGTTTACCGTGTGTTAGAAATAAAACAACCAATCTTCTTTTGGTTTGTCACATCAAGATTCCTTTTCTCTGTTCATACAAAGAGAAATGATTGAAGGAAGAAGCATTGCATGTTGCTGAGGTACTGAATCTTTAAAGTCGATGCATAAAGAATAAATACAACACAATATGTGGCCCACATTAAGGAAAGGAAACTAGCAGTACCTTCTACTAGTTGCATTTGCATTAAATTTGGATATTTCCCCAAAGCAACAGGGAAAAAAAGCTGGTGTAATACATTTAGAATAATAATTAGTTTTCACATTTAAATTTTTGGTTAGATATTTTCTTTGCAAGCGAATAGTCAATCAAATCATGACATGAGCTGTACTCGGACACAATTTTCAAATCACAGTAGACTTTTTATGTAATGCCCAGTTCTCTTCTACAACCATGAACAAATATTGTTTCTTGTTTGCAAATCAAAATCCAACAGACAAGCTGTGAACATGTCTGATCAATCTTTGTTTGAAAAATCGTAGATATTTACAGATGTTTTTACAGAAGTTTTTTTTCCGGTTGTCTGACAGAAATAAACATTTATATTGTGTCTCTTGTCAGATTTCAGGCAGATAAATGCATCTTTATAGTGTCAAGACGTGCATCGCATGTTTCAACTACAAACTTGACTTCTGACTTAAACGAATGCAAAGTTCTGATCTTAATCGTTAGTTATTCCATACATTCACGTCGCCTCCATTACATTTCCTCATCAAAATCTATGTAATCGCTTTAAATACAATCCGTTCTTATCATCTAATTTCTCCCAGTTAATTTCCAGCTGCATTGGCTTTCATAGGGAATAAGATCGCCATCTTCTTGTGTGTTCCACTCGCTCTCCTCCGTACACACCGATCAATATCCCATCGACTTCTGATACTCACACTGCCGTTCTTCTGTTTCTTTGCAGAAACTAGCCAAGGAGGCCGAGGCGCTTCAGAGGGACCACGTATGGCAAGACGGTGTGACGGTAAAGTAGGACGCCTGCTCCTCTCCCTTCTTCCCCAGAGTTTTATCTACTGCCTCCTCTTCTTTTTTTTTTTCTCCAGGCGGACTGATTTATTTGCCTGTCCTCTGCACATCCGTATCTGTTGCAGTACGTCCGCCTCAGTTGAACACTTTTTAAATGACAATGTGATCAGCATCACAGAGACAATGTGGTACCCAATTTCACAAAAAAAAAAAACCCAATACGTCACTTCAGCACAGTCCTCCATGTATCCTCACACACTAAACTTGCTTTTAGGGTTTGATGTTTTGATTGTGTCGAGTGTCGTCTTGGTGCTTTCACTGTGTGTTGTTTCACAGGTGCGCGGCAACTTGTACGCTCACTCTCTTGCAGCTGACCTTTAAAACGCAAACCCCGCTTGAGATCTGAGGGGGGGACACACAAAAAAAAGAAAAGAAAATAGGAGAAATGGTTTGAGATTCTGTGTGCTCCAGCGACTCCAGAATTTACAGACACTCAATGCCTGCGTGTATCGATACAGGCGGGCGTGCACACACTCTCATGGGCACATGTGTGCACGTGCACACCCCCTACTGTCACATCCTTTGTCTCCAGGGAGACGAGCTCCATGTCATGGTACACTTCCCACAAATGGATTTTTAACCCCACGCCTCCTGGGGAATTTTTTTTGAGAAAAAAGGCTTTAACTGATTTAAAAGGAATAATTATGAGCCCTACTTTCCTGCAAAGTCCATTTTTATTCATGGTTGCTTACACTCTGGAGTCTTGGGTTTTTTTTTATTTTGGGTGGCTGCTGCTTGCTGCGCCTTGTCCATCGCACCCTCCCACCCCACTGGCCGGAGGGAGGGAGGGAGGGAGGGAGATGCAGTGTGCCTGTCCCTTCATCTTAGACCTGAGTAGGGTTGATGCCTGCCTCTCCCCTCCCACGTCCGGCTCCGGTGCGCCTCAATCGGATGTGTAGCCATGCAGGGAGTGGAGCCCGGGTCACAGTGACCACACACGGCACACCTGTTCATAAGTAGCTGCATCCAATATGGCATCAATACCTCCTCAAGTGGAAAAGCCAGCACTCTCTTTAATCCACCCCTCCCCATCCCAAAACCCCTTCTCTCCCTACTTTTCTGCTGCTCTTTATCCTGTTTTCAACTCTTTTTCTGCCCAGTGTCATTCCCACCCCCTTTACACTCCAGACTTAATTCTCTTCATATGTCTTTCTTTTATCTCTGTGGGTTTTTTTTTTGTTTGTTTGTTTTTAATCAGGCCTGAAAACACTTGGAATATACCATATTGTTGCACATACTGCAAATGAATCCTAATGGTGTTCCTCTATTAATAATGTATTGAGCTGATTTCATTTGCCTTTATAATTAGGCCAGGTGATGAATCTCAGCAGGGGCGACTGTGAAACCATTAAAAAATATCACAAAGATGTGGCGGGGGATGAGGGGGAGGCGGAGGGAGGGGGGGGGGGGGGTGTATGCTGCATTCTTGAAGGAAGATTTTTTTTCCTGTTTGTAGATTTTGTGCATTCCTAATTTCTCTTTGGGTGAACACTCTGCTGACTGACACTCTAATTAGATTAGGGCTGCATGCTCTTTGGGCATATTAGGAGAAATGTGTCGCATCTTAAACTAGCGGGTGGAGCAGTCTGTCAAACCAAGAGAAAAGGTGTTTATGCATGTGAGACGGTGCATTTTGATAGATATTGTGCGTGCTCTGCTGCGTGTGTGCATGTGTGTGTGTGGGTAAAGCCACGATGTGGTTGTCTGCGTCTGAACAGGTATTTATTTGTATGTGTTTATTAGCGGCAGGTTCTGTACCTGGCCCGGCCCATCTGCTGGCCCGCACCAACCGGTGACATCATCGACACTCAACGACAGGCCTGGTCCTCACAGCGGCTGCCGTCGCAGCTGTTGCCGCAGCAATGGGAAGACCTGGGTCGTTCCCTCTCCTCATCTCGCCCTCACGCACACACACACACACACACACACACACACACACACACACACACACACACACACACACATTCGGGCATTTTCCAGGTCCAACTGCAGAGAGAGAGAGATTCAGGCCATCCCGACTGCTGGACATTATGGATGTCAAAATGTAGATCGTAACAACTGCTGAGATGGTCGTTCGGGGTTTTAAATCTATTGGAATGAAATGGTGTGTGAAATAGACATTAAAGTGTTGGATTGTCGCTGGTTTCTCAAGGTCAGATGCCCATCCCTACAGTGTGACATGCCACTATTGTGTTGGCAACAGAGCCCCCCCCCCCCTCCAAAAAAAAGGCGACACAGTCATTTCAGTGCTGTTTTGCAATTCTCAAAAGGGACAAAGGAGAACCTGCAACTTCACAGCCAGATATCACAACCCTTCTCTGTTTTGTCAACGAAAAATTGGCAGCCTAACAGCAACGCTCGGTGACACCACTGCAAATAGCGTCAGCATGTTGCTCATTTCTAATTTGTTTGAAAACTGAGCCATGAAACCGTGTGGCTGGATGTGCAGTGTTTAGGATGTCGTTTAAAAGGCTTTGAAGTGGCAAACGCCAAGTAATTATATTACCTGGGGACCCGCAACACGTCGAGGTTTTCTCCTCAGCGAAGTAGTAACTAGTTGAAAGGCTTTGCAGCTCTAAATGGGTTTTCCTCCCTGAATGCCACGAACATCTGGAGCAGTTTTTTGCAACTTTTTAAGGCAAATTTACATTTAGAAGGCTCATGGTGCAGCTTTGCCCCGCAGTAACATTTTATATCAATTCAGCCAGGTCGTTGGGATGTTTTAAACACAAATATAATTTTTTTTTCTCCCTAATATTCATAAATGAAAGAATCACAGACCCCACAACGAATGTTCCATGATATCCGTGTCTAAAGCCAAGAGGGAGAAGTCAATAGCTGCTGTATATATAAAACCCAGGCTATAGGTGCATTGCTATTAAAAAGACATTAACACCATTGAAAAAGAGTTTATTATTTCATTCAATTAACTTGCTAATGTCTAACTTTCATTAATCATTTTTTTTTATCTGTCTCTCATTAAAAAAAAAGGTGTTTCAGGGTTATATTATTATATGAAGCTAAAGATTACCAGTTGGAAAAGAAGTAATAGTTTTAATTGCGAGCACAGCTGTCGATGTTGGTAGGAATTAAAATGAGATATTTTGTATTAACGAAATGAAGTGTTATTTAATAAAAATCCAGAGAGGTTAAGTTACATATTCTTTTATGTTTCTCGCCGTTTGCACTGAGCGTATGACTCGGTAGAAGCGATATCTCGTGCAATCGTCACATTTAAGCGTTGGTCTCAGGCCTTTTCTCTAAACTGCCTTTGAGAAGATTTGCACGCCAGGAGAGAACTAACTCACCGCGTTGGCATTTGAAATATCGTGAAATCATGATCACAATTTACGTTTTTCACCGTGTTGTGCACTCTGCATAGAAAATACTTCTTTTCCTCCAGTTCGGACAACGGAAACAGATATTTCTTTAGCGGCGTTGGGTTTTATTTGCTTACGTTGCATTGGTGTTTATCGGGGCGATTTTCGAGAATGAAAAATTTTAATGAGAAAAATGTACAAATTTGAGATTAGACGAGTAATAGTTAATTATATATTATTATAATATCAAAAGGTTCACTCTTTACAGATTGTTAGGGAATTAGCAGCGAAATCTTTTTTTTTTTCTTTCTTTTAATTGGCAATAATCAGAAAAGGGCAGTCAGAGGGAGTATGTGCAGTAGAAAATAAAATACTCATGTACATGTTTGCTGGTCATTGCAGGACATCGTCGCATATTGCTTATAGCAATCATATATTTGTATCCACACTATCAATGTAGTCTTGAATGAAGATAAATGCCAAGTTGTTAGGTGTTTAAGTGCAGTCAAGAACTGAAAAGTCTCCTATAGAGAGTGATTGCTGGTTTCACTTTCACAAGGGAGGTTGACAGTGGTGTCGTGGGTGAACGCTCTCAGTCTGACGTTTGATTCTTGGATTGGCTTTTTAAGGTTTTCTGGTGAGTCTGAAATTACTCGAAAAGCGTGAGTGACTGTCTGTCCCGCCACGTTTTGTTTTTTTGGGGTTTTTTTGTTGCTTTGATGGACTAACAATTTTTGATTTGAATAAAACAGTACAGAAGATGCATAGATGGACTTTCACTAGCTCAAAAAGAAGCTCTCATCATGCAGAAAGATATTTCAAAATGGCACCGAATAGCCTCGGTAAGATTCACTCGGTCGGCAACGTTGTGAAATCATTTCAAAAACCAGGCATGCAGCTAAATTTGTAAAAATGTAAAAAAAATAAAATAAAAAATCTCTCTCTCCGCCTGCTCAGCGTCGTCTTCGGCCTAATGGCACGGCCAACAATATATTATTATCTACATTATTATCAGCCACTCAAATCTCATCACGCGGAGGCTGTCGATGATGACCGCTGTCACACCAAGACGTGCGACGCGCTGGACGAAAGAAAGGACAGAGATTGTAGAGATTGGAGGAAGACATGTCCTTTCATTCAGATTGTGATGTGGCAGCTGCTGTAGGTTTGAAATGCATTAGTGCTAATAGCTGTGCCATTAGGAGGGAGAGAGAGAGAGGGAGAGAGAGAGAGGCACTCTGGTGATGGGTTGCCATGATGAAGCCTGGAGAGAGGGTGACAAACAGCGGCACGGAGGGGGGAGAGAGGGAGAGAGAGAGAGAGAAAGAGGTGTAAGCGAGAAAGCAAGTGAATGAGGGAAGAAGGTATAAGAGACGGAGAAAACGGGAAACAGAAGATGGAGCCATCTTCCAGGCCATTTACCGCAATCATCACTCTCTAATCAATCAAGCCTTTCATCATACGACAACACAATCTCTCCTTTTCTTTTTCTTCTTCTTCTTCTTCTTCTTCTTCTTCTTCTTCTTCTTCTTCTCTCCGGCTCCACTCCGCCTCCCGCTCTCACACACACACACAACAACAGTCATTTTCACACAACCTCCGTCAGACACATGCACGTTTCCTCAATACATTACATTTTATATTTTTGGCCAACTCTTCAGCTCGGAAAGTGTTTGGTTGTGTTTCAGTGGGAATAAAAATGACCCACATTTAGCTCGTTACCTCGGCTCCCCGGAGTCACGGTAAAGTCTCCTCAGAGGTGCGACATGACCCGACGTACCGGAGTTGTGAGGGTTTGTTCACTTGACCAAGTTCAGCTCCTTTCATAATGCCTCTATTTGAGATAATTGGCCCTTCAGAGGAAATGAGTGAGAATCATTGCGGCGACTCTCGGCCCAGCCCTCCGAGCTACCGGCTCCATTAGCTACAGAATACATTAGTCTTATGACGGCTGCCTTGGACAGATTCAAATTCTGATTGTGGTAAAATAGACTGAAATGGGAGGGCTGCCTCCCTCTCTCTGCTCCTCGTCTATCTCTTCTCTACACCTCCAGCTTGTTTGTTAATTCTACTGTCATTTGGTTGTCAGAAAATACTGTTTTGATCTCCGCGCGTCAACTGAAACATGTGGGTCGTTTGTCGAGGCGACGAGCATCGTCACATTTGTCAGAGAGTCATTTCCTGTTCGATTCTGACACTTCTCCTGCCCCCTACTGCCGTCACACCAGATGAACCCGTCTGAGCCCTTCGCGGAACATACGAACAACAATGAAGCTCCACGCAGATTGTTTATCCCCCCCGATTCTCTGATTCTATAACAGCTTTTGCTCGGTGCCATGATTAGCAGACGAGTGGTGTTTTATTTGAAAGAGATGAGCGCCGGTTCTGGGCTCTGATCATCGTGTTGTTTGGATTTTGCTTGTTCAGAAGAATAAATACGTTTCCTGGTACAATTTTGAATCGGGGCCCTTTTTAATGTTTTTTTTTTTTTTTTTTCATGGCTCTGCCCAGTTCTTTTATATGTGTTATAGCATTATTTCCTATTTATATTTTATATATATATATCTATAGCAATCATAGTAATTTTCTTTTTTTTCCTATTCTGTTTTGCATTGAGGCGCCGTTCATATCTGCTGCTTTTTTGAAAAACCTGATTTTGTTTTGGCTCCGTGACGTTCCATAATTAGCCCCAGTGCAGACATTAGTATAGATCTCACTCTCGGGTACAGAAATTGGCTCCTGCTGTGGCCTTGTTTTTCACAGCGTATCCTTCTCCGTTTAAAAAAAAAAAAATATATATATATATATATATATATATATATCTTTTGCTTTAAAAATTTATTTTTGCCAACAACCAAAAATTCCAAGAAAGGGGGTCTCCATAGTGGAGGTTGGAGGCTGGAATATCGCCGTGTGAACCTTTTTTAAATGCACACTGTTTATTTTGAACGTTGATAAGCATAGCCACATTGTATAATCAGAAATAAACTGCATCTATTTTCATTGTGAATAGTTTTTTTTTTTTTTTTTCTTTCTCTCTCTCTCTCTCTCTTCCCCACTTCCTCATAGCTTTGCTGAGACTGAGAGCTCGCAGCCTGCCGAGCACGTAATGGAACTCATAAACACTGTTATCGCCGAATCCTGAGCCGCGGAGCGGACTTCCATCTGCTGGAAGGGAGAGAATTGAGGGGGGGGTGGGGGTGGTAAGGGGGGGCAAGGGTGGGGGGGGGGACGTGGAAAGAAATCCTGACACAGTTTACAATTTAGCGACATTTGAAAGGGAGTCTCTACTTCGTTGAATGTATCTGATGGCGCGGCTGCCCGAGTTGAAAAAGTGGAATGAGCTTTACTTGGACTCAAGGTGCATCCAAGATGGGGGGCTCACACACACACACACACACACACACACACACACACACACACACACACACACACACACACACACACACACACACACACACACACACCGGCGGACCCATGGGACGACGTTACGGGTCTGGATTTACATTTAGGAACAGCCGATCAGCTCGTATTGTTTCAATATAGATTTCTTCTTTCGTTTTGACCGCAGCCTCCCGTTCATCCTCCCGTTGGGTCAGCCTCACACGTGTCCCGTCATTTTCTCTCCGCCGCGTCGCTTTGATCAGACGGCAGGTTGCTGTGGTGACCCATTACATTGGTAATTTCACTGTCTTGATTGCAGTCTGCAGTAATTTGCTGAAGTGGTGCTCAGCGAGGTATTAAAGTCCTTCTCACCTTTTTCTCCCCTTCCTTTCCATGACTATTTTTCTCTCTACTATACTTTTTTTTTTTTTTCCCCCACACACATTTTATGCCAAAGTTTTCTCTGCTGCTCTTGACGCTGTTCTGCACTTGAGCAAAAGGACATTGCAACGTCGACGATGACTCAAAATGGAAGCCGCAATAAAGTAGGGGGTAATGAGAAAGGCCAAGTTTAAAAAAAAAGAAAAGAAAAAAGAGAGAAGTCAGTGAGCCCTTTTAGTCACGAGGAGATTCACACAATGTGATGCGGCGCCGCTCGCTAGGAGGGAGCGTTGTGAAAGTCGCCCCCATGTCTAAATCCCACTGATCGATCCACCTGCCTCACAGGAGATGGGAATCAATAGTCAGAGAAATCCAGCGAGCCACGCCGCAGACCGTGATTTTCCCATTTCAACACATGGCCAACATCCATGAAATGTTATTTTAAAGGGTAAACCCGCAGCCCCCGAGTCCTTCTTGTCTACTTCGCAAACAGGAAGTAGCAAAACTGATCTGAACGCTCCAGATTCAAGTTTAGAATACGTTCTACCTCAGGCATTGATATATTGGCTGTAATTTACCTTGTTTTTTTCCCCCCGCCTGCCCCTTGCAAGCCTTTTTAAACATTATCTTTTATTGTTGAGTTGACAGTAAAGAAATTATGACCAATTAGCGCCTAGTCAGACAGAAAATGAGATAATAGCAACATTGACATGACAGTCCTCCAATGGACCTGAAACATCTATAGTCGGAGCCTTAAGTCATTGTGCCCAGTATTTTTCACAATTTGATTGATTTGTGAAGTCATTAATGGCTGAAAAAGGCCTGACAGTGTCGTCTTTTCGATTGTGAGGATTTCTTTTTCAATTTCTTTGAGATTGTAAATTGCCAATTTTTTTTTTTTTAAGCTTCGGCCCACCGGTTGCACAGAAAAGCGATTTAGATGGAGCTAAAGCTTCAAAGATGGACACTTGTCACTATTTTATTGGGATTTGCAGGATTTAGAATCACGTTTGCACTACAAAAATAAAGAAAATCTTTTTTTTTAATTTTTGCTGTGTGAAGATTGAACTGACGGCGACGTTCCAGGAGAACATTGTGTCTGATCAGTCTGGGCGTCGTTTGGCGAGTGGCGAGCAGCAATTTTTTCGCCACACCAGATGAGGTGCGCCTGCTCGGGTTTTTAGTGTTTGCTTGGTGTCCTTGCTGCCCTTGGCGCCTGTGTGCAGATATCTTAAAGCAGGGTTCCCATTGTCATTTGAATGTTGGAATCACTGTGAGGGACAGCAAGGCATCTGATGGAAATGATTGCGGGGTCGAAAATAACAGGTTTCCCTTGGCTGGTGCTGATTGTTGATTGGGCACTCTCAGTCAGCCTGTAAAGAGGGGGCGGCGACTTCTCAGGACTCCGGTGGACGAGCAGGGAAATGGCTGAAATACATCAGCATGAAAAGCTGCATCCAGCCCGACAAGGGAAAAAAAAAAAAAAAAAGCAAAATCTGGAAACATTTTTGCAGAGATAAATACAGCGTCCGTGTCATTTCGAGCTGCAGTGTGATTGGACAGGGACGCCCGGGCCGTGCAACAGATTCCACGCGATTGGTCGATGCGGCTCCGCATGCTATAAAATGTTTGATGCGGATAATTGCTCTATTTTTGTTTTTTTTTTTATCAAAACCCATTGGAGCCCAAACCATAGCGTTAAATGTTGCCACGGCCTGTTTTATCTTATTTGTCTTTATTTGGTGTTACAGCACCTCTTTCCTGCTTCTGCTGCGATCATCAGATTGGGGGCTTGTTTGGGAGGTGTTGGCATGCGTGTGTCATGTTGGATAGGCTTTTATCTGGCACTGTGTCCATGCAGGGCGGCGATGCTATCAGAATTAAAACCTGCTCCTCAATGGAGCCCTGTCAGCCAACAATGGAGAGCAGCATTACCCAGAGTGCAGCAGGACAAAGCTTTCTCTCCTTATCGCTGGATTGGAATATTCACAGACTGATTTAACTGCTTTTACCAAGGGGAAGTGTCAGGCTCCGAAAGAAAGCGACAGCACATCAGAGATGGGGGGGGGGGGGGGGGGGGGAGTGCAGAAGAGAGGGAGAGACGGTGGAAAAAATATGATTCTGTGACCTGCAGGATGTTTACAAAAATGGACTCAAATGGCAGAAATGGCTGATTCATGAGCGAAATTGGGGGCATGGACCGTCGCTGCAGTGTGTATAACCTCACTTTTAAAATATTGTCTTCTTAATTTCACAATCGTCAAGACTTCTCTCTTTCCCGATAGCTCCCTGTCTAATTTCGCTCACCCCATCTTCTGTCCGTTGGGTCCTTGCCCATCTTTGTGATGACGAGGAGGAGGAGGAGGAAGAGGAGGAGGAGGCATGGCGTTATGTCTGGAGAAGAGCAAGACATTGATGGGATGTGCATGAAGAATGTCATTCACTTTGCTGAATTTGCACTGTACTGGAGCTTTAATCTGAGGGCGCATTTGCTTATTGGCATTCAAATGAACATGTGCATGGAGCTGCGCTTGGACGCCGTGGTCTCAGCAGCTCCCTAATCGCTTGAAAGCCTGAAGATGCAGAGCATGCCAATGAGAGAGCGAAAGTGAAGAAGTGAAGGGGGGGGGGGCAGCCGTGCCCAGGGCCTCAGCTATACACTTCTTTATCTGAGTTTCATTTCAGCTCAATAGCTCTCTACAATCCAGCCCCCCCCAACCCCCTTTATTTTTTTCGTTTCTGCCAGGCCAACAGTTTAATTTCCAGTTTGCTGGTTGACTCTTCATTGATTTCACATTGTAAAGAGGCATGTTAGTAACCTTCAGTGGTTAAGACAGTGGCCATGTACAAGGAAGCCGATATTGGTCACTTGGAAAAAGTAACATCAATAAAAATCTGTTAAACACAGAAATTCACATTAAGAAGGATTTAGTCCAAAGTGTTTAGTTTCCAGTCTTGTTTTTAAATCTACAGTGAAGTACATTCCAAACAGGGAACAATATTAATATTAATGTTAATACATAGCGCTATCAGTATTCTATTGCTTCTAGAGGTCTGCCCGTAGCTTATTTATAGATTCATTTTACATCTTAACCTGCATATTTAAGTTTGAATTGCCCTAGATTCAGCTGAGTTTTCCCATCTGAAAAGACGCAGATGAGTACGTTTGAAACCACTGTCCTTAAAGTGTCCATACACTTTTATCTTTCACTTCTGTGAATGAGCAATATATACCTGCATTCTGCATAAAAGAACTTTACGAAGGCTGGAATCACCACGGAGCGAGTTTCATGTTTTATTCACAGACGACCTCTGTAGTTCAAGATCAAAACGGTAAAAGGCCCTTTAGATCTCTGACAAATTTTTACATGTAAATGATTAATTTACTACTGTTTCGGAATCATATTTCACGAGTTCACCTTTTCACTCAAGCACAAACCTGTAAGTGTTGGAGACTAAAGGAAATGAGCTCAACAAATTAGTTTCTGATGAGTTATTCTGATTTCCTTTTGACATGGCTCGCCATGTAGTGCCGATGCCCTTGTGTATTCGTTACTCTCTCCACTGGAAATTGGATGTCAGTCACTTCTCACCGAGCATTTGTAATTTTCAACACATCTGTGTGGCCGGTGCCGAAAGTGGGCAAGTGGAGCGCTTACGTGCTCACGCGCTGATGTTGTGGGGGGCTTATCTGAGTTCAAATGTCTTTAGTTTTGTGCCGCTTGACACCTCGAGATGGGCTGTGGAGAGAGAAAAAAGAGACGGGGGGTGGGGGGGAGATTGGTGGAGACAAGGGGAGAGATTGGAGCCGGGGCGATAAGAAAAGGAGTGAGAATGTATAGCTCTATAACAGGTTGGCTGTGATCGTCACCGAGTAGCCTTCTGCAGCCAAATCGCATTGTTTTGCTTTTATTTCCTTATTGTGGGTGCATTTTCTCTCTACGTGCACTGTGTGTTTGTTTGTGTGTGTATGTGTGTGTGTGTGTGCACGCGCTTGGGTGTGTACCTTGGGGGCTGACGTGCGAGGGTTAATGAAGAGCAGTGAATGAAATCCTTTATTGTGTTTGATATAATGTCAGCTTCCATTAGGAAAACTGGTGCTAAGAATGATTGCTCGACTATCGGGGCCAGGAGAGAGGTGCACTCACTTTGTGTGTGTGTGTGTGTGTGTGTGTGTACATTCTGTTGCTCCATGCTCGTGTGCACACCCTAGGGCACGGCTGAGGCGCAGAGTGTGTTCTGTAATTATGAAATCATTAGCAGGTGTCCAGAGGAGATATGAATATGACTGTAATCTGTCCCCACCCATGATGGAGCGGTTGTCTCGCGCTCAAATGTCAACCTGCCTCAGCCGGCGTGTTGCGAGAACTCACAGATTAAAATTCAAAAGATTTACCCCCAGCGACCACACTCAGTCATAACACGCGCCTACGTGTGGCAGTCTTTTATATTTAACAGCCATTTTTCAATCGGCATTGTTCCCGTTTGCCGGATGAATTGCCTGTCGAGCTCTTTTTCAGGAAATTTTGGGTTTTTTTTTTTTTAAACCGTTCCAGCGTTCACCCGAAGGGGGGGGGGGGGTTATGTTTGAGGTTAGAAAACTACAACCAAGAAATGTTTTTTGAAAAGGCAAGCCAGCCTCAAAAGAATAGGAAAAAAAACAACAACAAACTTGCTGGCGTATGAACAATCTCACAGTCAGAACAAGTGACAGACAGACAAAAGACGATCGGCGGGTCTGCATCTGGTCGGACATGGAAGAGAGTCGCAGCCCCGGCGAGTCGACAAAGTGACATTGTAATCTGGAGCAGAAGGGGTGGTTTCTATAGCAACAGTAGGCATCTAACCTCCACGCTGCTGCTTTTTGCTGAAATCTGAAATTGGAGAGAGGAGGCTGGTGTTGAGGAAGGAGAGATTGGGGCGAGATGGAGATAAGACAGGACAGGGGGGATGAGGAGAAGAGGTGGGGCAAAGGGAGAGGAGAGGAATCGGATCGAGATAAGGATGAGGAGAGGAGAGGAGGGAGGTGGGGCGAGATTGATGTGAGGGAGGGGCTGGATATCATCACCTGACCCTCAGTGTTTGTCTGCTGTTTGGAATTCGTTGGTCCACTCAGCATGATAGATTTAATTTACTGATAGCACTTCGGCGTCGCTGGAAATTTCTCAGACTTGCTCTTGTTTCTGCAGTTTGTCGTGAGTGTGTGTGAGTGTGTGTGAGTGTGTGTGTGTGTGTGTGTGTGTGTGTGTGTGTGTGTGTGTGTGTGTGTGCACTCTATGTGTTAGAGCCTCTCTTGTGTGTCCATACGGTGCATTAGTGGACGATGTGAGTTCGAGACCGTCGCATTATACAATTGTGCACGTGTGAACAGACGAGGCTGCGCAGGGCATTGGAGATCAGTGTGCCGGCTCTGCGTTGTATCATGTCTGTGTTTAACCCGGACCCCGGGCCCACAGAGACCCGTCACCAGACGCAGCAGATGGCCGTGCCGCCCGGTGGCCTCTGACTCCTCAGTGCGTGGCCCGAGCGTGGCTCTCTTGCATTATTGAGTGAGATCCAGAGGCGCTCCCAAGTAATTGCACGTTGAATGGAGATTTAAAAAATATCTAAATAAAAAAAACACCTCAGATTAAACAACATATTGTTTGAAATCCTCTCTGGCGCAGATTAATTTACCAGGCGAGAGATTAATTGATTAAATGATGTGTGCATCAGACAAACCACTGAGCCTCTGGTAAAGCCTTCATCACAATGTGAAATGTTTATTTTGCAGCTCAAATACACACACACACACACACACACACACACACACACACACACACACACACACACACACACACACACACACACACACACACACACACACACACACATTCATGTTTTTCCCTACAATAAACATATAATGGTCAGAAATGACACGAACAAACAAACTTTGACTTACAGCTTTATAATTAGAACTTTAAAAACAAAAGCCCACCTTTACTTTGCAGTCTGCTGGAATTGGTCACCAAGGCAAAGTACCACCCGGTGATAAAATCTCAATTTGTGGACACAGATATCAGATTAGGGGTGAGCGGTGTCACTGTCTGTACGCTGGTTTGATTCATCGTCAGATGGGAGCAGGATTGCGATCGCACCTAATGACTGGGTAAGAACTCCACGCTGCTGTGTAGTTTAAAACTCAAGTACTTCTCATTGTGTGAATGACGGCGATGTCATCACTGCAAGTGTTTTTCTTCCTGGACTTCATGCAGCAGTGAATGGCGGACGTACTCTTCCTTCCACTCTACGAAAGTACGACCATTTATGAAGTCACAACTTCAATCTTGTGCTTTTGAGGTCTTTTTTTTTTTTGTTTTATCCAGTTGGCTTCAATCATTACCTTCACACTCACTCATCGCCTCAGGCAAGTGATTCTTACGACAGAAAACTACAGCAACAACATTATGGATGCATGCATTTGAGGTGTACTCTCACTTTGTTTGGATCGGGACGTATAGATCCCAGCTCACGGCCACATTGATCTTGAGCCTGACTTGGGTTTTTTTCCTCCCGAAGGTAGAGAAGCCATGTGACGTGTATTCAGATTCTTTGTCCTCAAATCTGTAAAGAACCTCAGGGGGGATTTCCGATAGCAGGTTTTAAATTTAACAAACAGATCGACAGCGTGGCCAACTCAGTATTTTAACTAAAGGAAAGCCTTATTTAAACCGCACGGACCTTGAAAGGACAATTCATGCTTTAATCAGCTCAACAATTGACTATTGCAACCTACATTATATTGGTGTCTCCCGTTTGGCCCTCAGTCACCTCCTCAACGACCTGAGCCTCCTTATTTATCCGAACCGGTGACTGTCTGACGCAACCAAACGTGTGTTAATGGCCACAAATCAGCTGCTACTGGAAGTCCCTTGAGCCAGGTGTCAACTCTGATCAACAAAATGAGGCGGCGGCTAATGTACACCGTTGAAACACACGCTGAAGTTTGTCCTAATTGTGTGGCCTCTTATTTATTTTTTGTTTTTTGAGTGCGTTATGTGCTTGAGTGAAGATGCTGGACTGTTTCCCCTGGACGCGAGGAACCCGGCGTCTATTTACAGAAAGCAGTCCTGAATAATGAGTTGTAATGCCGCAGCAGTGAGAGTAAACTCTTTAGAAGCGAGGGACCAGTCTAAGCAGGACTGGGCTTCAGATCAATCCCGCTGGCAGACACAACAACACTGTTGCTGTGCCACCGTGTCTCTCCCTCTCTCTCGTTTTCACTCGCTCTCTCGAGTTCCTTCTCTCTCTGCAGAGGCGTGGGCTATTTTTAGGCCTGGCAGCTCTTTTCCCCACTGCACCCTCCACCACCACCACCACCACCCATCGTTCTCCTCTCAGTTCATCCCTTCATATCAACCCGACCTGAGTCTCCATTCTAACCTCCAACTAAACCCAGTGTGCTTCCATGAGCGATCCGCTCTGGGGGGGGTGGGGTAGAGGGAGTGCTGGTGAGTGGAGGCAACATGTGCGGGGAAAAGGGAGGCAGATCCCCGCTGCTCCTCTGTCTTGTCCTCTCTCGTTTCCCCAAAGACACAAGCTGTGTCCGGGCTGCTCCGCCCGGCGACCGGTGTCAGCTTGAGTTTCGCTCACGCTGTTCGTCCCGCGCGACTCGTTTGGGACTGAGCTGATGAGTGACTCGCTGATTAGCCCTGGAGGCCAGCGGAGACCCTGGCCATGGTGCATACCGGAGCCTTCACCATGGGAACTCGTCAAGATGGGAGATGTATATCTGCTGACCGGGGAAGAAAGTGCTTCTGCGTATGGATGTGCGAGTTGGATCGTTTTGAAGCGAGACATTAACTGGGCGCAAGCAAAGCCAACGGACACCATGCACAAGTGAGTTGTGCTGGATTGGTAATTGCGCAAGATGTGCTCCACCTGCTCCGGCTGTCCTCCCTCGTCAGACCGTGACGGAGGGCGAGGCACCGAGCTGCCCTTGAGAGCAGCGTCCTCAGCCAGCCTCCTCGTGATAATGAGGCCGGCCACACGGACGTTGCTCGCTGCGCGCGGCCCCCGCCCGCCCTCACGCCTGCCTCCGACGGGAGATAAGGACGCCGGTTCACAGGGAAAGAGGACAACCGGGAGGCCGGCATCCTGCGCTGTGGGGGGAACCACATGAGCCTGTCGTTCACGGGCTGAAACGGGGCGGGTTTTGGAGAAGCCGCTGAGATCAATTAGAGCAAAATGCTGTAACACAGTGGCATAAATTTACATCCGTTTCCTCCCCCCCCCCCCTTTCACTGTTCCTCCCCCTTCTACGAGAGCTGTTTGCGTAGACTGAACACACAACCAGTTGAGGATGATAAGACTCCCAGGGAGGGTAATACTTTGAGTTTATTCTGCTTTCACAGCAAACTCACTTTGCCCCATGCTACATCTGAGCTCATATCACAGTTCCCGCAAAAAAAAAAAAAAAAACACGGCGAGGGAAAATGTTCCAACGGTGTTTTGAAGCACACGTTCGAACATGTTCCGCATTGCATCGCATCTTATGGAGAAAAGCATTGCCCAAAAACATCACATCTTTTGGCACGTCAGCGGCAAGTCTCCTCGCCTTGTCATGACAAGTCATCCCTCATCACACTACTCCTCCTGTGTTCTGTGATGCTGATTATATTCTCATGCTGAACAGTGTGATTGAATATAACCATGACTCTCTCTCTCTCTCTCTCTCTCTCTCTCTGACTTCCCACCAGGACGGGTCTGATATAGGCACTGCTATATCTTCTCTCATCATTTTTCTTTTTTACCTTTTCTTTTCTGCACAGGAGAATGCCATTTCATACTACGATTCCAAAGCGGATTCAGACTATGTGAGTACAGTCCGGACTGCTCCTTGTTACCCCGTCTGCCTGCCTTAACCCCCCCCCCCTCCCCCTGCCAACGTGTCCCTGCTACCCCCCACCCTTCCCCTTCCCTCGCCCTTCTCGATGTTGATGCCCCCCCCCCCCGACCCTGCCACCGGTCATAGGCCCCCAGGCTGTCCGTGTGCGTTAGCGAGGTGACACTGCGACATGGTGAGTCGGTGCGACAGAGCAGGAGCAGGCCAACGTGCATGTGACAGGGACTTCAGAAGCCAACCCCCCCCCCCCCCGCTGCCGCCACGCCACACCGTTTTCCCACCGCGACCGCGGCAACAGCGGATCCGAACGGAGAGCTTGTCAGATCCCCTCGTCCGCCGCGGCGCCTCATACCGACGCACAGGTCATTGTCATAACTTCATGCAGGAGGCAACGCGTTTCTTTCACGAATAGCATTCACACCGTCACGAATGGCATTCAAAGAAAGACGTGTTCCTCTCATAATTCACTGGTTTCAACCCCGCGGCGGCTCCTCTTCATAGGGCGCACTATAGGCAGAGCCACGGCCCACTGATTGATTAAGTTTCCAGGCCGGGAGTGCGAGGATCCCCCCCCCCCCTCTTTAGATCACCAAACCACAGAGAGATGGGAAGAGGGTGAGGAAAGAAGAGGCAGAGGAGCAATAAATCACGATGTGATTTTCTCTTTTGTGAACGTCGCCCCTGTGATTAATGACACGGCGCTTTAGGGCCTGTCAGCACATCTAATTGGAGAACATCGGTCATCATTAACGTGGCGCGCCGAGGCCGAGGCGGCGACACGCCCCCTGACCCCCACATCACCAAAAGCCTCACAACCAACCAAAAAATTGATGGCAGAAGTCAGGCAGAGGTCGTCCTCTGAGCAACCCCAACAGTAGCCTCGTAGTCCCCCCCCACCACACCCCACACCCCCCCCCCACCACGTCTGAATCAAGATTCCTCGGCGGATGCCTCTTCACAGCCGAGCTCCACCGCTTCAGTCAAACTCTTTACTATTAGAAGACGTGTTGAGAAAAATAATTGATCTGAAGAAAGGTAAGTGATTGACAGGCTCTTTTTCCCCTCTTCTGCTCTTATACCCTGTTAATTTCCCCTCTTGTCACTATACCCTTGATATGAAAGTGCAATGTGATCATTTATTCCAAGTCAGAATTTTCAATCTGCCAAAGCATGTCGTGTTGTTCAGGAGGAAGAGGAGCTTTTTTCTTTCTTTCTTATTAATTTTTATGTTTCAAGTTGAGGGTTGTTAAACTATCTGCCAGCCGCAGCCTTTGTAATATGGTTTTTGTATCGCTTCTGTTGATTCCTCACTTGCTGGATGTTGACGCCATCTGCAAGTTGAATAATATTATGACTCCCAAGTTTCATTGGCTATTGGTAGGGGGGGAGAAAAGAAGAAAAATATACAGTACGTATCAACCGACACCCAACATATGATTATAACATACGCTTCAGCAGAGCGCGGACAAAGTGTTGTGGATGGAAATGCAAATACTGTTTGAGCTGCATGATTCTTTCAGAAATATATTTATCCACTGGTGTGGGGGGGGGGGGGACGCCAATCATGTTTCGAGGTTGTAATTTGCTTCCAAAAACAAACAACAAATATATAAAATACATAATTGCAAGTCTGGTTATTATAATGTTAAATCGAAATAAAGGTGGTGGTTGTTCTGTTGTGGCATTTATATGCAAATAAAAATACATTTTAAATTTATTAAACAACTGTTATCAGTTGTAATGTTTCAAGGACTGTTTTTCTGTGTTGCACTTTTTCAGCTACACACACACACACACACACACACACACACACACACACACACACACACACACACACACACACACACACACACACACACACACACACACCCGCAGGGTCGTAAATGACACGTTTCAGGTTGGCCCTGGTTGGCTGAAGGTGGGGATGAAAGAAGCTTGGAAATGTCATCTCTGGCCTCTTCAGCCTTTAATTAAACCTTGAGAATGCGGAGATAAAATTAACAAATTGGGTAATGAATCGAGCAAAACAGGTGGTGGATGGTTGAAGAAATGAACCAATCAGTCTTTCCTGTGTGGATTTATTCAGTTCCTAATTAGACGATGCCTTGGTTAATTATGATTGGGCTCTTCTGAAGAAATGGAGAGAGAGAGGGAGAGATAGAAAAAAAGTGCTCTGTGCCCGACATTGACAGAATTAGTGTCACAGAGTGATAAACAAACACCTCTACCTCATGGTTGTTGCCGTTGAGACGCCAGCAGCTCCGACTCGATCAGATTCATTATTATTGGACGGTCAACTCGTAAACTATCAAAGAAACCTGTGCAGTTTTCAGAGAACTGAAGACAAACACTGAAGATGTAGAGCTTTATAATAAATATTCAATCCTTACATTCTCCTGTTTTCATCCTCAGTCTTCCTCTTTAGCAGCAGGTGTGATAAGAGGGGGGGGGGGGGGGGGGTCACCTGCGATCACCTGCTGGTTCAAGAATTAGTTTTTTAATTTTTTAATGAGCAAAGGAGTATTTAAAGACGGAAGTATTAAACGTTTTCAGCCCCGAGCTGAAAGATTGCCGCCTGAGGGCAGACCCTGGAGACTGAGAAACAGGCCACCGGATTCTTTGAGCGCAAAATAAATTAAGAGAAGTTTTATCTCGCCTTCCTTTATTTAAGAACCCGTTTGATGAAAGGAGGATTTCGGTCTGAGCTTCTCACCTTCAATCCGTCGCCGTCTGATGTAGAAAATAAAGAGAAATGTTACATCTACATCATTTCAGACATATTTTGTCATATTTAATCACTCTTGCGATCTGAACATTTTCAACTTACTTGGTTTTTTTTTTTATGTGACACTAAAAACATTTTAATGGTCAACAGTTTTATCAGTATTGTGGGTTTTTTCTGTTCATATTTGATGTTGTTTGAGTCGAAATGTGAACTTTCTCATTTCCTGGTTTCTGCTGCATCTCCGTGTTGCTTCTCGTGTTTTGTTTTGTGGGTTGTTTTGTTTTTTTAAGCGGGGTTTCAACACAACCACCCTCCAGATCATCCCGACAGCAGTTTGTAATTGCATTTTAATAGTCAATTAAAGCATGCCCATCAATCAATCTCAGCCGCGGACATGGGGTTTTGATTTAATTTCTTATGAAAACCAACAAACAAACAGTTTTTTTCATCGTGTCAGATTCAATTAACTCGTGCTGCTTTATCAAAAAAAAGAACCTTCATCCACTCTTCTGTTTTAGGAATGCAAAATTTCGATTTGCAGCAGCCCCGATGCATGGGAAATTATCAGAGATATGAGTTTTGTTTCACAAATTTTCAGTGAATGAAGTCTAATGAAGTATGACTAATAGTGGGAGAATGACAGAAGCATGGCGCCAGACTTTTGCTGAGGGCTACTGCTGTATGGCAGTGTATCAAAGAGCTTGGTGCATGAGCACACATTAATTAAATTGCGCTTGTTTAGAGGAGAGTTGGCCTCCTGGATTTCGACTCTGAATGTCGACGTGCCCGCCTGCTTTCTCACGAGGTTTTTCGGCGAGAGTCTATCAGATCCAGGAAAAGGCTAATGAACTGAGTCGGAGAGAGTGAAGTCACATTTTGTTCACATTTTACAATCGCTTCATCCCCTGGGAACAAGCACAGATTGTACCGCATTGATAGCGGATCAAGATTTAAAAAAAAAAATTAATGAAAAAAGCCTAAATGTCACTTTCCTTTTGATAGATCCTGGTTCCCTTTGATATCTGACACTTCTCTAGTATAATATGTGTGTCAGTCTTTCTCTTTCACTTCTGTGTTTCGGTGAAAGTCTTGGAAACAACCTGTTATATGTCATTGTTTAACAAATGGGCAAACTGTGATTATGTGGTGCTGGTTATTGTTGTGTTGTGTTAATTTGTACCAATCGTCATCACAAGTAATAATCAGTCCCTCTGCTCTGAAACCTGCCGCGGTTTCCCTGATGAGACGTAAAAAGCGGTTCCACCTCCATTTTGAAGGCGACATAATTACTGTTTTCGTGTTTTTTAAATTCTGCGTAACTTCACGCGTGCATCAGAAGTGGGTGTTGTAAACCCGGACTGCAGCTCTTATCAAATCTGATTTCACCTTGTGTGCTAACTAAGAATTTGTGTGCGCGCGTGTGTGTATGTGTGTGTGTTTACAGACGGAGGACGGCGAGGAGGAGAATCCGCTGGAGAACTCGTTGTCGTTGGAGCTGGAGTTCGTGGACGATCCCAATTTTAAGAATAAAGTCAACTACTCTTACAGTGCCGTGCAGATCCCCACAGACATCTACAAAGGCTGTAAGTGGAAACTTTTGGCTGATATTTTTACTGTTACTTGATCATCGTAGGCTTTTTTTTTTTTTTTTGGTTCGTGGCGATGATCCACGGGTAGAGACGGGGAAACGCTTGTTCCTCTACTTCAGTAGACGTGTGTAAAATATTGGCTTCCTGCTCTTAATCTGCTTGATCACCGGTGTTATCTTGTTCGCTGTATTCCCTCTGTCACAGACGTCACATTCAATAGACACATTTTCTCAGCGGCCCATTTTGTTTATTTTACCTCGTTTTCATCCTTTCAAACCTGTCATGCATGAAATGAACTTATGAATACAAAAATCTGTCAAATTTTTTTTTCTCCCCCCATATTGATTTGGATGGACGTCATGCTCAGAACTGGGAATAGACACATACCCCCCCCCCCATTCAACAGTGTGTTCGCTCAGTGTTTCTCTTTCTTTCACATCAGTCAACTTTTTAACACATTAGCATGATTTCACATGACAGTGAGTCTTTCTCACCGCTGATCCGTATTGTATGCATTTATCATTTTATGTATGTGACGCGTGGACATGGTCTGTCCTGCCCGTGGATCCTGCCTGGCGGCGTCCCACCCCGCAGACATAACACTCCCCTGATTTCCTGCAGCTGCCAAATGGACAAAAGGGAACACGTGTACCTTCTGGGACTCTGATTTTGCTTGGCATGTTCCTTCTGTTATCCACCTCTAACCTTTTGGACACTCGCTACCTGCCTCTTTAAAGACTCACAAACCAGAGCATGTGCAGACAGTCAGCCATTTTCTTCGTGGCATTTTTTCTCTCTCTCTCTTGCTCTCCTTTTTTCTTCTCCCTGCTTTTGTCTAGCTCTTCGCCGTCTTTGTCGAACAGGCAGTGTATGGCACCTGTCTGTAACAATGCCCTCCAGCTGTGTCTCCAGACAAATCTTGTCAGAATTAGACGCTCTTGCTTCAGGAGGAGATGTCAAAGGCCACGGCTACTCACAATAGAGCAATCAGGCCTGCACATTGTTCCCGGAGCCATTTTGTGGCAGCTCTGGTTCTTCTGTCTGAAGATATGAGTCAGAGAATAAAGGCCTCTTGATTGAGCCCGGTGAAGCCGTGAAGAGCAGCGAGGTACAGTGCGTGGAATTACTTTTCCACTTCCTTTTCTGTTGAAAATGTTTACTATTGATGTTGTTTAGCTAGCTCCCGTTGCGCCGTCTGCTCTGCAGAGATTGCCGACTGCTGATTTTTTATTTTTTTTTCATACCAACTCGATTAGGTTGTTAGTTGTTTCTGAAGAAACAGGCCTCGTGGCGACACACTGGTACATACGCTCATATTGCCGATTCAAGTCGCGCGTGCAGAGTTTGAACGTTCTACCTGCGCGTGATTGGGTTTTCCTCATGTAACAAGCATCTGGGGCGAATTCTTGACTCTGATCAGCTTTTCAATCCGAATAAAGATGTATAGAAGAGGGATGGATGAAAAAAAAATGATCTGATCTATGTTGCTGCGTCATGAAATTTAAGTAAAATTCTCGGCACAGGTGTGAATTGCAGATCACAAAACAAGAGGCGAGGATGCTTCCGAGGAGTTGTGGTGGGCTGGCAGGGGTTAACGTAAAAGGGAATGACTTGCATTTAAAATGCACGTTTATTTTCCTCATTTTAGAACTGCATGTTGTGTAAATGTAATGTAAAACTATTTAATCTATTTTAAACTAACCTCCACATGGTTTATTCATCACAGCCTTTCTTGTTCTTGACAGAGCCCAGTCTTTTTCTTTTTTTGTAAAGATACAGGAAGTCCAGCCGTCTGTGTTAAATCAACAAACATGAGAGTGAAATTAACTATGCGAGTTTCTGTTAAAAGCTCAGGTTTTAAAATCTGTTCATATGGCAACTTTGCCCAGTTGCTTAATCAATGTCATTCCCCCCCGGCTGGTAGATTTACTAGAACAGGGTATGTGAAAAACAAACTTGGTATAGTCCCTCCCAGCATATTTCCCCCCGAGATGCATTTATACTTACATGTTGAATGTACCGTATGGAGTAGTCAGCTTTTGAAAGCGGAACTCCCATCGATTTTATACATCAAAGTCTGTTCTGATCTCTTGCGAAGAAATACTACTGTACATATAAAAAAGGGAAGAAAACAACCCAACAGGGCATACACACCTTTAGTGGATTCAGAGGTAGCTGTGTGAAATCAACAACTACCTGAAGTGACTCAGCATCGTTCGCTTGACAGTAAAAAAAACCAACAACCTTGAGTTGTACAGTTGGAAAGCAACGGCCCTCCCACGTCTTTCTTCTCTTCAGCTCGGGCTGCGACGAGCACGCCGACTCGAAAAAGCTCAGACCGAACTGAGAGACGGAGACTCCAGATGGTGGAGGAGCGCAGAAGCGCCGATCACAGCCGATGATATCTCTCAGGAGTGTCTCCGTCACGGATTCGTCTGAAATCGGGATGTCAGAAGTGCAATCTGTGACGTCCAATCTGACCTGCGGGGGTGACCCCGGAGAACCGATTAAAATCGACCTCGAGTGCCAGCCGAGTGGCATCAAAGGGGTTAATTCGCGAAAACTTTAATGCCACAAACTTCAAACGGGAATTGCAACCTGCGACTGGAGGATCGTTCATTTCACTACATTTTCTGAAAAAAATACAGCTTATTTGTCTTGAATGCGTTTAACAAGTGTTGGTGTTGAGCTTTTGCTGCGTCGTGTGCTTCACCTGCTCGCTGGACTGTGGGAGAGGGATTCATCCGCATCACGGTCAGCTGTGATCCATTACGCCACTAATACATCTGGTTCTGCTAAATTTATTTCGATGCTTTCAATTTAGTGTATTTATTGCACAACTGACAGGAGTGAAGCGCTGAACTTGCCGGAGCGTTATTTCAGCTAAGTTGGCTTCCAGGAATCTGGAATATGATTATTGTCGTAGGGGGCTGGCTTGTTGTTTTCCTTAGCTTTGAGTAAGATGGCAGGAAAGGATTATTATCTGCACGTCTGGCCGGGTTCTGGTCCCACCAGCCTGCAGGGCGGCTCGGAGAGGACGTCTGAGGAAACGAATGTGGGCGGCTTGTTGTCCTCTGGGTCTGGAGAGGTCGGGATCTACAGTATATATATATATATCTGTGGGTTTATTAGCACAAGAGAAGCAGCGTGAGTGGGTAGATTCACCGCTCGCTCCTCGGAGGAGGAGGAAGAGGAGGAAGAGGGTGAGGAAAGAAAAGTGAAGCAGCAAATGTGCACAGTCCAGAGTGCAGCATAATATTTAACAGTCGATGTAGGAGTTTTGTGCTGTTTATTAACACATCTGCTCTTTGAAGTTGAAGTAGCTCACTCTGATTTCACACATTGGTAATTTGCTGCATAAATAGCTTTTTTTTCTTTTTTTTTCTTTTTTCCTGAAAATGGCAGCTTGAATTGCCAGTCACATCAAAATGGGCGTCCTTGGGAGATTGACTGAGAGCGAGCGAAGCACTGATAGAAGAACTGATAGAAAGAAATGAGGTGATAGGAAAGGAAAGGAGAAGAGACACTTTAATAATAGAAATCATTTAGTCCAGAAAAAGTATTTTCTTTCTCTCTCTCTCTCTTTTTTTTATTGTGATCCTTTCAGCAGCTAAATGAGGCGATGTATGCTCCTTGGTTTGATTTGTCTGCTAGGCCCCATGTCCGTTTATTGAGATTGAGAGTGTTCCCTGAGCGCAGTAATGAACCATTTTATGATTCATTATCCCACTGCTGATTCCTGCTGCCAAGTCTGCAAACTTTCTAATTAGCTTAGGTCAAACATTCATTCAGTTTTCTTCTAATTATCATTGCTTATTACAAAATGGACATCACAACATTGCCACAGAGGAATAAATGGATGTGGGTGGTGTCATCCGTAGAGGAACAGGTTTTATTGTCCCGGCGAGCGAACATTACAGAAATGGTGTTAAACAGGCAGGGATTTACCGAATAATTGTACAGGACGAGCTCCGAGGACACAATCTTTAAAATAATGGCTAAAAAGTACGAACGCAAACAGTGAGGGAATACTCATGTTATTCCTCAGCGGCAGTTTTGTAGATTCACTCGCAGTTTGCCGATAATTGGACCGAGTTCACGCTCGCAGATAAGGGGGCACTAAGCCAGATTGGGTCATTCTGAAGTTGCATGTGAATTATAACATGTTGGAAAATACAACAGTTTGTAAATCAGCCTTTTAAAAAAATAAAGAAATAAAAGGTTTGTGTGTGTGCAGGAATACGTTAGTGTTGGCATGAGAATAAGCAGCCACTGTTCCCAGCAGGGAATAAATGGGTGTGGGAAGTCCTTTCATTAAATTTGAAGTTTAAATCCGCCGCCTGCAGCTTCTTCTCCAGCAGCCGAGCGTCATATTGTCAGTCTGCCATTGTCGACGCACGCAGTGAGAGACTTGGTTATCGGAAAATAATGGCGACGACCACATGGCCATCGGTGTGTGTGTGTGTGTGTGTGTGTGCACATGAAAGCGCAGAGCTTAACTGTTTTTTTGCATGGGGTGATTAACCTACTCAACCCACCCGACACACACACACACACACACACACACACACACACACACACACACACACACACACACACACACACACACACACACACACACACACACACACACTCAAACGTGACTGTGACCACCGCTCTCATTTATCAGATTTGCTTTATGTTAAATCATCAGTTTATGAAGTTGCAGCTCTTGGCTTCCTTCACTCTTAAATGCTGAATTTAAGGATGCTCCAAGCCTTCGAAGATTTTTGTTATTTATTCACTTGAAGGCTGCAAAAAAAAAAAAGGCTATTTGCACAACACTCACTTTATCGCCTTTTAAGTTAGTTATTGACACCTCCAGCAGATATGCAGAATATTATCTCTCTATTTGGTACTTTTCAACCCCTGAGGGAAATATTTGTCTGCTCGGTTGCTAAAAGCTTCTCTGTTCAGCCAGCTTGCAGCTAATTTTGTCTGTGTCCCGCTTGGTGCTGGGAAGGTGGCGTACGGGGGATTTATTCGAGCTGGGAACAGCTGCCTGCTGCAGCTGGAAAACATGTCTGACAAGAGTGAACAATGAGAAAGGTGTGCAATACCTTTTGCACAAAAAGCTCTGCGTGTAACCTTTTTTTTTTTTTCTTTTGCACAAAAGAAATTAGCAAGAAAAATGCATTTGTGTTGTTTTAAGTAAAGAAGGATTCACTTTTAGGAAGATGGCCTAAGTTCAGTGTGCAGTTTGAACAAAGTCGGAGGTCTGCCAGGACTTGAGTTAACAAGACATTTAGAACGCTGATAACAAGCCTGAACTTTTTGCTCTTTCTCAGTCGGCTCCCGTTTTCCTGCAGCGCTCTCTTGGCCTGCAGTTGAATCCTCTCCGGGAAGCTGCAGGGCAAAAATAACCATCCTGTTCACCTCTGCAAAAAGACTACAATATGTACTATGCAGTTAAAAAAAAAAAAAAAGTCCAAACTGAAGCTCAGTATGAGTTTTGGAGAATAAAAGAGAGATTTGTGTCTTCCAGGTTTTGCTTGTCTCACCTTGTTTAAAATGTATCTGGAGAGTTGATGGAGCAGCTTGGCTCTTTTCACAAGAGGAAGGCGAAATAGTGCTGAGAGGAACGAGACTCACGCTTGTGTTACGTATTGCCGTATATTCGGCTCAACCTGTCCCTTCACTAACTGCTGCTTCTGCCTCAGATTTCCGTCCTAAAATGCTTCGTTTGTCATCTTAAGGTGATAAGTTAGTAATCTTAAGCTTTGCATTGGTTAAATGTGGAGTGTCGTCTGTGTCGGTGGGTGGCCTTTTGTGTGTGTGTGTGTGCGCGTGCATGTGTGTGGGCGTGTGTACAGTACATGCACTTTGTATTCGTTTCGCACGCCCCAGGTTCCTTCCAGTGGAAGAAGCCTCCCTGTCAACTAACTCACGCCACGCTGGAGATCAACTCAGCCCCTCTCAACATCAAACCAGATTTAAATGTGTGGAGAGAAAAAAAAAAAAAAAAGCAAAAGTGATTTGTGAGAAAAAGAGAGAGGGAGCGAGGGGAGAGGAGGAGGAGTGTCGGGAGTTGGGGGGGGGAAAGAGAAAGGGATTTAAAGTTAAACCAAAAGAGGAGAAAGACGGTATAAACACTGCAGGCTGCATTTCATTCGTCTTCGACTTCACAGATTCTCTCTCTCTCTCTCTCTCCTCTCTCTCTCTCTCTCTCTCTCTCTCTCTCTCTCTCTCTCTCTCTCTCTCCTCTCTCTCTCTCTCTCTCTCTCTCTCTCTCTCATCCTCTCTCTCTCTCTCTCTCTCTCCCTCTCTCTCTCTCTCTCTCTCTCTCTCTCTCTCTCTCTCTCTCTCTCTCTCTCTCTCTCTCTCTCTCTCTCTCTCTCTCTCTCTCTCTCTCTCTCTCTCTCTCTCTCTCGCCCATCCAACACCCTATAGTGTGTGCCCAGTGAAGGGGCACTATCATTTACCAGCACACTAATTAGAACAGTCAGCACAGCAAACTCCACTTCACTCACCACCAGGCTCACAAATTACATTTCATGTGTTTGTTATTTACTGCTCTTCTTTAATTAGAAAAAAAAAAAAAAAAAAGTATTTGGAGGAGCACTCCGGAGGTACGCTGGAATCTTCCCCCTCTGTCTTACTCTGTCTCCTCGGAGAACGTCCTTTTGTCTTGCTGCATTCACAGTGAAAGATCAACATTTTCTAAATCCAAGTGACGAATAGATTCACCCTAAATCCTGTCACTTGAGTAGTATCTACTAATTACTAAATACTGTAGAAATATTGTGCCTTTGTTTTAAAGTAAAGTCCAAATAAGCCATCTTCATCCATCCATCTTATCTACAGCTTCTGTCCTTTCACACGACGCTGGAGGAAATCCCAGCCAACTTCACAAATATATTCTGGAAAAATCCTTTTTTTTTTAATGTTTTCTCTCCCGACTGTGTGAGATGCTGCCGGTTTCCCATCGCAGTTGGTCAAGATTTTACGGTTCAGACTTTTTAACCGTCCACCAAGTCCCAAATTCAGCCCTTGATAAACAAGGCGGAGGAGGAAGAGGTTGGCGATAAAAAAGAAAAGTTACCTGTCGAGGAACGACCGATCTGTAGGGAACTTCGCCCAGAAACATTGAAAACAAAACAACGCTTGGATCGGGTATCGACGCCACAAGCGTTTATTGTTTTTTCACACAAAAAAACTGTCGACTCCTCAGATTTTGTCAACACGATTTCTTAACGTTCATGCCTCATAACGAGATGATTTTGTGAACTGGACTATGTGACGAAAACCCACATGCTCCTCGGGGACGGGTCGAAAACGGACATTGAACGTCGCTCTGCATTCGCCGCCTGTGTGATAAAACAAACAAACGGTTTTCTTCTCCTCGCTGTGAGGTGAGAGCGCTAATCACCACGCCACTGTGCCGACTCGGGAAGATGCACCACGATATTTAAAGAGCAGAATAATGATGGATTTTTGTGGAAGAAAAGTGGTGCAAATATAATTGGACAAATGCCGATAATGTTAAGGCTGAAGCTCAGGGGATTTCAGTGACATTGGGGGTAATTGGGGGGGGGTGCTTTACCCTAAGGCTTGACAGAAATACGCAAAAAAATGTGACTCAGTAGAATGACGAGGAACCAACAAATTACACTTCTGAACATGTAGAAAACATGACTTAATTTATCTGAACACCAACGGAGTAATTGAGCAAACACACACTAGAAATCTGTGTTTACTTCTCTTTATCTGGTGGATGAAATGCACACAGTGATTGTTCTCCCCCCCACGCCTCCCCACCACCACTGATATGAATACCTCCTTTTTATTAACCCTCGAAGTCGCCCGACCTGTCAACTTGATTTATGTCACCTTGACGTGAGCACGAGGTTTGTGCGACGCCACCGCCACTTTACGTAATCAAATATGTCGACACTTAATGGCAGTGACGGCGTTAACGGCGATGACTCTTCCGAGATAACCCGCTAACGCGATTGGCTTCATTCGCGTTACGGATTCCTGACAGGAGACCGCTTGCGTCCTTTCATTATGTATTAAAAACAACTGTGCCCGTTTTCTTTATTTCCAGCTTCCTGTGTACAGTAAAATCATGTAGTCATTTATGTTATATGAATTAATGCGGGGGTTTAGAGAGCTCTTTATCTCGAGCACATCAGTGTGAGTAATGTGAGTACGAGGGGTTCGGGGGTGGGGGGTCATAGGATAGAGGTAATGGTGGGCAGGGGGGGTGGAGGTGGTGTTGAGGAACGATCTTACGCAGAGATGCTTCATAAATCCCAATCATAATTGTTTCCCTACTCGGTGTGCAGTCTTGCTCCATAAAGGGGCAAAGCCAAGGGTGCTCTAAATGTCAGGGGAGCGGCGCGCTGATGAATTACCTTTTAAAGATATCGGAGAGAGGCGCGTTTCATGTGAAAGATGAGACCAATGCTGCCTGTCTGCACCCCCCCCCCCCCCCCCCCCCCCCCCACCACAACACCCCCACCCCCAGGGGAAATTTGTCTTTTTATCAACTGTCCAGAGAAGTCACAGCATATCCTAACTGAATAAATCAAAGAGAATTAGTTTCCTGTGTTCTCTTATCTGTGATGTGCCGCTTTTGCAGCAGAGATCACCGGCAGATGTGCATTACTGTATTAATGCCCGCGTGTGCAGAGAGTCGTCCGGGACGTGAAGGCGGATCACATGCGACCGTCGCAGGTTAAATCGCTCTGGACACAAACATCCGTAAAATGTGGCAGCTCCACTTCAGCCACAGAAATATATCCCGCTTGCGTAAGTCGGAGGAAGTAATAAGTCAGGAGATCTCGCGCGAGATAATTCTTCACACCGCATTGCCAGAAGTTTTGGTTAAAGCCTCGATTGTTAGTCGAAGGAGCTGAGACGGCAACCACTTTTGAAGTAGAGGTCAGGGGATGTCTCTTTGCCCTTGGCCCGTCTGGGACACCCATCATTACAGACCCAGCGCCTCTCCAGATAAGGGCACCGGGGACTTCGCGGCAAACAGGCTGCAGGCCGCCGCAGCAGGATACTGCAGCGGCAGCTCATGCTTAAAGGATAATACTTTTTACACGTTAATCAGATGACTCTCCGACCACGGAGCATTGGCCCCGGCGAAATTGAAAAGCGTGGTTCGGTTCCTTGATTATCTCCACGCAAATATCGGTGAAAATGTAGCCCGCCGGTCTGGTTAAACGCTCGCGAGTTGCCGAGAGTTTTTATTTATTTTATTTTTTTTAATCTGACTCGATTACGGTCTCGCTGATTTTCACTCTCCAGTTCTTCGGAAGATCTGGAAGATCTGGAAATGTAGAGGCACCGTCATGAGAGACGGCATGAAGCTCTTTCGCTCACGACCGCTGCTTCCTTTTTGAAATCGAGCTTTAAATAACCGCACAGCAAGAAGTTGACAAATCAAGTTGCTAGGGGGGGGAATTTTTAAAAAACAAAAAAAACCTGACACTTTGAAAGTGAATAATAAATACATTCTTGTGACTGGATGTCACCAGTGACAGTTGGACAGTATATCATCTTCTGCCTCCGGTTTCCCCCTCGACACCACCAGCCACACGGCGACCTTCCCCCTTGTCCTCCCGCCTGGCAGCTCCGTCCTCGGCTGTCATCTCTCCTGCATGTGAGACCAAAACCAGTTGGACGTCGTCCCTCGCACTTTCCCACCAAACCGTCCCTCTGATGGACTCCTTCTTACTCCTGCCGTCGTCTCCAGACCCCCCACTGAGCTGGATCCCACTATCGTCCTGTGGATCGTCCCCTTTAACCCGCGTAGCTTCGACCCCCTTCGGACACAGATTGTTTCTCACTCTTGTACTTCATGTCTTGTTTTGGGTTTATGTTTCATGTTATGCTCAAAAATACTGTATGTCTTATTTCTCCATTGGACAGCGAGAGGAAAATTAAATGACCAGTATGCAATTGGGGATTGGACCAATGTCATCTGCTCTCCTACGTCTTGGATCGCTTTCGTTTCATTTCCATAAGTCATTAATAATAATGTATATTATGTTTGACATTACGGTGACATTGAACATTTAATGTATTTCTGATGAAGTGTTTTGACCCTTTTATTACTGACTAATGATGACCTCATATATACATGTGAGAAATATTTCACTTCATACCGCCCACATAAAGAGGGGGCGGGATCTTGAGATTTATGGTCAATTTATTTCCGTCTGAACGTAAAAATATTTTTAAATGATGGTGAATTCGATCTGACGTTCCTTACATAACGTGAAAACAAACAGAATAATACTTTTTTTTTTCCTGAAAGTGTGGCCTTACATTCTACCGTTTTTGATTTAGCAGTTTAAGCGGAAGTTTCTTTTGTATTTTATTTCCCCCCCCTCTCTCTCCCTCCCTCTCTTTTGCCCTCATGGGTGAGAAATTACATTTTTCCTTGCTGTGAACACAGTCACTCACTCGTGTTAATTTCTCTGTTTCTTTCCATCAATCACCCCCCCCCCCCAAATGGGGGTTTTATGTTTATGCTCATTTTGTGAGGCTCTATCCACCTCCGTTCTGCCTTTGTGTTTGTTTCTATGATGTTTTTTTTTTTTGCAGAAAAACATGTCAAGGAGCTCCCCTTGGTTATGGCAGCAATTTGGCTTTTATACAGTGCTGTCTTCCAGACACTGCCGTCTGTGTTTGAATGCTTTTGTTTCAGAGGATGGTAACAGACCAATGCTTTTCTGTTGAGGTGAGGGAAAAAAAAAAAAAATGCCAACAACAGCAACCGGTTTAGGTCAGTGGTTCCAGGTCCTGGAACCCGGGTCGGGGCGACTAAAGAAGACATATTGGGCCCGAGGGTTTTCCTGCTCTGAGCTTTGTTAAAATTAGATCTGCACATGTCAAAGAAAACCATATTGAGACGCTTTCCAGAATCCCGAGCAGACCTGGTAAACTGCCCATTGCTTTCATTTTGAAGCCTCCTGCTTTGCTGTGCTGGTCTGAGCGCATGAGGCTGCCAACGTTTTGATCCACTGTTATATTTTTGCACATCAGAAATTGGAGTGAATTTAGGTGAGGGGTTTCCAGGCAACGAGGTTGGCAGCTACTGTCTCTGGTTATGCTGTTTAATTCTTCTTTATTCGGAATCTTTCAGAGGTTAGCGTGGCGTTTCTTACCTCTAAACTGACAGCTTGTCACAGACCGAGCTGTAATTGAAAAAGCATGGGCGAAGTGGATAATGATCATTTATTTGTGTGAAATTCAAACGAGGGGTTGGGGAAAAGCTGGACTTGCCGGTTCAGAGGCTTATCTTGCTTTGGTTGGCTGAGTAATTAAATCAGAGGAGCGAGTGAAGTTCTCCTCAGCTCAGCGCCTCGTCTTGTTTCCTCTTTAATCAGGTGGCTATTAAACCTCTGATTGCACTCCCCATCTTTGACTTCAGCTTAGCTATTAAAACAAGACTGAGAGTATTTTAGTTTGAGCGTGTGTGTGCGCGCGCGTGCGTCCAGATAAATATTGTACAATAATGGCATGAATATATAAAATGTCATTTAAATCACAAGTGGAAGAAATCCAGTGTGAATGCAGTCAGGACAGTAATGACACGTTGACGTTGGCTGTGTTTTTTTCCTCCAGCGGCAACATGTTAGCCCACTCGCTTCTGACATGATGATGAATGTTTCTTTGTACAAATGTAAATCTATTTACCACCGCCACGCTATCTGTGACCTTACGTTATAACTCAAAACACACATTTATGCAGGCGACCACACATGCGCCCATAAAGCCGTCCTTTCTCTCTGCTGTGCTTTCCACCAACCCTCTAAACGCACGTGGACTCGTGGACATTCGCAGACGGGAGTTTCCATGAGTTTTTTTTTTTGCCTTCAGAAATTCCGCAGTGGTTTCTTGGTCCGCGTGCCGCCAGTGGCACGCTGCGTGACCTCCGCCAAGGTCATCTCCAATTCCGTTTCCGCGGCGCTCGGAGAGATCGCCCAGATTAGACGAACGCCAGGCTCGGATGGCGACCGCCGGCCGAGCTGCCTGCATACATCCATTCTTATGTGTTTAGCTTACTTGCGCTGGCACAGACAAGGTTGTTCAGCGAAGACAGTTGACCTTTGATTTAGAGACAAAGAGAAATTCTGATGTCACATTTTGAAAACTTTTACCACTCATCTCAGTACCCCCCCCCCCAAAAAAAAGGAACTATTTTTGTCTCTTGTAGTTTATATTTTTACTTTTGGGGCTTATTGAGCTCATTTACATTTTCTTTTTTTAAATCACTTCCCCGTTGCAGCAGAAATAGAACTTTTTGATAGATTTAAATACAGGTGAACGTCTGGTTTAAGTCTCTTACCCCGTGCGTTCGTCTTTGTGTGTGTTTTCCCACAGCCCCCGTCATCCTCAACGAACTGAACTGGACCCAGGCGTTGGAGCGGGTCTTCATCGAAAACCGAAGGGAGGACAGCTCCCTGCGCTGGCAGGTGTTTGGCAGTGCCACGGGGGTGACGCGATACTACCCAGGTAGGCTGCACGGAGGCCAGCGAGTCAACAGTCTGCCTCATAACTCCCGGCCAGATAAAGTCTAAATTGACCCTGGGGATCCGCGGCTGCAGAACATTGGCAATCTCTTATCAGATGGCTGTAGTGGTAACTCGATAGACAGAATGAAATTATGATTACTTTGATCTAATCTGATCTGAAATATCCTACAGTGCACTGCAACTCATTTTGCACTGCACTCTGCAGCCACTCCGTGGAGGGCGCCCAACAAGATTGACCTGTACGACGTCCGCAGGAGACCGTGGTAAGTGCCGTCTGTTTCTCCTCACTGTCCCCACCAGCGCTCAGGCCCACGAGAAAATCACTCATTTTATTTGGGTTTTTTTGCTGCATGTTGAGCATTTTGTGCAAAATTGCATAAGAGTCCTCACTGAGCTCATCATTTTTAGAAATCGTAAAACTTCAATGGACTTTAAGTTTCCCCGATGTGTTGTATAATTCCATCAGCGGTGCAGCGATACGTAGGCCAGAGGTGTCAAAACGATGGCTTACGGGCAAACTGTAGCCACGTATTTAATTTCCCCGTAGCAATTATTTATCTGCTTGTTTTTTTTCAATACATGGAGCTTAAATCAATATGATCCCCCCCATGTTAACAGCACACACTGCAACTCCTCCGCCACCCCCCACTGGAGCGGAGGTGTAGTGCGTTTCATTTTGTTAATACACAAAATACAGAGAAATCAATGTACACAGGAACCTTTGCAGATGCTGAAGGTTCCTGGTACTTTTGGTTGCGATGTGGTTACACGCCTGTTCACTAATAGTAAAGTCACGTCTCGGTTTTTAACGCGAAGTATCAGGATTCAAAGTGTTTGTTATAAATAACGCGTTGAGACGTCCTCATAGGTTTATTTTAGATAGACGGGATAATTTTAATGAATTTATATTGCAGATTTGTGCCCGAGAACCACTGAACTGATTAAGTGACAATGAAAAAACTAAATCCAAGAATATATATACATATGTAATTGAAATCCTAACTTGGTAAGACTGAGGTACAAAAAGATTAGTGTAGTTGACGGAGTACTAGCTGTTAAAGTTAAAATAAATTGTCCTAAATATATGAAGATGTTTCAGATATCTGCAACACGTTTGTAGTTGGGCTTGAAGGATTTTCAGATTTGCCTCTAAAATTTCCATTGTATGACTGAATTTAAACAGCGTGATAAATTCGTAAACAAATTTGCGACTCGTGTTGTCGTCGTTCTCGGTGTCTGCTGTGTGCGAGCGGCGTGTAGGTGAGAGCGGACAAATCTCTCAACAACACAAACATCAGCGGCGCGCGGAGGAGTAAAAGTGCTAAAAATTGCAGGGAATTCACTCTCCCGTCGCGCTGTGACAAAACTTTGATCTGCTCTGCATCTGCACACACACACACACATACACATTCACACACACACTGCAAACACATTCAAATGTAAATGTGTGTGAGATATTAGATGAATCAGCCTGTGTCCATTCAGTGAGTATCCTTTTATTTCTTGCGCTGAAAAGAAATAAAAATGTCCCGATTCTTTGCTCGGTGAATACAAGACCGTCTTTTCTATGGCTTCTGCAAACTTGTATGTACTTCACTGAAATTTTCATCACAATGTCACATCCTTGACGCATCATTGTCGCTATTATAAAACCGTTTCTCTCAAGTAACTTATATATTTCAAGAGGTTCAGAAAAAGAAAGAAAAAAATATCCCAACTGGCTTAAAGCCTATTGGCTCACTGAAGGACTTTGTGAATGTTATTGCCACATGCACAGAAAAAAGCCTTTAATACCTTAAATCCTGCCAGTGTGACCATTGCTGTGCAGCGTGCCCTCGTTTGCTCTCGCCCGCCTGGAGCTAAAAGAAAAGGTATTATTCACTGGACTGGGATGAACACGTTTTCCCGTCCCACATTTGTCCCGATTCGTGGCGATACGCAAATCAACACGGGGCTGAGTCTTCGTTTAAGGAGCCCGTCTTCGCCTGGCCGTTCTCCGGAAGAGCCGATGCCTGCACACGGGTGACGAGCTGGACAGAACTGGGCTGCGATGGGCCAAACGCCCGCCCGCCCGCCCACCCGCCCACCCGCCCGCCCCAGCTTCCTGTCCAGCCTTCGACTTTCAATCTACCTGCCACTGTCACATCGGCTTTGTGGCAGCAGAGCTTGTTGCCTGGTTACAGGCTGGAGTGAACTGGACATAATCATGACAGCAATGTTGATTAGACCTGACCCCATTTTCCATCTCTGTCTCCGTCCAGCTTCAACCTGAGTGGCTGTTTGAGGTCAGGCCTGGCTGGCAGATGAAGTCAACAAGCTCAGACCAAACGAATGCCAGCAAACAACCCTTTGCATTGTGTTTCAAGTTTGTCTGAAACATCAAACGCTGGGAATGGAATCATAATGTCTTCCGGTACAACAAAGGCGGTGTCTACATTTAAAATCACATTTAATAGCATGGTGGCATCGTTATTACTGGATATTATGTGAGATACCGATTAGTCACAATCCCTTTCGAGCTGTTTAACATTTCTAGGAGACACAGACGCACACGTTGACATTATACAACTTTTAAAAAAGTGTTGGTGGTGCGCACAGTTTTATAAATAGACCACATTCTCCAGTATCCACAGCTGATTCCTCACACTCGTCTATTGGTTTAACTGCGGTTATCGCCACTCTGCTGTCGCACCTGCTCCTCTCATAGCGTGTCTCCGCACACAGTTTGAGATTCGGTATTTTAAAGCCTTTGAACGGCTTGTTAACAACATCCTGCATCTGTAGCCGGACGTTTCCGGATCCCAAGATGCAAATACTCAACAACTACTGGTTGAAAATATATAGAGCGCTCCTTTGCAATATACATTAAAAAAAAAAAATTAAACAAGTAAAACATTAACAATTTTGAAATAATTGGAATGTTCGATTCTAATATATGACATGTCATTGTTAGCTCTTATGGAGCTCACATGAGTATTCAAAAAACTAAAAAAAAAACTTGCCACAGCTCAGTAGCTCTACAACTACAGACTAACAAGACTAACAAGGTGTTCCCTGAGACACTTTAATTTAGTTAACAGTTCAGCAACGTCTCCCCACTGCTGCGCTGTCCCATCAGGCAGCACTGGAAGCATGTAAGCTGCTGAAACAAACACGAGGCGTTGTGGAAGCGGAGTGAGTTTGAACAACAATCCCATCTCCGATCTGTCGGGTGGCGAAACCCGGCGTACGCCCGGGTTCCGTTGGCCTCCACCGCGTCGTGAGCGGCGGAATATGTGAGGACTGGCGCTGAGCGGCAGGTCACACAGAGGAAGAGGCTTATTTTGTGGACTCAGAGGAACACCTTGTCAAACCCCCCCCCCCCTCTACTCCCCCGGTCCTCCATGTTAGTCACTGTCATTTCTGTCGAGCCTTCACCCATGCTGGAGTCTCACACAACAACCCCCCCTCCCTCCCTCCCCTTTTAGCCTGTTGCCTAGCAACCTGTGCCCCGCCGTGCTGAGTGGCGGGGCCGTGGCGGGAGTGTCACGATATGTCAGGTCAGACCGGCGTGATTATAGTCTAACGCGCTGTCTCCCCCAACTGACATTCTCTGGCGGGGCCGGCCAATCACGCGCCTCGCAAAAACCAGCCCACTGGAGTTAGGTAAGCCCCATCATGCGTCGCCCCTGACAGCAGCCGGTGGCGGCATCCGTCACACCGACGGACGCACCGATAACCAAAACATTTACTCAAGGCTACGGTGAACGTAACCGATGCAACCGTCCGGCAAAACCCGCGTTAAAACCAGCTGTTCACTGGTTTCATTTTCCCCTCCGTCCACGTTTCAAAAAGGCTGTTTTTTAGACGTCTTTTCTCAGACGGTGTCAGAGCTCGTGCTGTCTGGATGTGCTTTTGCGCTGGCAGAGGCTGCATGACATCCGAGTGCCGGCGTTACCAAGAGACACGCTGTCATCTCTGGTGGTACGCTACTTGCTGAGGCACGTCAAAGCCCCGTATAACTTATTAACACTAATGCAACATGTAATTAGCTTCTTCAGCAAGGCCGCATACCGCTGAGCCATCGACCCAGATGGAAAGCAAACTGTACCTTTTTTGCAAAGCGATGATGGTTTATAGCCTCAAATGACAATTAGAGAAATGGAAAGAATGCTAAAATAGAGGCGGTTTTCAATTGTCTGGTGTTTTTTTCATGTTTGTTAGTTTTTTTATATATAATATTATCATCTGTAATCACACACCGTGGCCAAGTTAAACCTCAGTGAAGACAAATGTCACAGCTAGTTTGTCGTAATTGGACCTTATTTGTGAATAATGCCTTTGTTCTACATCATCTGATAAAGGCTCACCTGTTGCGCCGTGTGTGCACCAGTAGTTTTATTCTCATTTCACTTTAGATTTAAGGAACAGGAATAAACATTTCCTTAAAAATATTTTCAAAATCAAACGCACCCTGTCACCAGGTCCACTGACACACCTACCTGCTCGCTTCATACGTCCAATTTCACGAGATAGACACTGTAACGCTTCAGACTGCGTTGAAGTACACAGATATAATCGCCATTTGGGCTGGCGTCGCCTCCGTGAGGAGTCTTGTAGTCAATTATATGATTTTCCCACTGTGTCTGGAGATCGAGTTCCCCGCCAGTTTATAGAGAAGTAGACTTGTTGTTTGACTGGGAGCGATCGATTGTGGTGTGACTGACCTGCACCTGAAAGTCCAGGTGGTCCTCTGTGGGGGGGGGGAACAAATCATAGGGCCTCCTGCCTCTGCAGATGGGATTCCTTTCCTTCCGCTTCCAACCGCCTCCGGGAAAATTAATGGTCCAGTCAACACACTTAATTGTCTCCAATTGCTCTGACATTAATTATTAACATTTGTCCATTATAATGTCTGTTCGTGTTATCAGGGGAAGTGAAGCAGAGGGTGAAGTGAGGCGGGGGGGGGCGAGCGGCAAGTGAAAGGCTGGGGAGAGAAATAACCACAGACAGGCGTGGAGGCCTGTTAGCCAAGCGTTGCAAAGATCCCATTACCTCCCAGGTTCACAACTGCATGTAGGCTATATCACATATTGATTTTCTTCAGAAAGTCAATCCAACCTCTTTATAAATATTGTGACTGCTGGTCAGTCCTCGAAGCAGAGGCTCCCCTAAAACGTCACCCAATATCTGGAACCTGGAGCCCCTTTTTTTTTATTCTCGTCTCTCCACTTTCAGGTGAGATGCTGAGTCCAGAATAATGACGGTATTGTTAATGTTCCTGCAAGTGAAGCAAAGCTTTGGCAGTTTCAATAAAAATGACCCCGATGAATTTAAAAAAAAAAAGAAAAAAAGCAAACGTTTTAAAATGTGCCGCCTCGTAATATTTAAAGTCCAATATGCAAATCTCCTTTAAACACTCCGATTTGGTTTTCTTTTCAGAAAGCAAAACTAATGTTGTATGTCGCCAGGCACAACCCAAAATATGAAAATGTGACTCTTGGCACCAACATTTCCCCAATAATCAAAAGAAAAGTGGAATAAATAAGCCACAGACAACATCTTTTTTTTTTTTCTGCCGCGGGCTCTCTGGGCGCCGTCCTCCTATATTTTTATCTTAATTCAATCTTTATTCGCCTGCCACATCCACAGGAGCACTAAGAGAGCAGCAGTCCATAAAATAATAAGCCCATCAGCACAGCACAAATCCACACGTGTATAGGAGTCTCACACGCATGCACACGGACGGCAGCATTTCCCCGCCGTTATGCAGTCGTCCCATTACGACTACTCTGCACGATGCGCGTATATCAAAGCTGCTCCACGTCGCCGCCGACAATGCGAGCGCGTGGCACAAAACGTACAGTACATATATGCCCCGCTCATTATATACGAGCACTGTATGTTGTCCACGGTGTGAAATCATGAAACGTCCGCGCTCGTGGGCAGCCGCCAGTAAACACAATCCCAACAAAGCAAGCGCGTTTATCTTCCGCCGCATTCGCCGTCGGAGCGAGCCCACGTCGTATCATGTGACGTGTGTCTGCCACATGTGTCTGAAATGTATGTATTAGATAATTCCTCCAATTTAAATGTAATGCACAACACTTTGTCGAATGGGTCAGGGTGCATAAACACAATCTCCAGAGAGGAGTTGCCCCCCCCCCCGGCGAAGTTAATGTATTGATTTTGCAGCGCTGTGCCATGACAAAAATATTTCATGAATTCCAATGAGACTCTTTTACCAGACCGCCGCCGCTTCTGCTGCTGCTGCAAGAAAAAAAAAGCAAAATACAATCACCAGAACGCCAAATATGTTATTGTGTTCATTGCTTGTATAATGCATATCTTTTAGATTTATGGGAGTGGGGCGATGGGTTGTGAGGCTGGAGTGGCCGCGAATGTTCCCGCTTTTAATCTCCTCTCACTTAGAGCCGATACCTCGTCCCACCTCGGTGTAAAGAGCACGCGTCGGCTGCACACGCAATTCACACTCTATCTTGATTTTACATATTGTCCTGCGTGTATTCGTGACGGCATGAACACGTTTATATCATGACATACATGATGCTTGATATGACTTTCTGGGGATTTCTATGGCCGTGCAATCTACCGCTGCTGCTGCTGCGACGGGCAAAACCGCTTTTCAATTTATTTGCTTTATAATATATCAAAAAATAGTAGGGGGAAAAGAAAAAAAACACTGGCCATATAAACTCTTGCAATCATATTTATCACACATCTTCTGTTATGGTTTACTATATATACTTAAACTTAAAAAATATAGATATATAAATACCCTACAATATAAAATAAAGACAGTTCATATATGATGTCAGAAATAAGGAAAATTTCACTTGATAATTGGAAGAAACGTAATAGGCTTCTTTCTTAATGAACATAAAGCATAATTTTAAATGAATATGGGCACTCCATTGCATGGATCTCGGTTGGTTCATTTGGTTCCTATTTTATTGAGCTGAGTCTTGTTTGATTTTCCTTTTTTTGTTTTAACTTTTTCATTTCAAGTTAATTATAAGTTAATTTTTTCATTTACAAATGTGTTTTATCAATAGAGTGTCAAACAATGACAAAGGTTGACGTTCTGTTGGACATATTTTGCTTTTATTTGGATTTCACACACAACACATATAACCACTAATAGGTTTTCTCGAAAAACCGAAAGACACTCTGCCTTCTCTGGTGTCCTATTTTTATGAATCCCATATTTCAGAGATAATTTGGCCCAAGATTGGTCCCTGACTTTCGAGTTTGGTGCACAAGATGGATGCATGTGTGAATATCTTAAAGAATCCATTAGAGCCCAAATGAACACGTGTCCTCCTCAATGAAATCGTCAGATTTGCGCTGGTTAGATGTCAAGGTCGCCGCGACCTCACGGCCGTTTCGTTTCTGTGAATGCAGCATCACAGGACAACCTTCCCTTTGCACCTTTCATTTCATGTCGTGCGTCGTCTTCACTCCATGTGATATTTGAGTCTAGACAGACATTTAAGTCAACCCGCAACTCTGCCGGTTGGCGGAGGGATTCCACCGTGAGGCGGTAATTCTAGTTTATGAGGTGTAATATGTCACTTAGCTGCCTGGATGGGGTGTGACGGACAGGGGCTGGAGCCGGACCCGGCGCTTTCACATCCGTTTATCTTCTGTAATGAGCTGCTTGCAGAGTGAACAGGAGCTGACGCATTATCACGGAAATAACGACAACAACAAAAAAAAAAAAACACAAAAGTGCTGCCTGAAAACAAATGGTTCGAAAGAAGCACTGATGCTTTGGTGCGAGCGGTGGGATTCGGACCGCGGCACAGAGAGCGTGGAGAGGCCAGCGTCTGAGACGTGGCGTTGGCTGGACGGTGGTTTCATATCTGGGGGGGACACAGAATGGGGCGACGGGAACTCGGTTCAGCACCAGCCAGGCCCATCTGCTTGTCACCTGGCCTTGGCACGCCGTGGACTGGGTAATGACAGGGAAAGAATGGCATCGGTGGGCAGGAGCTGAGAGGTAATTACTGACTGGAATCCATGCAGAAACAACACATCTGGATCTATGAGTCAAAAAAAAAATGTGGAGAATTATACGCTCGCGCCCCGGCCTCGCGTTCGTGATTCCTATCTGTCAGAACCAGGAAGCAACATGCGAGCCTGGAGACTGGAAATCCTTGACTCCTTATCCCGCTCGCTCCGATCCCCGATGTCCGTTGCTCAGAGGCACGGAGGGAATTCGGTTGTACTCGAGGCAACGCGAAGGGAGAGAAAAAGACAATCTATGTGGAGGATCAGCCACGGCAGCACTGCCGCTCCAGTGATGAGGGACGCTCTCCCCGGCTCATGTGTTGCTCTTCTTAACTCCATCACTGCTCATACGTTCTTCTCAAACCCCATTACTGCTGATCAATGCTGCCTCTCTCACAGTTAGAGGGAAATGATGTGCTTGAAAGTTATATATCTTTTTTTTCCATAGCTTGCGTGGTTCTCCATTGTGAGATTTGACTTTGGGTCCAGCTGAAGATGACCTATAATGAACGAGTAATAGAAGTCTGCATTGCCTCATAATTAACATTCGGCCACTTGAAAATAACTTGGAGTCCCCATTATGGCGCTATTCTCCGCCACGAGAGGCGGACTGACCACAGGAGTTAATGAAATCCAGCAGTTGGTCTGTGGGCATCAGCCGCCACCAAATGACCCTCCTTCAATCTCCAGACGGGGCGTCGCTCTCTGTCCATGGAGCCCGGGGGAGTTGAGACGAGGGCCGCAATCTCACCGCGACTCCGTCCTGCATCGATGATCACTTTCACAAACCCCATCCTCTGAAAAGAAAGCAGCTCCCTCTGTGTGAAGTCTCTCTCTCTCTCTCTCTCTCTCTCTCTCTCTCTCTCGCTCTCTCGCTCTCTCTCTCTCTCTCTCTCTCTCTCTCTCTCTCTCTCTCTGGCTCTCACTGCCTCAAATTAAGATTTCAGTAATTAAATTGATAAAAGTCATGCATGCCAATATGCCTCATGGTTCCAGACCTGATTTCGTACGCCATGCAGTTGTGGAGAGCTTGTGGAAGTTCCACCTTTGATGTGGCATTCTTTATTATTGAAAATAATTGGATTCAACCCTCCCTCTCTCTCCTTCTCTCTCTCTCCCCTTCTCTCTCTCTCTCTCTCTCTCGTACACTCTTGACTATGTTCACTCTGGGCATGCTCCGTTTTTCGACCTCTTGCTGCTGGAGTCCCTGAGTTAACTGGTGGTTCCAGGCAGGTTTTGCAGTGGAGGCCAGGTTGAATCTCGGGGGGGGGGAAATCAGATTTGGGCGTCCCGGGCAGGCAGTGTGCAGAGAGATGTCACTTCACCGCAGGTCGGAGGTCGTTGTGCAGGTTGGGGTTGGCGGCTGCCAGCGAGTGGGACCGCCGGGAGCCTGCGGCAGCGGCAGCGGAAGCCTACCGGGGGCTCCGTTGCTGTGCCTCCATATCAGTTTGGCCGAACATAAGAAAAGAGCCTCTCTGGCCCACAGGCAGCTGGCTTCCCTCCACACTCAGCGGAATGGCTGATAATCAGCAGAAAGAGACCCCTGATGATTACTCTGCCTCTGCCTAAGACGGCTGCTAACTGCTCGCCTGCTCACTCCTCAGAATGTCAAACTAATACTCTCGTCTGAACACCCCCCATCCTTCCTTCCACTCCCAATGCACCATCGCATGGCCTATAATGTCCATCAATCTCCACTCTCTTTGTATCAGTGGTAAATGTGAATTTAATTGCCACTGGAAGAGACTGAGGGGAATTTTGATTTCCCTCTGTATGTCATCCTCTATCAACATTGGACAGACGGTATGCGAGCGCATGTTCCAGGACACAAGTTGTCTTGGCCAGCTAGTTTGGTGGCGTCTCTCCCTCGCGGGCCTTTCGCCGCCGACTCGCGCCCAGAACAGACTAGCTGCTTCGCGGCTGAAGCACAGTAATGTAATCCAGCGCCGCCCCCCCCCCCCCCCCTCCCGCCCCGGCCTTCACCCCAAACAAAGCGTCCGCCAGAGTAAATAATGTGCTTGACGCCAAACTGATGAGTCATCAAAACAAGAGGACATCAGCGACCTTATTTTACTGACAGCTCTTAGCTCAGCACGGGCTTCCCACTGCACAGGTCAACGCCATTCAGGCTGCTCCTCGACAGGTTTATATAAATTTCAAGTGACTAAATATGAAGGGTATTCCACTCTGAGTCACCAGAGAGCAGCGTGACTGCAACAAAATGTATAAACGTAAACTGGTTCAATGTGTCTTTTCATGGTTCGTCTGTGATTTTAATTAAAACAAACAAACAAACAAAAAACTACCACCCAAGTGTTAGCCTGGAAAATTTTGATTTGTGTTTGTTTTTTGCTTTTTGTTTTCAATAATTAATCTTGTAGGCCGTTGCATGAAGCAGCACACGGTATATTTAATGTCATTAAGAGGAAAAAATGAGCTTGTCCTCAGATTTTAAAGACCTATGACTTCTTAAATGTTTAGCACCTTTAAGTGACACTACATTACAGTGTGACGTTATTTAACGTGTCCCTGAAATCAACATCGACGCAGATTATAGAGACCTTATGGTGTTATTTTCTTCCGTTCATATTTGAATAACGTCGCAAGAACAAGTAAGAAACAAACTTTAAAATAAATATTTGTAGCGACTAAGTGATTCTCTCTAAATGTCAGCTGTATTTTGAAATATTATCCTGAAAGTAAAGATAATGGTGCAATTAGCACAGATTCACATCCGTCTTCGTCGGTTCATACCGAGTAAAATAAGTATTTATTTCACGCCTTTTAGACTCATTACGAGTCTTTTCTTTTACAACAGGTCTTTCCCACGGCGATGGCTTGCACGGTTCGGGGGTTAAACAGCTCAGTGCAGGCCATTGTGCTAAATGTGTTATTATTTACTTAGACCATAAACTAATAATTACTTTGGCTCATGCGGTAATTATTTAGAGGAGGCATTGTTGTTCTGCGAGGAGGACTATCTGTGTTGAAGTCAGCCGACAGCAGCTGTGGCCAACACTGAAGTATATAACAACTTATTAACTCTTCTAAGCACATAAGCCTTTTCAGTATTCTGTAGCTTAAGTGGGCTCAGCCGTGGTCGCTCCACATTATCGTGGTTCGGCTCATTGTGACTTTGGCTTCTTTTTTCTTTTGCTGCAATTTTCAGAGATTATGGGAACAAATTAAAGCCGGCTCTTTGTGTCTTTTGTACAGGTATATCCAAGGAGCATCGTCTCCAAAGGACATGGTCATCATAGTGGATGTGTGAGTATCTCAATCCTCTTTCAACCCCCCCACCCTTCTCCTCTTCCCCGGGTGGAGTGTCAGTCTTCTTCAAAGGGCGCTAGTGCCACCTGTTGGCATGTGGAAAGTCCATAGTGCCCCTTGTTCATCTTCAAACCTTAACTTTCTTTGGATTTGTCCTCGTGTTATGAAGCCTCTCTTGCTTCCCCCCCCCTGCAGGAGTGGGAGTGTCAGTGGACTCACCCTGAAGCTCATGAAAACCTCGGTGATTGAAATGCTGGACACCCTGTCGGACGACGACTACGTCAACGTGGCCAGGGTGAGCCGTCGCCCCCGCGGGTCGCGTGACCTGCGACACGAGTCGCCCTCCGCGACGCCGACGCCAATATTTGTGGTATTCATTAGGCAGGTGCTAATCAAGCGGGGAGTCGGTAAGCGGCACAGTGTGCTCATGCTGCTCCCGGTTGTTTGCTCGCAGTGGAAACTGTGCACCTCCCTCATTACCGCGTGTTTGCTCTGCCTGCCTCGCCGTCATCTGCAGGATTGGACTCGTCTGTCTCTTTCACTCTTCACTGATTACCAAGTTTTGTATTAGGGCTAATGTGCAGGGGAATATTAATGCAATTCTATATTGCAGGATAAATAAAACACACACACACTAACACCAACAGGTCCACTCACTTGGTGTGGTGGCTCTGTTTGTAGACTGCCATTCGGTAATCCTTCATAATCCAGAGCTTTTAGCCAGTGTGTGCCTCTAAATCCCGGCTCTGAGAGCAAGAAATGAGCACATGAGCTTGATAATCTGTGTGAAAGTGCATCTGATTTTCACTCGTGTAAAGAAAGCGGGAGCTTACAGAAACTTTGAATTATTTGCGAGCGCAAAATACGCTAATGACTGAGAAATGAACTGAAAGCAACCATCAGACGTCATCGTCTGAGCCTGCACGCCTCACTGCACTTCTTTATGACCAACTGTGGCTCCCCTTTCTAACAGCAGTATAATTAGTTATAATGATATAGGCTTTATTTGATAGGGCTTTTTTTTTTTTTTTTTCTTTAATTTATAGCAGATAGTAGATGTACCCCAATTCATTTTTTTCTTAATCTTGTTTTACAGCTCGACTTTTCAAGTTTTGACACCGTGATGAATGTCAAATGTACGCCACTGAATACTTTTAATTTCTTTGTCAGTTCAAAATAAAGAGAGAGAGAGAGACAACAGCACCGAACCAGAAATGTCACATTTTTAACGTCAATCTGTCCCGAAAATGTCAGCGGATTGTGAAGTTGACCTTCAAGGAGAAACGACTATTGAAACACGCGATTACAGAGGCTGCTGCTAATATCGTGATCACACACAAACACACACGCACACACACAGACACCCTGCACGCAAGTCAATCGCACAGCTTTAGCGTAATTTGCTAGATGAGATGAGACAGACGATATTACCTTGGCTGGGTTCGTGTTGCGGTGCAACACGCCGGCGTTTCAGATGCACCTGTTCTTTCTTGTGTGGAAAGTTGTAATTGCCTGCGTTTGCTGGCAGACGGAGAGCAGCGGGGCAGCTTACATCTGTACGCTCCTGCAACTGCGTTCCTGCTGCCGCGATGGCAGGCCGCGCAGAAACGGACATTCTTATTTGCTACGCACGCAAATCAGCTGTAACATTATGACTAACTGAATAATATTGTGCAGGTTCTTTAATATTGTGCAGGCCACTCACAAGCCTGTCACTGCTTTTCCTGCCTTTGACCACATTTAATAGATACTAACACCCCACATAAGGCTGTGATTTTTTGGGGAAATGATCCGACTCATTGTTTTGCACAATTTCACCCCTTTTAAATAAACTCATGCGTGGTTTCTCTATATCTTCCGTTTTAGTTCAACGAAAAGGCCGACGCTGTCGTTCCGTGCTTCAGGACTCTGGTCCAGGCCAACGTTCGCAACAAGAAGATCTTCAAGGAGGCCGTCATGCATATGCAAGCCAAAGGAACCACGGATTACAAGTCTGGCTTCACGTTTGCCTTCGAACAGCTTCTCAATGTAAGAACAAAGTCCTGAAGTGCATCCAGAAAGCCTTAAATCACACGCCGCCGTGCCGCGCCGTGGGTCCTACATGGTCACCCCGTCTAATCCGGTTGATAAAACTGGATTTACAGCGATAGCACAACCCTGACAGTGATTGGCTGTAGCCCTGCATAAGACATTTCCGGAGCGCTGTCACCGTTGAAGGTGGGTCCAATCACGGCTGTTGTGGTGATGGAAGAGCCGCTCGCTGTTTTTTTTCTGCAGCAGCCAGCACCGCGGTGAGGTCTGTCAGCAGCAGGCGTCCACGTGCTCTCGACACAGGTGCTGCCTCAGCTTCCATATGCTGCTGTGTATTTTAGGAGGCTGCCACCCTAATGGGCTCTGATGGGATGATTGATGAGCGCAGCCCAGAGGAGATCAGCCACAGACACTTTATATTCCTCTGGTGGGCTCGGAGGCAGAGAGCCAAGTACCCCCCCCTAAACCCCCCACCCCCTCCACCCTACTCTTCCTCGCGCAGGCAGAATTAGAAAATAAAAAGGCCCCTTTAATCGCTGTCTGCTGCAGACTCGCTGCCATGATTGGTGGCAGAAACACAATAAAAATATGTAATTGTCGCCGTGTTATTTATCTTTATTAGGATCTTGTCACATTGACGTGCCGCCGGGCTGCATATCAATGACAGCTGCCATGCGAGAGGGGGCGCGGATATGCTTGAGAGAATGCTTCTGAGACAACCACATTTAATGCTGGGATAATGTTATATACTCGAGATGCAATCCCAAAATCAGGCTAATATGACAAATCCCATGCCTGCCAAGGAAAGGAGTCCACAAATGTACGATGAAGAGCTCCGAGTGAAAGCTGAGAGTGGATTAGATGGATCTGTTACGCCAACATTTTCGGGAAAGAAGAAGGGGGGAAAAGAATAGTGTGAGGAAATGATACACGGGGAATGAGTATGCTTGCTGGCGCCAACAGGAAGCTGGTGTTGTGGGGCAAGATGTTAATTAGTATGAAGACGCCTTGTTTCCCCCCCCCCACATATTTACCAGGCTAATTCACTTTTTCAGAATACTGTTGGAGCAGCGGGACCTTGTTCTTTTGTGCCTCTAACCTGTGTCCCCGCCATGTTCCCTTTTCTTCCTCCTCTCGTCTCCCTCTTGTTGTCGTTTCATGTGCCGCAGGAGAGCAGCGCCCCGAGGGCCAACTGCAATAAGATGATAATGATGTTTACAGATGGCGGGGAGGATCGTGCACAGGACATCTTCGAGAAGTACAACTGGCCCAACAAAACGGTGAGTGTGCGACGCCGTCACGCGTCGGTCGCCCTCCGCCGGTGCCGGGGAGATCACGTACGTCCAGAAAGAGTCTTAAGAGTCCCATTTCCGACCCCCGTCGCCAGGCTTTTCTGCTGACATTGTCTCATTACAGCCCCGAGCAGTTGTTAGACTGTCAGACATGCCAAGTGCTCCAATCTGTGCAAACAATTGTCCTTTCCAAGCTTTTTTCACATCTATTTTTGTTGCGCTTCTTATGTTATTGTGGATTTTTTTTTTTTTTTTTTTTGGATTTGTATTCATCTTTTCTCTGCTCTCAATCTGTCTCTCCGTCTTTCTCACTTCTCGTGTCTCTTTTGTTGTTTGGCTGCTGGTGTTAACAGCTCTGACCTGCTGGCTAATTAGCCTCTTTATCATCAGAGCTTGTAATATTAAAGCCTGTAGAGAGTCTTATGATTTTATTTATTTTTTTCGTCTTTGTTCTCGCCTTGTTGCGGTTTCCACGCCTTCATTTCATGTTCCAAACAATATTAATTCTGATTGTTATTACAACCGTGCCTCCTCGTGACGTCTTCTGTCATACAGGAGAAGATGTGACTTCTTCAGCATTTTAGCGTCACAACAATAGTGACAGTAAAATATAGAATTTCTGCAAATAGCCTGTGTTGATAGAAGAAAAAGGCTTGGGTGGGGCGTTGTTCTGCATTATTTACTGTATAGAATACTATTTTATTTAACTGTTATGTATTCATAACCTTTCATTTTTTTTCTTCCAAAAGTTTCTTATTTTTTAACCACTTTCACGTTTTTGAAAATTTGGTCTTATCATTATCTATTTGCTTATTTAATGAGGAACTGTGAGACAAATGTTAAAGTTTCTGCTCTAAAAAACTGAATATGAAAATGAGACTTAATTCAATTTAAACTGGAATAAAGAGGGTAAACGAACACATTGAAGATCTTTAAATCATCATTTAGGATCTTGTTAAAGCATTCAACACACAGTGTCAAAGTACACGATATGGAAGGTAAATGCGTTTCAATAATATTGTTCGTAGAATTGAAAACCACATATTCTGCTAAGCATCAACAAAAGATCTCCTCTGTATATAAGCTCAACAGTCATCAATACGTACTAGTGTCTGTAGTATTTGTCCTTTTCTTCCACACTCTCTTCCTTTTCCTTATTTGTGTCGTTTCCTTGTTCAGGTTCGGGTTTTCACCTTCTCCGTCGGTCAGCACAATTATGACGTCACTCCTTTGCAGTGGATCGCTTGTGCCAATAAAGGTAAGTGAGCAAGCAAGTGTTCATGAGCATTTCATCCCCCCCGGCGGTAAAAATAATTAAGCTGGAGACGGTGTATATAGAGAAGATTGAGGGTATTATATCCTTTCAGTCCAGCACGCAAACCACACACTGCTCGTTGGTGAAATATGCATTAAAGCAGATGGACTTGCTGCGGCTCAGGGGGATTGCACAGTCGGTGGTTTGATCTCTGTCTCCTCTCATTCACATATTGAATTATGCGCGTTCTGATTTTATTGGCGCTCACATTTTTCCTGTTATACATATACTGCATACTCGAATAGGTTTCTGTATTAATGCATTTGAGAATAATTCTAGTGACTTCCACTTATTCTAATTCAGTCAGTATGCATATCATATTTGGTGCAGCACCAAAGTAGTGAGCAACATTTTTTTTTTTTTTCACTTTGGCTTGATTTTTGTATTGAATGGACTTATTGTTGAACCCAACAAAACCTGCGTTTCTCACTACACTGCAGTGATGTACAGGTATACTAACGGTGTTGTAGGGAAACCGTCTTGTGCACAAGAGATCCAGGAGCATTTATCCGTGTTTGTATTAACAGCAGTCGATGCACAGAGTGCAGGATTGCACTTAACTCTTTAAGTTGACCATGTTTTGAGCGTAATGTTCGAGAAAACAAATCAAGGTGTCCTCTCCTATTCCCTTCTGAAGCCAGGTGTGCTGGCACCACGGCACATCGCTATAGTGACAATGATTTCCCCAGCCAATAGAAACCAACTCTTTTCAGGAGACAAAAAAAAAAAAAAAAAAATAACAGATCTACTCATGCACAAAGCGAAAGCAACAGCTGTGATGAAGCTCAGGACTGAGGAAATGCACTTTATGACAAATTACTTGTGACAGCACGACGGTATGAAGTCAACAAAAGTAAGCAATAACCTTCGATATTAGATCCTCCCGTCCTGTCAGGTAAAATCATGACGTTACCACTCGTGTACCATGAGCACAGATGCTACAAGAAGCTTATGGGGACACTGCAAGTATTTATTATACACATTAAATAGAGTTATGCAAACGTCGTGCAACAAATGCAACTTAAAGTTGGCGGTCCCCTCGATGCCCTTAAATGGACGGTAAAAAAAAAAAAAACTGCATCGCCGACTGAAGCGTGAGGCTTTTTGCCACACGCACATTAATACACAGACACATTTGGTGTTTGAACGGCAGTGTTGCCCAGTAACCGCACAGCCAGTGTGGAAGCTGGACGTTAAAGCAATTAGCCGTGTCCCGGTCACTTCTCTGCAGCAGATTTCACTAGCTTTGACAAACGGATGGTGGCGGTTAAGCAAAAACAAATATTTGCCCAGTTTCACATGACCTCAAAATGTATGTCTTAGAGCAACCGGGTGGGCTTCGTTGGTGCTGTGGTGAAACTGAGGATAAGGGCCAACAGCAGGGTTGTGTGTGTGTGTGAATGTCTACAAGTAGCTGATGACAGACAGAGATAATAACACGAAAAGGGGATTGGAAACGCAGGATTGTTTTGTTTTTTTTAACGTCACTGCCAGTAAATAAGACATCAGAGCACCGCCCGCACTGTTTTTTTTTTTTTTTTTTTTTTATTATTTTTAAATACTTTACAGTCATTCCAATTTGCTGTTATAGAGAAAATAGAAAAGCCCAACATATCCACATGAGCAAGCAGGTGTGTTTGCGACTGTGGAAAGGAAAAACTCCCTCAACAAGGAGAAACCTTTGCAGAAACCAGACTCAGAGGTGGCGGCATTCTGCGGACCGGTTGGGGTGAGAGGATAGAGGAGAGGAGAGGAGAGACAGAGAAAGGCTTGGTGAAACAAAATAAATACAAAAAATACAAAATACAAAATACATACAATACCCTTGTTAGTGCTACATACTATTTTTTTTTTGTTTTTTTTTGATAATACATTAACCACAGTGATCTAAATATTTTCCAACTGCCATGAGATTAAGACCAGCCTGAGCAACAACAGAGCAAAAGACCTAAATAATGACAGCAATTATAACAAAAGCAAAAACAAAAAGGACATAGAAAAAAAATAAATAAATAAAACAAACAAACAAACACAACAACAACAAAAGCAAACAACAACTTGGTTTTGATCATTAACAGAACAATCTCGTCAATGAGGAGTGGAAGTGTGTGTGTGTGTGTGTGTGTGTGTGTGTGTGTGTGTGTGTGTGTGTGTGTGTGTGTGTGTGTGTGTGTGTGTGTGTGTGTGTGTGTGTGTGTGTGTGTGTGTGTGTGTGTGTGTGTGTGTGTGTGTGTGGTTTGTCCTCTGGATGTGAATGGAACTGTTGTGGGGGGGGCCGCAGCACCACCCCGGAGCCCAAGGCCACCAGGGCCGGACGCCGCCACTCCGGCACCCAGCGACCCGCCGGATCCAGGGAGGCCCCGACAAACCCCCCCGGAGAGCCACGCCCCAACCCGGAAGGCACCAGATGGAGCGCGCAGAGAGGACCCCCCCCCAGGCCAGAGGGGCCCACAGGAGAAGGATAAAGGGTGCAGAGCCCCGGGCCCCGACCGAGCCGCCAAGCCGGGACCGGCCAGTGCAGCGCCCCCAGGCCACGCGGGCAGGGAGCCCCCCCGGCCCCGACAGCGGAGCCCGCCGCACCCCCGGGGGCCATCCCCCCACCACCCCCCCAACCCCCGGCGGGACAGAGAAGGCCCCAGCCGCCGAGCCCCAGACCAGCCCCCCCCAGACCAGACCAGGAAGAGCGAAGGCCCAGCCAGGCCCGGCCGGATGACAGCCGCCACCCCCCCCCCCCCCCCCCCCCCACCCCATCACCTAATCCCAGCCCACCCACACATTCACACCCAAGCATACGCATACACACACACAGACATACATACACACCCACACAGATACACACACCAAGCATACACATACACACACACAGACATACATATCTACATATATACAGACATACGTACATACATTTATTTGGTTGGGAGGGGGGTGCCCCCCACTCCCCAGGCCGCCAGCCAGGCCCCCACCAGGCCACTACGGGATCTAGTCCTCCACCAGTCCAACTGTGAATAGGGAGGGAGAACCACTACCCAGCCCCCCCGGTGGTGCCACGCCCGAGCTAGCGTGCCCCCCGCACTCCAGCCGCACTCACCCCGGAACACGGCGGGAGGTGCTGGGGGGAGCCCCCACCCCCCCCCTCCACCCTGTGGGGTGTTGGGTGCATGTGGATGTATGTATTTGTGTTTTGAAGAGGTGGTGCAATGTGTGTGTCTAGGGTGCGGTTTAAAATTGAGGGGTAGCGGGGGCCCGGGTGTTCTACCGCTGCCCAGCGGCAGAACCCCGAAAGCCAGCTGATCCCCTCAAGACCCTGCGTGCCTGCGTTTCTAGTTAAGTAGGAAACGCAGGATTGTGGCGTAGATGTGAAGGTTCCACGTGTAGAAATCTGAGAAAACAAAACAAAACCGCAGTAACTATGAACATCAGCAATCATAAGCAAACACATCAGTTTTTGACAGTTTTTTTTAAAAATATGTTATTAAGGAGCCCTGGCCGTACAATATTGTTTCCTCCTGACCGTCTGCACCGATCTCATCGTCACTCCAGTCTTTCCAGACTCACTTTTGTTTCGCTTTTAATGCCTAAACCACTTCTCCTCCTGCCTTTTGTGGCGTTATTTGTCTCCCAGCGTCGCATGCCATTTATCTGAAGCCGCTCCTTTATGGGGGGCTTTAACTGGCGGCTGATTAGCTTATTGCCAGTGGAGCCGACCGCTTCAGAAGCGTCGCCCCAGAAGTTGTTATTAATTAGCAGGAGGAGTCTGGTCGCCGTGTGATTACCATGCCATCTCCCTGTCAGGCAGGGGGAAAGTCCAGGATTATGCCTCTGCGCCAACATGCTCTCTGCTGTTTATGACTGTAGTGATTACCATGCTACTAAAGTCAATGCCAGCACAAGACAATGGTGTTGACACACCGTCCTCAATGGAGCTGTCCTCTCATATCTTCAGCGCTTATTACTCTTTGGTATCTCACTCGGGCAGAGCCAGCTCCCTGACACTTCCAGGCCCTCACCCTTCACCCGTGACATGCACACAGTTGACACACCGTAGTATAGCACACACCCACAAGTACACACACACACACACACACACACAAGTGGGCCACTTGCAGACGCAAGCTGTTGTCTCACTCGAGCTGCAATCCCACCCCAAGTAGGGAGTAACCTCTCTGTGACTCGGAGGACAATGGGAACGTTTCTCTCACACGGCGCAACAGAATCCCAAACAAAAAAATTGGAATAAAATAAGATTAACCGCTGAAGTGGAGAGGATAAGATCTATGAATAAAATAATAAATCAAATGTCCAGAAAAATAGAATTCTACAAAAAGCAGAACGATTTTCTCTGGAATTTCTACCAAAATCTTACTGGAGACGTGTTTCAAGTCACTCGTAGCCTCAGTTGAAGTTTTGATGAAACAAAAATTATTAATCATCATTGTCTGTCTTTATTTCTACTATATACTCAGTTGTAATTGTTATGATTGCTTTTGTTGTTATTGCAAGTTTGGATATTTTGTCTACGTGATAGGTAATACCTGGATGATGGTGAATATATATAGTAGTTGCAATAATTCTTTTCTTTTTTTACTTTCTGTTAATTTATTTAACTGAAGTTAATTTATCTCGCCTTTCAATACTATTTCATTCAGGTTAAGTGTTGAAGACTGGTGACACGGGCACAAAAGTGTGAGCTGTATTGTTTTTCAAATGAAAAGTTCAATAGCAAAAAAGAAGATGGTTAAATAAAGTGTGCTGCACAGTGGCGTAGCAGTTATTCCCCCCCTCACCTCACTGCAATAATCTCCCTGATTCGGCTGCACGGCGTTTGCATGTTCTTCCTGTGCATTCGTAGGTTTTCTCCTGTAACTCCAGTTTGCTAAACGGCCATGACGGACGCTGCACGGCGTCAGATCCCATTCGCTCGACTTCCATCGGGAGCAATCTTGTGTTCAGTGTCTTGCTCAAGGACACTTTAACTTATGGACAACATCTTTAACCTGGAGTGTCGTTTTCAGTCGTTGCTTGTAGTGCGGCGCTTATCAAAGCTTTGATTTATCTCGGTATAGACGCCAAGTGTTTTATGAATTAAAAGATGGCATTTTAAAGAGAGCTGACATCTGCAAGTGCCAGGATATTATGTAAATGAGTCTCTCGAGTAAATAATTAGGCTCATAATTGATCTTCACACTGCAAATCTCTTTGGTTAACCTGCGGAGGAAATCTACATTCGTCTTACCTTCTCACTTTCTGCCTGCCACCTACAGTTTCCTCTCGGTTTGGCTCTATCGCCTCTGATGCAGCTTCCCTGGCACGCAGCCGAGAAGGGAGACACGGCCGCTTTGAACGGAATTATAACAAATAACTGATCCGTGCGCGCGTGCTTGAACCGGAGACCGAACGTGCAGGGACGTGTGTGGATGTGCACATACATGCATACTGTTCCAGCGCTCTAAGCTCAGCAATGAATGAGACAGAGAAGGCAAATCTCCACACGGACCTCTGTGGAGGAAGCGCATAATTTATGAGAATAATGAAAGTTATTTCAGCTCTTTAACATTCTGCGGGCGCTGCCTCCATTTCGCGGCTCTTTGTATAAACACTCCTTGGCTTTAATAACTTGGGGAGCGGTGTGGTTATTGACCCAGTCGGTCGTTCTCCTCCGCCCTTAATCAGCTGCGGCGCCGCCTGAAGCCCAGCATTCCCAATGAGCCTCCACGTTCACGTCCTACAGCACCGCCGGCGCGTACGGGTCACTGGCTCCGCTGCGCCTGCGCCTGCCACGACTTCATCAGCGAGAGATGATCGTATTACATCTGCCAGTAACGTGAAGAGATTATAATCCAATCTACAAATGGATCCCTAATGTACACACGGGGACTATTTGATTCTTGTGTGTGCAGAGAGAATAACGCACAGGTGTGCGACATGGAGCCGACTGCTGATGTGTATTGATTCTCTCCTTTTGATTTTCAGGTTACTACTTTGAAATTCCATCCATCGGAGCCATCAGGATCAATACCCAGGTAAGAAGTGTGAAAAGTAGTGAGGACTTCCCTGGAAATACCTTTTTTTTTTTTTTTAGTTGAGTGAGGGAAATTTATGACTCAAGGTCTTTACAAATTAAACAATAATGCAGAAATGACCTCAGGTAATTAAACAGATGTAATGCCTCTCAGCAGTCCGATCAAAGTGTTTCATAGTTTTTTTTATTGTGGACAATGTCGGTAATGATTTGTGTTTTGAAAAGTCATGGAGCATGTTAGGGTTTTCTTGTTTTAGAATATTTATGTTAATGTAAAATTCATATAGCCTCAGATAATGTGTAAAATGAAACACAACAACACTCTTGGTGTTATTTTAAAAACATATAATGTGGCATTTCTACAAAATCAGAAGGTTTTATAACTTTGCAACTGTTGCAGTACGAGACTAAACCACAAGGTGGTGTGTTGAGTCGCTCAAAGAAGAAACACAAAAACGACTGAAGGGTTGCACTGGTTTAGCCGGTATTAACTGGTATTTTTGTTATATATTATATAACAAAAATGTATCTGGAAGCAAAGTGAAGTAAAGGCTCCAATATCTTAATTTACACACGTACATGCATGTTATTTCCGTGTCATTCGTACCTAAGCAACCCCTCAGGTTCCTCTCACGCTCAGAGCTGCAACTCCCAGTTTGCCGGAGGCTCTCCGGGCGTAGAGAGGCCTGTCGGGTAACCTCATTCCAGCTGTAGAAATTGACTCCGTTGTTCGGTGTTGGTTCAAGACAGAGGCCACTGCACAGTTCTCCCCCCCCCCCCCCCCCCCCCAGTCCCGGTGAGCGATCAGGCCCCAGAATAGACTGTCGGCTGTTCCATTAACTCTGGCATATTTATACTCTAAGAACTGCCACTTACTCTAATAGGTTTTGTGAAAGTGGGTGACTACAGCGCTCTGCATTGGCCCTGAAGACACACCGGGGCCGTATGTTATTTAACTGCACTCCTTCCTTCAGTACCACAGACCCATCACATCGTCTCAGCCTAATCGAATGGCAGCATTCAAGAAACAGATGGATTACGGACGGTAATGTTATTATTTGACATCAAATTCGGGCCTGATTTGTAGGATTAGCATGAACATTTTTAGAGAAAAAGGTGTTTTACATTATATGTGACTTATTCAACCTTTCTCTGTGTTTGCTCTCAGTGGAAGCAGCAGCGACAGCCCAGGAATTAATTTCTGAGTGTTTGTCTTGAGAAGGACAATTACTGATGAGATCACGTTCCACAATCACGGTTACGTTAATCAGATCGGCGATAGCCTTCAGTCAAAGCTCAGATGGCGCAGTCGCCTATGTTACGGCTTCAACCACATATCTGCGGTTGCTGACTTTCTATGTTTCCTAGATTGTTCTTGCCAGGCGGAAAATTTCCCCCCTATATCCCGTGAAAAGGTCTGGCTGTCACTGTCCTGATGGAATATCTCCCTGTGGCGCATTAACCCGCACTTTTATTGAGCTAATAATAGAATAGGTTACGCCTGTCAGCACCTCGCTGTTCAGACGATGGAAAACAAACGGTCAAAAGTGCAGTGCTGGAATAGCTGTGTGCTCGTACAGGGCACCTCTTCTGTGTGTCAGCAGTAGATGGTGCCAAGGGTCAGACATTTGCGGTGACGGCTCCCGTTCACTAAATGGATGGAAATTTCTCAGTTTGTGACAAAACATTAACGTTAGATTGCTAAAATTAACATTTAACCCCTGCAGACTTGCTGCATTCTGGCTGATTCTGTTTTTACACTTGAGTATATTGTGTTGACACCTTAAAAAAAGGGGGGGGGGGGAGGGGGGGGTCACACATATGAGAACTGCTGGTGTGGTAAATTAGAGAGTAATTTCATCATAGGTCTTTATATTAATGAGACACAGAGGGTTCACGGTTGGACCTCATTGTGCTTCTTTTCTTTTTTTTTTTTTCCCTCCCTTCTTAAGAGACCGGTTCCGTTTTGTGGCATGAGGTCAACCCGCTCAATAATTTCACTCATATATATATATATACACAATATCCCAAACGACAAGGATCGATAGGTTGTACACACACAAAAAAAAAAAACCAACAAAAAAAAGACATCTCAGCTGATGTACGAGTCGGCTCATGAGAACGGAAGAATCTAGGGAATATGATGTATGACTTGTGGACTTAACCCCTCACCTCCGCTCACTGGCGCTGTGGCAGGCTTCCGCTGTGGCACTGCTGACAGTAGCGCCTCTGGGAAAATGGTGTGTTTGCACGCCGTGCCATTGACGCCCTTAATGTGTTTTTAATAGCTCCTTGGTAATGATGAAAAACGGCCCTGAGCGGCTCGGGACTGGAGGCCTCGCGGCTCGGCGGGGCCGCGATGGCGGCCCGCTGGTTTATGTGGTGACGGAGGCGAGGCGAGGCAAGGGCCGGTCGGGGGCTTGTAGTTTTTACGACGAATGAACATCGGAGGGCTCGTCCAGCTCTCTGCTTACGACGCCGGAACGTGACGAGCTCAATGAATGTCTTACAGGAACGTGTGTGTGTGTGTGTGTGTTTCATGTCGCAGGAGTACCTGGATGTCCTGGGACGTCCCATGGTGCTGGCCGGCCCCAAAGCCAAGCAGGTGCAGTGGACCAACGTCTACCAGGACGCCCTGGTGAGTTACAAACGTGTTTAAATTACAAACGTCAACAAGGAAACGTCTGATGGATTTCCTGCCCTTAAAATGTTTACATTTTCTTCCATTTAGGAAATATCAATTAAATACCAGTAGGGGGGGGAACTCCTAAATAAAATATTGATTTCTTTTATTTTTTTAAATCACAATTATTGGAGGAAGTTTCTTTACTTTTCAAGTATTAGGTTTTTAAATACTACTTATACTTGTTACGGAATATTGATGAGGCAGATTCCTGATAGCCTGATAGTCTTGTCTGTGTGAGAAACATCAACACATGCAGGATTTTTTCTGTTAGAAATTGACATTTTTAAATAAATGCAAAAGTCTTTCACAGAAGTACTATTCGTACTATTTATCATAAATATTATTATTATTTTTTTTTTTTTACCCAAATTTTCATTATATTTAACGTTTCATCAGGGTCTGGGCCTCGTCATCACTGGTACCATGCCGGTCTTCAACAACACTCCAGATGCCGGCAGCTCTCAGGTAAAAAATTTAAAAAAATTAAAATAGAACTGAAACACCAAATACATGCACACACTCACAAATTCCCTCGACGTCACATGATGTTATAGTCATCCGGGTGAGTATAAACTGAAGTCACGAACAGACAGACAGGGTTCGGTGTAGCAGTCGATTAGTTTTTGACCATCATCGATCATTTTCCGTGGCATCCATCCAGACGCTGCTCCTCTGGGCGACGCCTCGCCCCGGGGTGACGGCTCATCTGTAGTATCAGCGACCATCCGGAGAGGGAAGAGGAGACGCATCCCGCTTTCAGCATCCCATGACCAAAGTATTTACTCTGAGCTTATCAGCGGGGGCTTAAAGCAGCAAGCCGACTCGGTTTAAGATAGACTGTGGAAATATGGACTAATCAGATTGCACACAAAAGGGATAAGTCTGAGATGGCGGCGGCGGGTGGTGGCGGGGGGGTGTTGGTGGTGGTGGTGGTGGTGGTGGTGGAGGTGGTGGTGGGGGGGTGGAGGTGGCACAGCCAACAGCTCCCGGTGATTCTTCGACAGGAGGTGTGGATAAAACGGCAATAATGACTTTCTCTGTTCTCACAGAATCAGCTCATCCTTGGAGTCATGGGCGTCGACATTCGCGATCAGTGAAATCAAAAAGAAGACGCCGACGTACAGGGTGAGCACGTTTCGCACCCGTAGTAACGGACTGTTAGCGGAATGCGGGGTTTTAATCGATGAATATCTGTCTGTGCGTCGTCCCACCATGCGGGCCCGTGCAGCTCGGAGCCAACGGATACACCTTCGCCATTGACCCAAACGGTTATGTACTGCTGCATCCCAATCTAAGACCGAAGGTAGGTAGGATCTCAGAGAGAGAGAGAGAGAGAGAGAGAGAGAGAACATTTTCCTCCATCTGATAAGTTTGCTGCTTTCCAATTCTGGTGGTGAATTTGGACGTTGTTCCTGCAGACTGCCGCTCGCTCAGCCCCTCTTCCCTCCTCTGTTCAGATCATTAACTTCAGGGAACCCGTCACTCTGGACTTTCTGGACGCGGAACTAGAAGACAGCAACAAGGAGGAGGTAAAAAAAAAAAAAAACATCCCCGGAACCTTTCGATGATTACGTCTTCTGCGTCACACGTACGTCTTGTCATGTATCACTTGTCTGTTACTGTGATTCAATCTCTCTCTCTCTTTCTCTCTCTCTGTCTCTCTCTCGTTTCAGATCCGTCGACAGATGATTGATGGCAAATCAGGGCAAAAGAAAATCAAAACGCTCATTAAGTCAGTTGATGAGGCAAGTCATCAATATATGAAACTCAATCATAATCCATCGCGGCGCCTTCCCTGAGCGGTGTTGTAACGAACCTGGTCTCGCTCAGTATGTTCGGTGTTCTGTTGTCTCCCTCTAATTACGGGCGGAGACATGTGCAAGACGACGTGACGGTGTCACTTACCGCGCCCCGTGTCTGTCTGCTCATTAACAGAGATATATCGACGAGGCCTTGCGGACGTACACGTGGACGCCCGTGGAGGGCACGGATTACAGGTAGGTCCGAGACGGAGTGTGCAGCCGCTTGGGCGCCAGGTGAAGGGGAAAAAAAAAAAACGATTGCACAACTCAAACCTGTGAGTGAAGTCCAACTTTGATTTGTCCGTTCTGAGTGTTTGTGAACTGCAGCGTCTGCGTGTCGCACAACTGGCGTACGCCGAGCCCATCTACTGATTGAAGGCTCATTTGCCTTCTGGATTTGCATTAAATAATTCATCTGAATTACCCAAATGAAAACACTTTTTTTTTTTTTTTTGTTTTTAATCTTCAACAGTACTCTAAGCACAAATTAATTGCTTAGTTTATTCATCTCAGAAGTTGGTTGAACATTTGAGGTTGCATCGTAATGACATTTCCTCCAGGCATCACTTTGCAAATTGCAGTTTATGATATTCAATAGTCCTACAAATCCCTGATTTGTTTTTGTTTTTTTGTTTTTTTTTTATTACATCTGCTGGCAGCGAGCCTGGTCCTGGCACAGTCCATATGAGACTGTCTGCTTATTTCTATTAATGTTCAACTCCAAGGGAAAATCCAGCATATTTAAGTGAGAATCCGCATGTGTCACTGTTGTGATATATGACACTCAAAACCCTGACACACTTGTGTATCCTGAATTATTTGGTTCAAAGCACTAAGAATCCTTGATTCTTTTTTTTTTTTTAATGATAAATGAGCTTTTTTTAAATTTCCATTCTTAGACAGGGAACATTTTACAGTCTGATTTTCTATCTGTTCCAATTAATCCTTTTAATGAGTCATATTTCAGCTTTGTACGGCACCAGAGATTAAAAGATAAAACATGTTTTCCCATTTTTTTTTTTGTCTGTTTTAATTTCTGGCTTTGGTGGAAGACAGTAAATTTTTATTAACGTCGCACAGATGTCGAACTGAGAAATTATCTTTGAAGCCGCTCACGTCTCGGGTTTTACAATGACAAATACTCCAAAAACGCGCGTGTCGTCTGAGACGCGTTGGATTACAATCACACATTAAAATCAGGTCGGCTTTTACCTGGAGGTCAGAGACGTCGTGTTTTTGGAGTCGTCTGCTGTTTGTTAGTCTTATTCTCACTGTTGGAATATATCGTGGGAAGTATTTGCAGTTTGTTCATAGTTTGTTGGCCAGAGGTCAAAAGGTCACGGTAACTGGAGCATCATGTGAATCACAGTTTGTTTGTTTTTTTCAAAATTTAGAGAATTTACTAGGAAAAAATATTTAATTTGCCTTGTTTCAGACTGTAGACAGACAAAAATAACAGGTAGTTCAAATTAATTGATCTTCATGAGTTCATATATTCCTGCATAAGCAACGCAAGTCTGTCATTTTGTCATAACGATGCCAGATGTCTTTTTTTAATAGTCCCTGTTAATATAAAAATAACAATTATATTGTAAAATTATTTTATCTGTCGCTGCTTGAGAGTTAAAATCAGGGTTCCCGCAGTCATCAGAAAGAAAAAAAAAAAGTATATTAAAAACTGTTTTCATAGCAGTATGTTTTCTATTATAGATGTATTTGAGGTAGAACGTGTCGCTCTCTGAAGACGTTGATATATTCGCTGTCCAGCCTGCGTGGAAGTCCTGCAATATGTGTAACTCTCTGCCTTGTCGTCTCAGTTTAGGGTTGGTTCTGCCAACATATAGTGAGAACCACGTCAAGGCCAACTTAAGTGACCAGATCCTTCAGGTGCAGTGTAAGTACTTTCGGGAATACCCAGCATCCTTTGCGCTCTATCGCTCTCTCTCTCTCTCTGTCTCTGTTCTCCTGTCTCTCTCTCTCTCTCTCTCTCTCTCTTTCCGGACCTGATACACTCTTATTCAGTCATGAGCGCCGGGTTTCCAACATCATCGTAGGGAGTGTGTGAGCGGAGCCAACCGCCCGGCCCCGCCCCTTTACTCTTGAACCCCCCCCCTCTCCCTCCTCTTTGCCCTGGATAGGCAGGACCATACCTGAGTCCCCCTCTCCCCCCCCCCCCCCTACTACTCCCAACTCCTCTTTTGCCCCTTTTCCCTCTTGTCTTCATTCTGTGCTGTAAAAAAAAGAAAGAAAGAAAAGAAAAGAAAAAAAACGGTGATGTTTTTTCTTCACACTTGCTGAAGAAAAAAATGACTGAACTGACAGAAAGGTGAAAGCTGTGGTTTTACTGTGTTACTCAGGTGAAAATAATGGTGACCTCTGTGCTATTATTTTTTTTGCCAAATGCTCTCGCCTCTTCTCCACCGAAGAAATGATTCTGAAGCGTCTGTGTTTTAAAGTATTTGATGTTCTGAAAAACCTGTGAAAACACGCATGCTTTTCACTCCTTATGATGAGTTTTTTTATGATTTAGAGATTTTTTTCTTTTTTCTTCTTCTGTTCTGTACTTGTGCGTGTGTGTGTGTGTGTGTGTGTGTGTGTGTGTGTGTGTGTGTGTGTGTGTGTGTGTGTGTGTGTGTGTGTGTGTGTGTGTGTGTGTGTGTGTGTGTGTGTGTGTGTGTGTGTGTGTGTGTGTGTGTGTGTGTGTGTGTGTGTGTGTGATTGTTCTTCTTTATGTTTTGAGATGTTTCTCAGCTTTGGAATCATTCAACAGATAAACTCCCACATGGGCCCGGGATACTGGCTTATCAATTGTGGGAGTTTGGGTTGTTTTGTTTTTGGTTTTGTTTTGTTTTTTGTGTGGGTCTGAATGGAGACACGTGTCGTCTCTCTCATTCTTTGTCCAGACCTTGTTACTCCCCTGTTTTTCCTCAGTGCATTTGATTATTTTCCTCTTTTGTTTCGTTCTGCCACGTTTATCTCTTACAGTTACTCGTTTTGTCTTAACTGTTTTTCCTTTTTCTTTTTCCTGGATTGCCCAGTTTATTTTTCCTTTCCTCCGTTGATCTTTCCGTTTCCTCGTTTGCTCCTGCAAATAAGATGTTTGCTCTTCATTTTCTTTTTCTTTTTTTTTTGTTCTCTCCTGTCTTGTTTGACTTTAATTGATTTATTTCTTTCAAGAAAAAAAAAAACAATATTTTTATTCAAACAGTAATTGAATAAAATATTGTCTGTGATCCCCCCCTTCCCACCCGATCCCCTGTTTCTTTTCTTGCTCACTCCTTCTCTGATGGATCCACACAGGGGGCAAGTATACTCCATATTGGTCCACGTTCCCTACTTTTACTTCCTACTCCGTACCGCTTCCTCCTCCTCTCGTCCTCAACCCACCCTCCTCCTCCCCCTCCTCCTCCTCCTCCTGCTCCCTTCTTCCTTCCCTCACCTGTCCCAGCCTGCTTGCCTCTGTTCCTGCCCGTCTTGTCTTCAGGATTTCCTCCCCTTTTTCCTCTTTTATCTCACCCCTCCCTCCCTTCTCCTCTTGCTTTCTCGATCCCTCTTTCTCCTCACCCTCTCGCTGCAGCTCAAATCTCACATCTCTCACAACGGCTCCTCCAGTCCCCAAACTCACCTTCCTCCCCACATAACTTCTGCTCCAAAAGCAAAAAAAAAAAAAAAGGTTTAAAGCACTAACACCCGACGAAGACAGATATTCATGTTTTCTGTTGAAACTTGTCTTTTTCCTTCCTCACCTCAATCCTTTCCCCTCTTTAGATAGCTCCGAACTGAGTTGTCTTGCCTCTTTCTTTCTCTCTTTCACTTTCTTCTCATTTCCTTGGAACCACATTTCTCTCTCACTCTCTCATCTTCCCCTCTCTGTCTTTTTTCTCACAGTGTCATAACTTCACAATTGCCTTTACTAGTTCTCACATTAGGCCACAGGCACTGCACATAGGCTTGATTAATCCCTCTGTTTTTGACTCTGGTAGATCCATTCTAGGCATATTGAGCCTCACACACTTTTATTCCTGAATGATACACAGATCTTTTATTTAATGTCTCATTTTTACAACATATGAGCAACAGATCAACACCTGCTCGATACGTAGGGTTCACATATCAGCTCTCTTGTAGTCATTTTATGTCATTTATCGCCGTAGCTTTATCTTCCTCCATATAAACGACACGTATAGCAGTTGTTGTTTGTGAGCTGGATCCACCACAGCTTGCAGACTGTCCCCACAGGCCTGCCCACCACGGTCCTCCCATGTTGCCAGGTGTCTGGCACCTGACTCCTGCGTCGTCCCTCTGTTCTCCCTGTCTCCATCAGCTTGTCTCCCTCCCTCCTCACCCCTCAGACCGCCAGGGGCACGACCCAAAGCTTCATCAGTAAACCTGACCCCGGACGTGCATGGCATTGTGGGCGGAAAACTACCTGGGCACTCTATTTTTATTTTTTAGCTGTTTTGAATCAATTCCTCCTCTGTGCTCAGTTATAGGTACCGACATTTTCTTTTTTTTTTCTCCTCCTCCCCCCCACCACGGTTGATATTCTGTGTACTGCCTTGTCTGTGATCGATGAACTGAAGTTGCCCTTCAAAATGCCCTTCACAATGCAATGCACCTCCTCCGATTGTGTGTCTCTCTGAGTCCTCTCCTCTGCCAGTCTGAGGGGTGACCACTTCCATTGGGACCTTCACCACCCCCCCCCCCCACCACACCCCCACCACCCTCGCAATAGTTGGCCATGTTGATGCCTGCCTGATCCGACAGCACTCACGTGGGGGAAAAAAAAACAAAAATCTGTCTGAGAACTCACTTCCCGACAAATCACGTCTCCGAAGTCAGTTCTCAGACGTCCGAAACGAGTTAGAGCGAAACCGGGAAAAAAAAAAAAACCATCGGGAAAAATGTTTTTGCAGGTAAAAAAAACAAAAAAGCAATAGCGGAAGACGTGAGTGCTTGTGAAGTCAGTTCGTTCAGAGTCAGGTTGCTTTTGAGGCACCATATTGGCTAACGCTAGTGTTCCCATGATACCTCAGTGTTGCTATGGTAAAGTCCCTTCTCCGTCCCCGCACCTCCCGAAGAACAGCTGCTGTTTGCCCACAACTCCCCACTGCTCGGCCCACTGCTCTTCCCCCCCAATAATCTTCCCCTTTCTGTTGCAGATTTTGAGTCACTGCTGCCAAACAGTTTTGAGTCTGAAGGACATGTATTCATTGCTCCCAGGTAGCCCTGTGTGAATGCTTGCTGTCCTTAATGGTCATCAGTGGTTTTGTTTTGTTTTGTTTTTTTCTTTTTTGGTCTGATCTTCACATCTTTTGGATGCACAATAATGTGTTTGCTTGTTTTGTCTCCACATTTCGGTTCCCTATTCCATTTTTCTTGGAAGTGTGTTTCTTGTGATATTGAGTTGCACGATTCAATATTCATTTCTGGATGTTTTTGTTTGCTTGTTTTCAGACGTCGGTGTAGTTACAGGAGCAAATTCTTCAATTAATCAAATTCCTCAGATTTTTTTTGTATTTGCTAAAAAAAATTTAATTACCTGCAACAAAGTAGGTCAAGCTTCATTTGCATGCAGCTAATATGCTACTGCTCGTGTAGTGTAGTGTAGTGTAGTGTAGCAAAGAAATAAACAAACAAAAACATTCATTTATGCCAGTAAGAATCAATCAAATGCTCTGCATGTACTGTTCTATCATCGGACCGTCGTTGTGTCTGAGTGCAACCTGGACTGTGAACAATGGATGAAATGTCTCTGTCCCCGTCACGGCTGATCTCCGCTCTACAGTCCAGTTCACGTTTTGTTTTTGACCAACAGCAGTAACGGACGTTTGACCTTTTGCATCATTGCACACAACAAGCTTCCAGCACTGCCTGAATGTGTTCATGTGGCTCCGCCTCGCGTCGCGTCTCCCTCCACGACGGACGTTTTTTTTGACGTGGAGTTGAAGCGTTTTGGCGGGAGAGGCTTTGCCTTCGCTTCCCCGTTGTGAGTTGAATTTGTGTCGCCCGTTCTCCAGGGAATACTGCAATGAGCTGGAACTGTCCAACAACAACACCGAGTTCCTGCTCAACTTCATTGCTCTCATGGAGAAAGTGACACCAGATTCCAAACAATGTGAGTCCCTGTCGTTTGTCGAAATGCACGTTGTGGGTCTCAAGACGTGGTTTTACATTTCAGGCACAAGTCGAAAACGGTGAGTTGAATCCGTCTGTCGAGGACGTCGTCCCGCTTTGACAGAGATTCTGCACTTTCTCACCTCGGTTGTATTTTTGGTTTTTTTTATCAGACACAGAAAAGTGTAGTCTTGTCCTTTCAGAGGGAATGAGGTGACGACAAGTCATAGCCTTTCAAATGATTAAATGTGATATTTTTCAATTATTCACCTAAAAAAGAAAAAAAAACTATCATGTGTCCTCTGTGTAGTAATTGTTTTATGTAACTCCTTTATATTCATTATACACTAAAGATGTTATCAGCTCTTTCAAACTGGACGGTGTTTTCTTTATTTCTTCTTTAGTATATATTGTCTTTACCACCCCGACAAATTTGCTGTCAAAAATCGAATGAAACAACTTCAAGTTTAGTTTTTTTTTTAGTTTTTAGTTTTTTTTTATTACTGATTTGCTAAATCCAAGAAAACTTTTTTTTTAAGTTGAACCAATTAAAAAAATATTTCTATGCAAATCTGATTATTATTGCCAGGTAGCATTGGGGCAACATGGTGAGAGATATAATATATGCAATCTAATAATGATAGCTACAGTACATCAGCATATAAAGGTACTTTAGGTTCCGACTTTTTACGCATTTTAAATTCTGTATTAATTTGCAATGCTGTGTCTTCAGGTTTATATTAAATGAGCATCTTTTATAAATGATCTTTGCTGCCCGTTTCTGTGCCGTGGACATTTATTCCCCTCCTTTAGGTGACAATTTGCTTCTTCACAACCTCATCCTGGACACCGGCATCATCAGGCAGCTGGTGGAGAAAGTGTGGAAGAACAAAGATTTGAATACGTGAGTGCGATCGGCCAGTCGTCGTTTTTTTTTTTCAAGGTTTGGACCAGAGTTCTGAAGCCTGTCTCCCGTCTTTTCTCATTCCTGACGTTTAGATATGGCTTTCTGGCCGTGTTTGCGGCGACGGACGGCGGCGTAACGAGAGTATTTCCCAACAAGTAAGTGCACTCTTCATCAAGGCTCTGTGTCTGGACTCTTTATGTCTCCTGCTCTGAGCTCCTAAAGTGGTACAAGCGCTGTACAAACACGGCGGCGGAGCCTGTACATCAGAAATGTACCGGTCTGTTATCTGCGGTCTTAAATCTTAGGGCTGCGGAAACCTGGGAGGAAGATCCCGAGCCGTTTAATGCCAGCTATTACCGCCGCAGCCTCGACAACAAGGGCTACATCTTCCGAGCGCCTTATCGAACAGGTGAGTGATGCGCTTAGTCTGCGCACGTATAACTCAACGCGGCGCCTCGTGATGCCGCGTTCCTTTTGTTTTTTGTAACCGCCGCCTGGCTCTTTGGCTTTGTCTCGTGCTCGTAGCCAGGGACGAGCTGCTGAACCCGGAAAACGACACCATAGGTATTCTGGTCAGCACGGCTGTCGACATTACGATTGGAGGGAAGACCATCAAACCCGCAGGTGCATTCACTTCTATGGTTAAAAAATAATCCTTGTAATTATGAATATATGCATCTGTATATAGAACTACTCGTTCGCACTCAACATGTGAATCTGCATGTTTATTATCTGCATTTTTAATCTGTTCCGATGTATTTTTTTTTTTTTCTTAATCTTTTCTTTCTGTCAGTTGTTGGGGTGAAACTAGACCTTGAAGCCTGGACTGATAAGTTCAAGATTCTTGCCAGCAACCATACAGACAACCGACAAGGCTCAAATACGGTAATATATATGTGTGTGTTTGTGTAACTGAATTTACATTTTTTTTTTTTTTTTTGTCTTTTCCTGACTCGCTGACTTTGTATGTTTCTCCGTGACAGTGTGGACCAAACAGAGGCTGTGAGATGGATTGTGAAGCCAACAGTGACGTGAGTCTGAATGATCACGGGGGGAGGGGGGGCTTATTCTTTTACAAACAGATTGTGGGAATACCATCGAACATTCAGAACGCTGGGTTTGGATGGTAAACTCAAATTTCTATTCCATTAAAATTTCTATTTATCTTCTGCAATCTTTGCCAACTAAAACAATGAGGCTGGTGTCAAATTCCAAGCATTCCACGCTTCGTACCAGCCGAATGATAATCAGTTGTTAAAAAATTTTTTTATATGAATTGCTAATATGAACGGGACACAACGGATTGAGAACAGTCGCTTGTACTTCAGCGATTTGCAGCGTTTCCAAGAGTGGCACGGCGCCCTCTGATGGCATTCATCACTTTTTTTTTTTTTTGTAATAATTCCAGTCCCAAACAGAAGCTGTGCAGCCATGTGAAACAAGCAATGTGGGCGTTCATCAGACATGCATTAGAGACTGTCAGCCCGGGCCGGGGTTGGTGCCAGGCTGCCCATGTGGCCAGGCGGGTTCAGGGGTTACCGTGAGATGAGTGGGTGACCGTGATGACGATAAACGGAGTCGCGGCCTCAGAAAATGATCATGATATGTCACCTTTATTGAGTTTGCTTTGCTCGGCTGCACTCTATGCATCTGTTTCCCGCGCGCTCCCAGCTGACGCTCCGTGTCTGTGTGCAGGATCTCCTCTGTTATCTAGTCGACGACGGCGGATTCCTCATTATGTCCAATCAGAAAGAGGACTGGAACAAGGTCACACTCACTTTTGAATTGTCATTTTTGTTTGAATTTCCCTGTGGAGTCGTTCGCTGCGATGAGCCTGACCGGTGTGTCACCCCACCCCGCTTGCAGGTGGGGATGTTCTTCAGCGACGTGGACCCCTACCTGATGCACGCACTCTACAACAACTCCTTCTACAACCGGAAGCAGTCGTATGACTACCAGTCGGTGTGTGAGCGGATTCCAAACAGTGAAGCTGGCGCTGCGCCCAGAGGAGTGTTTGTGGTGAGGAGAAAAACGCTCGTTGCTGGAAAAAATACAAAAACGGAACAGAAGACGCACATCTTTCTCATGTGGTTCCCCTCTGTCTTTAGCCCACCATTGCAGATTTTGTCAACATAGCCTGGTGGACATCGGCTGCTGCATGGTAAGTTTTAGTGTTATATTCATGTCGTATATATTGTGTATCAGGGTATATCTGAAGAAATACCACACAAAAATAAAAGTACATAGTTGTCGGTGTGACTGCTGACTAAGCATTTCTTCCACATGTTCTAATTCTTCATGATCCTGATTTTTAATTGACTTTTCTGGAGGATTATTTTTTGTTTTGTTTAATAGTTTGGACAAAAAAAAAACGACAACAGAGCAATGACTATCCAATAAAGTAGTAGACACTGAAATATCTCCAGGAGATTACTCATCATTAATGAACATACTATAGTATAAGTCATATTTGTTCCTTTCACTATGTTGGGATATTAAATTTGAAATCAAAACGTACTCAAACGTCTTTTATATTACAAGATATATTGATATTTAAGCGTAGTTCGGTAAAATGTAAACTGTGCATCATTTTTCTTGCAGTACACTGGGTGATGCACCTTCATCTATAAGAAGTATATTTTTTACAAAAATAGAGGGAAGAACTCAGACAGACACCAGACGACCATGGAAACCTGCAATCTAGCGGGCAGATGATGGTCATTTAGACCGTTAACAGCCTCTCCACTGTCTGTTCTGTTTTCAAACACTTTACTCGGCGCCAAAAAAAAAAGAAAAAAAGCTTATTCAGCTTCAACTTTTTTTCTAGCAGAAAGCAGCAAATCAAAGCAGAAGAAGCATCAATCCCTCCCCGGTGTGCTTATTAACCCGTCACCTACAATCATGTGTGCTGTGAAATTTACTTCTGCAGCTACATGAAATGCCTCCCGGTCGTAGTGCAGTCTTAAACTCACCGTCAGCCGACTGAACGGCATTGAACCAATTTTTTTTTTTTTTCTCTCTCTTTAGTTTTATTTTTTTTAAAGGGTTTATCAGATGTTTCTGGATTCACTTCTGCAGCTGAGAGTTCAGAGAGAAGCGTAAAAGCAGTGAGCTGCTCTGCACTGCCCTCAATTTCCATCCCAGCTGTTTTTGTAGTTACGTAATTTACACTCGGTCTGTAGAATTTTAGAGCACTGTCTGCTGTGAGATAACGTCTCTCATTAAGACGCAGTCGCTGGACGGACGGAATAAGGAGCTTCTTGACTGATGAGCCGACTCTTTGACATTCGGAGGGCCCCAGCCGAGCCGCTGCCGCTTGCTGCACAGTCTTATATTCTGCGAAAGATACATTGCATTAACCTGTGGGCCTGATGTATTGAATTTACAAATCCTCAATTTCACCCCTTGTCCCCGCAGGTCTTTGTTCCAGCAGTTTATATACGGGCTGGCATATCACAGCTGGTTTGTCACAGGTGGGTGAAAGCAGGAGGGTTTCGAGGTGAATGGGGGGGGGGGTTTTGCAAGTTTTCTGGTCTGTTACACTTTTCCATTGTAAAACTCTTTAGTGATTAAAAGCCTGGAAGTCCTGGAATGAGAAATCGGGGCTTTTTGGTGTGGTCCCTGTAATTCATTAACACATGCTTTATATTCCAAGCATGTAAAGGAAGTAGCGTCGACGATTTCACTGCCTTTCCCAGGCTGCGTGTCGACGCGCGTGCTCTCGTGCGTAGTGGTCGCGTGTCGGATGTTGTTTGTCATCTGAAGCGCTTCTTCTGAATCTGTCCGTGTGCAGATGAGGTGGACGCCGAGGGATTTGACTCTAAAGAGAGGAGCTGTGTAATGATCCAGACCCAGTACTACTTAAGTAATCTCAGCAGCTCCTACAACATACTGCAAGACTGTGGCAACTGCTCAAGGTCTGTACACACACACACACACACACACGCACACACACACACACACACACACACACACACACACACACGCACGCGCAGATAATGGCACACACTTGTGCTCGCACATAAACATCACAAAGACTTGTGCCGTTACACAGGCACAGTTAGCGAGACAGATTCGTCTTTCCGTTGGAGTTAATAAACTCTGCCGATGATTAACCCGCGTCGTCTTTAATGAAATGGTCATATCATTGGCTAAATGAGCCTTATAAGACTGTCTCATGAATCTTGCTGATCCATTAGCAAATGAGTCTGTGATGCAAGTGAACAGAGAGGGCCTGTTGCTCGCTCGCTCTCTCTCTCTCTCGCTCTCTGTCTCTCTCTCTCTCTCTCTCCAGGCTTTTCCATGCCAAGAGGATAAACAACACCAACTTGCTGTTTGTGGTGGCAGAAAAGATGCCATGCAACACCTGCGAGATAGAGAAGCTCTCCCAGGAGGAGGAGGAGTGTATCCTTGTTCACAATGTGCACCAGCTGCCGCACAAAACAAAAGCAAAAAAAAGAAAGAAAGAAGACGACACAGTCTTTAATCTGCAGACTTATTGCCGTACCTGTGGAAATGCAATCATTTTAATAATACATTTTTTTATTTATTTTATTTATCACGATGGTGTGAAATACGGCCGGCCCTTTTGCATCTGTTGGGCTGCGTGATGAATCACTGTGCCGGCGCGTGATGAGAAATGATGAAAAAGCAGAGCTTCAGTGGATTTTAATTTTCTTTAATTGAGTCTATTTTCAGTCAAGGAGGATAATCCATGTGAAGAATTGACTGTGGCGCGCTATCGAAAGGGACCCTCCACCTGCTTCGACAATAACATCACTGTAAGCCACAGTCGCCCGGGGAAAACAAACAGGCTTTCAAACATTTACACACTGCGGCACTTAGCTTCACACGTATTAGGAACTTATTCAAACAGTATCAGTGTTTTTTTTTGTTCACTAAATAGCCTTGAGTATAGCTGTTATACACCCAGACATGTGCAACTATGCACAAAAGGTTTGGCTCAGCCCACAAATGCATGTTGTTCACCAATATGACACCATTGGAAAAGGAAATCAGGCTTTACAATGTTATGTAAGTTATTTCTAATAACAATCCTTGTTACAATAAGGAAACCATCTCTCAAACACAAATTGATATTTGTATCTGTTATTTATATCCCAGCAAGTAAACCTTTTATCTTTCTTTCAATGCTCTTTAGGTTAAGTTATTATAAAATTCCCTCTAATACTTTGAAAATCCACAATTTTTCTTGTATATTCTGTTGTTATTGACATGAGTATTGATATTATGGCTCAGAGATGTTGCCGACTGGCCTGAGTGTGATTTGATTTGAGCCATTTTAATGAAGATGGAACGTATTGAGATAAAAACATATCTCGAGACGCTAACATGCATAAAACTCAGACAAAAATTCAGTTCAAAATCGAGGCTAGAAGAGGAACGGCGGTGTAACGTTGTCCACACTGTGTGTTGCAGGAGAACACGTCGGACTGTGGACGAGGCCACGCCTTCCGACCTTCTCTTTATACTCTATTGCTCGTTCAGCTGCTCCTGCTTTACCCGGCGGTCAGTCCCCACCTTCACTCCCTACTACATTAATTCCATCATCCGGCGCTAATCCTCCTTTTTGGCCCCCCTGAGCTTCTCTCCGGTCCTACAACGCTCCGTCGCCCCCCCCCCCCCCTCGCCTGGTATAGTAATAGGTAATAATGGGACTTCCCACCACCGCCAGTCGGAAGCCCTGAGTGCAGCGTCGCCCAGCTCGCTTCAGTGTGTGTCGCTGCCGGACGTCCTCGTCCTCCACCAGTTAACCTTCATCTGCTGGAAGGGCGGGTGGCGGCAGGCCACCCACATCAGAAAAGAGAAAACAAACCCCCATCCCCCCCTCCTCCACCCGTAACCTCCAGCGTCACCACCCTGGAGGGGGCAGCAGGGAGGGATGGCCTGCTCTTCACAGACCTCCCGCCACACACAGACTGGAGAACTGAGGCCGTCTGCCCGCCTTCACCTCCGTCTGTCCGTCAGACAGACGACCGGACTCCTCCTCATCCTCCTCATCCTCCTCTTCCTCCTCTTCCTCCTCCATCTCGGGAGTTTCGCCGCTCTGCCACTTGCCTCTACATACGAGGCTGCGGACCATCCAGCCGGATTTAGCCTCCCTAAAAGAAACTACGTGGGAAAAAAACAAAAAACAAAATGAAAGAAAAAAAAAACAAAAAAAGAACTGTTGGGTATACAACATGTCAACAAGTATAAACTGCTGAAGTGAAGAGTATTTCAAACATACAGTATCTTTAGGGTTTCAGTTCAAAAGGAAGATGTTAAATGTTAACTTAAAAAGACGTTGAATTAATTTATGCTCTATATCTACTTGCCAAAATGAGATATACTTTCATGTGGTCTTATTTTTATAGCCAAAACATGAGGAGGAAATGGATTTAGATTTGGGATAAACGGTGAGAGGCAGAGGAGAGACACTCAGCGCCTGAACGCTGACTCATCCTGTGCGGCTCCTAATTACAGATTAATGCTTTTAAAAGACGTCCACTGGGGATTATTGTAATTACACGATGGTAATCACATTTCGAGTGTTTCTCCTCATATTCGCTATAGCAGACTGGCGACGGCTGTATTAAAAAAAAAAGAATTAAAGAAAAAACAAAAAAGACAAGAGAATCGGTGTTGGGTTGCTGCAGGAACACCCGTCGATGTCGTGTTCTTGTTTTGTGATCCATCGACTCTTCTGACCTCGTGTTTAAAAAAAAACAACAAACAAACAAACAAATCCCTGTGCCCTCTGATGAGAAAACTCACTTCTGCCATTGGTCACGAGGCTTCTCCGTCGCCAGGCTTCTCCGTCACCAGGCTTCTCCGTCAACTCCCACTGACCCAGTCACAGTTTTTAAATGTGTGCTTTACTTCAGTTGCACAGTGTTTCCACTCACATCCCTGCTCGTCCTCCCCAGGTGGATTCCTTTCTCTCTCCTGGGATCGGTGACTTGGGGTTAATCATTTGACTTTTGCTTTGAGCGGGAGGGCGGTGGGGGTGGGGGTGGTGGGGGGGTTGTAATACCTTTGACTGTTGCTGTTCAGATTTCAAAAAAACCATTCGCTGCTTGGGGATAGGGGCTTATCAACATTTCCAACTGAAGTGCAGAAGAGGCCACTGAATATGGCGCAGGAGTAGTTTTGGTCCGTAATCCATCGCAGTCCGTCGCCCGAATCGTCACCACGTGCGGAAAAAAAAAAAAAAGTCGCCCGGACTCCCCATGTTTAGAGAGCCGCTCTGTCTCGTAGTGCCTTGACGCACTTTGTTTTGGAACCCGTCGTAGAGCTACGGTGTAGTACCTTTTTTTTTTTTTTTTTTTTTTTTACAAAGCTGCGGGAGACGGAATCTGTCGGCTGTAGAAAAAGAAAAAAAAGCTTTCCAACGGAGCCGTCAAACTGACTGACTCGGCTTAATGTGTTTCCCCCTCCCCGGCGCCTCCAGAGCCTCCCGACTGTCACCGTATGGAGCTACGATACCGTCCCTCTACAAAGCCGTGTTTAGAGCTACACTATCAGTATACAGCCACTCCACTGGCCATAGAGCGTTTTTAGGGCCTCCTGACTGCTATCGTGTGTGTGAGTGTGTCTGTTGGGAATGTCTTGTTGGAGGGGAAAAAAGAAAAAAAAAAGCGAGTTCTGTGGGAAGACGACAGTTGTGAGAGATGTTTTGTTTTTTCTTGTTTGTGTCTTGTAACAGACAAAATCCGGTGTTGTGGGGGGGGGAAAATGAAAGTGGGATTTTTACTGAAAGCTAAAAAGATCCATGTTTCTACTGTAAGAGTCTGCTTGAATATTAATACGGACACGTGCGAAAGCCTCAAGGAAAGTCTCTGTAGACATATTATGCAGCGTCAAACGTTCAGTCCTCTCTGAAACTATGTGAGAATTACTCGCGGTGGCACTATGGAGCAAATCACATTTAAATGACATGTCTTCATAATGGCGTGGAATACAATTAAATTACAATCACAGTTTTCAGAGTCTCTGCAGATAATTATAACCAGGTGAGCGGGATTGACGGATCCAGGCTGTATATTATTCCAAAAGCTTTTATTAAAATAGTTCCAAGTTTATTTAGGTCGTCACTCAAGGATTTCCAACCGGCCTACAAATGTGAGCTAAAGTTTCTGCAAGCGGTTTCAATTGCCAATAATTGCACCTTTTCTCACAATCCGTCAGACTGAGCAGAAAGTTGGAAGCAGAAATTAGTCTACCTGCAGGAAGCTCAGATAGCAATCAAAAAGTGCAAGTTTCCACAATTAGAGAGAGACTGTGGGGGGGGGGGATACCCGCGTCGTCCAAAAGTAACACCAGAACTACAGCAAAACCTGAAAGTTGTTACAAAGTCTTTATAATTTACATTTAATCTGGGACATCTGATGTTAATTCCTTTAAATATAGTGTGCAGTGACTGCAGGAGTGTAAATATACTAATGTCAATTTCATGCATCAGTTGATAATGACAATAAACCGAACGTGTGCCTGGCCCTCTAAAAAAAAAAAAAAAGCTGCAGTCTGGAAATGAGTGTAACAGAGAAACAAAGCACCTCCTTTATTTATAAAAAAAAATTTTTTTGCTTTCCCAGATAAGGTCGCCTTTATTGGCGAGGGGTCGTTTCAGAGAGGATCGCACGTTTAGCCGCCCGGATGTGTTTCCATTGGCTCGTACTTCTGCACGTGACCGTATGGCGAACGGCGGCGTCGGATCGAATGTGTAGTTCTTCAGTATTTTCAGTTTCAAATGCAACACAGTTAAGAAAGCCTCTCTAAATGCCTTAGTGTTACACAGTATGGAGCTCTGATACCCACCCATGCACCCTCTTTTCTCACACACACACATATATACACACACACACATACACACACACTTCTGAAATAGAGTTTCTATGCGTTGCGCAGTATCTTGAGCTCCGACCGACTCCGTATTTGTACGTCCCGGAAGCGATCAGCTGTCGATCGATTCCCGTTTTTAATGCGTGAAAGCAGGGCGGGAGTCATTTCAACCCTGGATGTTCTCACAAGCACCCCGAAAAATAAAACATAGACTCACCGTCTGGCGGCTCGGGTGGAGGGATTCCCCCGCCACAGGTTGAACCTTAACCACACACCCTGTACAGTCGTTCACGCCGTTTGGTTTTGACCGATCGTGCCGGCACGGTAACTGCAACAAGCGATTCAAGACGAGTCCAAATCTCGGCGTCGGTTGACCTTTGAACGCAGTTTCGCTCTTCCGGCATCAGTTCGTCTCCGTCCCGCGTCATGAACTCCGTCCATCTCGTCTGTATTACCCCACTTTCCACCGTCTGTAAATGAACGCTACACGTGCCTGTGGAAATGTACCCCCTGCAACTTCCTGTCCTTTTCCTGGCTCCTGTATCGCATACCCACACTCACACTTGAGCTGGATGTGCACACCCACACTCAGTGCACCTGCAACACACACACACATGCACACACACACACAGAGGGAAAAAAAGCAAACATGTAATGATACTTATTCACGCCCAGCTGGGAGATGTCAAACACCGGGCAGAAATAAACCAAGGACGTCACCACCAGGTGTGTTTTTAAGTTTTTAGTTTAGTTTTTTTTTTTTTTCTGTGAGCGGTAAGGGGGGGGGGGGGGGTTTGGGGTTTTGGGGGGGCGGGATGTCAGAGGAAGGCTCAGGGAGTGCGTCTCCACAGAGCAGCACGGGCCTGTTTTGAACTGAAGGTCACGGAGGAATCATGTAGTGACGTACGCTCGTGTGTGTGTGTGTGTGTGTACGCGCATCCTGACGAGAACGCTTCCTCAAAGGGGGACGCGCACGTCCGATTTCTGTGGTTTGACAAATGTACTTTTGCCAAAAAATAAAATAAAAGGGAGGGGAAAGAAGAAGGGAAAAAAAAAAGTTAAAAAAAAAAAAAAATAGAAAAATGGGACCAGCTTGGGGATGAGAGGGGAGGAGTCTGCTTTAAAGCCGTCGCCGTCCGTCCCCCCCCCCCCCCCCCGAAACAAGGTGGAGTTTTCACAAAGCGCCCTCCTCCCGACCCTCGCTGCATCTGTGTTGGTGCGTCTCTGTGGGAAAGACACGTGTGTATGTGATTCTGTAGTCTGTAGTCTGGTGCTATGTGACCATGTTTGACAAGTGTGTGAAAAAAAAAAGAAAAGAAATATGAGCAACATTTAGAGGAAAAAAAAAAGTGAGTAAAAGCAGTCCAATTTTAAGTGAAGTTTAAAAAAAGATATATAGAGATACAGCACTGTCGATAAGTTTGAGATCTGACGTCAAAATGTTTGTTTTTGTTTTTGTTTTTTTTTGTTTTTTATTTCTCGTGTGGGAGTGTGAATGTTTGTGTGCGTGGAAGATTTAGCTCCTTCTTTTCTGGGCACTGGTCCATGTCGCTCCATTCTTTTGTACAGATGAAGCTACAAAAAAAAGAGAGAGAGAGAGAGAGATGGAGAGAAAAAAACACAAGAAGAAGAGGGCAAAATTTGTAAAATATTGTGTCTGTGACTCCTTGTAAAATATTTTCAAATTGTTTATTACAGAGAATCAGTTATTAAATAATGTTCATATTTTTCACTTCATTTCTTGGTGTGGTGTTTTTTTCCGGTTGTGGTGTTTTTTTCCGGTTAAGTCGATTCAGAGTTTGGTCACAGAAGATAGTTATTTTAATTACTTTTTTTTTTTTTTTTTACATATAAAGCAAATTTATGATTGTAGCTCTGCAATAAAAAAAAAAGTGAGATACGTCGGTTTTAAAAACATTTGAGTTTATAAATTAAGAAATACATGTTTAATACAAATTACCATTTGACGAAGGCCCCATTTACACATTTCCATTGCAGCAGGAAACACTGACAACGATGTAGTTGGTATTCCAGGCCACGGGAGGGCGCTGTCGCTTGATTATGTCATGAAACCACACAGACATGTGCAGAGAACAACACGCGAAGGAAATGGAAAGAACCCGACAGCCGTATGGACTGATGACGCGTTGGATGCTATCAGGGGTGAGTCTCAACTATAAAACTACAGATATGGATGATAAAACTAGAATTAAAACCGCGAGTCGAACCACTGTGCGTCCGACATGTTTGTTTACAAGTGCATATTAGCAGAAGGAAGGGGGAGATATGCGCATGCGCATTAACAGCGCTCTGAGCCTCCTACGCCTCTGCAGGAGGGAATCTTTCCACCTTGGGTTATCCTTTAGCACAATTAGCTGCTGCTTCTTGAAGAAAAGAGGTTCAAACGCTCACACTTGATTAATGGATAGTTTTAATTCCTCACAGGTCAAGGAAGGATTTTTAATGCTGACATTGTCAGTGAAGTGCAGATGGACATCAGCAAAAGCAGATTTGATGACATTTCCCCAACCTCTCCCACAGGAGGTGAAACCTGCCGGTACGTTTGATTTTCAGACAAAATTCACACACGTATGCAAACTGGATGAATAGCTTTAATGCACAAATATGTCGGAGTGAAAAACATAAATTTTTACATATCAGGTCAGTGTAGTTTTCCTTCTTTGTGTCATTTAGGTTCATTTGAAGTGTTTCACAAATGGGGTTTTCTTTGGTTTGTAGTAGGATACAGAAGTGTATTTCTGTGGCGTCACTATGTCAAAGAAACAGTTTCTGCATACAAGCATTTGTCGACACTCAGCAGTTTACTTCTTTGAACACATGAGATCAACTTTTTAATTCAAGAGGACAGTCAAGAACTTTATTTTAGTACAAAATGGCATATTGAAAAAAATAAAAAAACTCAGTTTAGGTGCACGAACTGCAAGTTGGCCAGCTCATCTGTTTAGGTAAATGTTTACACTCCTCTTTTCTAGGTAAGGGAGCAAATAGTTGACAAAACATTGATCCGTGAATAATTAAAGGCGCAGTGCTGATATGAAGCCGTTAGTCAGAATCTGAGTTGAATCTCGGAGCTGCGCAGAGAAGCTGTGGCCCGAATCCCTCCTGAATGACTCACGCGTTCATTTGTGCTCCGACTCGTGAGTCATTTGTGTGCGGCGGCGAGGAGCTTCACAGCGAATTAAGGAAGTCTGTGAGAGCTTTGTGCCAGGCGTCCGGGTCGTCAAGGTAACAGGCGTGACCTGCTCCCTTCATCACCACCACGCTGCGATTGGCCAGATTGCTCAGGTTGCGGAGCGAGACTTCACCGAGCTGAGTGTCCTGGTCGCCGTACACGATCAGCGACGGGACCTGGAAAACAGGCAGGGGGGGGGGGGGGACCCATAAAAGATGGTGAATTAGAATCGTATTCACAGTTCTTCACATTTCTTTTCCAAAGTCGGTCTCTTTTCTTTTTGTTGGGTTTTCACGTTCAAAGCCGTAGCTAAAGGGATTTCGTCGATGTCCTACATTTTACCTCAAGTTAGAGGAAAAACACAAACGGGGTCCTGTGAAGAGATGCAGACCAGCGTTTTCCTTCTTATGAGGCGTGACGGGCTTATGTGTCTAGATGTCGGCATGAATAAAAGTACAATATACGGGAAAATAAGAGGTGACCGTAAGCAGGCAGGGCTAAAATACAAACTTTAAATAGCCGTGAAAACAATATTTAGATCAGACGAGGACCTGCGGGTCACACACGGCCCCTCGGCGGCATTACAAGACGATATTTAAAATATTAAAGTCACAATTAGGCTCTTTACTCATGATAATGAAAGTTTAGATTTAGATCCTTTGGATTAATTAAACAGTTTAGAGTTAAATTCCTTCATTAAAGTTGTATTCTACTGACCAGGAGCTGCTTTTCCCATGAAGTTGGGGCAGAAGGTAGAGACTTCCTGATTTTTAAACGAGAGTCAGAAATAACAGAAAACAGAGTCTGTGTCTGACATTTTGCTTTGCAGCATTTACAAACACTTGACGCTGTGATTATCCAGCTGCGCTCAGGTAAGAGGTTTACTTTGCTTTCTGACTCACTTTTTATGTGTCAACAGCCGAGCGCAGAACCCAGGAAAGTTTACTACTTTATACAGAATGGTATTACTCTGTAATTATTGGTAATACTACTTCAAAAAAAAAAATCTAGGGCAGTAACTTTGACCTAATTCTGCTTATTTTGTTGTTTGTTTTTGTTTTTCTTTGCATATTTTAAAGGATACTGGGGATTCAAATGTTTCTAAAGTGAATCAGCGAACCCAGAGAAACAATATGAAGAGATATTATGTCATTTAATTTCTTTGCGCGACGCTCTAACTTTTATTTTCCATTTACTGCTGACATCACTGACTCATCAATCTTAATATTTTATGAAACTGTTGACTCAGATTTTCCATAAACACTCAAATGATTTCCATGTGTTAAAAAAAAAAATCAAAAATATTCCTTTAAAATTTGCTTTTTTTTCTTTAAAATCAGGCTAAAATAAGGTGGAAAAAACTGATTCAGCAAGAAAACCATGTTGGAGAAATCAAAAGTGAAAATAAACCTGAATTGAGACTTTTTTGTTGAAATTTTAGTTTTAATTGAGATAAATTTAGTAAAAAAATTTAATGGGTGCATTTCCACAGCCATTTCAGTGTCAGAAGGTAAAATTAACGTGTTTTGTAAGAAATGTTGGGTTTTTCTCTCGTCTCTGTTAAAGGCGCCTCGAAATGACTGTGTTGTATTTGGTGCTGTATAAATAAAGTTGAATTGAATTGAAAATGTGACCAGATATGCTGAAGTTTTAATTTTATTTTATTTTATTTAACCAGAAAAGTCCTGTTGAGATTAAAAAAAACAAGAGTTTGGCCAAGAGTTACTTATGTCCATGTCATCAACTTAACATGATATTTAATATTGTTGCTGAGCTGATTGATCAGAGTAAAAAGTAGATAAAAAGGTATTTCCCTTCATCGTTCCTTCAGTGACTTTCAGGGAAAACCACTTTCCATAACTCGCAAGGTCCATAATCCATCTTCTTCAATCGGTATTGCACCTTCTCTTGGTTTTATGTCGAAGAAATGTACTTTTCTAAAAAAAAAAAAAAAAAAGCTGGTGGCGTCTGGACTGAGAGAGTAAAAACTCACAGTCTCTTTGGAAGAGGAGAGAAGAATCTGCTGGAAAATGGGATGACATTCACGGTTGCTCAAGTCATCCTTTCAAGTTGAAATGAGAAAGTGAGCGCACCGGTTTAAAAAAAATAAAAATAAAAAAATAAAACAAGAAAACAGCGAGGAGGGGAGGCGGCTGTACCTGCACACTGCGGTACTGCTCGGCGGTGAACTTGTCGGTGCAGATGGGGGCGATGGGGACGTAGGCTCGCAGCGAGGCCTGGTGCTGGTGGAGGAAGGGGAGGGAGTACATGCCGCTGAGCGACGGGCTGACCAGCACCACCGGGCTCAGGCCCAGCCGCTCGCACGCCTCCTTCAGGAAGCCCGCTGGGGCCAGCTCCCCCGCCGCCGCCGGCGCCGTCGCCTGCTTGGACCGGCCGAGTCCTGCGGAACAGAGCGGAGTTCATGTTGTGAACCTGGAGGAACCTTGTTCCAAGGAGCCTGCGGCTTAAAAAACTTGTCTTTCAGGATATCCTGTTGCCTTCAAGTTTCCCCTCATCCTCCGTTAAAAAAAAAAAATCTTTCTGAAAATAGTACGGCTGCACTGGCACATGATGAAGCTCCGGGCGTGATTAACATCAATTTTTCACATTTGTTAGACGGCAGATTAACGCGGAAGGTTTTTTTTTTTCTTCTTTTTTTTCAAAGTCTTGACAAGAGACTCAAAGTAAACATAATCCTGTTCATACAAACAAGAGAGACAGAGCGGCGGCTCATCCGACTCCATAGGGGGAAAAGTTGAACTCCTTCAACTTTTTGTGGATTTACTGTGAATCAAAAAGTTAAAGGTGAGAGAACTTGTCATGAATTAACATGGCAGCAGCAGTTTCAGTAAAAAGAAAACAAAAAAAGAAGCTTTATTTGCTTTACGCACAAACTCATACATGGAAACACTCCCTCATGCCTTTGGGGTTGAAATAGACTTTGAATTAGAATCTTATAGCGACAGTTATAACAAGTATGAGATATGTCGAAGGACTTATCTCTACAAATGTATTTTATTACCGTGTTCTCCTCTGACTTGGTTGATTTATGTTTATTCTCCCCGCACAGAGAAGCGACACGGCCGGAGGCGGCCATGTTGCTTATTTGTTCTCATTGGGATTTCGAGTAAAAAGAAATTGAATCCATGTTTTTTGACCGTTACTTCAGAAAAGTGTACTTTCGCCCGTCGTCGGCACAATGGAAGCGAGGACGTTCTTCTCACCTGGCAGGTCGACGGCGACGGCTCGGCAGCCGGCCTTGGCCAGAGTCTCCAGGGTGCCGATGGCGAGCCAGTTTTCCGACGAGAAACGGATGCCGTGAAGAAGTAACACCGACATCCGGGCGTCCCCGGCGGCCGGCTCGCTCTGTCGGTAGAAGAGCGGCGCGTCGCAGCCGTCCAGCTGGACGCTGCCCTCGGTCGTCTTCACCGCCGACATCCTGAGCCGAGGGAAGCTGCAGGCGGTTTACAGGTTTTAACATTTTATGCCGCGAGAATGTGGCTAAAGTCAAACGGGGGGTCATTTTTAAAAGAAGCGAAGTACATGGTGTGAATGGTACTCGAGCATAACGGTACAAAAAGGAGCCGTGATCTGAGCATTTGTAGTTTATCACTGGTACAAAGTTATAATAAAATGGAGGCGTCAAAGTCACTTCAGTTCAGGAGCCACATTAAAGCCCAGTTTCATTGTGATTGCAGGACGATGTACCAGTAAATTAACCTTGAAGTGACAACGTCTGCAAATGTTTCCCTTTATGAAGATTATGAAAATATGCAAGTTTAATTAAAGATACATTTTAATACCCAGAACGAGTTGAAATATCCACCAAAACCATGAGAAACCATGTCCTGCATTCGCGCCTGTTCTCAAATTCACTTTGATATTGTTTCTTCACCTTGATCGTGCAGCTTGTGTCACTGATCTGTTGGCTGAAGTCTCCTTTCTGTTAATGATTACTTTATAATTCTTACACCTTGTAAGTTCAGCCTGCAGGCCAGAATCAACCCCCCCGGAGGCCTGTCGCTGGCCTGCTGGCCCCATGTTGGACAAACCTCAGCAGAGAGAAGAATTTTAAAGCCTTCGACGGAATGTTTATAATAAAACTTCGACACAATGGTTTGGAATTAAGAGTCACTTTGATTAAAATTCACTGCAACCATTGTCGAGGCCTACAAGTTAAAATGTTACTTCTCCCAGAGCAAGTCCCTTCATATATACTTCTATTTAGTTTGTTTTTAAGTGTATATTAGACTAAACCCAGCGTTCATTCTTGGCTCGGTTTCAATTTAACTTAAAACATTCTACAAGTCAACAGAACATTTCTGCGCCACTTTTAGAGTTTCTGCAGTTTTCACTTTGTAATCAACTGGAGGATAAACATTAGTTTTGATCCAGTCGCACCGTCGAGATCAAAGTCCAGACGAGAGCTTTCTCTGTATATTTTGTTTATATTTTAAATAATTATTGTTATTATTATCAGTAATATTGCAGGTGGTGCTGGTGCTTCGGGTACGCGCAGTGCGCCTCCTCTCTTACCTGAGCGCAGAGCCGCAGGACGCACAGTCACCGTGAGCGCACGAGCTCCGGTGAGTCTCGCCCTCCGCGACAAAACCCGGAAAACAGCAGCAAAGTTTAAAAAAAAAGAAAGAAAAAAAAACACTCCACAAATTATTCTAGTGACGTCTAGCGTAGGAGAGGAGAACTGCTTGTTTTGAGAGTCAGAAACAGATTCCGTTAGTTAGTTAGTTTGTTTTGGGGTTGTTGTTTTTTAAATCGGGTTTTAATTGCGGTGAACTGTGCGCTCGAGCAGATCTCTGACAAACGGGACAAAAGTGCGTGCGAGTCCGTCAATGATTGATGCGGATATTGATCGGTTGTGTTTTTTTAGGGAGTTTGATCAGGGGCTCAGTGTCCGTCTGTGAACGTGGGAGGTGTATTTCTCGGGAATTTCTGCTTTCTGTGTTTCCCCCAGCAGATTACTGACATCCTGCCTTCTTCTTGTGTGTGTGATTTAAAGGGGATTTTTACTTTTTTTATTTATTGATTTTTTTATTATTACTATTTCTTGCTGCCTTTCAGGTCGACTTGTGAACTGAGGAAACAACTTGAGAGCAGATATCTGCTTGATTTCCATCAAGTGTCGTTTTTTTTTTTCCTTTAAAAGAATGAAACTCGCTCTGCACTGCTTTCTCTTGACAGTCGGAGTGGTAACTGGTAAGGATGATTTTATTAATATCATTTTCAATAAAAAAAAAGTTCATTTAAAGTTTCTGAACTGTTGTTAGATCTATTGTGATTGTGTCAGTATTCTGGCAGCAGATAAGAGGCGTAATTAGAGAACAATGTCCTGCACTAAAACGATCACAAGATGATGAATTTAAAACGGAATTAAAAAACAAAACAGCTCAATGGAAATCACTTGGGAACACTCCTGGCTAAGAAATGTTGCCAAATAAGTTCATGGCTATTATATTCTTTGTGTTGTGTTAAACAGAGAACTGGCAAAATATTGTGACGAGTTTAATAGATTTAAACAAGTTGTACAATTGCAATTAAACTAAGTTAACCTGCCAAACTGAATTCCCATCTAAAGAGATGACTTTATTTTGTTGACTGAACTTATATAAAAGTACACAATCATTTGTTTTATTTATTATATAAGCAGATTTGTTACTTTAGGATAATACGATCCAATACGATAGATATACTTTATTAATCCCAGATGGAAATATGAAACTACCTTTCCAGATCCAGAAATGTTTGTGTACTATAGAAGTGCAGGTATATGACTCACTCTATTTCCAGATGTTTAAATGTTCAAAGTTTTTGGGGGGTTTTTTTTTCCTCATCGGTCGAACCAGCAGCAACAGTGTAGGTCCAAAGGTCACACGTGTGCAGCCTTGTGCCCAAACATACTGCAGTTGGTACCACCAGCTCCTGCTCAACTGCCACCGAATGTCACAGAAAGATACGCGCTTTATCCCCCCCCCCTTGCAGTGCACATGTTGTGTTTGTGGTTTGTGTTTCACATTATCAGGGTACCGCAGCCCCCTGAATGACTTCCAGCGCTCGGAGGGCCGCGAGCTGGTTCCCACCGCCTGGAACTCAGCTCGAATGCAGACGTTGCTGGGCGTGAACCTGGAGGACTGTGCAACCCGCTGCTCTCAGTCTCTGGACTGCAGGTATACAAGCCAAAACTCTCCCGGGCCTCAAGTTAAACCACACCTGATTTGAGTAAATCCTCGTCTTTTTAAAAAAAAAAAAAAAAGAGGATTTACTTGGTGATCATCTTGTTTGACTACAAAAATATAAAGATCCCAGCGGGTTGCCAAGTGGTGAGGACATGTCTTACTCATAATCTTTTAAGCTGCAAAACATCTTCAAAATACGCTCATTAATGACTTTGTGAAGTGAGCAGGTTTGAAGCTGTTTGTGTGCAAAAACGATGAAAGAATGTGAACGACAGAGCACTTTGAGTTGAGGTATAAATCCGTTATTTGGCGTGTGTCTATTCATAGTCTGGCAGGATTTAATCACCGGTGACAGAAGAGTCACAAAATTTGCACAGAAGCTTTAAAGAAAAAAAAAAGGAGATTTGTTTGTTGTAACAGGTGAAAACAATTAGATCTGCATGAAAACATGTTTTAACTTGCACCTTTCCACAGTGTACATTCCAACTGTAATGTCCAGTTAACATCTGACTTGCTTTTGTATTTTGACTATTGATTACGGGTTACTGCTGCAACTTTTTCAATCTTGTTAAATAGAAAATAAGTGTTTACAGATCAGATGTCGAACTAAAATATGGCACAGAAATATTGAGACGTTTCATTTGGGATCGCTATTATTCTTACCGCCTGTGTCATCATCTCTGTGTGTTGTAATGAGCCGTGTAGTTGCCAAGACTGTGATGAAAGATTGTTGACAGAAACATTTATTGAGCAATCTTGGAAGGTGAAAGTAAATCCTGTGCCCAGACAAGGAAACAAACTTTCCTTTTTCTTTTCTTTTTTCTTTTTTTTCCTGAACTACAACCACAGACTGAAAACAAATCTTCAACATAATTAATAACGTGCCTCCAGAAAGGAGAAACGTTCGCACCCTGCTCTGTCACAGAATCAGCCATGAAAATAAAATAACGTTCCTCTCAAAATAACGTCAAAGCCTGTGGATCAATACACTCACAGGTTTACGTTTGTGTCCGTAAATATAAGATGCTCCGTCGTGAAACTATTTCCCCCAAAACCCAGAGCTTTCAACTTCGAGACGCGTCCGACGGTCACCTGCAAACACCTGCCCTGGGTGCTCGACGGCGGCAACGCAGAGGTGAAGAGAAACGTGAACTGTGACTTCTACGAGAAGAAGGGTAAGAATAATCTCACGTCGGGAATCGGAATAAATATTTTGGGGGATTTTTTTTTTTTTTTTCCCAATTCCCCTGAGCAGGTTTTCAGATTGTATGAACTTGTGTCAGCTGCTTTCTGCAAATAGTTGATAGAAAGTCACAACAATTAAATGTATAAAGAAAAATATTGAAGGATACAAAAATGTACACGGGTTGTAGGATGGTATTCTTTATGTAGGTTTAATGATAACTGAGGAGTATGTATGTGTAATCGTCATACTTTTAAAACTATAAATCAGTAAGTGTGCCAAAAATATGAATAATTATTATTGTTATTGTTGTTTTTTATAATGTATTTCAATTTTATTGCACTTTACGTTAGTAAATCTCAAAGTACTAAACCAGTAAGAGTTAAGGCAACAATATAAAACACTTCAAATATCAGCAATGCAATAGAACCATTGTCATCTAAACTTTTTAATATGACAAACAAGAAGTGTTTTTGTTTTGTTTTTACAATTTCTATTCCTTGAATTACTGTTTCACATCGACATTTGTTTACCAAACTCATTATCTGTAATGTAAAGTTGTGCAGCTTATTGTTTGTATGCAATATTAAATGTTGATATTTTATATAGGTAAATCCAATAGAATGCAAATTAATGGCAAAGTAGGTCAATTATGCCAAAAGTATGTAATCCTTTGACCTATTTTGATAAGTAGTTTTAACATCGCTAATACTTTTGATTTAGTTGAATTTAAGCTATGAAATGTTCATAATAATTGAGTAGGACATTTCTGTAATCGCTCCATCTCTGTGGCCTGTTCGCGTACGCCGTCTGTTTTCCATGCAGTCTACGTCAGGAAGTGCATTGTGGATAAAGGGGAAGACTACCGGGGGAAGGTCTCCACCACGAGCAGTGGACTCACCTGCCAGCAGTGGTGGTCCAAGTTTCCTCACGACCACAGGTGAGTCCCTCCCTCCCATCACCCGGTTCACAAGGCGGTTTAATTATTTAAGAAGCCTTGTGATCTTTGTGTGACCTTCGGCATTAAAAGGAAATTAAACCGTGACTTTTAGGGCAAGAGTCTTTATACGAGCTCTTTTTGAGTGCGAACATTAAACAGCGTGGGACTTTAGACTCTCTCGCTCATAACGAGCCGGCATTTCATGGTCAACCTGGACGAGCCGAGTCGGTCGGTTGATGAACTGTCGCTGGCTAAAAGTCAGACTTCACACAAAACGCCCCTGGAACAAGGAACAGGGAGACGCTCATCGTCCGCGTCAAGCTCGTTATTTCAGATGTACAGTCGGTAAAATTCACCATTTTTGCCCCACGAGTACAATAAGAACAGCAGACTTTACACTGCAGTCAATCCTCCTGTCACACGGCCAGGAATACAAAATTCAAATGACACTGACAAAGTATTTCACCGGCAGCCCAAAAGGATTTTTGAAACGTGTGCTATTTCTGCTTCTGATAACTTTTTTTTTTTGAAGTCTCAAAAATCTACCGCCAGCCTGCAGTGTTCCGCTTGTTTTAAAGGAGCACCATGTAAAGTTCAAGTATTGCCTCTGTTGTCCATTGGGTGGCAGTGTTGAGTCGCATCAGTTGTCGTGCTCCTGATTGCATCCAGTGGATAAATGTTGAAAAGTTTTGTTTATGTTTTTTGTGGAATCTCACATGTATAAAATGGATTCACAAGCAAGCACAACAGCGATAATTCTAACAGCTTACACGTACTGCCATGTTGATCCCAGATTTGAAAAGGGATTCTGTCAAATGTACTTATAACTTTTATTATTTCACCTCTCTTCTGGTGACACTTTTTAAAAATTCCCAGAGTAAAATGATCAATGCCGAGGCAGTGACGGTCAAACTTCCTCAATTCTTCATCTCATTTCCTTTTCCTCGGCTCGTTATTTTGTGGAATTCTCCCTTCGGTTTCCTCGTTTCTGAGACCCAGAGAAACGTCACTCAAAAACACTGGCTAAAGTCAAAACACTCGTAATTATTTACACTTATTCCTATTTATTATTTACACTCATTTTGAATTAGATTTTGATTTAAAGCCATAAACCCCATTAGTCTTGAAATCCGATCCTTAAATTGACACAACTTCAACTGCAAAGGACCGACAGTTCGACCGCGTGTTTCCAGGTGGACGCCCACCGGCACTAACGGCCTGGAGCTGAGCTACTGCAGGAATCCAGACGGGGATCGCATCGGTCCGTGGTGCTACACCACCGACCCCGAGAGGCGCTACGAGAGCTGCAATATCCCTCAGTGCAAAGACGGTGCGTCTCCAGCATTTCCACACGTCGCCGCGCTGCAGAAGTACACAAGGGCCTGTGGTGTTACATCAACAAGTCATGTCCTGAAACGCTTCTTCAGAGAAATACACACGATAAACAGTCGGGTATTGATGTAAGCTCTCTGATTGAAGAAAATTCTAACACGTCTGTACTTTTATAGTTTTTTTTCTTGTCCCAAAACATTACTTCTTGTTTTGATATACTTGTTTTTCAGTCAACTTTATACACACACACACACTGACAATAAGATGGTCACTTTAAGAGAAGGTTGTAATTATCAGTAAATTGCAGCCTCCACTCCTCCCATTATTCGTTTTTGTTTTGTTCATTATTATGGAAATGACAGGATGATGACTTTCCGTGCGTGTGCTGCTGCGTTTCCCTCTCAGAGGTGTGCATCACCTGTAACGGCGAGGACTACCGGGGGCAGGTCGACCTCACGGTGAACGGGCGGGAGTGTCAGCGATGGGACCAGCAGTATCCCCACCAGCACATCTACCAGCCAGAGAAGTGTGTTTTTCACCCAATCAAGAACCCTGACGTGTTTACGATCGACCCAAACTGACGGGGGAAACAAACGGCGTGTGCGTCTTCAGGTATCCCGACAAGAGTTTGGACGATAACTACTGCCGTAACCCCGACGCCTCCCCCGTGCCTTGGTGCTACACCACGGACCCCGACGTGGAGCGGGAAAACTGCGAGATCAGCAAATGCAGTAAGAACTGACGTTTGTCACGTGCCGCCATGATGCGCTTAACCCTTGCATGCACAACCTCCCAGTCAAAAGTGACCCCAATTCAAATCAATGCGTTTTGGCAATACACTGGGTTGTTACTCTTCAAAATCTTTAACACAAAGAGCTGCAATATTTTCATATTCTCGGTATTCCTCAGAAAACATGTTTGTGACATGAGGCCATTTGCATTTTTTTGTTATTTTTCCATTAATTTGAAGAAATTGCAGTTTTTGTATCATGACAAGCATGACTCCACAAGCAGTTCCTATGGAAACTTAATGCTTAGCAACTCTGACTGTCCCACTTAAACATGTGATGTCATCAGTCTCACCACCCTGGAGGTCAGTTTTACTCAGTAACGTACATGAAAGTATTATCTCCATTTATGAACTTATTTTTCATTGACAGATTATGATGTGTGATGAAATTAGTGATCAAATGTGTTACTCTGACCCCACTTGTGGAAGAGTGGGGTCGTGATACAAAAACTGCAATTTCTTCAAATTTATGAAAAAATAAATAAAAATGCAAATGGCCTCCTGTCACAAACATGTTTTATGAGGAATACCTGGAATATGAATATATTACAACTTTTCATTTTAAAGATGTTGAAGAATTAACAACCTGTGGGGTCATTTTTGACCCCATGTGTGCATCTAAGGGTTAAACAAATGAGGGTCGCCTCTCGGACTTTTGGTTAGTTTAAGCGAGCGGAAGGTTTTTAATCGTGAGCAAAATTAATCATTTCATTTAGAACCTACCTGAAAGATTACACAGCGATTAAACTAATAATTGCAGGCTTGAGGTTGCTGTAATCTTTTATATCGCCGCATCAGTTTATTGGCTCCGACCTTCTTGTTTCTTTCCCGCCGATTTTTTTTTTTTTTTTTTTTTGTCCTTGGTTCCCTTCGGCCAAACTGAGAATAATGTGAGCTGAACCGGGCTGATTCCAGCGGTGTCCAGAGACACCGTTGAATTAGTGAGTCTCATTAAATGGCTGTAATTAAATCTAGAAAAATCACTTTTATGGTGTTTGCGCAAATTGCCTTCCGGAACGTGCGACGCTTCAGACTCGGCCCCAGTGATTTTCTTTGATTTAAGAGTCGGTGTGTCTGAAGTGTGCAGATGTTGGTCGGCGATTTGAGTCCGCCGTCGTCTCACCGGGCTTCAGGTTCATTAAAGGTTAATTAAAATGTTTTTCTTTAATTTGTTTTCTTTACACAGCTTACTTCTATTAAGTTTCTGCTGGATTCAATGTAGGATGGCTTCATTAGAACAGACAAGAGGTGCTTTGCCATATTTTAATGGGCCATTTTTACATTATAAATAAAATGCAGACTGATGAAAGATAGATATCTGACATTGTCGAATGTGTTTTACGTCTGATTTAAACTCTTATTCCAACTGATATTACTTTTGATGGTAAGACAGATTGTAAAGAAGCTTTTTTTTTTTTTTAATTTTAATGCATAATTTCATGAGTTGTGCTGGACATTACCTTGTGAATATGAGCATTTCCTCTCATATCAACAGGGTAAAATTAAACCTATTAAACAGCACCATCTTGTGGCACAGTGAATTTCACCTTTAAAACTTCATAATAATCACCTAATATTATTTTTAGCCTGACTGCATTAAGATGTACCTGCTTTATCTATTCCAACCAGGTATTTAACTCATTAACCTAAATGCAATTATCTGCTTCATATAATTATCTCAGATTTCTATGTCCGTCTAAAACAAATTTTTTTTAATAGTTTTTATGACCTAAAATGACCTAAATAACTAACATAAGAGTAATTAAAGATGTAATGTCCAGTCCCAGCCGAGTATAAGCAGGTTATACCACAGACAGCTCACAAAGTCCAATTGGCTGTACTTTTCCAAAATGGGCCTTTTAAAAAAAACCAATTGTGACTTTTTTTTTCTTTTTTTAACGAATTGACCGAATTGCTAAACACAATCACAAATCTAATAACAAAAAGAACAATATATAAACCCCCCTACTCACCCAAATGAAACCCCAACACAGTTATTGACCAGTGAAGTGAGGCAGTGACAAAGACCTACTTTAATCTAGTATTATTAAGATCGTCTTTCGGATGAGACGGTGGGTGTCGGCTTGCAGGGTTTACTTCCGACCTCACACGACCCTCACCCTGGTGATTCTGGGGCTGCGGGATTCAAACCTCAACCTCCCATTCATCAGCTCACAACTGTAATCTAAAACCCATCGCTGCCCCTTTCCATAAGTAATATTATCACTACGATCAAGTTCAGTCGTGCTGGAGGTGTGGAGGGAATCGCGAGGTCGACGCCCATCAGGTTCAAATCACAACATATCATAGTCACGGTTCATATTTGATTTAACAGACTCCAGGTTGAAAACACTGGAATTAGAAGCAGGACACTTTCTTTTTTTCTTTTTTTTTCTTCTTTATTTATGAGTTTTTATATTTTGACACAATAAAACTTACAGAACATTGTAGAACAGGGAGTGACCAGTAGATAACAATTAATTCTCAATTAAAGAAAAGATATCAACAATAAAGATGAGAGAGAGAAAAAGAAAGACTAACTATAGTCTACATTTAGAGTCTGTAATTGGGCCTTTTTGCATTGGTGTGTGTCGCCCACTTACCCCAACATGCGTCAAACCAACCATGTTTATCATTCACCAAAGCTGTCAACTCTTCCATCCTATAGATTTCCAATGTGGTTTCCCACCATAATGTCAAAGTTGGTATGTCCAAGGATAACCATTTCTTAGTTATAGATGTTTTGCTTGCTACCAGCAAGGCACTAAGCAAACACTTATCTTTTTTGACACATCCAAACAACATAATTTTCATTTCAAAAGCAAATGTACAGTTAAGAATTTCCTGCAGTGTTCCATGAATTGTCTGTCCAGTATTGTTTGATGAAGGGGCAGTCCCAAAAAATATGTGTGTGGTTTGAAGCTGGACACTTTTAAGTCTTTTCCACCTTCTTCGTCTCATTTAGCTGAAGTGCGCGTGGAGAAACGACAGCGCTCCAGCTTCACCACCAACTGCTTCCGTAGCCGCGGGGAAGACTACCGCGGCAAAGTCAACGAGACCACGTCGGGCATCCCCTGCCAGCGGTGGGACGCCCAGTTTCCTCACGAGCACCCCTTCTACCCAAACACATACGAGTGCAAGTGAGTCTGCCGAGCGCCGCAGGGGGGAAAAGAGACGGACGGAAAGGCACTTGTTGCTTATCGGAAGGTGTTTCTGTTTGCCTGCTTTGAATATTAATGGCGGATTGTCACCCCGGCCAAAATTGCTACCGATCTTTATATTCCGTGCTGACAGTTGACGGCGGATGATGGATGGTCGTTACCGCCACGTCGAGGAGCGGGTCACTCTGGGATGTGGATGCGAAATGAATTTTAAACTCGTTTGTGCGGCGGTGATCATTCACGGTGCCGGCGTCCCATTATCTGCAGCTCCTTGATTCACGTGTCGCGTGAAGAGGCGGCGCTCGCCTCCGCGTGACTTCTGTTACGGCTTCGCGATGTGGCAGCGGCCACGTGATTTAAATGATGATGATGATGATGATGATCGGTTCGTCCAGGGGCCTGGAGGAGAACTACTGTCGGAACCCGGACGGGTCGGAGGCTCCCTGGTGCTTCACGTCTGTGCCGGAGATGAGGACCGCTCTCTGCCTGCAGATCAAACGCTGTGCGGACGACATAGAAGCCGAGGGTGGGTCTTCGCGATTCGCTTCTGATGCGAAGGCCTGCAGGACCATGTGACAGCCTCGTGCAATCAAACAGTCAAACAAACTAATGAAACCAAATGATATTCGCCTATTAATTTATTTATTCCTTTTATGCTTTCTGCTCGTGTTGCCGGTCCAACGCTAACTGAAATCTATTGAAAGGCACTTTTGTTTGCACCCTCCACCGCTGACTTTCACAAAATCAGCTTCCTGTTTCAGACATTTATGAATAATTTCATTAACTATATGCATGTACAGTTTGTTTTAAAGCAGCAGGAAAATATGTTGAGCCCGATATGTAACAACGACCCGAATTGTTGTAGAATATAATGTAGCAAAACCCAAAATATAATAACTCGATAATGTAAAAAGATTTCACAAGAATTTAAATGTAATCTTAATATGTTGAATGTTATACATTTTTTTGTACCGATGGTTGGAGAAATAATTTTTTTAGAGAGCAAAAGACTATAAATGACTTGGGTAACAGCAGTCATACATAAAACTATATAAAGATTTACGTATAAATAAATAGTTCAAACTTTTAGAGCTCATTCTTTCAGTGTTTTTCAAATTGAAGCAGTTCAAGTCCAAACCATGAACAATTGAGTCACTTTATGATGTGATAAATTTATTACAATAATAGGGGGGAAATATTTTGCCTGCATCATAAAGTAATATTAAAAGTCTTGTTACATTATTGACCGGTTATTATTACATTTTGGGTTTTATTATATTATAATATATTTTAGAACAATCCGGGTCGTTGTAACATATCGGGCTCAAACAAGCCATTTTCATCTCCTAACATGTTGACATTTATTAGATCAATGTTCATTTTGGCATCAACACGCCCACACGTTTGTGTTCTGTCGCATCAATTTATTGACTTTTTATATGAATTATTGAATTCGGTTCACCTTCATTTGACTGGAGAAATTCCCATTAATGTCAAATGTTTCATCTAAATGCATTTATAAGGGACAATTTGGATATCAGCATCACAGAAAATACTTTTTTCACACTCGGAGTCAAAATTCAAAACAAAATCATGCAAGTTTTTATTAATTGTACCTTGTTTGAGTGAATGTGCCCAACAGTGTTTCCCTTTGATTATCAAAAAGAAAGAACACTGGGCTTAAAGTACCTCAATACTACATGAGAACGAAGGATTTTAATGACTTATCAGTTCAAAACCGCTCTCTCCTTTTCTTTTCTCTTAGATTGTTACCATGAAAACGGAAGAAATTATCGAGGCGTTGTCCGGAAAACTCGCAAAGGCATCACCTGCCAGATGTGGAACGTTAACACGCCACATCGGACCAAGTAAGCTCACCACTTAAGGAAAGGAAAACAAATGTTTAGATATCGGGATAATCGGGATATTCTTCACACTTCTTCATTGCTTTTGTGATAAATAACAAAGTTAGTTTTTGTTTTTTTGTGGAGATCTTCATGGGAAGTAGCTTTGGAACTCACTTTGCTATAAGTAGTAATGTGTTACGTTACGAGTAATAGAAGTGGTCGCATCTCTGCCAGGATAAACCCCAGGACTCATCCCGAGGCCAACCTGACGGAGAACTACTGCCGCAACCCGGACGGAGACCAGCACGGACCCTGGTGCTACACCACAGACCCCAAAACCGAGTTTGACTACTGTGCCATCAAACAGTGTGGTACAGCTCTCCGCTTTCTCTTCGTCTTATGAACCCCCGAAGTCGTTTCATGGGCTGTGCAGTGACGGACGATTTAACAATTCACATGTTGTTGTTGTTGTTGTTTTCAAACAGCTGGACAGAAAGTGCCCGTAACCGAACCAGTAGGTTAGTTTGTGAACGAGCATGAGAACCAGGAACCTCCGGTTGTGGTTCTACCGTCTACTAATGTGTCGCCGTTTTTCTTTTTTTTTTTTTTTTTTTTTTTTGTGGACGCAGAAAAAGTGGAGTTTAGTGAATGTGGCAAGAGGGACGATCGCGTCCAGAGGACGCGGCTGCGTATCGTGAACGGGATTCCCGGGAACTCGCCGTGGACCGTCAGCCTCAGGGACAGGTGAGTCCCGACGGGCCGCCGAGCGATTGAAAAGCACACGCGTGACCTCTGACCCCTTTGTGCGCGCAGGAAAGGAAACCACTTCTGCGGAGGGTCTCTGGTTAACCCCCGGTGGGTGATCAGCACCAAGCAGTGCTTCTCCTCCTGGTAGGTTTCATTCATTTAAAGGAGCTCTTTATTTCTGCATGGCTTCAGCCTGTGAATGCTCGCAATGTCCTCTCTGCCTTGGGGGTTGGAAAGTTCAGAAAAAGCTTCTTTTTTTCTTCTTTTTTTTGTCTTTATTGCAAATAGTTTTATTAGGAAATTGATTTCACTGTTTGTACGTCACACTAAATCTATACTAAATAGCAGTAATTCAGATTTTGTAGCCCAGGAAAAGAAAGAAATGTTGTTGGGCAGGAACTATTTGCAGATATATAGAATAAAATGTCAACAATTGGAATTTACACAAATGGAATAAAAAGATTAGATTCATTTAGAGCTATTCGGTGATGCCGAGAGGTAGATTTTGTTAGTTTTTTTTTCATGTTTTCAGTGGACTTCTCATTTAGCCATCAGCAATAAAGTCAGTGAGCATGTTTATAATTCACCCATTCATCCATCTTCCACACCCCTTAAGGGCAGTGGGACACCAGGAGACTGGGGTGGGACACTGGGGTGGGACACTGGGGTGGGACACCATCACAGGACGAACACAGACAGTCAGACAACCAGAACAAGATCGGCCAGATTGAATTCATTTGGAGGAATGACCTCAGCGTGTCTTCTCGCTGTGGGAGGGATTGAGAGTTCCTGGAAATAACCCACACAGCCACAGGGAGAACATGCAAACCTCCCACAGAGAGGCCCGAAGCCCACCCCACTCTTTAAAGTCTCTTCTGAACTTTAGCCTCTTATGATGCTATTTATTGATTTTTTTTGAAGAGTCGGTTGCACCTGAGTCTCTACGCTGCTTTGGGATGCTGTCATTTCTATACTGCGACTGAAAGATCATTAACATGGAACTTCAGTTGATAATTGGGGTGTTTTTAATATATTGCTCATGAGTAGGATGAAGAAATGTACAAAAATAGACTAAATAGCATTAAGAAGAAGAACAGTTCTGGATTAGCTTTTTTGTTTTTTGGGAGGGTTTTTTGGTGCACACCAGGGTTTTGATAGCAGGGCTCACAAAAATAAAGAAATAAATAGATGGGCATCATTTTGAATTAAACTGAACCTAAAAAGATTGTTAAAAAACCAACAACCTTGGCCTGAGTCTGTTGCAAGTGTTTCCACCAAAACATCTGTGCCTTCATCTTCTTGTATGCAAACTTTTATCCGAGCCACAGTCCCCCCCCCCCCCCCCCCCCCCAGGGTGGAATCTGCCCCTCCAAATATTGGCTGAAGGGCAGGGTACACTCGGGACATGTTGACAGTCCAAGCTGGAGCAAACAAAAGATAACCATCCACACACAGGCTCACACCTTCAAGCAATTTAAAATGATCAATGTCATTTGTCCGTGGGAGAGGGAGCTGGAGTGCACACTCAACAAAGAGAACATAGAGTCCCGGTCTGGACTCGAACTCTGTGATCGAAAAAAAAATAAAAAAAAATAAGCACCAAAGGGAAAACCCATATTTTCCTGTTGACGCTGCTCGTTGTGCGCAGCTACGTGGACCTGCCCGGGTACTCGGCCAGGATGGGAACGTTGTTTCGTGACCCGCAAGAAGGAGAGCCGGGTGTTCAAACCATCTCGCTCACCAAGATCGTGTGCGGACCCTCCGAGTCTCAGCTGGTTATGCTGCAACTGGAATCGTGTGTACTACTAAGTGCTACCAAACACACACACACACATGAACACACACGCACACACACACACAAATGATTTCCTTCTGACTCTCGTCTTCTTTTGTAGCCCTGCCCAGTTTAATGACCGCATCTCCCAGATCTGCCTCCCCCCCGAGCGCTACATCGTCGCTGAGGGGACGTTCTGTGAGATCGCAGGATGGGGCGAGACCCGAGGCAAGTATAATCCTCCACACCGAATTCAGTCCCAACTACAATCTGCTTCACTTTTTTTTTTTTTTTTTCAAAAAGATATGGTGCACTTCAAATCGTGCCCTTATGGACACATTCTCTGCAAACTCATTTCTCCTTCCCTACGTTTTTTTTGTTGTTGTTTTTTTCTTCTTTCCCCCAAGGTACCGGGGATGAGACGGTCCTCAATGTCGCCCACGTCCCCGTTCTGAGCAACAAGGAGTGCAACAAATACTTCAGAGGCCGCGTGCGTGAGAACGAGATGTGCACAAACTCCTTCCAGGGCGGCGTGGGCGCTTGTGAGGTGGGTGTGAAGACGGCCAAACGTGGGGACGTCTTGCGTATTTTATTTGATGTGTGACAACAGACCTTGGAGAGGCTCTCAGCTCTAATGAACCAGGGTTGTTCTTAATTCTTCTTTGATATTTACCGAACACTCTTCGGTGTTTCACAGAAATGGTGGAGAAAAAAAAAATGTCTTCCTACTAAAAGGAACAAATATAACAGGATGGTTGTTTGTTCGTTTCTCCCATCTGAACGAAAACTTCAGCGCGTTACGTAAAAGTTGCGTTTGAGCCACGCTCAGCGAGTCCGTTTTGTGGATTTTATGACGACAGGGTCGTTCTCGCCGGCTCCACCAGCGGTTTCCTTTGCTCCCTGAGCTGAGCTGAGCTACTTAATCGAACAAACGGACGCTGGACACGCTTAAGAATATGACGCATCGCCCACAATCTTCAAACTATCTATGTAATGACGGGGGGAACGATGCCCTAACGCGTTGTGAATTAACGCTTTGGATACGCTGGTGAGGGACATTGTTTTGATGATGGGACTCACTTTAAGCTCGGCGCGGCATGGTTATTTACAAGTCCCCCCCCCCCCATAAATCAAACGCATTCCCCATTTGGATAATGGAAGACGACCGGACAAGACGTGACTGCAAGATGTTTCCAACCTCGGCGGTGACACTCAGTCATAACAGAGACAAAGAATGACTCCAGACTGTTGTTCCTGTGTGTCTGCAGCGAGACTACGGCGGCCCGCTGGCGTGCCAGAACAGGGACTGCTGGGTGCTGGAGGGGGTGATCATCCCCATGAGGCGCTGTGGACACCCGGGTCAGCCCAACATCTTCATCCGGGTGTCGGCGTACGTGGACTGGATCAAGAAGGTCATGGAGATGGCGTGAAGGCGAAAAACGCGCGGGGCCATCAAAACGGGGGGATGATTGAATCTTTGTTTTCCAGGCCAGCGAAGGCCACTTTAACTCGGCCGAGCACACGCGCCTTCTCCCCCCCCCCCGCAGACGTCTGTTTTACGTCAAAGGACAACTTATAGTGCATCTTCGAACTGTGTAATCTGAATTTATTATTCGAGTTGTGTTGCTATTACATTACGAAACCAGGCTCATTCAGACTCTTTGACGCATGAAAAGAGAATACTTGAATAATCGAGTATTTTTGTTTTACTGATATATCTGCTTTAGACACTTATAAATTCTTCTATTCACACAAAATAAAAACCTGTTAAACAGCTGATCGCATGTGTAATAAAAAGTGAGACTGAGACGAAATCCACGTGGAGCTGCTCTACATTAGGATCACGAGCAACGGCCCTTGTGTGCTTGAATTGTTATTAATGTGCAGTACTTTTATAACTTCTCCTTTGACGACAAGTTTATTTTTGTTAATGCCACGCTTGCTATTCAATATTAACTAATACCCCCAAATAAATGCTTTAATCTGCTCACAACGACTTTGTATTAAAAGTTTAAATACACCTGATGAAGGCTCATTTGGTTCGGAGGTAATGTTGGAGTAAATGAACTTGCAATAACACAAAAGGGGGTGGAGTGTGTGTGTGTGTGTGGGGTGGGGGGGGGGGGGGGGGGGGGGGGGGTGTAACAGCACTGTTTTAAACTGTCTAACATCTCCTGGAAGTGCACCCTCCACCACAAAACTGTACGCCCTCCCCGGCTCTCCGTGGCATTGAATGGAACTCCAAAATACCTTCTTTGCCCCCCAGCCTCTAAAGAAATCCCTCCTCTGCCTGTCTTTTGATGCCCCCCAATCACCCCCCCCCCCCCCCCCCCCCCACACACACACACACACACACACACACACACACACCCCCACCCCACCTCTAAAGACATGCCTTTGTGCCTTATGCAGAACTGTATGCGCTGCACATTCTTTCTAGTTCTATAGGAGGATTTTTGTAACCCGGTCCTGATGAGCCCACGGAATTCAGCTTAAATAAACCTCAAGATCAGAGTCCGACCAAATCTCAGACACGCCGCGCTGCAGAAGGCCACTGAACTCTCTCTCACACACACACACACACACACATACACACACACACACACTGTTTTTCTCTCATGCACACACACTCCCCACCCCCCCTTTAACTCTTCACCTTCATCTTACCCCCCCCCTCCCTCATTCAAGTCTGTCTGTTTCTTTGTCTTGTTGATTTTCACGCCAACGTTTTAACTTCGATGAGACGTTTCACCGAGGCCCGAAAACTCATTCAGCTCACTTTCATTGACTAATATTTATTGGTAGATGACTAATCGAATTCACGTATGACTGTTAGTTGTCAGGAACCAAAAAGCTTCTGGGAAACTGGACTCATTTTGGGAGTTGTTTTTTTTTTTAATAACCCAAAAAATGCAAATGTTTTCTCTGCTACGGTGTGCAAAGTGGGCACCGGGACTCGTCGTGTGATTTTATAAAGTGACAATCTGGATTTGAAGGGGTTTTTTTTTTTCTTTCTTTTTGTCAGCAGGATCATTTCAGCATGACATCTTTGAAACCTTATTCGACGAACGCTTCAGACTAAAGGTCGGTGCTTTATCTTTGCCCATCAAGCTTCGACTTGATGATTTATACGTTGGGCGCTTGCCAGCTCGCTAACCTGACATGACTCCCGGCGAGGAGCAGCGTTTGGCAGCTGCAGCAAAGTGTTTTCACAGTCGCTCAAACATGTCGGGCTCACTTCACTTTACGGCTGCATCAACTTAAACAAATAAAAACATCTTGAAATTTATATATGTATATATATTTTTTTTTTTTTTTTTTTTAAGTGGAAAAATATGTAGATTGATTTAAGCTTTCGCCAGGATGGACACTTCACTTCACTATGAATGGACTTTTTCAACTTAATGGGAGCAGACAAACCTTTTTCATCTTTATTTTGTTTTTCTTATCACATGTTGATATCTTGAATGATGAAAACTCAACTGGACTTTCATCACAGACCTGGGTAAGCCAGGTAAACGCCAGGCATCTTTTGACTGCTCTAATTATGACTTGTAACACACAAAACACCCCCTGTTTGTCTTTGTTACTGAGGAATAAGTAACCAAAGCATGGCTCACGTTTCCCCCCCCCCAAAAAAAAAAAAAAACAAATGCTGGCGGGACTGTTGTTGAGCAGACTTTGTTCTCAGAAAACCCTGTTTGATATTTGAGTCCTTTTATGACTTTGCAGAGCTCGATATCTCTAACCCTGGAGGTGGGGAGATAACAGCAGGCACACAGAGGGAAACTCTGCTTGAGACTGTCTGCTCTCACTATCATGTCTGCTGAAACAAACTCAACCTTTTCCTGCCTTCTTTGGGGAACTTCCCATCACCCCCCCCCCCCCCCCCCCCCCCCCCCCCCCTTCCTCCTCCTCCTCCTCCTCCTCCCCTTCCAGACTCTTACTACTTTGGGAACCCCGGAACCAGACCCTCCTGGCTGTCTGATGCCCGTATTTTCTCCCTCTCAAGTGGGTGGTCCGGTGAGTCCTTTCGGGGCGGGGGTCCTCCGTCTCAGCCCTCCTTCCCTCCTTCTTTCTTGAAACATGCTTTAATAGAGAAAGTATGCAATGCATACTGCTCTGCTGCAACCCCCCACTATACTGCATCTGGGGTATTCGTGACTGGACGTCTGGGGGGGATCACACACATTTCCGATTAGGAGGAGGGAGAGAGAGAGAGAGAGAGAGAGAGGGGAGAGGGGGGGAGAGAGCGAGAGAGAGTGCGAGAGAGAGAGAGAGAGCGAGGGAGAGAGAGAGATTACCCTTTCATTCCAGCCAATGAGACGGTCGATACACTAAGATTTCCAGAGTTGTGCAGGGGCGCAAAGTGAGTGTGTGAACTTTTCAGGTAAAAGCTGCGAACCGACGAAAGGTAAGTTCAGCTTGTGCACACTCCCTCCCCTCTCTCTCTCTCTCTCTCTCTCTCTCCCTCTCTTTCTCACACACTCTCTCTCTCTCTCTCTCTCTCTCTCTCTCTCTTTCTGCATGTTGCGTTTGGCGCTGCCTGCATGGACAGGATCACTCAGCCTGAACATGGAGCCCACAGTCACAGTCTGAACCTCCTCTGTATGTCCGGGCTGCTTGGAAAACAAGAGCCCCCTTTTTCTTTTTTTTCTTTTCCTTTCTGCACCTGTGTTGTTACTCGCCCGATAAAACTTGGTCTCGCGTCTTTCGAACTCTCGCTTCATCATTTTTTTCTTTTCGACGGACCTGTTGTCGCTCCGAAACCCAAAACACATTACACTACACACACACACACACACACACACACACACTTACACACACAGAGAACGATTGCGCAAGTGATGGGAGCAGAAAGGGGATGTTGTGTTGCAAAGCCCCGACGACTTTTCCGCTTTTAAAAAACGCCGTCGATCGACCCTGCGTGTTGTTTTGGTTTGTTTGCATGTTTCCAGGTTTCCTCCTCCGCGGCGGCGGCGGCGCGAGCGCAAAGCGGCCGGAGGCGTTCGGAGCGCGTCGCGCGCCTCCTTTTCAACGCTACACAAGAATGTGTGTGTGTGCGCGTGTTTTTTTTTTTTTTTAATGGTTGCAATTGCCGCCCATATGCTAAGAGTACATTCAGTCCCGTACTTGACTGGCAAACACGGATTAGTTGAGCGGACGGTCCACTTTTTTCTTTTTTTTTTTTTTTGCAGGAGTATCCGGTTGGGGATTTTTTTCTTTCTTTCTTTCTTTTCCTCCTTTTGATCCAAAGTCGCTTTAAGAGCGACGATTACGCGTCGTGCGTAAATGGTTTGGCTTTAACTGGTTTTACTCCCGAGGACGTTGTTTCTCGACACTCTCCGACTTCCTGCTTCAGTGCGGCCGTTTTGATAGGCTGTTGTTGGCAATTAGTGTTTTTGGCACATTCCTCGCGCAGCCAGACGCCGTGGTGAACGACCACCATGGGACCCGCAGCCCAGTCCGACTACACCTTTTATTGTTTATTCGCCTGGTTTAAAAAGAAACCAAAAAAGAACAACAACGAGGAAGTTAATTAAGCAAACAACACAGTCGACCTTCGAGGAACTCACCAGGAATGTAGGCTTACGCGAGGACACCCTGTCTCCACGTTAAAGGTTGCTCTTTGAGCTGTAAACCACCTAAATGCCAAGTAGAATTACACTTCCACTGCAGCATGCAAAACTAAGAAACGCCTTTTGAATATTTAGTAGTTTTCTTGAAGAAGGCAGCTTGAAAGTTGCACGTTAAACTGTTCCAGGTCGTGTGATTGTTATTAATTATTAATAAACAGACATAATGACTTCAACTGAATCTTTTAAAGCATTGCTAACTCATTGATATAAAAAAAAAAAAAAAAAAGTTTAATGTGTGATCAGAAAGATTGCTGCCATTTGGCTTTGTTTCAATATTTTTAAATATCTTTTTTTTTTTTAACTCTATAAGTTGCAGCATCATCACCGCCCCTCCAACATTCACAGCGCCATTGAGAAATACCTCACAGAGGACAGATGGAAACGTACAGTAGTGTCGGTCCAGATTTTGGATGGGAGATTGAGTTGTGAATATCTGTGCTACTTTTAGTCCCTGCACACCACTCTCATGTTTCCCTGCGTTTGCCAGACGCCCGTGTGCTTTCCGATGAACCTGGTGCCAAGGCTTATGTTTAAGCGGTTCCCACGCTAGCTCTTGGAAAAGGATCCCGTGTGATTCTGAATCGTCCTTTTTAATTATACATTAAGCGCCGATTGGAACGCGAGTGCGGTGAATGCTCGAAAAGATGATTTGAAGCAAATTGTCCCACATTTTGTCAGAGATGATTCGCAGCACTGTGGAAGTTTTGAACTGACGTTTTCCCACTTTTCCACAGCTAGTGACGTTTCGCTCTTCTCCCCTTTAAGCCCCCCCTCCCTCCCCAAGGCCGCTGCTCCAAGACTTTGATGCCCACACCCCTTTGAAGCAGGTGGACAGACGCAGGCATGAGTAACAGTGGGACCAAAGAGCCGTCTCCTCAGCCCAGCACTGCCCAGTCGCCCTCCGAGCCTCAGCGGCGAGGAAGGGGTCGACCGCGGAAACAGCCGTCGGTAAGACTTCGGGGCTTCGTCACGTCAATCCTCATCATATCCATCTTCAAACTTAGTCGAATTAAACCTGCAAGTTGTTTCTAAAGAGATGCAGCTTGACTATGTGTGGATTTGTGTGTGTGTGTGTGTGTGTGGTTGTCATCAGACGGTTCATATTTGATCTTTCTCCACAGGAGCCTGCTGGACCAGAGGCTCCAAAGAGACCGAGAGGGCGACCGAAAGGCAGCAAGAACAAAGGCCCCAAAACTGCAACAAAGGTTAAAACTGATAAGTGTTCCTGAGAAACTTTTAACTTATCTGGACACACGGTTTAAAAGCACATTCACTCATTTCTTACGTCGTCAACCTCGGGGATCTTGACATTTGTGATCTATATATGTTTAAAATACATGGTCTGGTTATCTTCAGAACACTGGGTGGGATCTTAAATGGTTTTATCGTTTTCGGCGCACCTGCATGAGATGCAGTAGTGGTGCATCGTGAGGTAGTTCGTATTATATTTGCTGAAATGGGCCTCTAAGGTCGCTATCGTGAAGTAAGTATATGAAAGAAGCCACAGACGAGTTGAGGTTAAATCAGTGCAGTGTTTACGTCTTATCGCCTGAGAGATGGGTCTGTCAGCTGTCATGACGAATGGGTGTTTCTTTTACTGGAAAATCAAAGTATCTCACTATCGGCTATTATTTTATGATGGACAGTGCATATAAAGCAGCTATTGGGGGGGAAATACAATTAAAGTTATGGATACTTGTAGTTTGTGGTTAATATTTGTGCAACATTCAGCCTGCATCTTCATTTTTAAGGTTTTTTTTTCATGGTCAATCGCTTAGATAACTGATTGAATCTTTTTCAAATATGTCTGGAGACGTTGTTCTGTTAAATCTCAGTAAAATCCCAAGATTCTAACAAACAGGATTATGGAAGCTACTCAGTGATCACATCATAAGTTATTTTGTTGTCACTTTTAATAATTAAAAAAAACAAACAATCTAACTAAACAATGACTTTCTTTATGATTCAGAACTCACAAGTTTTCAAATTCGTCATTTTAGATACGAAAGAGTCAGAAACAATCCGGCTCATATACATTTCATTTAGCACTTTGATGTTCTGAAAGGATCTCGATGAGACCTGAAGTATCAGGATTACAAGTCGCTGTGCAACTTTTGATGTGGCCATAGATCTGTGACACTGAATGAACCTGTTTAATCACATGTGCAAACGTCTTAAACCGAAAAGAAAAAAAACGCTCAGTGGTTGATTTCTTTTATCGCCACTGGTTGCGAGCAGTCGGGGCAACTGAACTTGTTAAGCTTGTTGCAACATGGCAGACTGAGGTATTTTACTATGAGCCTGCAATTACACATGCCAGTCACACAAATCCATTCTTTTGTGCTCAACAGATTGAATTGGAGGTTTCACGTGAAAGTCAAATAGCCCGTAAACCTGTGCACTTAAATGTTCATGGGTAACTCTGGTTGTTTGTTTAAGAGTTTCTCCTTTATGTCAAGACACACACACACACACACACGCACCATTCCTGGAGCATATAGTCACTGTTGAAGAGTGTAACACTTTATCATAGGTAATAAACTTGTAGTTTATGGCACATGACTTCAAGAGCTCCGAAGGGAAATGATCGACATTGACCTGCATCAACATCTCGCAGTTCCAAAAGTTCAGCAAGGATTCAGATTTCAAAAAAAGCTGTGTCCTGATATAAACCTGAAGCTGCCTCTTACACCCTCCGTCTGCTACTTTAACAGAAAGTAGAGTCCGCTGGGGAGAAGCGACCACGAGGGCGACCAAGGAAATGGGTAGGGAGCAATCACTGACACCCAGACATCATGGAGTTAATTGTGAATGCGTGTCCCGAAAGCCTGCTCTGTGTTTGTGTGTGTGTCGGAGCCGTGCAATCCTCCAGGGCCCCATTTCCCTTCATGTTTAATTAATTCTGCTGCCTCTCTTTTTTCTTTCTTTTTCTTTCTTTTTTTTTTCACAGCCTCAGAAAGTAGTTCCAGAAGTGACTGAAGAGCAGCAGGTGAGGAAAAACCAAATGTGTAAAAGGCAGTTGGGTGGTCCGGGTTGAGTTTTGATGCAGCGCTGAAGAGACGCAGGTTCCCTCCGCTGCGAAAGCCATTGTGTCGTAATGAGGCCTCTTTTGGTTTGAAATGGTTCGTGTGTTTGAGACACGCTGAGGGCAGTTGCATTACATAAAGGAATCACTTAGCGTCCAAATCCACGTTTTCCCAATGCACAAATCTTTACAGTTGAGTTTGTGACCGCTACAAACGTAATAATCTGCTTTATTCCTCCCGTCTCTCTTTCGCTGTGACATCTGTGTCCTGAAGCGGTTCAACGTAGACGCGGTATTAAATCCCATCGAAAAGAAGTCCGTTTCAGATTTTGTGACCGCATTTCTGCTTCGCTGGGCAGAAATCTCACTTTGTGTCACATTTTCGCCTTCTGAACAATTCCAGTTACACATTCACTAGGCGATTTGCATCTTAGATCTCACGTTTATTCATTTCATAAGTCCAGCGTCAAATGTAAAAAGAAAAAAAAAAAGTATATGCTCAATAACACTTTTTACTGCTGCTGCAGTCAATAAACCACTCTGACAGTTGTGTTAGTATTTAGCCCACAATCAATGATTTGAAGAAAGTAAACATGCTAATAGGAATGAAGTAATGAGGAAAATACAAACTGGAGTGACCTGATCTGGATAAGACTTTTATAATCTTCCTGTATTGCCCCTTTTTATGATCGCTCGGTGCGGTGCAACATTTAAATCGTTACTGATTTATTTCAAGCTGCAATCCTATTTTTTTATACCACGTCTCTTGTTATTTTGATGTCTCATTGTGCGCATCATTTCTTTTTGTAAGCGAAAGGGGAACAAAATTCCACCTTCATCCATATTGAAGTGTTAATATTGAAAGTTCGGCGGATTAGGCTCCGTTCTCTTGAGTTTCACCATACTGAGATGCTTTTTTTTTTTAGGTCATTTGGCTCTTCTCTGTGGTGTTTAACAAAGAAAAATATGTGTATTTTCTATTTTTATTTATATTTCTTTTTACATTACTTTTGTTGCCCCCTAACTCTCCCAACTTCAGACGAATCCCTCCAAATGACGAATGCAACACAACTCGACGTTGTAACAAGCTTCCTTCTTCGGGCCGTCAGTGTGGCGTACTCTGCCCTTTGACCTCCATGTTTCCTACCTCATTATCTTCTATGCATTCTTCACATTGCTCGGCTTCCTTAGTATTTGCTCCCGTACTGCGTGCGATTCGCTTTTTACCGTGTTTGTTTCCATACATCTTTGTTTGTTTTGTTTTTTTCCACCCCCCATCCTTTCGTCTCGACGCGCTGATTTTTGTGCATAAAGTCGCTTCCTTAAGGTTCATGGCAAATTCTTGGAAACGTGCAGGCAGCAGCGCCGAATTCCCCACATAAAACATACAGGGTTTTTTTTTTTTTTTTTTTTGGGTGCATTTCTCAGAAACGGTGTTCCTTTCAGCCCCTCCGGTTCATCTTTTTAAACGAACGCATTGCACAACGTCTCTTGCCAAAGCGGAGAGGTTCGCTACCCCTTCGTCTGCCTTATCGCATCCTCTCCACTTAGCAGTTTGTCAAAGGGGTTGAGATGCTTCAAGAACCGAAACCGTTGAGACAGACTCCCTTTCTCACGCGCGCCCGAAACGGAGGGGAAGAATGAGTCAGTGCGGGGAGGGGGGGGGGGGGAAACCTGACCTAACTGCTCTCTTCCCCCTGCCTTCTTGGTTTCCTGATGCAACCGTCGTCTTCCTCACATTTCTTGGTCTGACAGCTGGAACCGACTTCCTCGCACGCAATGAAACTTTTAGACGCCCGGTCTCGCGTTCTCACATCCCCTCTGGGTATCGATTCGCCCGCCATCTCGTCGCGGGGCGATGGCAGACTGACCCCCTGGTTCCACTTGTTTGTTCGCAGGGGGAGGCCGAGGAGGGTCCGTCGCAGCGCCAGGCCTCGTCGTCTCAGGCGGCAGCTCAGGAGGAAGGGGAGTAGATAGGACGCCTACCTCAAGGTTCCACCTCAAAACAAAAAGGGGTACAATCTGTCTCCGACCTGTGATGAGGATTCAGGAAAACAGACACACACATACACACACACAAACACACAAACACACACACACACACACTCAAAACTCTCTGCAAAACAGTAGTTCTCTCTCCCGGTCCTAATTCTGAAGCCCCCGTTTGTCGTTGACCCCAAAGAGCTTGGCTCATCTTATTGAACAAGCTTTGTTGACATTGAAGTGTTTGATGGCATTCTTCGAGGAGTAGTTCTGCTTTTTGGGAAGTGAGTACTACAACACTATCAACACAGTGTTTTTTGTTTTGTTTTGTTTTTGTTTTTTTCAAATCTAAACAAAGTTGAAATACAATGGTAGGTTTTTTGTTATTATGCAGGTGGAACTGGGTTCTGTTATCTCAGCAAGATCAACAGTTCCCACCTGTTTTTCATCCTTCAACTAAACCACACCAACCAATTTTATCCGTAGATGTTCTTACAACTCTTAAATTCCCTTAAAAGTGGAACTATTCCTTTAAGTATGCCGGCTCTCCTGCCACCCCCCACCCCCCACCCCCCCCCCCCCCCCCCTGTCTGTGTGCGGTGGGGTGAAAAACGAGCTGGTGAGGGGTTAAGAAAGGCAAAGGAGCCAAACTTTAATGTTGTATTGGTAACACATTTTAAACTCAAGTGTCCTTGTGTGAAACGGGAGCAAAAACAGTGACTTTTATTTTCTTCTCTCAAACCAATGTTACAATAGAGACACTGTGTGCTAAAGTCGGTAATGTGGACGGACTTATTCCGATGTAAAATATCCACTTTGGAAGGGAAAATGATCATTTGTTCTCTCGTCGAACTGAGATTGGGGGATTAGATGGCTTCAGTTTCAAAAAAAGGAAAAATGATCATCTGATTCAAAGGAAAGGTTGTCCAAAGTTTTTAAATGGGTGTTTTATGGAGGGAAGAAAAACGTTTTGTCTAGACTTTAGTCAACAACAGTGTTTTGCCACACTCAGGATCTCATTTTTAACAGTGCTTTTTACGCCGTATTGAAAACCTCAGGTACAAAACTATTCAGGAACATTTTGTCTGCTCAGTTAAAAAAAAAAAAAAAAAAAAAAAAAAATGATGGTGCTGTGTTTGTTTCGCATTTCTAATCTGTGTTTGACATTACCAGTATGCCTTGAAACAAAGACCTCATTTAAACCTCAGCTACTCTCAGTTTCCTCATCTCTCATTCTACCTCAGCAACACAAGACAGAAGATCTCAAACTTCTTCACTCCCTCATTCATTATATACGTACATGTATACTGTATACACACGCGCGCGCGCACACACACACGTACACGAAAACACACACACACACACAGTTTCACAGTACATTTAAGGGATTTTTATGGCGAAATGCCATCAAATCTTAACAAATGCACAGAAGCAGCTCCAGCAGAGGTGTACAAATAAACCATCTTTGTTTTGTTTTGTTTTGGGTTTTTTTTTATTTTAAACTGTACATGATAAATAAGAAAAGAGAACCTGATTTGTATGTTGGTGTAATAGGGTCACCTCAAGGGAAACTGGATGAGCATGACGATTGGCTTTTATGTTGACATTTTGAAATTAAAGGAGAAATGCTGGATAAAGAGTGAAAATAATAAGAGAGGGGAGAAAAATTGAGAATGCTGTAGTTGTGTTCAACGTACAGTTGAAATTTGAAAACAATCAGAAGTACTACCAAATGTCGTTGCGATTTCAGATTTACTCTCTAATTTGATTTATTCTCTCCTCTTTATTCCGGAGAATAAAACATAACCCTCACCTCGTTATGTTTTTGTCTGTGTCCCTAATACGCCATCATAGAACTGAGACTTTACTTGTGTTCCTGGGAAAATAAAATGCAGCCAATAGTTTACAACAACATGATGAAATATTTGCTTTTTAGGATATAGTTTCTTTTGTGTTTTGTTTTGTTTTGTTTTTTTGATTTTTACTACATCATGTATTTCCTGATTCTTACACTGTACATTGTATGTGTGATTCTCTTAATCCATGGCAGCAAATAACCTCAAAGTGCTGAAATACATGAGAGTGATGTATAACGTGAGCCGCGTCAGGCCAACCGGCGTGGCTACGGCAGCAACAACACAGACGAATGTACTAAAGTGAGAGTGGACTTTACGGATTCGTTTCTGCTTTTCAGACAGCGAGAATGTGGGATTTCCCCATAAAAACAAAAAAAAATTGACACATATTTTAAAAAGTCTTTTCTTTTTTACCTCTGCAGCCCTGTGGCTGTTGTGACTTTAATATAGTGAACGGGATTTTTCTTCATGGCACATACTGAACAGGTTCCAGTGGAGTCACTATCCACAGACGTGTTTCTAGAAGTTGCTTACAATGAATTGAAGGCATTGAGTACATCTCATTTTTTTTGTTTTTGAGAGTGTTCAGAAGTCTAAAGGCCTAAGACACAAGCATAAAAGCAGAATTACGTGCATGTCCTTTGCAGGAATTTCAATTGTGCAGGGAAAAAAACCCAACACATGATAATAATGAAGGGAAATTCATGTGGTACCAGATTGTAGTGGAGGGAAATTAGGATTTAATCAAACTTTAGAAAATCAAAGGGGTACAAATATATTTTGATTTGTGGGTAGTCAACTTGGGGTTTGTGATGGACTAACAAGATGCAAGATGCCAGAAAATTGTCAGCTCAGGATTTTTTTTTTTTTTTTTTTTTTTTTTTAATGTCAGAATCAGGTTCATACGTTTCCAGCTTCCAGTCGAGTTCAGAAAGGATTTTGAGACCTCGTTCAGAATCTCTGCACTTAAACCAACAAACAGCCTCACGTCATCTTTGCAAATATGCTGACTTAAAGAGATTTCGTCATCGTGTACAACAAACATTTATCCAGCATCAATTATTATACTACTTCAAAATTTTGCATTACTCGATTATCACCCAACATTTATATCATATATAGTTTCTATATTTGTGTTTTGTTGTTTTTTTTCCACCTAAAACTTACTTATATCGTCACTAATAACTATTAGCATTTCAATCATTTCATGTATTTCAGCATTGTTGCTCAAACTGCTGCCAGATTAGATTTATTCAATGTTCACATGCATTGATTTTGCTTGTTTTTGTTTTTTTTTTGTTGTTGTTGGGTTTTTTTTTTGCCCCCACGGACTACCTCTGACGACAAAACTGCCTGGGTCATCTCTGGGGTAACTCTCGGTTAACCGTGGCCAAGGGTTTCTTATCAGACCTTCAGGCAAAGTGGATCGTGGAAAATCTTGAAATAACTCAAACCCGTACTGTTGTAGTCCTCTCATCTCACCATGTTCATGTGATCGCGAGCGAGCGAGCGGCGGCTCGGCCTGAAGGGCGCCTCCGCATTCACGCGACGGCCGGGTCGACGCGCGCCGTTCAACATGAGCTGTGTTTGGATATTTACTCTTTGTATCGGGGGGCAGTGTTGTTCTGTGATCTTACTGATAGTGATGTAGTTACATGCAGTACTTGATCAAATTTCAACTGTTTGAGAAGTTGAAGTGTCACTTGAGAAATCACCTTTCACGCCTCACGTTTTAACAACCGTTTTCTTGTTATGTTATTGATGTGTGTCTTCTTCCTCTTCATTAAAACAACTCACAAACCTGTGATATATATTTTGCTATGATCCCTTACCTCGTGATTTGTGTTATTCTGCTTCGTTATCACGTATCAATAAAATATCACACCTATCAACTGTTTCTGTCCCAAGATTTGTGTGGAAGAAAAAAAGAAAAGAAACAAAGCTGTAAATAGTTGATGTATACTGATGAAAACAATCCTTTATTGTTCACCAAAGTATAAACAAAATAGAGAGTAATACTTCGCTGAAAGGTGGCGACACACCCAGCGTTCAAGCTTGCCAGAAATGTCGAGTCACGAACCACTAAAACACAGATTTACACTTCTCTCTTATGAAACATGGAACTAGATAACGAAGTTCAGAAGAACTTAACTGACAAGATACCAAACAGTTCAACAGCAATGATACGTGATTTTCTTCTCTCTTTTTTTTTTTTTCTAAAGTGCATCACACAGCATTTGTGTTACAAATGATAACAGTGCAATATCATATGTGATGCTTATTGTCTCTCTCCTTTTTCAAACATGCATCTTGTGTTTGTTTAGTTTTTTTTCTCTGATATGAAAAAAAACAAAATGTACATTTCAAGTGTGGTGATGAAAGTATTCATCAGAGCTCCAGCTAACTCTCCGAAACAGCCCAGTTTCTCCTTGATTATTATTGTTTAATTTTTTTTTCCTCCCTTCCTGAGCGACAGTCTGTGTCTTGATGGGACCGACGGGTCCCGTAAACACACATCGGCTGGTGACGGGGGTCCGTTAAGCATTGAGAGCTTTGGCTACATCTGTGAAGACCAGACGACTGGGCCTCTGCGTCGTCCCCTGGGAGGTCGTGAGGGTCTGCAGAAGAGGTGGGTGGCAGGGCGTATAAAGCAAATCTGTTAGTGGTGTTGAAATTATATGTTAATGCTGACTTTTACTTGAAAAAAACCACACACACGCACACACACAAGGTTAGCGTGAAAACTGCCAATGTAAGAAATCTGTGTGCCACATTGAGTTTTGTTACTCCAGGACAATTATTGCTCTAATCTAAATACTGTTAATTGCTGGAATCATAAAGAGTCCAAGAGGCCACAGAGATAAGAGTGCACTGGTGGGGCAACGTGTAGTTTCGTGGCCGCCTCTGGAGGGCGCCACAGTACTCTGCATGGGAGGGCACAAGCATGAGGCGCAATCTGGTGGGCAGGATGTCCTTCCAGCAAGTTTTCCTTTAATTTTATGAATAAAAATATCATTCAAAGAAATTAATTCGTCGTAAAACAATGTAATATTTCACTTTTAGAGTAGAATTTATTTTAAGTCTAAAGAAACAAATTAAAATCTGAAAATAATTACAAAAGCTGATAATTATCCACTATGTATAAAGACGGCTCAGCTTATAAAACTCAATTAGTATAGGAATAGCTGTTGTCTTTACTGGTTATGGATCCCAACAGCTGTTAACAACATCTTATAATCTGAAAAACAAGGAATCCTGACATATAACCACAGAATATTACTATAATCACTATCCAAAACTTTAAAAACACTCTGGTTTAGTGTTTTTAGTGGAAGTTCATTTTATACAATTTAGTTACAAATGTAAAGCTGAAGTGAATCCTCTGAATTATAAATCACTTACTCGCTATTTTCTGTCTTTCACTTTACCAACAATGTTTTGATCAGAAGCCCTGGAATTGGTTTAACTAGTCATGTGTGTCGCACAGGCTTTACTTGATGTTTTATTTGTATAAACTTGGAGTTTATAGACATTCTTCTGCTCTCTGTGGCCCCTGAATTGTGTTAAGACCAAAGAAGGATTGAGGAAAGAGTTTGAAGGTAAGGCGGAGGTAGGTTTGGATGAAATGGATCAAATATTGCAGAAGAGTTTCGACTTGAATGAAACTTCTGACCTGCTCGTCGATGTCGTGAACAAATGAAGGGTGGTGTGTTAAATAGGGGTTTAAGAGAAGTGGTTGAAAAGACACACAGGTGATACCTTACCATGATTACCTTGTAACTATGCCATGTGTCAAAACTTAAAAGGAATAAAAGGAAATTAAGAATTATGACAAACTCAAAAATAGAAACATAGAAGCCTTCCTATGCACCCACACATTTAATAGAATACAGCTATTTAAATACAACCTGTTAATATAAATAACACAAAACATTCAAGCCTCCAAAGCTCAAACATAGAGATTTATTCCCCTATGACAATGTCCATTACTTCTGTGAGTCAATAACAAATAGATATAGTCATATTGTGAAGAAAAGAAAAGTAAACAAATCCTGTCTCTTCACCACAGTGCGGTGTACCTTGGCATTGGGACCCGAGAGGCTGCCGTCCCTTCCGTGATCCAGCAGTTCCTGTTCCAGCAGGTCGTCCTGTTCTTCAGCAGGGTCAAAGTTGTACATGGGCATCAGCTGGTGTCTCAACTTCTCCAGCCTGTGTGAGAACGACGCACCGGTAAAGAGCAACTCGCAGACCGAGAAAAGGACCTGCCAGGTTGTATGGATCGCAACAAGCTTATATTTCTAGACACGGTAACAGAATAATGAAACTGTCTTAGTCCTTCATCAAACGAACAGGCGTATGTGTTGACTGCCACATCTCTTCTTGTTTCTTCCAAACACACACTGATGAGGAGGAAATATGTGTGTGAAACACTGAGATGAGTGGGAATCTAAAAATATTCTGGGAATCTGGTATTTGTGACAATTTATCCAAAACCACATCCCGAGATAGACACTCTGTGTATTTCAATGTTGTACATACATATTGTATCATGTATTTATGGAAAATAAGACAAGAGTATTAACTAACAAGTATTGATTGATATAAATATCAGGAGTGACACTCAGCTTTGGAAACAGGACAACTGTTGATAATCTTGATTATAAAGTTAGGAATGAGAAATGCTGCTCACCGCTTTCTTTTCCGGACATACAGCATCTACAAAGGAACAAGAGCGATCACAATGTAAGTAAAATGCAAAATTACGACGTCATTCTGATGTGTGAAATGTGACTTTGGAGACACTGTGAAATAACGTAGAAGGATTGATTCCTTACTATTGCCACGGCTAAGCCAATAACAGTGATGATGCCAATGGGCACTAACAGCATCCCCATGCCGGACCCTTCAATCACCACCTCTGGATAGGCGGTGGTGTTGAAAGTGGTCTCATTCTCCGTTATTGTAACGGTCATTAATGTTCTGGAGGTGACATTGTCTCTGGCTCCGGGGCTCGTCGAGAGGAGGGGGACTGTGGCGGTCGAGGCCGCCGTGGAGAGGAAAGCGGGGGTCGTTCTGGCGGGATCCGTAGCCATGGTCGGGGGGGCGCGAGGCGGCTCAACTGAAGGTTGCGTTTTCAATCGGTGTGGATGTGGACAGGTCACTCATCTCGGAAGCGCTTGGTGGTCAACATGAGTGTCCTCCAGCCGGCGTTGGGACTGCCGGGGCAGCTGCTGTTTTCACCATGAAAGCTGCAGACTAAGAAAAAAAGAAAAAAAAAATACCAATAAGGATTTTTTCAATTTCTTTCAACTGCAAAATTAAGCCTCAAATTGAAAAAAATCTATAAGCCCCTATAAGAGCCCTGTGCGATTTACTTATTTTATTTGCTTGAGTCCTGAAAATACGATATTACAAGTTTCAGTTGAGGAACCCGCCGCTTTCGCTTTCATTCAAACCGTGGCTCAATGTGCCAGCGGGGTTGTGGTGGGTGTGCTGGGCAGGATGTGGGCTGCAGGCACACTGGAGGAAATTGGTCGAGCAAACTTAGTCAAATACTGAGGGATAACTCGCACACCGTGAGGAAATGTGTTGGCAGCGCGTTCAAAACGTCAAAATCAACTTGCACTCACCCACACACATACACTCACACTCTGCCACACACACACACACACACACACACACACACACACACACACACACACACACACACACACACACACACACACACACACACACACACACACACACACACACACACACACACACACACAGGTTCCATAAATATCCACCGCATCCAAGTCTCAGTACACGTGCCTCACACCCACACAACTACTACACACATCCCATGAGAGTCAAATGCAATTTTACTCAAGATTTACATGCACACGGAGGTTTAAAGCTGAACATGATCCCACGCAGGCGCACGGTTACACAGGAAGGCGGCAAAAATAGACATTCTCCCCCCTTCTCATCTTGTCTGCTGGTGCTCTTAATGAGGAACATGTGCAACTGGACTCAGCCAATGAAAAACAAAGACCAGACTCAGCCATTGCTTGCTGGAGGGTTACAGCTCTTTACGTTGCACAAAAGAAAACAGCGTGCAAACGTTGACCTTCTTGTGAGGATTATGTAATTGTATTACTACTGTTTATTAGGGAGTGATGGTATTTCTTTTAGGATGCATTGTACCTCGGGTGTGCTGTACAAACAAAACAGCTGAGTGACCTCTTCCAAACAGGACAAGGTCTTACTCGTGTGTCCCCCCCTCAGACTAGACATGCATACGTACCTTAACATACAACATGCATGTTCAGGAATGAGCTGCGGCCGGCTGGGGATTTCTAAAGACAGACAAAAATCATTGGAAGAAGCAACATTAGCTCCACTGTCTGCCCCTCCTCCTCTTCTGCTTCCCCTTTTAGCAATGCAGGTATTGCACAGGCTGTTTACATGGAGAAAACAGCCATTTCCTCTGATGGCGGACTCCACACAAGAAAGTAACCCTATCCCGGCGGCACCCAAAGGGGTTCTCTTTCAGCTCTTCGATTGCCTCCCCGGGATCTACTCCCGCCGTCTTGCCCTTTCTTGTATTTCACACAACAGAGGCTGCTCCAGGGATGCTGCAAACAGAGATCAGTGCTGCAAACTCCCTCCCCCGCCACCCGCCAATTGGTCTAATGGCTTCAAGATGATGAATGCGGTTGGCTCCCGGAGCTGTCTATTTGGCTTTGCAGGGATGAGAATGGGATTTAATGGCCCTGAACACCAGATGCTGTCAGACCCATGTGAATGACTGCATCCGGGTGGCAGGGCTGAAGATATTAACCCATTCATGTCTTGTGTTTCGCCCTCAGAAACAGGAGCTGACCCACAGAGACTTGGGAAGATTACTGGCCAATGACAATTGCAGGATTGTTATTGTTGTTGTTTTTTTTGATGGACATTCATATATGTTATTTGTTTTTCATAGACTGAATTCTAAAGGCAATCAAAAGCAGAACTCAAATTAAAATAGACCCAGTATATTTTCATACATTTATTTGTATTAATACAATTGTGTGCATATTTAAACTACGGTCATAATTTATTTAAACCCACAGTAAGAGGAAGAAAAGATTAAATTAAAACACGGAATGTATAGCGTTTTAAAGGTATTTAAAAAAAATTCTGGATTATTTTACTTAAACATAGCTTGATTAACAATGTCAAAAATAAATTGTTGATATTGAGAGAAATAATGTTAGATATATGCAGAGTATATAGGGCCTATGCAGAGAAACAGAGGCCCAGACGCTCACATTCACACTATGGGGCATTTTGAGCTTCCAATTAACTTTCTATCCATGTTTGTGGGAGAAAAACTCAGTAGATAAAGAGAATCCACGCATCTGATATATATTCCACTAAATTGCAGTAGTTTTAGTGCTACAATGGCCTCAAATAGGGAAAGTACCTTCATAGTCAATGGCTCTCTCTCCATCTTTGTCTGCATTGTTCATCATCTGTTCTGCCTCAATGACATTTCGTGGCTCTCCTGCATTCATCAGCACATACCTGTAAATAGACATGAAACAGAAGTGAGGAAGGATTTAGATTTGTAATTTTTTTTAAATTATAAACACAAAGATAAATTAAAACATGGGACTGGTCATGTGAAGTGGTTTTCATTCAGTCCATTAAATCCAGGTTTGTTTGTTTTTTATTGTTTCAAACACTTCTTCAGTACGTTGACATGGCAGGGCAAACAACTTGCTTATGTGCCATTTATCAAAACATTTTAATGAAGTCTGTTTCAGTCCATATTTTCATTAACATGTTTACCAAGCACTCTGAAAGCAGCTCTTGGTTAATGGTTCTACGACAGTACAGTGTCTTCAAATCAGGAAATTGTTAGTTAAACACCAATTTAACTAAACAAAGAGACAGAGAAAATTAACTTGAGAGGATGAATAGCAAAGGACATACACAAATAGGGAGAAAAAAAACCTTCTGGCTTAAATTTTATGTATCGTATGAAGTCACGTGATTTTGAAAAATATATACAGAGAGCCATCTATATCCTCATTCAAAGACCAGAGTTAATGTGTCCTGTGTAGGTCTAAATGTTTAATTAAAAGGGTAGTCATAAAAGACGAGATTACCGAAGAATTTGTTAGTCACGCTCATGGAAATCCAATCCAACATGCAAACATTCATACATTTTAAAATCATGAAATAGAATTGAAGCAATTGAATTAATTAAAGTACATTGATGTGACCAATTGAAGCTCCTTAACGAGTTCTATAATGACAGAAGATACATTTGAAAAGAATGCATATTGTTGACAGAAAATCCAGACGAATAAGCATAAAACAGTTGGTATCTGCAATTCCAGGATTTTGACTTTACCTACTCTGCGTTCTTCTTGATTCACTCCGGTACTCAAGTGTTTGGTTTTCAAGCCTTTCGTCGCCCCCAAAACGTCACACACTGTCAAACACTGCCATCTCGCGGTTCACTGGAAACTTGCAGCCATGCTGCAGTATTAGGTAACAATTTATGTTTTTTTATTATGTATTTCAAAAAGTTGTATTTTTAGAAACAGCCCTGCTTTGAAAATCCACAATGTTTGTAATCGTGCTATATGATCATAATCTACACTGGGAAGTGTGAAGATTTCAAGTGTATCCTCAACAGCTGTAGGAAACACCCAGTTTGATAACCCATTTAGCTTCTGTGATTGTTCAGGATCTATTACACATCCTAGTTCAGTGTTTGAATAAATTCCTTTGTTTGACTTGAGCCTTAAAGTGATCAAACCCGTACTCACGTCCACACCTGGAGACTAACTGCCCTGTATTTCTCAAGTATATTTTAAAGGCGTAGCCCATGTGTGTAAACAGAACCAACTTAAAACGTTACACTGCAGTAAGAACGAGGATCAACAGATTTTCACACTCAATAAGAGAGGAACATTTATTCCCCACTTTAACAAGGTTTAAATTTTGACTAGTATATTGTGACACACCACATTTTATTCTATTTACGCTACCATATTATGGGCTGAGTTGCTCTCAAGCATTTATCAAAAGACTTTAAGTTTAAAAACAAACGTCTATATTTCATGTAATTTTAGTTGAATATGCTGGGTCTTCTCCATTGAAACTTTTTGGGGACAATGACCATATTTGTCCACATCTTTAGTAATCTGGCAGAGCTCTCTCTTGGCCCGATTAATCCAATTCTCCAATTCTTGTGTCTTCACGTCACATATTATTTTCTCAGACCAAAAAAAGGCACTTGCCATTGTTTCCTCTGGAAATACAGAAGCAGGTCATTCAAAGCGCTGTGTGCTATGACAACACTTGACAAAGAATAAGAGGCTGCCTTTGCCACATCATTACTGGGCTCCTAATGGTGTTTCCCGAGAAAGTAGAAAGGCCTGTGTGAAGACCTTTCATGGCACTTAGGAGGATGGACTTACTGATCACTCATGAGGAATATTTGGATCGTGATCATAACTGTTGACGGTGAACTGCATATCACTGATATGGCAAAAATGTTTTTGTGAACGTATCTTTAGTTCATAATTGTTCAATAACAATACTCTAGATAAGTGATTGAATATCAAAATATTACTGAAGGTGGATAAAAGAGGAGATAAAAAAACTTTTTTTAAATAAAGAAAACAAACTGTGTAAAAGCACACACTTATCTACAAGAAGTTGTTTTCAACATTAGAATATGAAACATGAGAGTTTTCACATTTGTCAGCTGAGTGAGAGACCTATGAACATCTGTATGCCAAACACATGCAATAAATAGTTAAATTAAGTATTCCAAAGGTACTAGATCTAAATATTTGCATGAGATAGTTGGCTGATGGGTAACATTAAAAAAATTTAAGAGAAATATATTTCCCATCTTATATCTCTGCGCATTTGGATGAGATCATGCATTTGCAAAGCTATATTATCATTATTATTATTAAAGATATATTTAATTCAATGAATGTATGTAATGAGTTATTATTTTACGTGTTTCGGTCAGGATTTAAAACTCAGCATTGCTCAGAAACAACTCCGGTCAAAGTTCCGAATAAATCTTCTTAGAGAGGAAAGAGATCGATAAGGGAGTCCTTGTCGACCTCTGTGCTGCATTTGATAACACTTTACTACAGAGACTGACCATATTGGGAGTGAAGGATCAGCTCTACACTGGTTCACATCGTTCCACATTGTTCATGATGACTAAACGGCGTTCCACAGGGTTCTGGGTTAGGAGGACCCACGTTTTTATTTGATTTTCTTCTCCTGAACTGTTATAATTGAAATTATATTTGACCAAAACAGGTCAGAAGCAAATCATCTGGATATATTGCACTGTATCACTTTGACCTCCAGTAGGAACCTGGGAGTTGTCTTGGCTTCACCAGCATGCTGTCTCTACAATCAGGAACATGTTGACTCAAGAGGGACTGCATGAAATTGGCCCAGAGGTTTTAGGGTCATGGGTTCATCGGTTTGAATCCCACTGCCAACAAGTCACCTCCGTCTTCCTCAGCAAGACGTTCAACCCCCACCAGCTCCCTGGGCCTCCTGCTGTGAGCTCCCACTGCTCCTGGTGTGTGTAATTAAGGTTAACTATGAATTGCATGAGTTAAATGTAGAGAAGTAATTTCCCAAGGGGGCCAATAAAGCATGCTCACTTTCTCTCCTGGATATTTAATTAAACGCTCATTTATGACAGTTATTTAAAAGATTTACAAAAGATGCTGCTGCTGAGTGCAGCCCTATTTCCTGTTCGAATCGTGAACACACCACTTCACCCAATAAACAAGTGAACATTTTGTTCTTGGGGGTGGGGGTGGGGGGGTTCTTCCGCGTGCACCCAAGAGGAAACACACATGTGCAAAGCGAGACATTCGATCAGGGCATCATCTTGATCCTCGGGATCCGCCGTGGAGTGCGCGAGACGTCCGGCAGAAGGTTCTCCTCCCAGCGCTGCTGCAGCCCGGCGTGGGGTTTCCCGGCGCTGACTGCAGGGTTACCGCGCCCATCTCCTCCGCTCGACGGCCGGGACTCGTTTCTGAATCACGGAACAGGGCAGATGGTAAAGCTCGGCGGAGAAAGGAAGGAGAAGAAGAAGAAGAAGAAGGGGGGTGTCACTGGGAAGCGTCGTTGAATGAGGCGAGGTGATTTAAAAAAAAAAAAAAAGGTCGTCTTTTATTTTTTATTTTTTTTGTCGGTGTGGCCGGGCAGTGTCTCTCCGGCACAGGGCTCAGTGGGTGTGATCCCCCTCCCCCTCCTCCTCCTCCACCACCACCACCACCACCCTCCTCCTCCTCCTCCTCCTCCTCCACCTCCTCTTCCTCCTCCCCTCTCCGGTTGGTTGACTGAGGTTGTCGAGCTCCCCTACCAGCCCGTAGCCTGCGTACGACACAAGGGCTGCTCCTCGGAAAAAAACGACGCTAGCTGGCTGGAGCTAGTCGGGAGAGCGAGCGCGGTGGTTCGGTGCTCGTTGATGCGTGGGTCGGAGGGATACGCCGTCTCGTCGTCCGGTCAATGCCAAAACGCAAAAACAGGCGCAAAGTAATTCAGGTAAGGGCGGAAGTGAAGGCGGCGGCGACCGCTGCGTTGCCTTCGCGTCTTTCCGCGGCTGCTGTTTAGTCGCTCCTTTTTTTTTCCCCTTAATTTTTTATTTATTTTTTTTAGCGGAGGAATCGTGGCGGAATTGGGGTGACCGGGGGTGGGGTAGCGCGAGCTAGCCGCTTTAGCCGTTAGTTAGCCGCGGTGGGCTAGCGTTAAGTTGGCTATTTTACCGTGAGCGGCTCGGCCGCGGGAGTGTTTTCAGTGGAGGAGGAGGGGGAGGAGGAGGAGGGGGGGGTGGTGGTGGTGGTGGGGGGGATCCTGGCTTCGCTGCAGATTCGATCAGCATATAAAAATGATCCAATCAATCGAGCTGGGTGAACTATTTTAATTCAAGCTTATGGCTGCCGTGGAAGTAACGTTAACCAGGGTGACTGGCTGTCAGTGACGGCCCAGCGGAGCGGCTCCTCGGCCTGGAGCGCAGAGCGTTTAAGGGCTGGGTACTTAGCAGGCTTGAATAAAACACCACAAAACCTCTCATCCCAGCGGTATTACTATCATTATTATTATTATTTATGTTTCTATCTGTATTGGGAGCATTTAAAGGTTGTGCTGTGAGTTGGTAATGACACACTGGGCTGGGCAGGAACAATAAACGTCCCGTAAACAAATTAACAGCAAATATTTGCTGGCATCACCCGAGCCCATCGTATCCACTGCTGAAGTCTGTGCACATATTGTATACATATATGTATGTATATGTGCAAAAAGTAACACTGAAAGAAAGGTTCTTTTTTTTTTTTTTTTTTGCAGCGTTAACACCCTTTTTTCCCCCCCTCAAGCTGAACAAATAAGTTAGCATGTCGCTGCCTCCCTTTGCAACATAACGGCGGCACCGGTGCAACGCCTTAAACTCGTTCGTTATGTGTGTCAGCAAACTGGCGTTTGTGTAACGACGAATTGTTAACGATCGTTTTACTTCGGGATACACCGGCAGCCCCCTGCTACTGCAATCGCTTTGCTTACTGAAGTGAAACAGGCCATCTCCGCCCGACCTTGCAGTTTTGTTTTTTTCTTTTTTTTTTTACAGTCTCGCTTCCACCGCAGGAAGAGAGAACCGAGTAACAAAATAATACTAAAAAAAACAAAAACACACCGATAATGAAATCAACCGGCTACCGTTGGCTTTAACGAGATTGTTAGTATGCGAGTAAGTGGATTTCTGCAGGCCAATCAACAGGCCAGTTTCAAGGTTTACACATAGTTGGCTTAAAGGCTAACTCCACTCTGTGTAATTGCGGAAGAGCCGCCGAGTCTCTCCCCCTCAAGTTGGGCTCCGATATTCCACATTAGACGCTTCCACCCGTTTAATTCCGGCGTTAGAAAGCCCATCTACTCAAACGACAACGTGTCTAAGCGACACGCAAGCAGACCAGTTGACGGTAGTGTGACTATATATGCAGGGTTTTGGTTTTTTTTTTCTCCTTCTTGTGGAGGAGTCGCGGAGCCCTGCCTGCAGGCCTGACTGTCGAGCCTGCTAGCTGTGGCTAACTAGCGGCCAGCAGTCTGCAAGATGGCGTTTAGCTGCATCTTCTCAGATTGCCATCAGTGCAAGTCATATTATCAATACACTCCGCAGGCTCTCCACACGTGGGTTTTTTTTACATCAATCTGGATCAGATGCAACGTCTTGGATTTGCCATGCGTATGTTGTGTAAATCTCGTGTCTCGTTCTATATATTTATGTATGTGTGTGTATTTCTCTATATTTCTATGTGTTTATAGGCCAAGCTTTTAAACACATGACAATAGCTTGTCGAACGGTTCTCTCACCAGCAGTCAAATACAATGCAAAGTAGAGGATTAGACTGTGGTATTTGTGGAGTTGTATGAAAATCACAGTACTGTACACTGACTAAGTCAACTATCAGTACAATGCTCACAGTGGAGTCCTTTACAGTAAAATCCTTTTTTTTTTTGGTCCACCCAGGGCTATTCTGTTAAGTGCCAATTGTTCACGATCCCCTCATCTTTTTTTAAATGCTTATGGATATCTTGAATTAACCTCCTTTTAGATAAAGTGTTGCTAATTTTAGAGTGTTTGGTCACACAGAGCAGTAGAAAAAAAAAGACGGTTTGTTTAAGGGCTGTGGTTTCACTCGCAGCTGAAAATCCAGGCACTCTCTTAAACTAAATGCCTGGATTTGTTGTTTGTAGAAGAATTAAGATTAATCTCATCCTTTTTATGATTGGGAAAACATATTTCTAATGCCTGGACTGGCTTTACCAGCTGTTTATGTTAGTGAACATGGATAGGATTAGAGCCTCATTGACTGAGGATTTTAGCTTTTAGGATTATGGAGTTGCTCAGTGATATTGCTGGTTATGGCTCTTTCTATGATCCAGCTTTAGACCTGTGAAACATTGCATTATCATCGTTTAACAGTGCAGATAAGCAGACGTTTACGTACATATTGTAAGAAAAATATTTTTTTCCTAACGGGAAACGCGGGCGACAACTTAAGAAGTAGCAGACTCCAACCGCCCTTAAGAGACCTGAGAACAGCTAGTGAGCGAGAACTCCAGGCTGTTTGCCACTGCTCATTGTTTATCATGCAGTCAGCTGACCCTGATCAGGCGCTTGGAAAGGAGAAGTGATGAGGGAGAGGAACTGCTTAACAGTAAGCATCCACAGAGGTCAACAGGAACTATATGGGGTTTTTTTTTGTTGTTTTTTTTTGGTTTTGTTTTTTTCTGAATGTGGAACATTTAAAATTTTACTTCGGGCCCTCCCATGATCACTTCACCACCGCAGGTTTAGGAGAAAACATGGTAAAATCCAGTTTCTTCTCTCAGAATGAAGGGTTATGTTCCAGTACAACATTTTCAAACTGTTACAAACCTATGGAGATGGACTCGGACCATTTATTTGCGCAACGTAGCCCAACCTAACATTATTGTAGTGGTCTGTATTCGTTATTCTGTAATACAGATGTAAATGATTAACCTAATGAAAGATGGCAAATGCTGATTATAAGTGCTTAAAATATTTAAGGCGCATGTCGGATAAGACGTGATAATGTCGCAACATGGGGAAATTAACAATCCATTTAAATTGAAAATGACACCAAATGCAACGTTTCATGTATGTGGGCACTAGTAACTTTGTGATCTGAAAATGCAATTAATTGAGCTTTATTTGCAATATAAAGACAAACATCTTTTATCAGTTAAAAAATAAAAACCACCTAATTTTATCAATAGTATTTGCGAGTGCGACTAGCACTCTTTCCTCACTGGATGATGCTGCGCAATGATTACATTCCATGACATATTTATTATGAGATTAATGACCATAAGAGGATAACCTCTGTCTGAAAGGTCAACCAATCAGAGGACTTGAAAGATAATGTGGTCAGGTAGAAAAGATTCTAAGTCTTGTCCCACAACCTAGAGTCACGTAGGCTTACAGACAGAAATACAGCAGGTAAGCTTAACTAATAGTTATTTAAACAGTGCATAGATGCGTATGATTTTCATTTAAAATGTTTAAATGCCTCTTTTAGCTGCTTAATTTATTTGATGATCTGATATATTCATTTTGATTTGAGTTTACGAGCAACGCACGCTGATTGTGTACTTGGAGAAGTTCTTTTCTTGACTTTAAAACTTTGGTGTCATGTACAGTGGCAACGAGAATTTATCAAACACGGTTCAATTTAAAATTAGATCAGCAAATGGCTCGGCATGCAATAAAATGCATGCAATCATTTGCAGAAAACTCAAAGTTGACTTTGTCAGAACTGTTTGTGGATACTTGGTTAACTCAGTTTATTACATGGTTTATTACATTTGAGCCACGACAACACATGTTTAATGTACTTTGTTAAACAGGGACAGTGACGTGAGTACAGATGTGTTCTGTATCAAAGTTGTGTTCACTATAGTTGAATAATCTGCTCAATCTGGGCTTAATCTGAGGACTTTATACTTTAGTTAGAAGCTCAAGTGGAGTAAAGTAGAGATCAGTGATTCTTATACCTAATGGGGGTTTCACTACGAACCATGTGTAAATTACAAGTCCTGTTGCCACCTTATGGTGTGCTTGATATGAATTCATCTTGGACAATCGGTGACCGCAGCAATACATCATTGTATATGTTGTTAGATAGGTTTAACCTAAATGTTGATAGTTCATTTATATAGAATGACAATGCTAATTATTGGCCAAAGTTAGAGTACAGTTTTATGCAGTTGCTCTTATTAATACCAGGTTACATGCAACAGAATCAGTGGAAAAATAAATTCTAAATGATAAAAAGTTTACTAGTTTGACAAATAGGAAATTGGCTAAGGTAAGTTCTTTTTTTCATATGGGCATGTGATGAGTATTATGACTTGGATTTTAAAAATATATTTTATTAGATGTACTTTCAGTATGCCTCAAGACTCGATTAATATAAGTGGCTTATTGATCACTTGGCTAAATTTCCCAGTATCCTGGGGATTGAGGTCAACTGGATAATGACTGCTTTTCGGATCATTGGAAAGTCATTCCTTTAACAGGATTTGTCCGGCAATCTGAATTGTGTGTCAGGATTATGTGAGTGACATTGAAGTAGGAAGAAAGGTTGGACCATGAACTGTATTTCATATTATTTCTTTGATGGGTTAATGGGTTGATTGTCTTTGTGGTTGTTGTTTTTTTTCTTCTTCTTTTAGATCAACAAGTGCCCTGGTTGTTGGAGTAAGGTAACAGAAAAAGCAAAATAAAATGAGTGAACTGGACCAGTTACGCCAAGAGGCAGAGCAGCTCAAGAACCAGATCAGAGTAAGTAAGAGAATGGCGCTGTCGTGTACTGTCGTGTACTGGTACTGCTTATTACGACGCAAGTTGACCTGACCTTGTAAAGACTGACTGGAGTAAACTGAAGACTCGTCTTTTCCTTGTTGACAGGATGCCAGGAAAGCATGTGCAGATGCCACACTATCACAGGTAAAGTCCAAAACAATGAGGCCCGTTGTCCTCGGTAGGGAAGCATTTAGTCTGAAACTAATCAAACTACCGGATGTTTTGCAGATCACAGCTAATATTGACCCCGTTGGACGAATCCAAATGCGGACAAGACGAACACTTCGGGGTCATTTGGCTAAAATCTACGCCATGCATTGGGGAACAGATTCCAGGTAAACTGAACATGATTTGACAGAATGAGATACTTTGAGCTAAGAGATCTTTGTATAAATAAAACGGTATTTATAGTTTTGCGGATCACTGAAGAAAAAAAGTGGAAGTTTTTAATGTTGCGTCTAATAATTGTGGTCGTATTTATCTCTTCTGCTTTTTTATAGACTCTTGGTCAGTGCCTCTCAAGATGGCAAACTCATTATTTGGGATAGCTATACCACAAATAAGGTAAGTCCCGTTGTCTGAAGTGTAGTAGCGGTTCAGTCTGCAGCCATTTCTGTAAATACAAGGCAAAAAAAAAATGAACAGAGAGGACTTGTAGTTTCACTCAAGTTTAACTCGCCTTGAAGGAAAGTTGCTGGAAATGAACAGAGACGTTTATGCCTTTGTCAACTCTTAAACTTGCCTTTGCTGTATTATAATTTGTTGCCCAACATATTATTCTGCAGTTCATTAGATCCAACCTCAACACAGGATAAAACAAGTTATAATCTATTATAAATGAAAAACGGTTCCATTTTGGCTGTTTGCCTTGATACTTGGACCTACAGTGCACTTAAATGTATGTAAGAAGGTGGTTTGCTCATGTTTTGTGTATTTGGCCTCTCCATCACAAACCTCGAAATGGAAACTCCAGCTGTTGCGTGCTGAAGATGGCGAAGGAACATTATCTTGGTACAGTGGGAATGAATCCAGTTGGGAATTAAAAGATTAAAGGGTCGTTCTCCCACTGCGGCGATTGTAAGGGTAGATTGAGGTCAGACTTGTGTGCGACACTTGAATACATGTATAAGATTAAAAACAGAAACGTTGCCAGTTTTATCCTCTGGTAAATAAAGGCGCCGCATTGAAGATAGGTGCGGGTAATCTCGTGAAGAATCTACAGGATGCTGCCTGATGTTTCTTGCAGTACATTCTGTGCTCTGCTCTCAGTTCACTCGCTTTTGTTACTCGAGTCATGAATATTTGATTTGTGACCCGGTAGGTTGACACAAATTTTATTCTCCCTGCTTTACTAGGTAACGATGAACGAAGGCCCGACGTTGGTTTTAAGACGACTCTGAAAATGTTCATGATCTCATAATCCATGGTATTTCTATTGTGTCCGTATACAATAAGGTGTGAAAATTTTAACCTTCACTACATGTATACAAACGCCTGAGCTGACGTTGTCGTCTTTCTCCGGCTGTTAACTGGGAGTTTGCGCCGGCCTATTGGGAGGCAGACGTGTCGCACAGGGGAGTCCAGCGTTGTGTTTGCTGTAAGCTTTGGCTCACTGCCGGTGATGAAAGGTGACCCATTACCACAGCTTCAGATCACTGCACTCCAGCGCAGCTTTTCTTACAGGACCTCCCTTCAATTGGCTGCAGTCGCCCTTTGTTTCTCCACCTCTGACAAGTCTCCCCTTCCCTGCTGCAGTCAGCCACAACGTGGCGATTCCAGCACTGAGTTGATGTTCAGCAACACTTGAAATCCTAATTCTCTTTTCCGCCCTCGGGTATTTTCTGCATTTAACAAACTGAACCTGGACGTAAAGGCATGAATTGTTCCTTGTGTGTTTCAGGTCCATGCCATTCCACTTCGATCTTCCTGGGTCATGACTTGCGCATATGCACCTTCAGGAAACTATGTGGCCTGTGGTGGCTTAGACAACATCTGCTCCATTTACAACCTGAAAACACGTGAGGGGAATGTACGTGTGAGCCGTGAGCTCGCCGGACATACAGGTATGTTTTTCTTTTCCCCATCTGCCGCATGAAGTGTAAGTAACACGCTGGAGTCCCACATGGCGTTCTTGTTTAAGTCATTCTTTCATTGCTGTTTGGAGTGTTGTATTGTCTATATTTATTCATATTTCAAATTATTGAGGGCATTTTCAAATGCATTAGAATAATGTACATAATTTGAAATGGGGACTTTAGTTATTTCGGTAAATTGTATTTTCTGAAGCCGCACAGTAAATATTAAATTAATCAGGGCAGAAAAACGAAGATGTTTCGTGGTTTAACGGCAAATACAGATTGTGGTTAATCGTTCAAATAGTTGTTTAAATACGGCTTACTTGAATGTTGTGTATCAGTATTGCAGCATTAATCTTGTTTTTCATGTGTTTGATATCAGGATACCTTTCCTGTTGTCGCTTTCTTGATGACAACCAGATTGTTACAAGCTCTGGAGACACCACTTGGTAATAAAACATTTCACCTTCTTGTCGGGATTTTACCAAAGCATGATTCGTGAAGTCGTAGAAACCGGAACGGAGCGCCTCTCTAAATCTTTGACATGAATTCCACAGTGCACTTTGGGACATTGAGACTGGCCAGCAGACGACCACATTTGCCGGACACACAGGCGACGTCATGAGCCTGTCGCTGGCTCCCGACTCGCGGCTATTTGTCTCTGGTGCTTGCGATGCCTCCGCTAAACTCTGGGACGTTCGAGAGGGCATGTGCAGACAGACGTTCACCGGCCACGAGTCCGATATTAATGCCATCTGTGTAAGTTCCTCACCAATTCAGCGAATTCAAGATGTGTTGTGTCATCTGTTTTTAACAACCTCAATTAAAATGCTTTTTTTCTTAAAATGTGTAATACTTTTCTATTTTTGTCTGTGCCTCTCAGTTCTTCCCCAATGGCAATGCCTTTGCCACGGGCTCCGATGACGCCACCTGCAGGCTGTTCGATCTGCGTGCCGATCAGGAATTAATGATCTACTCTCATGACAACATCATATGTGGCATCACCTCTGTTGCATTCTCAAAGAGCGGCCGCCTTCTGCTGGCAGGATACGATGACTTCAACTGTAACGTGTGGGACACACTAAAAGCCGACCGAGCTGGTCAGTAACGCAGGCGTGACGTCGAGAAACACGTTTTTGTCGTTCATCTCGACTTTGCTTGAGTGGAGAATGTGTTATTGACTGGACATGTTTGCTCGGGGATCTTGTTTTTTTTCCTCCCTCATACTGAAGGTCGGCTGTGTTTCCTCCGCAGGTGTGTTGGCTGGACATGACAACCGTGTTAGCTGCCTGGGGGTTACTGATGACGGCATGGCCGTGGCGACGGGATCCTGGGACAGTTTTCTGAAGATCTGGAATTGAAGCCTGAAGGTGATTGTGATTATTATTACGGCCGTGTGTCATTTTAGATATTGTTCTGATCGATCGACCCTCACTCATTTGTTCATTTCCCATTTCTGGACCAGATTGGATTATTTAAAATCTGAATGTCCCGTGTCCCTTTGTATCTCAGATGTTCTTTTAACTCCAAAGTTGACTGGAAGACCATTACAACTTGAGAATGTTCACAGCATCTTCTTCAACACTGTTTAAACTGACTTGGACACCACAAAAACGAAGGGAAACCAATGCCTTTCCTACACAAAGAAGAGCACAATTGTTTATCACCTAGTTAAGAAAGGATCTCCTGTGGTATCAAATCAGAAACTTGTGCATTCCTTCTTGGACCATTTTATGTTACCTTGAAAGAGAAAAACAACACTATCATCCCATGCAAATGTGTGCGTCTTGAAAGCAAATGTTGGAGTGTAATTGTACAAATTATTTAACTTTTTTTTTTTCTTTTTTTTTTTTTTTTTTAAAGATTTCTATTCTGATGGTTTGTTATTCTTGATGGCTTTCTTTTTTTTTGTCATATTTCTTTAGTGGTTTTAGATATGTTTGAATTACAGCTTGTCTTTCTAATCCAGGTAAATCATATAAGACAGATGAGAAAAACATGCAGAAGTAAAAGCTTGGAACGTATTACACGAGCAGCTTTCAAAATGTCCATGATGTATTTATATACTAGCTGTTTTTGTTTCATCACAGCCTTTTGCACATGAAGCTTTGCCTCTCAACTAATACTATGTTAACTAACCAAGCACATGCTATAAGTTATGAATGCTCATTCCAGTACAAAAGGAGTTATTATGAGTCAATTATCCAGTTAACCCCCCCCCCCCTTATTCTTGTTCATGCCTTTGACTTTTGGTGGGACGGGGCAGGTTAGTGAGATTGGTGCTGAGATAAACAAGGCATGGCTCAATTTTACTATATGGAAAGGGGGTTTGTGTTTCGTATCCACTTTCAGTGAAACACCTCACCTGACTAAATAGACACTTCCTTTGCTTGGGACTGCAGTTGCAACTCTGTGAATGAAATGTACAAATCAATGTCTGAAAATAATGGTCTGATGTTTTAAGTTAAGACATTTAATTTTGTCTGCCATGAGTTAATTTAGATGTGCATGCTGTAGACTTGCTTTCAATGGTGCGAAAAAACCTAGAGTTTCTTTTGTTTCCGAAAAGGAGAGTAACCTATGATTGATCTTAATAGAGGCCAATTTTCTTGGCTCAAACTCAGCATACATCATGTACTAATACTGGTAACGCTATGCACCAGAGTGAGGCAAGAATGGAGAAAGACTTAACATTGACTGCATACATAGTGTAAATTATGCTTACCAGTTCTATTGATGCCAATTTTTGTAATAACTATAACAATCATTGTGAGAATTCCTATCCTTGACGAGTCCTTTTTCTCTCCTTCAAATCTTCACACTCAATGGAACAAAAATGTCCTCTCATACTGTCCATATTAAAACTTTTGTACATTTCTTTTTCTTGGTCTTAAATTGAAAATCGGAGCATCTGAATGACAACATTTCACTGTATACAGAAGCACTTTTGTTAAAGTTGTGACATTTTCACTTTTCTTTTTTTTTTTTTTTTTTTTTCTTTTTTTTTTTTTCCTGCAATGATGTACAATAAATGTGATGTATTCGTGTGTGGCCACAAGTAAAAATGCAATTCAACAGAGATGGATTCCCTTTTCTCTTTCCATTAATATTATAGAGCTCTGCACCCTTATGTACCTTTTCACTTTTTGTATTTCATTTCAGTCTGTTGGTGTTCCACGGTGAGCTGGATGCAAGATAGATACTGTACTAAATTGTACTGTTATTGATTGAAAAATGTAATAAAAAGCTGTTTGAGATCTCCTATTGTTGTGTTGAATCCAGAAACTGCAGTGGATGGTCATTGTTTGGCGGGATGTTTTATGTAGCCCACACTCCATCCTACTGATGCATCATTGAGATGTAACCGCTTTGTGCATTGTGACTATTAGTAACACAAGGCTGATAGTGGTGAGGGCAACACATGACGGAAGCTGCAACACCAAATACATACAATCACCATAAGTCAATATTTTGTTTGTTGCTTCAAGCACAAGATTATTTTCTTAAAATAAATGTATACACATATATAGACAAATGTAAAAAGGTATTTCTGTAAATCACTCTTGTAATTAGTAATCTCGCAGCAAACATACTCCCAACAAAACACTGAAGAGTTGAATATAAATATTTTATTAATCCCAGAAACAAATGATTTGATATAACAGCTACTGTAAATTCTGACTTTAATTTGATGAATCAGTAATTCAGCATTGCTATTTATTAGTATTTAATCAGACCTAACACCAGAGATCGTATGTGTCACATTCTGAAAGCATTAAACTCCCCAAGTATTTTCTTTGTTGTCATATTTACCTCTGTATTTATTACTTAGCCATGTGGTATTACTTAATCTGTATTGCTTTATTTTAAAGTATTTATTCTGTAGAGAGCAACGCTACAAAGAATTTCCCTTCGGGTAAATGTTATTTAATTCTAAATTTCCCAGATATTTTGTCAGGATATTCATATACTTTTACACAATAAATATAGAATCTAATAATACGGATCATGATGGAATGAAACGAACCAGTTGACACGAGGACAAGCAAAAATAATTTTGCAAACCAGAAGTCAAAGAAATGTTCAAAATAAAAACACTAGGATTAAACAACAAACATTTAAAGAAGTAAACAACAACCGGAAGTACAACCAGCTGTTCTGCTCCCAACATCACAAAACAGCAGAGTCGACACCGCCCGAGTCACCTCAGCCTCTCCATGGTGATGCTTGAAACAATTGGCATGAGTTTATGTGAACTCTGAAATGTTGTTTATTTTTGTTTGCTCAGACTGTTACGATCTCCAGAGCTCATACAAACCGCCATTTTCCCGTCGACAACAAGAACCTACGAGCAGTTACCGGAAGCTGCAGTCCTGTGCTCGATTCGGGTCACACAACCCACTCTTTTTAAGGGGGGGGTACATATAATTAAAGGTCAAAAATAGATGTTACTATGTATTTTTACTTTCTATACGAACATTAACACGTTTCTAATTTTAATTATATTCATATTGTGATTTATTAAAAAGCGATGATCCAATAATTGTATGTTACGGACACATTTGTGACGCGATGTACCCCGTGTAGTGAAACCTTCCGCCCTGACGGTGACGTCGTGCTTCTCGGCTTAGATAATGCCATTTCGGTGGTCTTAATGGCGCTGCGAATGTCTTACCTCGTGGAGTGAAAACATTGACAGGCTGGGGTTTTTTTTTTCTTTCTATATCGTGTGTGGGACAAGTTGAACTCTGTGTTAACATTTTGTTCGGAAACTCTTTCTGCTGCGGGACGTTGTGAGCAGAAGTCACGCGGCGAGGTTCGTGCGCAGTTTTTCGCGGTTGTTGTCCGGTGTTGACGACGAGCATCCCGTCCGGCTGAACAAAGGAACCGCGAGGCCAGCGCACGCTCTTCACGGCGCATAGAGATTACTTAGTTTACGACGACATTTATACCAAGCAAACAAGCTTTGATAGTGTCGTCTTATAATAGCCGTGCTTCAAAGGTATACACCGTATTATATATACGAAATTAGCTGGACTCATCTTGTTAGCACGGTCGGCTAAAGGTTAGCCGTTGGGACAACTTTAGCGCAGTTTGTATCTGCACGCTTTTATTTATTTTTATTTAAGTTCCTTTGCGGAACAAAGATGGCAGAAGTGTACATTCGAGTAGCGGAGGAGGAGAACGAGGAGCCCATGGAGATCCCCTCCGAGGACGACGGCACCGTGTTGTTGTCCACCGTGGCGGCTCAGTTCCCAGGCGCCTGCGGCCTGCGCTTCCGGAGCCCGGTGTCCCAGTGCATGAGGGGCGTGCGGCTGGTGGAGGGGATCCTGCACGCGCCGGAGAACGGCTGGGGCAACGTGGTGTACGTTGTCAACTACCCCAAAGGTGAGACGGGAGGCAGGGGCTGTCGGCGTGCCCCTGGCAAAAGCGCATAAATTCAGACAGGTGGTCGGATGTAACGCTATTTATAATTCATGATGGAGCCTCGGCGCACTGGGAATAGAGACTGACAGGGTTGGTTGTGTCCACGCCCACATTTGTGGTCCACCGGAGCGCCATTTGTTTTTCCATTGCCCTTTAAGTTATTGATGCTTTTTAAAAGCTGCAAGACGTTTTCAACTGCTTCAGGAAACTGTCAGCCATAGTTGAAACGTCAATGTGGAGCACTTTACTGTCTGTCAGGCTGGTTGGAGTGCAGACGTACTACTTAGATTTAATATTGCAACATCTTCATGTATATACTAAACTATTAAGCTGCACCCAAGTGAAGCTTTCACGAATTTAATAGAATAGAGCAGGAATACTTGATTAAGCTCAGAGGAATTTTTTTTTTTTACAGCATTGCTCCACACAAGAGTATAATATAATGAATGGAAAGTTAGTATCTTAAATAAGACAGAATTAATATTGATTATGTAAAATGGTTTACTAATACCAGCCTGGCAAGAATGAAACAGAAAAACATGAAGTATGGATTTTCTGTGGTGGAAAATAGTACTAAGATTAAGGTTGTACTAAAATTTAAAACCAGTACCAGTTACACAGTACAGATAATTGTATTTTAGTGCTGCAAGTGTGTGTGGGTATATATATATAACAGAAACAAAGATTTAATATCCTTGTCTTTAGGATGCTAAATCCATTCACAAAATGACTGAAACAACACAAAATTAGGGCTTTATTTCTCAAACCATCTTATTAAACAAATGCTGTCACTACATAATGGAATAGAAATACGTCATTCATCCTATGTGGGAAATGCGTCTTGTCTCATTTGTGGTTGCATGTTATTCAAGTGAATATATTAAGAAATTTGCTGTGGTTTGTTCCCTCGATCTGATAACTTCATGGTTTAGTTTAACCCCCACTTTACATATAAACTGGCTCATTTTCACAATTGGTTTTAATCAAACAGAAAAAAGACGATCGTTGTTGACATGTTCCGCATTCTGTGTGTGTAAATTTTGCACTTTTGCAAATGTCTACAGTCGATCTCTCTATTGGCCATGTTCCGGACAACAAAAGAAAGATGGATGAAATTGATGCGTCTTCCGCTGTGAAGATGAAGAGAGGAGATATGAAGACGTCTGACCTGATTGTACTGGGTCTTCCCTGGAAAACGTCTGAACAGGACCTGAAAGACTACTTTGGCACCTTTGGTGAAGTCATTATGGTTCAGGTATGACACCACAAACATCCAGTGAAACACAAACTTCCACAAGATTTGGATTTATTGGCAAACTTGTATTCATTTCTGGTTTGTTGTTGTCCCCGCTCAGGTAAAGCGAGACGCCAAGACCGGCAACTCTAAAGGATTTGGGTTTGTGAGGTTCACGGAGTACGAGTCTCAAGAGAAGGTCATCTCCCAGCGCCATATGATCGATGGCAGATGGTGTGACTGCAAACTCCCCAATTCCAAGGTGAATATGGTAATATCCGAGTGTCAACACACCGGCCGTCATTGGAAACCCGTCTAACCCCCCCACCCCCACCCCTCTCTGTTTACAGCAAGGTCCAGATGAGCCACTGAGGAGCCGGAAAGTGTTTGTAGGTCGTTGCACGGAGGACATGACCACAGATGACCTCCGACAGTTCTTCATGCAGTATGGAGAAGTCACAGATGTCTTCATTCCCAAGCCGTTTCGTGCTTTTGCCTTCGTCACGTTTGCGGATGATCAGGTATCGTGTTGCATGCGCAGGAAGCACGGCGTGTCGTCAGCGGTGCCGATGCTTGCACGGCCCAGTTCATACTCTTCCTTGTCCTCCCCCCCCAGGTTGCCAGTTCTCTTTGTGGCGAAGACCTTATTATTAAAGGAGTCAGCGTTCACATCTCAAACGCAGAGCCCAAGCACGGCAATAGGCAGTTTGACCGCGCGACGCGGTTCGGGAATGGTTTTGGGGCCCAGGCGTTTGGCAGCAGCCGCAGCGGGTTAGGGAGCAGCAGTAACAGTAGTCTGGCTAACTTTGGCTCCTTCAGCCTGAACCCTGCCATGATGGCCGCCGCTCAGGCCGCCCTGCAGAGTAGCTGGGGCATGATGGGTATGCTGGCTAGCCAGCAGCAGACGTCCACCTCGGGGGGTAGCACCACCGGGACGACGTCCAGCAGGGACCAGAGTCAGTCTTTCAGTACAGGCAACAGCAACTACGGCACCAGCTCGGCGAGCCTGGGCTGGGGGACGGGGTCAAACTCCACGACCAGCGGCGGGGGCTTTAGCTCAGGGTTTGGGTCCAGCATGGAGTCAAAGTCGTCTGGGTGGGGTATGTAAGTTAAAAGTGTTTGTATGGTAAGTATTGTGAGAAAGATTTGAGTCTTTTCGAAGTTTATTTCTGGTGTTAATGTGTACCTGAGAACTTAACACTTTAGTGCAAGATGTTTTGTACATTTTGAGAAACAAAACAAAACAAAAACAAAAAAAATGCTAAAGATTTAATTTAGGGAGTGTTGAAGTGACTTGTTTACCAGGATGTCTGACTAAAGTGCTATTTTTGACGTCTCATTTTGTTTGTATCCATTTCAACTGGATTCTCTAATGCATGTATTGTGAAATGTGACAGCCTTTTTTTCTTTTTTCTTTTTTTGGAAAATGCATGAATGTCTGTGGCTCACAATTATCCGGCTTTGTCATCAACCCAAAAGGCAATCATGCATTGAGAAGAATCTGGTTGAAACCTTAAATGTTTTAAGTGCAACTTTTATTTGCAAGTCAAAAAGTTATGTGGAAACAGCCTTCATTGAAATCTCTTCTGCAGTTGACCTCTCTTCCATTTTCCCGTGAGGAAGTTCCTCTTTGGCAGCATTCTTGGGCTGATATCGGTATCATTCTCCCTCTTCCCACCTGTAAATGCTATGCCATCAAACAACGGCTTCACTCCGCATGTTCTAAAAGACGGTGGGTGTTTTCACTTTTATCCACATTTAAAAAAAAAAACAAAACAAAAAAAATGGAAAGAACTGCGCAACTGACATTTTAAGAACTGATGAGTGCGATTGAGGATGGCTTGTGACGAAGAGTGAAGAGATGAGTGAGCGAACGGAGACGCGCGTGAAACGGACTGGTTGTGCGATGTAAGAGCCCGATTCTGACTGCTTTCTGAGTGTGTGAGTGGAAGCAACAAGCTCCCTAACATGGACATTCTAGAATTAGTACTTCCAAGATTTTTTTTGATTTTTTTTCTCCCCTCCCTCCCTCCCCACCTCCGTATCTTTCCCAGCCCCTCCCTCCCTCCCTCTTCCCCCCCTCCCTCCACTCTTTAAGTGCAGAAATATCAAACTGTAGTGGAATGTTGTGATGACTATTTGTATTGCTTATACTCTTGATTTGAATGCTGTATGGTGTGTGCTTTCATGTTAACGATCTGATTTTGTAAGTGTGTATTTGATGTGGATGACACCTGCTGAAGACTCTGGGGGACGTGAGTGATGGTGTGAGAACGTGGAGTGGTGTGTCCCAATGTCCCCTTCCCCCCAGTAGCTTCCCTTGTTTGTGAGGTGGTTTAAAAAAAAAAAAAAAACATGTCAAATGAAGGGAGTTCTTCTAATAAAGTTCATTTGAATATATGCTTAGCTGATACTAAGAGTCAATTTGTCGAATCAAAAGCATCTAATTCGATTCACATATTTAGGGACCTTGGGCTCTGCTGGTCGAGGTCTCCGTTTGAACCCCGACCGAAGTCTGTTCTGAAGGACGAAGACGGAAGTTTCCAACACTTTGAGTGTGTGACGTGGTGGTAGTACCTGTCTTCTTTGCTGCTTCTTGATTCTTCTCTGGTCATTCACAGCTGCTTCTAACTTGGCAGGTGGTTAACTGATGCTGAAACTGATACTGGGATTCTTCTGGCCATTTTAACTCCTAAACTTTCCACCAGTGTAACATCTTATGTCAATTTAGATTAAAAAAAACAAAAAAAACTCACATAGAAACAACACGTGTTCTTTTGGCTTTAGAAAGCTCTTCAAACACAAGATACTTTAATTTGACAGTAGTTTGAACGGATTTGCTCTGGAAACGACAAAAGGAGCGTTACAGAGCTCCGATGTAACGACGCCATGCCGTCGTCTTGAACTTTCTCAGATTTAGGTTTGTCATGTATGAGTTGATGTTAGAACGCCGGGTGGCGGTAAGACACTCGAGGCTCGTCTTGTGTCCTGTCATTCTCTGCTCTCCTCCTCCTCCTCCGTGTCTTTGCTCTTCCTCCTCTTCTTTTTCAAGTCCCTCTGCTCCTGGGTTATCGCCTCACTTTTCTTTTGTATGTGGTTGAACTGAAACAAATAAAAGTGAAATTAAAACTCTGCATTTGCTGTCTTCTGTCAAAGAAACATCCACACACACGGGTTAATATTTACTCATTCCCAGTGTTTAAGTTATTTTGAGGAATTGTAGACGACTCACCAGGGCTGTGCTGCGACGGGCTAAGAGTTTAACATCCTCAGTAGACACTGTAGATCTTTTACCATGTCTGAAATTAAAATTAAGAGTGTAAATAGTTTTTTCCCCTCAATTGGCAGGGTTCATTTGCTACTAGTTACCTTGAAAAGGCCTCCAGGTCTTTGGCAAATACGTCTAAAGGAAAAAAAAACGCCTGCATTAAGATGGATGGATAATTACTTTATTCATCCCCTAAGGGAAATTGTTTTGTTGCAGCAATCTGGTACATACGAATATTATAAAATACAATAGAATAGAAATAAAAGTAAAAATATCTGGGTATAAGACAAAGTAAAACACAGAACGGGACAACGAATGATTTTCTCTATTGAATGCTGAAAATGATGAAGAAAAAAAACATTGGGAGAAAAATGTTATATAAACATCCGGTCTGGTCCCAATATACACAGGGTGGGTCTTAACTTTATGTAAATACTAGCATTGATAAATGTTCTTTCCTTTTCTTGCCATTATTGGTATTTTATCGATTACCATTGTTGGTATGTGTTATTTTATTGCTGTATGATTTATTCAATATTGTGTTGAGATGATTGCAGATGATTCAGTTTTGAATCCTTACTTACAGAAAACATTGGGATTAAACACATTTTCTTCTTACCACCCCCTTACAAGCAAAACTGGAGCTTTCTCTTCTGTTCAAGCTCACATTTTATGTTGAATATGAACTGTTTGTTTTTGTTTGCCTGAAATAAATAAATAAACAAACTGCGAGAAAACCAGTGTGTTTGGAGTTTTCAAGAAGACAATATAGAATAACAATGGGGTAATTAAACACACATACACATACATGCAGAGTAATAAGAAGTTTTTCTCTCGAGATTCCTGCTGCCATTCAACCCAGAAGTGGAGCACCAGGGAGCAGAAGAGAGACTCACCACACTGCCTGTAGGCGGTTTCAGCTATGGCCGCTATAACCTGTCGACTGAAGACCCTCTCGTGTTGATTTCCGATCTTCTGACACATCCGACCCACGGTGTAGTGCAGAGCCGCCTTCAACCTCTGGAAATAACCAGTAACCATCAGATGACACGACGTAAAGATTTTTTTTCCAGTGACGGTTCTTACACTTAAAACAGCCGTTCGAGAGAAGAGAGTGTGTCGATATGATTTACGTCTCATGATCAAAATAAAACTCCAACCTGACGTGTTTCGTCTGCGTCAGTCGACATTTTGCTCTCAAACAAGCGGAGCTTCACAAAGAGAGGCGAACACGTCTTATCGGCTGTTTTCCAAAAGGTGAAATGTGTCTGACAAAGTAAATAAGTGTGCGATTCGAGAAAAGTAAATTTCGCGGCAAATCTTTTCTTCGTCTACTTCCGGGTTACGCTTCGCCCCCGCGCTGCACTGCTGCCACCCACCGTTCACGGTGCTGGGAAAACAAAGTTACGACTTCAACTCGTCGTTTTGTCCAGATTCTGAAGTGAGGCGGTTCAGGTGACAACAGAAACGATGTCCACTTTTTTCTTCTTAAGATTTATGATTATTAAAAAAAAAAGTATATTATGCTAAAATTAAGTAAAATTATTAAGCTCAAAACAGACATGCCCTCTTCTAAGGATCCATCCATCTTAAAAAATGTACTAAAATGGAAAGAAGGCAAATAAAAGGGCTAAAACTGCTGCAGCTGCACAATACATCGAAACTACAAACACAGAAATTACTGAACACAATAGAAAATAATTGAGCTTACATCAACTAAAATGGAGACGACTTGAAGCTACAGTACACCAATGGAGATGATTTGCCTTATAAAAAGTTGAATGTGTGTTACTCAGCTCAAAGGCAATAAATACACTTTAAAAAAAAAACAATAGGTACTTGTGGCTACAATGCTTTGTTACAACAAAGAAATACTTTGTGTGTATAGATTATAGAGATAGATTTGAACGATTCGAGAGCAGAGGCGAAAGGTGAGACCAAACAACCTTCTTTAAAAGGGATGAAACCTGAAGCAGATCCAGACTCGGTTTGGCAGATAGCAGCTTCCTGCCGACGGTAAGGGAGTGAAAGAGAAAATGATAGGACAGAGAACAACCAGACAAGAGCCCATTTATCCACACGCTGCAGACTTCACATGTTCAACATCGATCATGAAGTTCTACAGTCAGAGACCCTGAAGTGGCCAGAGAGGACACACTGCAGAAGACAGACACTTTTATTTATTGATATGCAATCGGTGACAGGACTGAATGTTGAATAAAGCAAGAGGAGAAGCTCAAAGTTGTACAAAAAATGTTTTCCAACCCAGAGGCCGGTGCAGGAATTCATCAGTTCTCTGAACATGAACACTGATTCACATATTGTCACCCTCAACCTGAAAGGTAAAGTTTACACTCCAGTCATGGCTCTTTCTTTTTTTACCCAATTAATTTGGCTTTGGGAGAAAACGATGCTTGTTTGTTGCATTTGCTTCTTACCTGAAGATTGTCTAAAGAAAGCTCAAGCCAACACACTTCTCAGATTTATTGTCAGGTTTGAAGTTGTGATTAAAAAAAAAAAGTTTTGAAATCATATTTTTTCTCTTTTAAAGCAATGTGACTGAAGCGTCATCAAGTGGTCTTAACGAGGTACTACAATTTCTACTATAATTTATTATACAAGTTCAATATCATAGAAAATAGAACAACAAATGATCCAATCATACTCTCTTTATTATCACTGCAGCAGAAGGTGGATTTATTTAAAGCCTTACACGCGAAGCTTTTAATTTCTTTTAAATCAGGATTAAAGAGCCTTTTTGTAAACTTGCTTGCAGACTTGATCCTCGCAAGTGAGTTCCTGAAGAGAGAGAAAAGAAAAAAAAACATTTTAACAAAACATGAAATGATTAGAAAGCCTCTTTTGGCAGTTGCATGGTTAAGAGTTAGTGACTGAGCCTCTGCAGGCCGTGATGAGAGTGAAGTGTGTGTGCAGTCGCACCAGGTGAAGCTCGTCTCCCTGAACCCAGTGAGTCCAGCCTCGGTTCTTCTTTTCTCCTCTTTGAACACACACCAGCTTGTCATTGTTCCAGTTCACCACGCTCTGGTCGAACACAGGAATGAAACAGACTTTCTTCTGCATGACACAAACACTTTTTGCAGCTCGATTTGTATGAAGAGAAACCGTGGATCTTTGTTGTTTATATCCTGTTATATATTCGACTACGACCCCGTCGTATTCAGTATTTATTTTAGTCAAACTCGTTACCTGGCAGGTCCGGTTGTCCAGGCCTTTCGTCACGTCTTCGAATTCTTCTCCGACTTTGAAGGAAGACTCATAATTTCTGAAGGTTGTGACCGTCTGGATTGAGAAAGAGTCTCCGTCTTGCTTAATCACTTTCTGAGGCTTCAACCTGGCGGCAATCTTACGCGTTGCAAAATCGATGCCTGCATGTCAAAATAGGAGGAACGTGAGAAAAAGACAATCGCCACATTGACTTTTCTTTGTCTTTATCTGAAGGCCATTAAAAGCACACAAAAAAAAAGACAAATAACATGTTTCAACGCCAATCGTTACAACCACTCATTATAAATTCCTTCACAACACCTCGAATTAAATTCCCCACAAAAAGATTTGCTGAAATAATCACAGACACTCACCAAGGGCGACCATGTAGCCCTCAGAGTTCACGCTGCTGACCAGGTTCCAGGCCCCGCCGAGGTGGACTGACATGTCTGGAGTCGTCGATCTGGGTCTCTGGAGGAACTGAGCTGGACGAGAATCAGCTGCCAGCAGATCTGTGAGCTGTCTTATTGTGTGTCAATGTGGGGCAGGGGTGACTTCATGTTTGTTCCACTCAGAGGAGAGTGCTGCTGCTGGCGGGGGTGGAGTGGAGGATCTGGCAGGATATGAGGAAGTTACTGTGTTCCTGATCTATTTTTTAAAATAAAGATGGCAAACGTCCACACATTTTTCACTTAAGTAGAAGCAAAGGTTACTGCTGGGGCTATAGTGGGTTAAAAGTAAAATTATACATGTCAGAGTTGAACGTTTCAGACTCTGGAATCGACTACTTAGTATTAGATTCAAATATGTGGAGTTGAAGGAGGTCTCAAGGGTTTCAAGTTCAAATATTGTCTCTGAAAAAAGAATATTGATAAGGAATGCATCATGTTCATCACCAGTGATTAATTAGTGACACGTTCCTCTCATGTGACCTCTTTTTTCAATAACAAGTAATCGTGACTATTCCCAAACCAGTAATCAGATTAAAGTCATCACTAAGCTTCATTATTGCGCCAAGAACACGACAGCAGAGATGTTACACTACTTATTGTAATTTTCTTGAGTAAAAGCCCCTTTTTCAATTAATTAAAGAATTTATTTCTCCCCACCGGAACAATTTAAAAGTCACATCAAGCAGGTAGTGCAAATAAATAAATAGATAGATAAATAATGCAACTACATCACCACTTAAATAAATACCAGTAATAATAAAAATCTGATAATAAAGTCAGATATAAATACGATAAAGAATGTAGGTCAAAGGTTAAAATATGTATCAGCAGGCGGCTCGGCAGTGATCAGCAGAGTTTTTGGTAAATATATTTGAAAGATATACAGAACAATAACGAGAAGTTAATCATAGTGAAACACTATGATATATGACACTATATAACACGCTCCTCAGATTTCCTGTTCAGATGTGAGCTTTGCGTCTCCTTCACATTCAGGCATTTGATTGCAGTTTGTTCTGCTTTCAAAGAAGACAACATGCAGCCAAACCGTCTGTGAGTGTGGGCAGCGTGTAATCCTACCCGTCCTCCTCATGTTAACGCTCAGCACAACACGTGCAGCCACCGCCAACGCCAAACGACGGCACCAAGTCCGCCTGATGTGCAGCAGCCATGTTTCTGTACACGCTCATCCTGATGGCGCATCGCAGCAGCAGATGGATGCCAAAAAACCAAAGGGTGAAATTGTAAGTACTGCTGTAGATAGAGGTTTATTGTAAATATTTGCATTTTTGCGGCTGAAGTTTTATACTTGTATTGATGTTTCATCCGATCCCGCAGTCAAATAGTGAATGCGGTGTTCACGGCGGCCATCCTGGGTCCTCAGTTCTACGTCATGGGAAGGTAAGTGGGTCAAGTCATATGGTCACTCGTGTGAGCGAGGACGTGTCTGACGGTCTGTTCTGATAAAAGGCCCAGATCGTCCAGATACTGCAGGCAGCCCCTCCTGAACAATCTCTCAGCCTCCGTCGCCTTGTCCTTCATAGCTTCTGGTGGGTTTGATCAGAACAGACGAGCTCGGAAGAAGAGGCGGCCGCAGTTGAACCAGAGTTTCAACATGAACATCATCTTGTGTCCCAAGGCTTTTCTGTGGTTTTCACACTGGTGGACCCGGTTCCTCAGGGCTTGTGGGCCGCCTGTCATGTGTTTGGCCTGCTGTCATGTGGACACGGACTGTGTACGGCCATCCTGACTCTCACGGCAGCTGCATGCGTAAGGAAATATAAAATCATACAAGATGAAATAATAAATACATTGCATCACTTCAAATAAACAAATAATGAACTCTCTGGATTCCCACAGGTCAAAACCACCCCGGAGCTGTACTACATGTCTGTCGCTCTGACCGTTTCCTTTGCCTTCAGTGCAGGTGAAGAGCAGCCCCCCTCTTGCACACATTGGAGCATTTACACATGAATTCTCGCTCTCAAGTGAGTCACACCTGCTTGTGTCTGTTTAGGATTTCACATGGTGAGAGGAGGCCTCTGGCTGACCAAACGGTGGCCTGGGTCGGAGTCCAGCAGGAACAATGAGTGATAGAACAGCCCAGCTGCCCCCGCTGACATGCGATCCCGCTCGTATAAAGAATTCATGAGGGTTTTCATGCCACCAGCGGGCCGGTAACTTTAAACCGCCAGGAGGAAGAGAGCGGGCAGGTGACTTAATCCCAGCTCACATTTTAATGCTCGACTTCAGAAAAACAGATGTGTCGTCTGTTTGAACTGTCGGACTTTTATTATATTGGGGGCAAACTGTTACACGTGTTTCATGGAGCTGTGAGGGAGAAAGCTTTTCACACAGCGGTTTTCACACGACGACGCAGAGGGCTGCACAGCGCACCGAAAGTGGTATCTTCATTCAACGGACTCGAGCAGGAAAGCTGAAAATACACTTCCTAATTAATATTACCAGCATTTCCCGTTTGTATGAATAATATACTAAAAAAAAAACCCAAAAAACTATCACAACAGATGAGCACCACATACAAGACAGTCATTTCTAGGTGCTTTTAACAGAGATAAACCAAGAAATAGGAGCAGTATTTAAAGTGTTGGAGCTAAATCTGGATCTCAAAAGAAGTTATTAAGCCTATCTTATAATAGGGAAGTCAAGCTGGCGGATCAGAGGGTCCAGTGTGGCCCACAGAGTCGTGTTGCAAAGTTAAAGTAACTGCTGTTCTTAAATTGTCCACTGGGGGAGAAATAATCTGAGGGCAGAGAAAAGGATTCAGACCTGAGAGCCAGAGTGGATCAGCAGATGGCAGCAATGCTTGTAGTCGAGGAAGCAGTGAAAGTGACTAATAGTGATTAAAAGTGAACCCTCAGACTCCTACGTTTTGAAAACCCCTGTGTCAAATGAAAAAAAAAAAAAAAGGTAACTGGAAAATGGCTCTTAAATGAAAAAAGGAACTGAAACAGTGCAATTATTAACAGTTTCAACCGTTTATTTTTTAATCTTGACTCAAGACTGCCAGATCTGAACGTCCGATAAGTCACGACCACACATTGATCTGTAAACCAGCTTAAAACATTCCATTATAAATGGTATGGTAAAGAAAGCTAAGACTGCAAAATGCAATTGTGCGGGTGAAGAAATTCTATCCTCGTAAAACAGGAATGTGTTTTGTGTGGCATTAGTGATGATTAAGCCACTTCATACATGTATATGAGAAGACAGTAACAACGAACAAGTCTGAGACATTTTGCTTTTATTTAAAGGGAGTCTTCAATCAGTAAAATATAAATATGTTTTACACTTCACAGATATGAATGAAGTAAGATACAGCTTTCACTGGGCCTTCCTGTAGTCGTATGATGACAACAGTCAACAATCACTGTTTACATGGACTTTAGTATCATGGAATGAACAACAGAGAAATTGTGTTTATGTTCCTAGTATATCTGAGAAAATCAATATTATACTATCATTATTGGAAGTTTGATTCAGCTTTGACATTTTTATAGCTGCCTTCATTTCTGGAGCACTTGGGTGAGTAGTGAGCTGTCGAAATCTAAATATATATAAAAATGGATACTCCAGTCCATGCAAACACTAAATGGGGGGAAAAAAATACAATCAAGGAAAGCAGACTTTATCCGCGCATTTACCTGAGATCTTTTTTTTTTTTAAATTTGACACATACAAACACGTTAAGCCTGTAATAACATTAATGTGCCGACGTTCAGCACCAGATCAGTGCATCATGTGCACTTTATCACGAGTCCTGTGAATTGCATTAGTCTCCTTCATTCATTAGCTTTCCACTTCTTTCACACTTCATATGGCTTTTAAGAAGCTTATATATATATTTCTCACACACAAAAATATCAAAGTTTCAGTAAATCATTACAGTTGATGAATGCTGGAAAAATCCAGCGTGGTTGACAGCAGTCGTATGGAAAAAACAACTTTACAACGTTATGTACATTTCCCACATAAATCCATCAACAAACAAAACATTGTACAAGAACACAATCCATCAGTCTTTCTTAAGAAGTGCTGTGAGCATAATTAAGGCCCTGTTTACACGACGGCGATTATGAGTCTATCCGCAAAACTTTATTCACTTTTGGGGGGGGGGGGGGTCCGTTTACACGGCACCGTGGAAAGGTGGAAAGATTCTTTCACAGTTGCTATTCCCTCCTGCAGACTGCCGGAGGCTACAGTGTTCCTGTGCGCGCAACTCTCCCCTTCCATCCCTTGTAAACAAACATGGCGGTGGTATTATTCGCGGTCTGTATTCTAGTTTTATCATCCATATCAGTAGTTTTATAGTTGAGACTCACCCCTGATAGCATCCGATGCGTCATCAGTCCATGTGGATGTCAGGTGCTCTCCATTTTCTTCATGTTTATAGCGTTTCATTACAACATCAAGCAACAGCACCCTCCTGTGGCCCGGCATACTAACTACATCATTGTCCTTGTGTCCGCTACTGCAGTATAAACACCCCCCACCCCTTTTTTAAAAAATGGATTTGGTGTGGTCACGTGAAACGTTGTCGTGTAAACAGGGCCTAAATGTCTGTTGGAAAATGAATCTGCATTTCTCTCGCAGGAATCTTCATGTTAAACGGGTTTGTATTTCACGGTAGTAAAAACTGGTGCTTCTCAATGAGTTGATCCATAAAGCAGCAGACTCACTGAAATAACGTCAAAGACATTTGTGTGATTAAGGCCGAGTGACATTCGCTCCCTATCCTATAAGTGCATCGTAGTCTATGTACCAAATCAGCGTGCCGTGAGTGGGCTTCACCCCCGTGACGGGCCATTTGTCTGGATTGTCCTTCACTCGGCTCAGCTGAGTGATGAGCTCATGCTTTCCTTTGCCCATCACCATCAGCGCCACCCTGTGGGCTCGGTTGATGGCATTAAAAGTCAGGCTCATTCGCCGGTGAGGCTTGAGGGGGCTCTCGGTGAGGGCCACCATGCTCTGCCTGAGCTCTTTCACTCTGCTCCCGGGGAACATGGAGGCCGTGTGGCCGTCGTAGCCCACGCCCAGCAGCACGAAGTGGAAGCTGGAGCCGTTGACGGCCGCGCTGAGCTCCTTCTCGTACAGCAGTGCCCCACCGTCCTCCTCCACGCACAGACGCTGGTTGAGCTGCACGGGCATGGGGTGGATGTTGTAGTACGGGATCCTCACGTGCTGCAGGAGCTGGTCGTGCAGGCTACGGAAGTTGGAGTCCGATTCGGTTGGCGGGACGCAGCGCTCGTCCACCATCCACACGTGGGTTTCCCTCCAGGGGAAGGAGAAGTGGTGCAGGACCAGCCTTTGGAACAGGGCGATGGGGGTCGAGCCACCGGACAGGGCCAGATGGAAAACGCCTTCCCTCTGCACAGCCGCCTCCGCCGCCTCCTGCAGGTCTGCGGCGAGCCGCTGGACGAGCTCCTCGGCCCAGGCCGACACCATTTCGGCGCTGCGGAATTTACCTTGCACCACCTGGAAATCGTTGGTGGAGGAGTGGCCCGCCTGATCCGGGCTGATTATCACCACCTTGCTGTTGAAGCTGATCTCCTTCCCTGTCAAATGGACGTCAAGCATGCCCCCGTTGTCGGCTCCGCCGGGGTAGATGCGGGGAAAAGCGGCGGTCAAGCTACTGAGCAGTGGCGTCCACATGCTCCAGGAGGCTAACAAGTTGTCCGTACCGATGAAACTGTTTTTACGCCCGGCGAAAATGTGAGCGATGAGTTCTGCATAAGCTTCCCTTTGCTCAGTCGGGGTCTGCACGTAGTAGTCTGTAATAGGCGAACCTAAAACACTTACGTCCCTGTGCTCCGTTACTTCCTTCCAATCGGCGTCCGTCTGAGCGGGCTTGAATAGATTCTTACTGACGAGAATTGCAGGGTACTGAAGGCTGCCGTGGCCAAAGTAGAAAACTATCTGTTTGGGTTTGCAGTGAGCGCCGTCGCCATTCTGAAGGCAAAACATGTCGTTCTTGAAAAGTATGCGCGCGTATCCCACCCGCTCATCCAGCATCTTCCCCGAGGTCAGGAGAATTGGGACGCCCTCGTAGCGAGCGTCGCAGACGTGCGCCAGTACCGCTGAAGCACAGAATCATACAAGGACATCATTGACAGATTTAAATCAAGTTTCTATTACTGCAGAAACTTCACACTTAGTAGTGTGAATGCATGGCATTCACACTCTTGAGATTCAAACCTTTATTATTATGGTTATTATTATTCTGTTTATTCTGTACGTTTTTCGAAACGCTTAAACTTTTTCAAAAAGTTGCAATTTTCAAAAAGTTGCACAAGTTTCAAAAAGTTGCACAATTTTCAGAAAGTTGCTCAATTTTCAAAAAGTTGAAAAAGTTTAAACTCTCACTCCACACCAGAGACAGGCCGCCAGGACAAAGCATTACAGTTTGCCAGCAGCATTCACACCATCATGCATTTGCCGCGGGAAATGCAGATCATCTAGTCTCTTCTTTGCTTTGGTCTGCTTGTTTAAAAAAGGTTTATCTCATCAAAACATTAAAAACAACACATAATTAAATATGGCTAGAATGAGCTTTTTCTCTCTCAGGTCAAAGTACTACTCATTGTTTGCCATGTCAATTTGGTTTTTGAACTCGACAAGAAAGAAACAGAGTAAATAGATGGCGACACTCACCTGCAAATGTTGGCGTGAGACTGACATGATCCTGTGTCTTATTCAACTCCTGCTGCACCTCCGATTTGTAAGCTTGGTACTGACCGACCACGGCTTGGCTCTTTCCTAAAGGCAGCAGCGAGCGGAACATCTGCAGCTTGTTTTGCTGAACCTCCTCGATGCTGCTCACGTTGGCGGGGGGCCTCATGGTCAGCAGCAGCAGGACCTCGGTCAGGTGGTTCTGCAGGACGTCCCGGATCACCCCGTACTGGTCATAGAAGGCAATGCGGCCTTTGGGAAGACACAAGAGGGGGGGGGGGGGGGGGTGAGTCACTTTTCAACATCTCAGGACAGTTTGATTTCAACTGATGGAGCTTTAAGTCACCTTTAACATCAAGAGTTTCTTTTAGCACGATTTCTATTCTCTCGATGTGGTGCTTGTTCCAGATAGGATCCAGAGAGTTTTGGTTCTCTTTCCTGAATGGAAGTATCCTTGAAATCACCTTTTGTTCAAAACAAGAAAATAAAATAAAATAATACAGACTGTGAAATGAAACGTTTTGGTTTGTAGAGGGCACACACGTGTTTGCGAGCGTTTCCTCACCTGCTTCCCCAGATAGTGGTCAATTCTGTACATCTCTTCCTCCCTCAGGGTGGTGGCGAGCTGCGCTGCGAGCGCATGAGCGCTCTGGAGGTCATGTCCAAAAGGCTTCTCCAGCACCACGCGCAGCCAAGCCCCACCGGCTGGCCTGCAACAGTTGCTAATCTTTTCGGCGATGTCTGCGTACGCAAAGGCCGGGACTGACAGGTAGAAAAGCCTCCCCGCCTCGCTCATTCCCTCCTCCAGAAGCTGTTGCTCGATGTGTTGGGCCAGGCCCCGGTAATCCTCCGAGGTTTTCAGCTGCCGGTACTGCGAGAGGCGCAGGAACTGCTCCTTCAGCAGAGCGCAGCGCTCCGGGGACGAGTCCCCCGGGCAGGACACCCCCTTCAGGATGTCAAAGAAGACCGGCTTGGCGCTGTCGGCGGGCGTCAGCCCTCCGCCGTAGAACGAGAAGGTGGTTCCGCTGCCGGCCTGGGCGGCATACAGCTGGAAGAAGCCCTGCCACAGGTATTTCTTGGCCAGGTCGCCCGTGCCTCCCAGGACGACCACGGAGACGTGGCCGGCGGTCTGAGCCTCCTGTCTCGCCTCGCCCCGTCCCCCCGGGGCACACAGGGCGACCAGGAGCACCAACAAAGTCACAACCATCCTCTGGTCCTACTGGTCCAAACCCTGTGTTAATAACCAACACAGGAGAGGCAGTCAGAGAGCAGCCGAGAACTAAATACCACAGAATGAACCTGAAAGAGTGAAGGACTTGAAATAACACTGGAGCTCATTACTGATCTGAACACAAAGGTCAGATTCACCATTATAACATCCCTAATGACAAGCAGTGACGGCAACAATAATTAAATTATCCGGCCAGCAAGATATCATCTCTATAACTTTTAACATTCAGATTTAGAAAAATTCTAATATTTCTCCACAGTAATTGTATGAAAATACAACTTGAGGTTGTTTTCAGCTGCACTGCAGGTTGTAAGTTGTTTATATTTCAGATATCATCCGACAAACGTTTACATTCAGACAGTATTTGGCAAAACCTGTTTAACAATCAAACAGATATAATCAAATGCTGTAACAATAGATTTCTTATCTCTTCTTTAAAAAAAACTCTGAATGTTTGATAAAAAAAACGTACTCTTACAAAACTAATTAATCCAGCGACCAAATGAATTGTGAACCCTTTGATCATTTCAAATCTAAATTGTAATCTAGCAAACAACATTGAAATGATAACAGTTCTTATAATACTTCACAAAATGCCAAAATACTAAAATTAGACAAGACAGAAACCTACTCTGATGCTATGAACGGTCAACAACCACAATGCAAAGTATAGATACCTTCAAAAACATAAAAAAAAAAAAAGATAAATTACTTGTTAAAGCCTCCACCGTTTCCAGAGCCAGTGGAACCGTCAAGAGCGCGGTGGAACACTGAGCGCTGGCGGAGCAGGAGCTCAGACTTTGGACTTTGCTTGGGGGGGCGTTCCTACGACAAGAGTCGCGCTTGTTCTGGGAAAACCCCAACAGTTTACTGGTGATTTTGCAAGGACCTAAATTTGTTTTTTGAGAAAGATGGGAAAGGCCAATCTGGAAAAATCAATAGTTTGTTTTTTTTTCTATCTATTTAGTTACAACCTGATTCACCTTTCAGCTGCACACTGGTCCAAACGCCTTCCATATTTCATTCTATTCATATTTTGTGAAAGAAGTGATTGTTAGTATTTTGGGGGAAGAATAATACAGGATAAAACTTAATGAAACTAAATAAAGGTCGGATGAAGCAGATCACATCCTTAGTATAACTATCTTAGGATCATTTACCATAGTTACTATTAGCATCTGAGTCAGGAAACAATAATATATATATATATATATATATATGTCAACATGAGAAAAATCAAAGCTGTTAATTCAATGATCTAAAATCCAAAATGTATATTTGAGGATAATCTTACTAGGGATGCATCGATCCACATTTTTTCATTTCCAATTTGATCCCAATACCTGAATGTGGATATCTGCCGATACCGATACTACTCCGATACCAGAGCACCGTTTAATTTAATATTATTATTAGTGTTGATTTTATATGAGGCTGTAATAAACTCCATTCGAATGTATGCATGTCTGCTGCAATAAGGCAACTTGAGGTTAGTATAGAAAAGGAAGCAGTGCAAACTATTTTTGTTCCATTTGGACGATGTGGTGTTCTGCATGCCACCATCTCATAATAAACTTGTTGTATCTTTAAAACCTCAGAATCATTTTATTAATCCCTTGGGGGAATTCTTTAGCAACGCAGCACAAACGATGCATACTTTATCTGGCTTTATCCTTTTTAACTTACTTCTGTCTTTGTTATGACTGAATCAGACTACTGACTCACTTCACATTGGTGTTTGGATTTTTATTACAAATAAACTGAAATTCACAATGTTGAATATCCAACAAAATCTACTGCACACCGATTCATTTCTTCAATGATATTTGCATTCAAATAAAAAGTATTTATGACGACTTTGCGTTAGCAGACGTGCAGCTGGAAATCGGTGTCGGTATGATACAGCAGATTAATTATAGAGGACGTTCGATTTATCACGTTCCTCCAGGGAGACTGAATTTTTGTTCCCGGTGAACAGAACGCCCACAGAACGAAACTTGTTTTACAAGTGAGCGCAACATCTGGAATCCCAGCAGTCATGTTTACACAGTGGCAATACAAACAGCGACGGCCAGCGCTGACCAGTTTGATCCCTGATTCACTTTGTCAGCAGGCAGGACCTGTTATTACAGCGCGCGTCAGGATAATAAAGATGGACAACATCCTTAACCACAGACAGCTGGAATACACTGTGCCCCGGTTGGAAAATTACAGGCTACTTGTATTTTTTTTTTTTTTTTTTTTTGGTAATAAGCTAAGTAATCCTTTTTTTTTTCCAGTCACAGGCTGTTTTCAGCACAGGTATCTTCCTTCTCGCGGCATTTACGCTCCATATCAACTGATCTATTCAGAAAATGTGCCATGAATTAAAAGAAAAAAAGGAAAAGAAGATATCTCCACTTTTTCCCCTGCACAGAAAGGACTCGCTTCCGAACTTCAACTGATCCCCGACCACAAAAGTTACACGCTCGTTTCTCGGAGTTTCTCTGCGTCAGTCGGCGACTCCAGCTTCCCGGGAAAGACCGCACCGATCAGACTCGTTGCCCACATGTTACAAAGATGACTTATTCCAACATCCGAGTCCCAACTGCGTTTTTGCGGCCAGATTCATAACAGCTAATAAGTGTTCAGTCAGCATGCACGAGGATGTTAAAGGTTCTCACTCATGACTGCGTAAAACTGACGATTCCTTTCAACGATCCAGGACTGTGACGAATCACATCAGTCATCAGTCTGCAGAATAAGTGACTTTCATTCACAATGAAACCTTAAGCATGAGCAGCATTTTATTAACTGACCGCACATAATGAGAATATAATTTAGGTTTTAAAAATATTACAATCGGACTGACCAATTTGGATCATCTGTTCATAATATTTACGGCGTGCCGATTCTGGTGTCTGAAAGTCACTAAACTGAAAATAATCAATACTTGTTGAATCCCTTTGGGGGAATTCGTTTTCCACTTTGACCCGATGGCGAGGGTCGAGGGCTGCGGCCACACGTCGGCACTCTGTCCACAGTTGGGATCAAACCTGGGAACTTCCAATCCCAAGTCAGCCTCGCTGACCTCTAGACATCCACCGTCACACTGCATCCTCCAATGTGACTGTGCAAAACAACAAACAGTGTAATCGTACGCACCCAGCAAACTGCAGCAAAGTCTTCAATGCAAGTATAGAAGAGTGTTAGGGCCACTCATGACAAAAAAAAAAAAAAAAAAATATGAGGTACATTTTTTTTATATCATTTACTTTGAGGGAAAAAAAAGTTTGTTTTTGTTTTTGTTTTTTTTTCTTCCCAAAATACATTTCATTAGGAGGTAGAGCAGAGCAATACAGCATCATTTCACACACACAAGTTAAATAAAAGTGTACCTTTGAGATGCTTTGCAGTTTAACAAAGAAATTAATAATAATCATCAGCATCCTTTTGTCATTTTATATATTAAATATTATATTTATATGGCCCAAAAGAAAGACCCCACCCCCTTCATGCACTTAAAAAAATGGCTAAAATCCAAATTGTAAATGTCTCCTCTGGTCCATCTCTAATCACTTCCCCCTTGGGGGCCCAAATAATCACAGAATTCTGAAAGATTTTACAAAGGGTTTATTTGTTCTCCGATAATCAATTCTATATAGGAGACCTGGTGACACAAGTCTTTTTAAACCTTCATTATGTATATGTTTTCATGGTTGCCTAGTGGTAGAACTCACATCGCCCACGCATCCGGCTCGGGTTCAGTTTCTGACCAACGTGCAAATTCCTTGAAAAGATCCCTCATATATATGTTTAGTATTTTAAAGACACAATTTCGTTTCTTCTTTTTTAGCTCGACATTTTCAGTGAGCGCTCAAGCACCAGAGCTCCCCGGGATCGGTGTAACTGTCGAGGCATTTTGCAGAAGCAGTCACATGCAGTGGCTATTTAATAAAAAAAAATTTTAAGTACATAATGAAAGACAAAAATCTCCACACTGACTTTTGACTTTTTTCTTCAAGTGCATGATGGGAAGAAAAAAAAATCTACCTCCTATATTTTTGTTTCCTTAGGAGTAGTCCTAATTACTGATACAGATCTTAAATTAGGGTTAATTAAAAAAGACAGGGCCCCACCAACACTTTCAAATCATGTTTCGCTCCTTATTCAAACAGCTTACATATGATGTGTTTTTTGGTTGTATTTTGTGTGTCTGTTTACACGACAGCGGTGCTCGGAGCCACTGAAAACACAACTTCTGAGAACGGCTTCCAAGGTGGAACTTTTTGACTCCGTCAACATGCAAAGGGAGAAAATGACAATTTATTCAAACGCTTGTGCTCCACCCCATGGAGACGATGGACAGTCATGCGCCCCACAGGTGTAGTAAAGTTCTTCTGCACGTGCAAGAGTAGATGGACGATAACGTTTCCTCCATAGAGTCATGACTCCTCGTTCATATTCTCTTGGGACGTTTTAGTTTAATAGTTGAATCATTTGGAAAAGAATTCCAATTTCGTCTGTCCATACAAATGTCTGTGTTCTCCTCTTATTAACGTTTATAGTTTGTTTGCATGCGTGTGGTTTCATATACAACACAACCAACAACACTCACGAGTGAACCAACATGAACTCTACATCGTTTTCCAGCTGTTGTTGTGTAAACAGGCAACTTAATTGAAATGAAAAAGTCATTATGACGACAGGTAATTTTTGTCCTTCTTGTACCATTCAAACATTATATTGTACATGTACATATATATATATATATATATATATATATACATATTTTTTTTTTTTTACTAGAATATGATTTGTTTGTCAGCCACATGCTTGTCTACCTTTGGTAATACAGCCGTATAATTAAAACAATGTCTTATCTCATATCACAGTAACAAATCAATGATCACCTCAATAGTCAACAAACATTAACCAGCGCTCGTATCTGCTGCGGTAACAAAGCACAGGTGGAAATACATCCGTTACACAGATGTTGTGAACAATTATGTAACCCTACACACGTTCATCCCCTCGACCCACCTGCTTTCTGTCAAACTTCCCTGACGCTGTTCAGAAAAGCGTCCACAAACCTCAACGTCACGTCACGCGACGCCACGTCAACACGAGCACGGACTCCATGTGAGCACACTTTATAAACTCGCGAAGAGCATAAATTGGACGGAAAACGAGCTTTTAAAACGAGTATGGAGCCTCACCTGGTGCTGGCTCCACGCAGACAACACGCGCTTCCTGGTGTGGTCACGTGACACGGCTCGGCCAGTGCACGCGGGGGGGACTGTTGATACAACACGCACTGTGTTTGTGTGGCGTCAGCACGCGACGTTCATGTCCTATTATGATCCTACTTTGAAACTGGATTTATGAGTTCAGGACAATAGTCGATGATAATCATATTTTATTATATTATTATATTAATAATTCGTGCACCTCACCAGATATTCGCATTCCTCCCACACTGGACCTTCATGGGGTTTTATTAAATTTTCTCCTGCGCTTCAACAAGTTTACATGCTTTTCATTGATACGGCATGTTTGGTTGCATATATTCACCATCTGCTCAAAAGTGAAGCGCAAGCAAACCCCATTCAGGATGTCAAACTAACATTATTTAATATTATGAGATAATGTGCTATTTATTTCTCAAAAATATTGTAACGTTTCGGTTTATGTGCAAAGGATCAAATTAATGGAAATAGGTTTTAAGATAACATAAGAGAAGATAGTCCTTTATTTGTCCCACGATGGTGAAATTTGTATTGTTGCAGCAGTTAGTGGACAGAAGACTAACAAAAGAACAGTGTCTGTAAATTCATTCAGTTTCTTACATGATTGGATAGTGTTATGAAGATGCATAAAAACTAAATTGAACTTATACATCTTTAGATCCGGCAAGCTTTTTGAGTAACAGAAATATCAGCAGAGGCTAGGACTATATGTTCTCCCAGTTTACAAATAGCAACATAGATAATAGGCTGTGTGTTGTTGTTTTTTAATGAGTCAAAGCAACTTGATTTTCCAACAAAGCAGCAGCTAAAACAGTCCCTGATTCAGATCATCACACTCACCCTCTGGGCAACTGCCACTAAAGATGTGGTTTTCCAGCTGCGGAATGTGCTTAACCACGTCTGATCCGTTCAATTCCTCCCAACCTTTTCACTTGATGAGCATAAACAGAGAAAAAAGCACTTCTTGTACTGGCTCTGAGCACTGTCCTTACAAACCCTCTGAATTTTCCTCCTGTCCAAACTGCCAATGTGGTTGCTTGTTCTGACAATAAAGCAAAGTCAATGCAGTAAAACTGTTAAAATGGGAAATATGTCCTAAATACACGACGAGAACTGATTGATCCCACATATATCAAATTCAGTCATCACAGCGGCTCCGTGTTGCACAAATAGTTAGAAAGTTTACATTTTCATTCAGTCTTAGTTTTGAAATAAAAATCTAAATGGAGAGTTTTTCCTCCAAAATTGATTAAAAAAAAGCAACAAAAGAAAAGTCTGAAAATGAACCCAGTCTGAGTACAATGAATATATTGGATATTATATATGTGGCTGAAATACAGCATGGTTATAGACATATTGCTGCAATTTAAAAAACAACAACCCAGAAACACTGTCATTTGAACTCAGTCATATGTGAACAAGCATTAAATGCATATCACTTCTTGTCAAAAATGTTACTGGTAGTTTCTCACAACCCGAAGCACCAAAACCTGTATTTCTACCTTTAGTTATTCAACTTGTAGCTGCTGGACTGCTGCTCACCATTCAGGGACGAGTGCATCGTCACAACAAGAGAGACCTCTGTTGGTCTCAGTGAAGTACAGCTGCTTTCTCCTGACGCACGCCATTCTACTCAGTCATCAGCAAATGCCAGCAGATGAGAAATAATCCTCTCGACAACAGGCATTTCAACACCGGTAATCTCCAAAATCTCCCATAATGGAGGAATAGAAGGACAGAAATTGCTGCCTCTACCTGGATAAACATTAGCTGCAGTTTGCTCGGCGGTGCTCAGCTGCCTGGTGTCATCACTCGCGAAGGATTCAGGCCCACCTCAAAACAAAGCAGGTGTCCCTTTTGGCTGAGTTGTGCCACGCTTGTTGTGGACCACACTGCCAGGCGGCGTTTGTGCTGCTCAGCTTCTTTTTTTTTTGTTTTCTTCTTTTTTTCGGAGCAGATGTGGCCATTAGAGCGACCCTTTCCATTCGCTCGCCACATAACTCATCATGTAACCCCGCAGCCACTTAACTTCTCAGCTTGGTCTCTCTGAAGCACATTGAATTTATGTTCTTGGTCAGCAGGAAGATTTTTTATTTTTCTTCTTCTTCTATGTGTGTGTGAATGCAATACACATAAAATGCAAACTCTGAGCTCTTCAAGGACTTTCTGATGGCTTTCTGACGAGTTTGCAAGTTAGGCTTTCATGCCAACGCATGCGAGAAGCGTTTAAAGTCTGGATAGGAGAAGTGCTCCAGGAGGGGGAAAACAATGTTAATTGGAGCAACCCGCAGACACCATCCACACGACAAGACAACCTTACCAACAGCTGTAATGCCTGTGATCACACTGCAGCGGCCTCCCAAGTTGGCCGGGCACTGTGAAGTGTAAACAGTAAACAGGACGGAGCATCCTGTGTTTGTCTGCGAGTGTGTGTGTGTGTGTGTGTGTGTGTGTGTGTGTGTGTGTGTGGTGGAAAGGGGAGGAGTCAGCTGCTCCTAAAGAGAGAATGAGCCCATGCAGAGTGGGCCTAGCCCAGCTGTCACTGCTGCCATAACTTCAGACTTGAGAGACCACAGGATGCAAGCTGGACAGCCACTCTGAGTGTGTGTGTGTGTTAGGATACCCCCCCCCCCCCCCCCCCCCCCTTCATGTTCACCCCCTCAGGCAGGGCAGACACAGCCTCTGGCTTCCTTCCTCCCCTTTGTTAAGCCGGTGGGGGCAGACTTCGTCAAGCTGAGCACACAAACGAATGCATATGAATGTGTGCCGTCATCTTTATTAGTCTCCGTTGCCAACAGCCATTACATTTAACTCACGTCTTTACAAAAAGGAGATTTTACTTTCAGCCAGACCCCCCCCCCCCCCCCCCACACCCCCACCCCCTTAAAAAAACAAACAAAACTATTTGCCAGACAAGGAGGATTATAGTGACCTTAGTCTAGGATAAATTTGAATACGCAACCTGGTACATACTAATTAAGAGAATATAATACTGAGCAATGAACAAAGGCTCATTTTTAACTGACCTGTTGTTCCCCCCAAAGTAATTTCAGGGTTGGTTATAGCTTGTATTTGAGCTATAATTTTAAAAGCCAAGGCAATTAAGCGTGGGTTAGTATTTCAAAGGTGAGATGCCTCTTTCAACTACCTTTGTTGATAGTTTCGCTAAAATATGTCTATCTTGTGGGTAAAACTTGTTTTTTTTTCGTTTTTCTGTGCAGCTGCACTTTGATGCATGATGTCAGTGACAATGCAGGCATCTTTATAGCAAGGCTTAACCTGTGTCTGTATGAGTAATGCTATGGGTTTTTTTTTTTTTGACCACATTCCCACATTTCTTCTCTTCATGATACCAAAAACTTGTCCAGGCATGTGCTTTTCCTTTGTTTCCGAATGCCGAGCTGCACACAACACATAACCCGCATAGACATCAGACACCCGCCCCAAATTCCACTTCACAGAGGTAGTGTTTCCAGAGGTGGCATGTGGAGCTTTTAAAAGGAAATGACTGAGGACAGAGGAGGGAGAAAAAAATGCACAGGCTTTTCAACAAAAACAACATGGAGAGAGAGTGGGGAATAAAGAAGCTTCCACAGAATCCATTCACTGTTCCTGAGGAAGATGAAAGGATGAGGGGACGGGACTACTTTTATGGCGTAACACACTTTTGTTTGAAGAGACTTGACAATAGAGGTCTTCTGGCTTTGCACTATTTTGTTTGGGGGGGGGGGGGGGGGATCCTCCTTGCTTGTGTAGTGCTCTCTTGTGTTCTTTTGTTGCTGTGCTATCTGATGCTGTTGTTTCTATTTAATGTTCATGCTTAAAAAGCACAGCTCAAGATTTTTTTTTTAACATGTCTCTTTGTGGTTTGCTGAAAAATTCCCACCTTGCTGACTCATAGAAACCTTTTTTAAGGAACAGGATTATCTCATATGTTCAATATCTCTCATTATGTGGGTGGTGACCTGACTTTACCTTTCTGTAGTCACACGGGGAGTGTACTGTATATTTAATTGTCTAATAAAAGAAAAAAGAAGTCATTGCTGGTCTCAACTTGAACTGCATATTTCTGCTTTGTTAATAAAAAATGTCCAATTATAGTTTGTTATGTCAGAGTATTTATACTTTGGATTCATGTTTTCAGGTATTTGCACTGGCTTCCTGTCACACATATTCTACAATATCCGTACTGGTCTACAAACCTCTTTAGATCCAAATAAATAAATAAATAAATAAGATCATTTTAATAAATAAATAAAGTGGAAGATAAACTGGGAATTTTGTTAAAATGCATGTTATTACAGACTTTGCTGTAAGTGGAAGGGAAGAAATAAGAATTGTAAAGTAATTTGTAGTGGTACAATAGTTGTAGACTATAGATAAGGCCTCTAGCATAGAATTTTAGCTTTTTTTTTGTCTGCAGCTGTTAACAATGGTATCTTATATTGTGAAAAATGGGTTAGGGTTAAGGCTAGCATTCAACCATAAAGTAGTTACCATGAGAGAAAATGTTCAGCATGAGGGTTGGGGGAGTGCAATGTGGTATTAAGAAGGAGCTTATCTGTCAACCTCTGACGTGGTGCATATATTAAATATGTTTTGAAAGAGTTCCAACAATGCTGTTTATTTTATCACGTGAAATGTGAAACAGGAGTGGTATAATATATATATCTTATATGTTTTAAGCTTTGATTAGTCATGAAGAATTAAGTAGTTACCAAGTGAGAACAAATAAAAGGTTAAGTCACTTTTATACATCAGTGCAACTTGTTGGTTTTAGTCAAAGATTATACATTTTGCGATACTTTGCTGGTTTCAGAACATAAGTAATTAAGTTGACCTGACAGTAAATTGTGTTAAACACTTCTTGTTCTTTCTCTTTCTAATTCCAATTTATACATTTGTGGTTGTGCTGGAGAAATACGTTCGAATTATCCTTTATTCTCAGGTTCTGTAATATGTTGACAAGTGGTTTATTTGCACTGGAAGTTCGATATAACAGATCGCTTCTTCACTCAAACGCCTGCCTTCCTCCTCCAACTCGGATGCTTATTCCGCAGTCGACGAAACGCATTCACAAACGTGTGAATCGATCATTTCTTAACGAGGGGCTTTAGGGCCCCCCTCATTGTGCGTGAATGGTGGAAAACAGTAGGTGCATCTCATGTTTGGTGGTACATAAAAACTCCCCGACGCTTTCAATGGCGCTCCACCTCTCTGTTTGCGGATAGCATGAGAAGTGTGAGTAAAGCCGGGGGCCTGAGGGGAGCCGGGGTCTGAATGACATGGCGTTACTGCTTCGGCCGTTGTTCACTGACCCACAAAATCCAGGCCCGGCCCCCAGTGAGAAGTACCTTTGTGTTGCCGTCACTCCTCAAACGCCCAGGACTTGAGGGAGGGGTATGTTTGGGCACCAGGGAGGGTGGGCGATCTGAGGCGGCAGTCCACTCTCCAGCAGGACACATGCTCTGTTCGCTGAATAAAAGAAGTCTGCATTGTACCGAGAGCATTTGCATACTTGTGTTTTAGAAAAGGGTATTAACCTTTGACACCTCGGAGAACTCGCTGACAACAGAAACCACTTCTCAGAGCCCCGGCGTTAACACACACTCCAAAATAACACCTAACGCGCACCTCGGTGTGCATCAAAACCAATCGAGACGGGAGAGACGAGCTGCTCGAGTGCTCAAGGCTTGAAGTTTCCTTCAAGTGTGAGTTCACGCTCAAAGCAAAGTGTATTGGACGATTTGAAAGTGTGAGCTCTTAAAAGGCCGCTGTTGATTCCAGGTGAGACTGAAAAGACAGACCAGCAGCGAAAAAAAAGAAAGTTTGAGGAATGGTCTGAGCTGACGACAGGATGTTGAGATTAAAATGTAAATTTTTCTTGCGTTAACAATTTGTCTTGCAAACTTCAGCCGGTCGTTTCACAGAGGCGGCGTGTTTGACACGTTTTGTAGAGGAGAGGAAAACGCTCCTGTTGAAATGACGCTTTATCAGGTTAAACTTCAATTAGTGTTTGTAAGCAATTGAACTGATTGTCATCACGGGGTCAGCGAGTCATAATTCAACCCACACTTAACTTGTTAATCTATTTCTTTCACCGACATCCTTCATTCAGTCTGTTGTATGATTAATGTCCGTGTATAGTAACGTTGGACGACACAATGTGCGACTCTCCAGTTGGTTTTTCGGGGAGGTCTTTGTCAGGTGGGTGTTGCAGTGTTTGGCTCTCAAGCCCGAGGGGCTCGCCATTCCAAGTGCAAGCCGCTTCACGGAGAAGACTTGACTCTGAAATTCCTCCATAGAAGAGTTGCTAGGGGATGCTATTGTTAGATCGTCTTTGTGGTCACATATTCATACCCAAATTGCCAGGTTCTCTATGAGGACTGTCTCATTAGTAGTCATATATTCATACCAGACCACCACCCCCCTACTTGACCCCTCCTTTACCAGTCGTGGGAAACACAAGCCCTGGACGAGATGTGGAGGGTTTGGGCAATTACTTAGAAGACGGTCAAACGATTATTCATCTTAAATACACTTTTGAAATGCCGCCAAAGCCCAAAATATATTTGTACAGTATTACTGACGCCTATAGTTAGAAACTCTTACGACCGCAACTTAAAATTCCAGCGCGGAATAAACATGGGAGATGGTTTCACAATGTGCGTTTTAACACCAAGTGTGAGTGTAACCGAAGATGGACCTGTAGTCAACGGTCACATTCGGGCTGCAGCTTGGTGGTCCAATTAGCCCCCCGTGCCATGTGCGAGACAGACTTCACCACCAAGACACAAAACATAGCGACATACACAGAATACTTAACTGTAGAAATAATTTGAGCAGATTTTTATAACTCATTATTGGTGTATGATTTTTGTTTTTGTTACCAGAGGTATCAAAACTGTAGAAGTGCAGCAGACTGAACACACATATGGGATTTGTGCTTTTGTTAAATATTCACATTTTTCATGGGGTGAACTTGGGTCGCACAGCAGGGAAGCGGTTAGCATTCTCCCCTCGTGCTAAGTATGTTGAGGGTTTGAGTTCAGATTGAGCCTTTCTGCACAGTTTCAAGTTCACCCTCTGCATAGGTTTTTTTTTTTTTTTTTTTGTCGAGGTTGTCTGGCATCCTCCCACAGTTCAAAAACATGTTTTCAGACTCACTGGTGTCTCTGAATTTCTCCATGGGTGTGAATGTGAATGTGAGTGTGTGTGTCATGTGATGGTCTCACAACACGATCCTGAATTGGATAAAACAGCATGGAATGAGAAGAAATTCATCACTAAAATTAAAATTTAAATAGTACTACTCCATTATGAATGCTTTAATTACACTTAATGTCAGAGGTCAGTGTGTTTCAGCAGTGTTAAGTACCAGTATTTCTAAAAATGAATAACATTTGGAAAAACCAAAATACACATATTAAGAAATCTACAAAAGTGTGACATTTTTCCTAATAAAGGTAAATCTAAAGAGAAAAAAAGTACATATTACACCTCTTGCACATCAATCATTAACTAAAAGTAAATTGTATTAGGTTTATGTCTAAACATTATTAGGCTATAAACATGTTTTAATAAAATACAGACCTGCCTGTAGGAAAATGTTGCTGACACTTATGTTTACACCGTGGTATGATATTTTCATATAGGCAACTTATTCGATTATTAAACATACTCAGCTTAATAATATAACTGTGTATTGAACAGTGACGGTGACTAATTAATACGCGTGGTAAAAGTAGTGTTTATTTGACTGACGGTTGTTAATTGAGGAGATAATCACAAATCAATACAATACCAACATCTGCGTCTTTCTTTCTCGGGCGAACAGGTGCTTGGCCCCGCCCCCCCGCACGCCATATATGGAGAACTTCCTCATTCCAAAGTGCGCGAGGCGGAGCGCACGACGTCACCAGTTTGTGAATGGGCTGCGGGCTCGCGCTCGCTCTGCCGGTGCAGTGGAGCGTTTGGAGCGAGCCGGAGGAGAGCGCACGCACTCGTGGACTCACCGACGCGACTTTTTTCTCAAAAGTTGTGTGGAAACATGGAGCTGCGCGGCGTCTACCTCTTCCTCTTTTTATTTATCAGCCAAGTATTTATCAGCCTCCAGTCCAAAGAACGTAAGTACTTTGTTTTTTCTTTTCTTTTCTTTTCTTTCCCAGAACTTATTTCTCAAGGTGTTGAACAGGAGATAGTCCAGCGTCACCGCACCTCATGAGTCAAGAGGTTGGAATCTGAATGTCGTCTTTTAAGTTTCCTGTCTTTCTTTTAAATCACTGCAACAGTTTCTTTTTTTGTAAAACAGGTTGGACCGGGTTTTTTTTTTTTATTCAAAAAATTAGACATTTTCCATGTTGTTACTCATCTGTCTGTACAATTTGAAGTAATTTATAATGTAAAAAGAAAAAAAAGTTATCTCATTTATCCAGTATATGTCAGATTATCTTTCCTGCGTTGCCCCCATACATGTGACCCTGGTCCGGTCTGGTCTGGGCTTTGGGGCACCTGTTTGATGGTTTACCACGTTAGACTCATGCTGCAGATTCATGTATTCCCCTCGTCATGGCAATTTAATTGCCCACGCCTTTCTCAGACATTATTAGTCATGTATCCTGGACCTGGAGGACACGGTCAATGAAATCCTGAATTAGACGGACATGCTTGATTAGAAAGTCAAAGCGTGGCATGTGCCCCCCATAAAGCCGTAGGCCCCCGAAGATTAGGGAATATAATCCAGACACTTCAACTTGTAAACAATGTTTGTAGCAATGCTATTACTATAGACAGTTTTTACTATTCACATAAAGGTAATGACACTGGAATCCAGGGCTGTTACATTCTAACATGATCTTATTTACATTATTTATAAGGTTATTTCAGATTATGCATTTAGTGTGTGTCATGTGTTTCAGTGCTTGTTCTTACCGTGCTATATTTTGTTTTGTCTGCCCCACAGAGGTATTACTAGATATGAGGGCTTCGGGATCAGAGTTGGGCTGGTTGACGTTGCCATATGAGAACGGAGTGAGTATTTATACACACCTCAAGACTTCAGATCCACGACACAAAGCCGCCTGTCCCTGTTACGAACTAGTAAATAAGCAAACTTTGTGTTGTGAATGGTTTGAATCGGGCTTGGTGACCAGAAGAACGTCCGCCGTCTGCTCAATGAAACCGCTGAAAAGACTCTGTTAGGGAGAGGAGGAATGAGTGGCAGCTCCATTGGGGTTTGGCAGACATCAGCGAGTCTTGTGTTAACTCCACTCTTTCATAGAGAATGTCGTTAAAATGTCACTATTCACCATACATTTCAAGTGGTAGCAGCAAATCCCGGCAGGCCTCCCTCGCCACAACACTTACAACATGGCACTAAATGATCTTAAATGCTCTGGTTTCTGAATGTGGCGATTACAGTAAGACAGTGTTCCTGATGCGAAGACACGAGTGACTGATGAAGAAAAAGTCTATAAGTGCAGAACCATCCCTCTCGTCCCTATCTATAGTTCAGTGGCTTTCCTCTAAAAAAAGCAACAGGACATGGCCGGTTCAACTGTGTGGGCTACATTTCTTGTGTGACTGTTCCCGGACATCTGAAGATTGTCGTTCTGGATTGGATTTCCACGTGTCCGCCGAAAAACTCGCTTTGTTCTCGCCCGACTTTCTCACACTTGTGATGTTTAAAATTTTCCGCCGGCGGAAAAGTATTCGCAGTATGCCCTCTTGGCTCCGCAGTCATATTTAAAGCGTTTTTCTGTTTCCTAAATCCAGTGCAACCGTCTGGAGTAAACAGTAGGAGTTGCTCAGTAATTACAGGTATTTGCCCAACGTTTGTAATCTAATTCGGCTAAAGTATGGAGGATTTAAAAGCAATGACAATCATCAGATGCTATTCTAAAAACTTTGTAAGTCCTTTTTTTTTTGTTACTATCAACCAGTCACTGTTGCTTCTCTTAAAAACTGTTAAAGAACTGGAAGTGTTTATTTATTTCATCCCCTGAAATCCACTTGAACACATGACGTGTTAAATCTTAATGTTCAAATCAAGCCTTTTAATCTTTGACCCGTCATTGCTTCCACCCTCTTAAAAACGCTTTAATTACTGCCAATTTCGCTGCCATGCCTTCAGCTGCGCTGTGCTTATAAAGCCTGTTTAACGGCTGTAAATGTTAGTTGGTATTCCACTGTAGTATTTGCTGGAAGTATGCCTCACACACACAGACTTGTGTGTTAGTGGAAAGCCACACACCTTGCGAGAACCACACATGTCCAGGCTCATGATCCTAATGTGTGGGAAAAAAAAAAAGCTTTCGTGCACTTTTGCACTTTACAAGCTTCTCAGTGAGCATGAAAGCAGACGTGTCTCGTCAATGATAAAAACAGCAAAGCCTCTGAAACCAGTACTTTTTTTTTTTTGTGGATTTTGGTAACAAAAAAAAGTGACTTTGTCCCTCAAGCTGATTGTTTTGCGCTCTCTCTCTCTCTTTTTTCTTTTTTATTTTGTGTCCTCCAGTGGGAGATAGTCCAGACGGTGGTGAACGGCTCGCTTTTCTACACCTACAGCGTCTGCAGCATAGACTCCACCGAGCAGGACAACTGGGTGCGCACGACGTTCATCCAGCGGCGCCCGGGGACGGCGCGCGTCTCCGTGGAGCTCAAGTTTGTCGTGCGCGACTGCAACACCTTTGACGGCGCCTCCGTCGCCTGCAAGGAGACCTTCAACCTCTTCATCTCCGAGGCGGACGCTGACGTGGGCACCAACTTCCGCAAGGGGCAGTTCCGCAAGGTGGCCACCATCGCCCCCGACGAGGTGACCCGCGGCCGCGTGCTGAAGGTCAACACGGAGACCAGGACCGTGGGGCCGCTGTCCAGGAAGGGCTTCTACCTGGCCTTTCAGGACGTGGGCGCGTGCGTCGCCCTGCTGTCCGTCAGGGTGTACTACAAGACGTGCCCGTCCACCGTGCAGAGCTTGGCGGCCTTCCCGGAGACGGTGGCCGATGCCCTCAGGGAGGTGGAGGGAGCCTGTGTGGAGCACGCCGTCAGCCAGGCCACCCCACGCATCTACTGCACAGCTGAGGGCGACTGGGTGGTTCCCGTGGGCCAGTGCCAGTGCCTCGCCGGCTACGAAACCACCGGGGACGCCTGCCAAGGTAAGCGCTGCCAGCATTGCTGCCGCTCAGCCGAAGCGTCTTGGAGGCGTAAGCGTTTTGGAAAATGCCTCCCAACCGCTTAATTTGTCACGGCGTGCGAAAAGAGCGCCGAGGAATGTTTATTGTGTCTGGGCTGTTTGGAAATCTGTCTCAAAAAAAAAATCTCTCCATATCAGTTTGGAGGTCAGGTACAGACGGAGACAGAGGATATTAACTTCTTAACCTGTTTGTTTAGTTAAGGATCTTAAGGCAACCGCAGGTTTCTTCATCATATTGAATGGACTTGAAGCTGTGAGGAAATCTGGAGCGTTTCCCATCGACGCCTCATTGCTTCTTGTACCTGTTGGCCGACAGTGCATTCTTTCCTCTGTCTTTCTCTCAGGTTTCAGGAATGGGGCTTGGCTGAGATATTGTTTTATGGATAGGTCGACGGCTTAGGGCGATAGTGTACAGTACAAAAAGCCGCGTCCTAGTTTCATGTGGACTTTGAATGTTTTGTGGTTACACTGGAGATTCAACAAAAAAGTGTATTCAAAGCCTTTGAATGTTGTGTTGATGGGTTTGACCACAAATCACTGCTTAGTAGCGGGAGTTAAAAAAAGAATTAAATAAAAATCCTTGGAGCAGACCTCTGTCAGTACATGTCCAGAATCTTTTAGTGGCCAAAACAAAATACTTTAATGAAGTTTAATTCCATATTTTCTTCCACATCACAAACAGGAACTTGAAACTTTTATAAAATCCTCAAAAATGAAAAAAAAAAAAGAAAAAGAAGAAGATCCATAATCATAATTCATTTAAAAAAAAAAAAAAAGTTGAATTTGAGGAAACATATTTTTGGTTGGCCCAAGTGAAAGTATGTGAAAAGTTTGTGGTATGTAAAAAGCCCTGGAGAAAGACCTATGAGTAATTTTAAGTCAATAAAAAAAAAGAAGACACAGCTGTGGCCTTGGTATTGTACACGCTCTTACAGTTTGTGCGGAAGTTGGTCCGTCTGTTGGCATTCTGGGGTGTGGTGAGTCGGATGGTCTGGAGGAAACGTGGGAGGAGAGAAGGGTACAGAGAGAAGAGGAAGGAGGGGAGGAAGGGCAGAGTTTGCTGCGGGGATTTCTGAAAGGAATTCTTTCATCCTGGCGTCACCTACCTACAGCGCAGATTGACTCAAGGACGGGCCGTGTGAACGTGTCGGAAGAGCTACCTGAGCGTGGTGTGTCTTTCTCCTCGCAAGTATTTGTTTTGGTCGGGTTGCCAAGGCAACGGGCGCCGCAGATTACAGGGATGAGGCCGGCACGCCTATCAGAGGTTAGACTGAGTCAGGCTGTGGTTTATGACTCCTGACAGTCCGAGTCACCTTGGCTGGCAGAGTTGGGTGCCGTCTGTTTCCTTAAGCAGGGGGATCAGTCATGAAAGGACGGAATCAAGCAATTTTAGGATTAGTGGATGACTGAAGATCAATTTTTGACTGCTGGTTATTTAGGTGCTTTCTTCTTCTGAAACATACTTCAAATCCACTGGCTCTGGCTAATCACTTGATAGGATTTTACATATCAGATTTTTTTTTTTAACTCCAAAGTGGAAAAACTTTGAGATTCAGATTGTTGACAAAAGTCAAGATTCCTGCTGATGTCAACACAGGTGTTGAGGAATTAAGAGACACTTATCACTACTTTAGAAAACTATATATATCAGTTATCCAAAGAGATTGACTAAATGCCACTTCAAAAAAAACAACACATCTTGATTTTAAATTGTTGAAAAAAGAAAAAGAAAAAAGAAAGACTGACATACTTGGAGACAAAGACAAGAAGTGTGTCTGTTTCCAAGGTTAGTGGCGACTTGGAGCACCTGAAGAGGAAGTGGGAACAAGATGACAGGAAATATTTGTGACTTGAGTCACAGTTTTAAGATGCAGGAAGCGTGTTATTATATAATAAAAAATAAACAACTTCGTTCCAGCCAACTCTCCAATGCGAACTTCATTCCTTTAGATTTTCTTTTTTTTTTTCTTTTTTGTGTGTGTGCAATAAACTAGAGAAAGTGATACGCCGGCAGGCCCGGGAGCCGAATGTAGATCCCACTGAAGAGCACAACTGTTGTGGGAAAAGGAAGTAAAGTGAGATGAGGAGGAATGCTGACTGACACAAATAAGCAGGTTGTCTTTGGTCGGAGTTAGAGGGTGGGGAGCGAGTCGACAGTTGGTGCACGAGGGAGGTTAGCTCCGTGCCTGCTTAGTTAGGTGTGGAGTGTAATTTAGTCAAGAGGATTAGTAGAGCAACAGGACAGCTGTTAGCCAATGACATGCCCCGCTTTGCCTCCTTTTGCTCTTTCATCCGGTTGTTAACACACGCAACGAGCTCCCTAATCCATGTTCCCACTCATTAGAACAATGGGCCGGCACAAAGAGCAGAAAACAGATTCAATTAACAGATGCGCCAGTGCGGAACAGAAGTCCTTTTCACATGTCAGTGAGCGCGCGGGACGATCAGAAGTAGATCTCTACCCAAGTTAGATTAATCAAAGTTTTGGTGTGTAACTCTGTCAGGTGACAAACACGTCGAATTATGTGCTCGAACGCCGAGAAACAAATCCGTCAGTGTCAAAAGTTTCCATTAAGCATGTTTGTATTCTTGCACTGCACACATGTTGCCATTAACAAGCTTTATAAATAGCAATGCAACACATTTATGGCACCACTCTGTCCAATCTCAGTAACAATAGATGAATGGGTCTGGAGTTTCTTTGGTACGTGACAGAGGTCCTGCTGCTTCAGCTCAAGATGAAATGGGCTGGGCCCCCTTTTCTTATGCGAAAAAAAACCCCTCAGCTCCACCCCCACTGTCGCCGGGAGACTCCCCAGAGAGAACTTCTGTTGGTGCTCAACCCCCCCCCCTTCCATTCCATTCCATTCCATTCGTCACTCCATCTATTCATTTCAATCCCTCCAGCTCACGCTCAACCTGCTCCTTCTCCTCCTCTGCGCCACTGCGTGGGGTGCAAAGGTCCTTCTGCCTTGCTGGGGAAGTAACGCGACCACGTCTTGGAGCCAGGGTGCACCCGACCCCTTCCTCCCGGGCCACCAGCGCGGGGATCAGATTGAAAGGCTGCTCCCCAGGGAGGCGGCAGACAGAAAGCAAAGAGAGGGGGGGGGGGGGGGTCTTTCATTGAATCCCCTTTTTTATTGAATTTGTTTTAAGTTATTTTTCAAATGCGCAGAGACGCCTTAGCCCAATCAAAATATCCGTGCGTGTGTTTTCGCAAGGAACTTAAATTAAAAAAAAAATGCTCGTCTCTAGATTTTCCTCTTCCGATTCCTGATTGTTCGGTAACTTTTCAACCTCGGCTGTAATTTGCGACTGATGTCGGGGGTGAGAGGAAGGAAGGAAGAGAGGGAGGAAACAGCAGCTTCAGACCGAGTTGCACCTCCTGTACTCTGATTTCTGTCCTGTCTGCATGTTCATTAACCTCCCATGCCCTGGAAGGCTGTTTATCTGTGGGGCCGAAGCGTCCATTACAAAACGCCCCGCTGGTGTCCAAGGTGCCGTTTCCTTTGGCAAAAACACAGATAATATCTGCCAGAGTTTATGAGCTTGAGGGTTCAGATGGTTGGGAGAGCAGATCAGATCACCTTGATGGATTTAATGCTTCTGCTGTCATCCGGTTGACGCTGGCAGTGCGACCTGAGATCAGGCCTCCAGGCAGGAGAGGCGAGTGAAGGCACATCGTCAGGGAAATCCCTTTTCATTCCTCCGAATACAAAGACTCTGTGATTATAGGTTACTCACAACAAACGCTTCCTGTGGGTGGAAACATGCTGGTACTACAAAGATAGCCTTATTGTTTGCATTTTGATCAGCCATTCCTTCCTTTGTATTTCACCTTAAACTAACTCGCACCGTCTTTTCTTTTTCTTTTTTTCTCACAGTTTGCAAACCGGGCTACTTCAAGCCGACGGTGTCCAGCGAGCTATGTCACGTCTGTCCCGAGAACACCAAGCCCTCTGCGGCCGGCGCCACCGAGTGTCTGTGCGAGGACGGTTTCCACCGCTCCCCCTCGGACCCGCCGACCTCAGCCTGCTCCGGTAGAAAACCCCACTTTGTTCCCTTTTTTTTTTCCCCCAAGTCGGCTTTTCGGGTTAATTACCGCGAAGGATTCTTGTTCTGATTTCCTCCTCTGTCGTTTGCTTCCTTTCCCGAAGCTCCCCCCGGTGCCCCCCGCGACCTTACCTCCACCACCCTGTCGGCAGACGGCCGGCTGCAGCTGTCCTGGAGCCCACCGCTGGTGACCGGGGGCCGCAGCGACATCACCTACAGCGTGGTGTGCGAACACTGCGACGGGGCCTCCTGCGTCCCCTGCAGTGAGAAGATCCGCTTCGAGGCGGGGCCGACGGACCTGCGGGACACCGCGGTCGTCGTGGGCGACCTGGATTCTCACCTCAACTACACGTTCACGGTGGAGACGCACAGCGGCGTGTCCCAGTTCGGCAGCGGGAGGCCCACAGCGTCCATCACCACCGCTCTGGACTACACAGGTCAGCAGGGTCTTAAGCATCATCGACTTCTCCCATCTATCCTCGACCAAACCTCTTCTGTCTGACTGAAAAATAAACTCTCCCGAAAGTTGTCTAAAGTTTGTGAATTTCAGAGACTGGTGTTGATAAAACACTTTCCTTGCCTGAATGTAAAACACCTCCGTGAAACAGATGAACCCACAGAGAGGAATTGTGTCTGACCCCCTGAATCCCTTTTCATTTCAAGATGTCCTCTCCAAGGACTATGATTAGTCACTAACCATTGTTTTGCTTTCCGTCTCTCGCCGACCGTTAGATCCCCCCAAGGTGACGTTGATCCATCTGGATGATCGCGGCCCCACCACTCTGTCTTTGTCCTGGAGTCTGTCTCGCAGACCTCCAGCCCACATCAATCACCGCTACGAGATTATGTACCGCAGAAAAGTAAGATGAAGTGCTTTGGTGTCCTTTGTTTTTTTTTTTTATAAAAAAACCCCAAGATTTTTCATTTCAAATTATAATCAAGATTAATGTTAAAGCAGAAATTCATCATCTGATCCGTTTCATTTGTTGTTGTAGTTGCAGGAGGACGACGGCGAGCGGGACGTGACCACATACACAGTCCTCATTCTGGAGAAAAGCTCCGTCCAGATCAACGACCTCACGCCAGACACCGTTTATCTGTTCCGGGTTCAGGCTCTGGGTCCCGACGGGAACCCCGGAAGCTACAGTGTGGAGCACGAGTTTCACACTTCCCCATTAGGTACCGGCATCTTTTATACAATCTCCTCAAAATTAAGCCATATTTTATTTTTTTTACCCCCTCCAGAAGTCTCACCTCGAGTTGTTTTTTTTGTGCTTCGTTCAGCCGAGTCTCAGATCCAGAACAACTCCACGATGGTGCTGGGCGCCGTCGTCGGAGTGGCGGTCATCCTGCTCGTTGTGGTGGCCGTCCTGCTGCTGCGTAAACGGTTGGTAACAGCACACTTTGTATCTACTTCCAGATCGTGTGTCATGCAGATAAATATTATCCAGGGAGCTGCAAACAGTGTGATCATGAGCCTCCGGCTCCACTAAATTAGAGACACTGTCGTGCGCCGGCTCAAGGAGAGTTTAGAAGTAATGGCTGGCCCTGCTATTAAATACACCCTGCTATTCAATACGACAAGCTGCCCTGCAATTACTGAAGCGCCGGTCTGTATACCGTTCAGTCCAACGGGGATTAATTTTTGTTTTTCCCTCTCAGGAGATTGAGCTCTCGTGGCAGAGGAGGACCCGAGGATCCCTACTTCTCATCAGGTAACCACCGTCGCATCCACCTCGACATGAATATTCATCCAAACGAATGTTTGACGAATGTCGTAATCGTCGTTTCCCCTCAGATCAGCTGAAGCCTCTCAAGACGTACGTTGACCCGCATACGTACGAGGATCCCAACATCGCCATCCAGAAGTTCGTCACAGAAATTGATTCGAGTGCAATCAGCAAACAGAAAGTCATCGGTGTGGGTCAGTATCTCCTCGTCACTCCTCTTCTATCTTAAGTTTGGGTTGGGTTTTTTTTCCCACGGTCTAACTTTTCCCTCCTGCTGTTCATCCGCTCATCAGGGGAGTTTGGGGAAGTGTTCCGCGGCATGATGAAGACACCCGGGCGAGGCGAGGTGACCGTCGCCATCAAGACCTTGAAGCCGGGCTACTCAGAGAAACAGAGGCAGGATTTCTTGAGCGAGGCCAGCATCATGGGGCAGTTCTCACACCCAAATATCATCCGGCTGGAAGGGGTTGTAACAAAATGTGAGTCGATTATTCAATAGAAAAAAATCTGTTTCTGGAAGGAATTTCTTTCAATAACCCTTACTTCTTTTTAAATTCACAGTCAAGCACGCCATGATAGTGACAGAGTACATGGAGAATGGAGCTCTTGATACATATCTGAAGGTAATCCCACTCAATTGCAATCGTCTCCTGGAACGTATTCAATTGTTCACCTGGAAATTTTAATCAAAATTCCTTAAGACAAATGACGTCAAATGTTCCTTTTTGTCTTCTTCAAGGGCCGTGACGGAGAGATTCCTCCGTACCAGCTGGTGGGAATGCTGCATGGAATCGCCGCGGGGATGAAATACCTCTCTGACATGAGCTATGTCCACCGAGACCTGGCGGCGAGGAACGTTCTGGTCAACAGTGACCTGGAGTGCAAAGTGTCCGATTTTGGCTTGTCGCGCGTGTTGGAGGACGACGCCGAGGGCACCTACACCACCAGAGTGAGTCCAACAGCCTTGACGCACAGTTAGAATTTTAAAAAACTTTGTAACTTTCCAGTAATGAGAGCCAGATTGTTAATTGTGCTTCAAATTCTCCAGTGCGCAATTAAAGTGATGTCCTGTCAGCACCTGGTGTTTCCACTCCCTCACACATCCAGAATGATTCGATAATTATTCTCCTCTGTCAGGGAGGCAAGATTCCAATCCGCTGGACGGCCCCGGAGGCCATCGCCTACAGGAAGTTCACTTCAGCCAGCGACGTGTGGAGCTTCGGCATCGTCATGTGGGAGGTCATGGCATTTGGGGAACGGCCCTACTGGGACATGAGCAACCATGAGGTATGTCTCGTTCGTCGCTGCTCTGATGACTAAGATGACTGAGTGCGTTGGCCTGTGCAGTGAAAGCCTGAACGTATGTCACCGCCGAGAGTTGGCGCGGGGTTCGGCGCTGAGAGAGAGTCGCCTGACGCCAAGCAAAGTTTCCCCATCGCCCTGTTCAAATCGACCATTAATGTCAACATACGATCACGGCGCGTTGTTGGACGGCCGCCCGTTCAAACCGCCTGTCGCGGCAGTCATAAATATACCATAAGCGTGAGCGCTGACTCCAGCCTCTCCTCCCCCCCCCCTTCAGGTCATGAAGGCGATCAACGAGGCCTTCAGGCTCCCCGCCCCCATGGACTGTCCGTCCGCCGTCTACCAGCTCATGCTCCAGTGTTGGCAGCACGACCGCTCGAAGCGGCCGCGCTTCTCAGACATCGTCAACATCCTGGACAAACTCCTTCGAAGCCCAGAGTCTCTGAAGACAATTGCCGACTTTGACCCGCGGTATGCGCCAGTTTGAAATCTCTCTCTCTCTCCCTTGCCGGTCTGTGAATGAAGCGTAATCTAAACCGCAGTCGCTCCCCACAGCGTGTCCATCCGCCTGCCCAGCACCAGCGGCTGTGACGGCACCGTGTTCCGGTCGGTGCCCGAGTGGCTGGAATCCATCAAGATGAGTCAGTACAACGAGAGCTTCGCCCGCGCCGGGGTAACGACCATGGAGCAGGTGCTGGCTTTGAGGCATGAGTAAGTGCACACATGACGGCACAGGTGCAGCTCCGCCGGGCCGCGGTCACGTGACCCGGCACCGCGCCACATTTCGCAGTAAGACAGAGGCGGTATTGAGCTCTCAGCCGGGACATTTGCCGTCCACTTTTTTCTGAATGCGGGAACTCTTCGGTCCCCGGCTCTGCCCAGGCCATTCTTCTCATTCTCTGCAGCATAACTCCTGCAGCAGGACGTCCAGACCACATCATGGACCATTTACACATCTAATGGATGAGCGTTCAGTTTATAGTGCTAAAGTCCACGCACACATGTTTTTTTTTTTTACAATTTCTGAAACCAAAATGTGTCGAGGCTTATTTTTGCCTTTCCCTTAAAAATCCATAAAGTTACCAAGGACACCAGGGATACAAGAGAAAAATAACAAAACAGTAGTAATACAAAACAAGAGAAAAACTAAAACTTTTAAACAATTTTACAAAGTCCATTCCATAATATGAAATAAAACACTTAACATTGCTTCTCACTCTTTCAACGACACCCAGGCCTCTAAAATTCTAATTATTTTGTCTTAATTTATGTTTTATTGAATTGTTTATATTCGGTGTGATTTCATCATCACAAAACATTTAAACCAATTAAAAAAAGACATTTTAAAAGTCAACCAATGAAAGAAAATTCACTTTTAAAATTAACTGCTCACAACATTTAACCCCATTTTATGAACCAGTATTTACAAAACTTGCCAGAAGAAGTTCACAAGAACAAAACAAACAGTGAAATGAAAGTAAACAGGCTCCAAGATTTAAATAGATAAGCTGTGTAATAAAAGCTATTTTAGACGACTTGAGACGACAGTTTAAATAGAAGAGGCCGCGCGCCGTCGCCTCTCAGTGTAACGCAGAGTCTATATTGTGTCGCGCGGCGTTAAATGGTGTCGTTTGTCTTCTCCTTTTAGAGACATCAGGAACATCGGAGTGCGGCTGCCCGGCCACATGAAGAGGATAGCATACAGCATCCTGGGCCTGAAAGACGAGACCAGCTCCCTCAGCGTGTTTGCAGTGTGATCTAAGCATTCCTCTAAATCAAAGAGCACTGAGCGACCGTGTCATTTCACTCACGGACGCCGAGCGACGCCGAGCTGGACGCTTTCTCTTTTTTCTTTCTGGTGGCGCGACTGAAAACGACCCTCCAGCCCACTCAGGACGGACATCAATACTTTTATGAACATTATGATAAAATTTAAAAAAAAGAAAATTATTTATCTTTATATGAAAAAAAAAAATGTTTATATGGTGAACATAAACAACTTATGTGATGTCGTAAATGAAACTGTTTGAAAAGAAAAAAATGAAGAATGTAAAACTGCGTGGCTTTATATTCACTGAAAGACTGAAAGGCTTTTCATGATAGAGGCTCTTCTTTTCCTGCCGACGTTTCCGGATTCTTAAATCAATTTTTTTTAATTTTTTTTTTTTATATTTCTTCTTTGTGATCTGTGAGACTTGCTTTTAAATTTTGGAAGAGTTTTCTTTTCCACTCAGGGTGAAGAATCACATTCTAGTTAGTCTCTTTGTCGCAACTTTTCTGTGTTTACATCATGTCTTACTACAACTGTCCATTTTTTATTTAATATTTATTTTGTATTTATGTACTTTTGTTACGTGACGAATAATTCAGAGCTGGCGCATGTTTGCCAGGCCACATTATTTTTTTTGTTTTTTTTTTAATAAAAAAAAAAACTTTGCAGGAGTGACTGTGTGTGGAAACAGTGTTGGGGGGGGGGGGTGTTGTGGTACACACCCTCGATGATTAATCGATGACTTGTATGTGTTTGGGACGTGTGCAGAAATAAGAAAACGTGGAAATATCTAAAATAGTTTTCGCAATTGTTAACTTTTTAACCCCAACATTTGTGGTCATGATGGAAAAGTCTCAGTGTTTTTTTTTCTCCCCATGCAGACATTCAGTCATTGTGTTTTTTTCACTGAGTTCCATCATGAGCTAAAACGGCTGTTGAACTGCCGCCGGACCACAGAACATTAAGGTCATTGCACTTTCGTCATCCTCACTTGGATTTGGACGAATGCGAGCGCGCTAATAAGACAAAGAAAACACAGATTATGTCTAATCCAGGAATAAGTGACAGTTGCCGTGCTTAGCCATGTTATGAAACAGTGAATCTCTGCGACAGCATTGGTCGTTCAGTATAGTTACATTACAGACGTTAGTAAAATGTTACTTTAAAAAAAAGCATTTTTATTCTTCTCAACCATTTATGTGCCAATAATTTCCATGGGTCAAACAATTATTTGGGATGACGGCGAAGGCCTGAGTCATATGGTTGAATAGACCATTCAGGTCTATTCAACATGAATATAAGTCATAACAGGAAGCAGTTATTAAAATGATTAATAAGTCATCTTACCTGCTCTGCATCAGCCGTAAATCCCAGTGTGTTGGTTTTGGTTTTGACTGGTGATGACGCTTTACATTTTAATCCTTCAGCACATCAATCTGCTCTTAACAAAATAAGCAAACGGCTTCACATTGAACTTCATCAAACGAGTACTTAAAGGGCCACAACGTTGAAACACTGAACATTGAGAAGAAAACGAGACAGTTTCAAGATGAAAATCTAAGAAGCATTAAAATATGCATGATTTTTTTTTTTTTTACCTTTGCCATTTTTTTTCTCTGGTCCAATCAGAAACCACCTAATGGCTGAACAAAGCCGGGGTCGCCACTCGAGCGACCCCTCCAGAGTTATAAAGAGTCCTTTTCTCCGAACCTAATCATTACGTACCTCCGTGTTTGTAAAGAGCAAATTGTAGGTCAACAAAGGGCTTTTGTCCTTTTTTTTGTTTTGTTTTGTTTTTCTGAGCCTCAGCATAGATTATCTCATCAAATTATAGGATTAGGTGGGCTGGGTTCTTTTCCAATTAGAAAGGTGCCTCTAAATATCACCCACTGGAGATTCTCCACTCCGGTCTTGTGAAAATATGAGATTGACCGTATCTCTTATATCTCCGATGGTCAATTTTAAACTGACAGCCATGAGAGATGAGACGTGAGTGACCTTTCGAAAAGGCTTAAAATAGAACGTAAACACAGACCCTCTGCTTCAACCTATAGTGTACGTTGCTGCAGCGCGGCTTCAGAGAGCTTGTTTGTTGACCCCTGTCCTCCAGCTGGACCTGATCAGCCTCTGTGATTTTGTCAAAGTGAAGCAGAATCTCACACCGACACATGACTCCGCTCCATTAAGGCCTCTGACCGACACCCGTTTGCCCCCGCCAGCGGTTTTCGCCACACATTCGTGGGCATTAGCGTCATTTGTCTGACAAATCATCCCGTCTATCAATCAACCCAATTACGTTACAAGTTGTATAGGCTACGTGCGTCACATGGCGACGGTCTGGCTGGAATCTGAGACCCGACCACTCCACAATATGCAGCTGCAACTGATAATTATTGCGTATTATTTTACACAACAAAATATCCCTGCACCTTTTTTCTCACACGCAAACACAAAAGATCCACACACGCTCCGGGGCAGGGGTGTGGCGGCTAATGTCGGACCCCTTGACAACAGTCCAACAACATGTAAATGTCTACAGTCCGTGTCATGTTCCAGTTCAAGCTGAATCATTCGGGAACAAAACCACATTCACACCCACACCCAGTGGCAACCACCATTTCCCAGTGGCCTATAAAAGACTCATATAGGGTGTAGACAGGAGAGCATTAGCATGATGAGAGCGACTCTTTTGGACTGCGGACACCAATACATTGGATCCAGTCAGTAGGGCGTACAGTAGACAGACATGGAGAAAGATTCAGGATCACCACCTCAGCGAAGCCCTAAAGATCACAAATTCAAAGGTCAGCTGAACAAGCACTGAAGTTGACAGCCTTCTTATGGATGTTGATAGCCCAGAACACTTAAGAAAGAAAAATAAATCTGACCGGCAAGCGCTCAGGAAGTTGTGGATTTGATGCAATTTTACCATCTTTAATAAATGATTGTTTTAGGTCACTCATTTCCAACAGGAAAGATCCAGGTGATTGGAGACATGTTCCAGTTCACTGTTGATGTCAGTGAGTTTTCCCCAGAGGAGGTCATCGTCACCTCCTCTAACAACCTGCTTGAAGTCCATGCCGAGAAGGTAAGACAGAAAGAAGCCTAATTGCAAAACAATACACGCACTATATCGATGACAAAATCTTCTTTGTTTACAGAAAAAAAAAATTTGTTTCCCCCATAATCTGCACAGTAGCTGCTGACCATGGACATTTAAATGAATGACAGTAGTATTGTGGGCTTGGTTAGGACACTTGATTAAGAAAGTAGATTACATATCTATCTGATGATTTAATCCCGCTATTATTTTTATCCTTGCCATGCAGCTGGGTGAAGATGGCACTGTCACAAATACTTTTTTCCACCGATGCAAACTGCCAGCAGATGTAGACCCCTTATCTGTGAGCATGTTTGTGGGGAGCGATGGGGTCCTGACTGTCACAGCTCAGAAGGTAGTTCATTTCTCATTCGGCTTTAATCAATAAATGTTGAACTGATAAGAAAAAAAAAAACAAAAAACCAAAAAGAAAAAGGATGACGATTTTGTTGGTTTGTTGTGTTTCTCCAGATGTAACTGCAGCGGACTGACGGAGTTTGGCGACCCCCGGTGGTCACTGATGGCACTGATGTGACATCCATGAGGTGTCGGAAAAAGAAACAGCGCCGGGTCACTGTCCGAGTAAAAAAAAAAAAAATGCTGTTTTAGGAATTGTGTAATGATAAGTTACTTATGTGAGGTTCAACTGGTACAAAAAGCATGAGACCAAGTAAATAAATGCTAAAACAAGTTTCATGATTGTTTGCTGTTAAGGCAATTGCAAGGATAGAAGTGAGTCAACTGCAGTTGTGAAAGTCTACACTTTATTAAATAATATTGTGTTTGATAAGCATGTTTATTTTATTTATGAAATGAAGAGTAGACGAAGGCAAATAAGAATTACGAGCAAGTAATCCGTGAACGCAACACTGAATTACAGCGGAAGTGACGACATCAGTTGTCAAGTGACGTTTATGTTGACGGAAGTGTTTTTCCTCGGCGGAGTCATGTACGATTTGAGAGACAATTTACCCCATAAATATCGCCCAATGATGGACAAGTTGGTTTGTAATGTTAAATAATTTCGCCGACTTAAAAACACGTATCCACTGCGGCTATAAAGAGCAATCTGTTGATGTGCGTTTGGGTAAAAGTGGACTCTTTCTGATGCGGGCTTTATAACCGGAGAGCAATCACCATGGCCCGGGTTCCTCCTCCCGGATCCCTGGTGATCTATGACTGGCACCGACGTCAGGACAGCAAAGAATATTTCAACAAAATCCTCCACAAGAAGAGACGCAAGCGCTTTGGTAACTACAGCTTGAGTAGTTTCTGTTAAACTAAAGCAATATTTTCAGACGTCTAAGAGCCAGTTACAAATCATCCGATCATTAGAAATAAGGTACAGAAATGCCCTGGGGGAATTGTTTTTCAACAAAAGATAGAATTATTACACAACTTATACACAGGTTTATACTATGTTAATTTAATCACAAGTGTATTTACTTTTCTGATTTGTTTCCATGCCTAGTTATAAAGGAAGAGAGATCACTTGAAAAGAAATGTTCATCATCACTGTAATAAATGATACAACTAACGTTCCTTTTGGATTTATTGAGTTATGCTGACTGCAGGGGAAGGCAGGGTACATCCTGGACAGATCACCAGTCCATCACAGGCAGCATTAGAGTCACACACACTCACACCTACTGACCATTTAGAGTCATATGTTAAATGAACTTGCACACATTATTTGGCCTGTTTAAAGGAACCCTGAACTCAATCCCACCTCTGTCTTGCTATGAGGAGAAACTGCTGACTACTACACACTTTTGAGTTGCAGTGAAACCAAGTCTTTTGGCGTGAAGTGACCACACTAGATGGTGCGATTATTTGTCCACAATTGTCTCCTTAAAGATCAAATCAAAACACAGTTGCGATCATCTGATCCTAAATTATGCAGAGATGATGTCACCCTTATCAAATGAGCATGAAAATTATGCAAATCACAAGATTAGCGATAAGGTCACAGTCAAATCAAAATGAAAGAATATATTTTAGAGGGAAAACTGTTTGCTTCAATAGTGCAAGATGGAGCAATAAATACCCAAATACAATCAAACATTTCTTGAAAAGTGTTTTTGGTTCCAACAGAGGAGCTTCAAGATTGAATTTCAAGCAGCAGTGATGTGGCTTTCCAGAAAGATCTCGTGTAAAGTTCATGCCGTCGTATTGAAATTATGAATAAAAAAAACCTGAAAGTCAATCTGATCCTTTTCCAGACTTCATTTCAAAGGTGAACATGAATCTTTCCACTTCATTCATTTCTAATTCGGCTTCAGCTTCGAGGTGAACACCAGCTCTGTTCCAAAATACTTGCTCATCCGTTCTGCTGTTGGAAATTATGTCACATTAAGTCCCAAATTGTCCACAGATCATTTTATTGGCTCTTTCAAACCTTTCGTTTTCAGGCCTGTTGGAGTCACCGGTGATGCCTCCTCATGCTGCTGTGGATACAGTCCATTATAAGATCTTCCTCTCTGGCAAAAGTGGTGTTGGGAAAACGGCTCTTGCTGCACGTCTCGCCGGCTTGAACATTCCCAACGTGCATCACGAAACTACAGGTAGCTCCCTCATGCTGCAGGGTTTTTACCTCTGAAGTCAGTACATCCACAATAATTGATTTCCCACCATCTAAAGAGAGTTTAACCAGTAACTCTGCTCCTTTTCTGTGCACGGACAGAATAACAGTCACACTGCAGCCTCTCTTTTGCTCTTGAAGGCATCGAGACGACCGTGGTGTACTGGCCAGTGAAGCTGAGAGAAAGTGGTCGGGTGCTCTTCTTTCGCCTGCAGCTGTGGGACTGTGGCGAAAACGCCTTGCGCAGATTCGACCATTTGCTTCCAGTACGGAGGAAGTATTTCCTCACAATTTTCATTACACATACTTGGGAATTAATGTGGAACTAATAAGAGCTGTTTCTTTCCGTCCTTTCTAGTCCTGTAAGGAGCAGGTGGACGCCGTCCTCTTCCTGTTCTCCTTCACCGACAGGACGTCATTTGACGATCTGTCAAATCAGGTTGCCAAGTGGACCGAACCATCTGCTGGTTTTATTGTCAAGTTGGTTGTTGGCACCAAATATCCTTTTATGGTCCTATATATATATATATATATATATATATATATATATATATAATATATATATATATATATATATATATAGGAGCCGTCTCCAAGTAAAATATTTGCAGTTCTTCACCAATTTTCAGGAAAAAACAAAAAAAAAGTCCTTAATATACGATTCAGATTTGACCTTTACATGCACTGTGACGTGTCCGACAGAGACGTCAGGGACTTCCAGGAGAAATGGAGCTTACCAGTGCTGCGTACAGGCGGGGAGGTGGTCGACGTCCTCGGTGACGTAGCGCCGCTCCTCAACTGCCTCTCGGAGAACCTGTGGCATCAAGACTGCGTTACGGCCGGATCGCTGAGCAACCGACCACAGCAGGACACAACGACTGCACCTTAATGGCTCATTGTAACTTTTGATCTTGTGCATTCAGATAATCCCTGCATCCAACATACCTGTTTTTTAAGTTATGCTGAATATTGTCAACATTTCACAATTCAAATAGTCTCACCTTTTCTGGGTTAGACTCATTAAAACACTATGGAAAGAAAGGCCTTTATTATAATTTTTTATTAAAAATTGCACATTGATTAAAATAATCCAGTATTTCATAAAAACAAATAAACATTTCCACAAAGTACTCACTTTGGTTTGACAAGTTCAGTGCATGGTTTAGAAACATCCAGTGCAATACTTTAGGAATCGTGAAAAGTGCAAAATGAAACGATGGATGAGTTAGTAGTTGTGATAAAAGATCAAGATAGAAGTATTTAAACTGTACAAGCTTAAAATAAGGACTCTGGGTCTTAATCGGTCAAATCACGAATTGTGCAGACTTGAGACTTCAGCAGACAATAACTTCATCCACATCTCTTTTTCTGCCCTGAAAACAAACAAAAACAAACAATATGCAAGGGATCAGTAATGTAAATGGATGCTAAAAGCTAATTTTTTTATCCAACATGACGTCTGCTCTTACTTCGTTTCTGCTACGAGTATGGAAGCGGTGGGCTGACCCGTCTGACTCTCGGCGAGGTGCAACAGAAAGGCGTTTGGGGGAAGACCCAGGATTTCAGTCTTGAGATTCTCAACCTTCACATGCGTGATGAATTTGGCGTGATCCGCCACCACGAAGCGCTGCTCCCTGGATGCCACGCAGAATCAGAGATCCAATTAAAAAGGCGAAGTTTTTCCATTAAAAATAGCTGTAGAAGTACTGCAATACTTTTTTAAGGAGACAATCAAAAGGTCATTGAAGAGATGGAGGTAGACGCTGATGAAGGATGTCCTCACGCTGGACGAGTTCTCCACCATCAGCTGTTTCAGGGATCCCTGGTGCACCAGGAAACGGCTGCTTTTGATGATGGGAACAGCCTGGAGGAAGGAAAAGGCTCTCCCGTTTTAATCCGTTTCCCAAAAGGACATTAAAAAGATTGCGTTATTAAAAAATGTCCACCTTCACTCTGCTGAAATCCAACAGCATCTCCAGGCAAACCAGCTGCTCAATTTGCTTCATTTTTCGGACCCCTTTGTCACACTCCATCACTATCTGCTCATAATAAAAACATTAAAAGGATGAGTTTTTGAAATCTGGCACATCTGCACAGGAAAGAAAGGTTCAAAGACATAACCACATCTGGAATATAACACCTTGTTTCATGAAAGTGGATCATTTACCTCATGAATTGCAGCTATCGCTTTCTCGAGGTTTGAAAATGAGTCAGAGTTTGGTTCCGTCAGTTTCAGGATGGTCTGAAGGGGGAAGTCACACATGACCAACGACACCACAAATCTATCATTTTAATAATAAATAACCAAATATGTGACATTTATCGAAAGTGAAACAAGAGTTCACCTCCAGCAGTAGTTTAATTCGAGTAATTCTCTGGAAGGGAAGGACGAGGAAGGACTTCAGGTTCCGTCTTTGACACACCAGGTCACACTCCAGCGTCCCGAGCACGTACGTAAAGTGTCTGTTCTGCTGCCTTGAGATAAAACAAACAAACGTGACTTGAGTCGGCATTGTCGGGGAGGTTTAGGGTCAAATTGATGGAATTAAAAATACTTACAGTTGCTGCTTGATAAGAGTCTCTTGATACATCATGTTGGTCACATAAGGCACGTAGAGGCCATGGAATCTTGTGCAGTGCTTGAGCACGACGTCGCCAACCTCCGATATGAACACACCCTCTCCCAGTCTTTTCTCCAGATCAGTGAGGAACCTGCAGAAGCGATGAAGCTCCCGTCAGAGATGAAACTCCACGCAGACGTGCTCGACGCGAGAGCGACACCCACCTTTCACTGGCTGCCATCACATGTCGAATGTTGGAGAACAAAATGTGATGCTCCCTCCGGGACAGGGTCCGTTTCAGGGCCTTCGACGTGTAGAAATGATTGACGGCCACCGCGAGACTTCGCAGGTACGACGCCTCGGAGCCGATCAACTCAAACATCGACTTCAGGGGAAGAGATGGAGAGCAGGAAGTGTTCACGGCTGTATTGTTAGGGGGAGGGGAAATCTCCTCTGGGAGACGTTTCAGATGGTTTATAGTGCATCAGATGCTAATCTACGGAAAGCGGTTAACAAATACAAGTGTGGTTTTTCTTGGTGCTTAGCAGGAAGAAACCTGCAGCTGATACTTTTGGATTTACTTGGAGGCTCTCGGGGTCTTGACATAATCCTGGAATGAGTCAAGAGCAGAGCTTTGTGGGGATTGTGCCATCTGTTGCAGGGGTCTTTGTTCTGCCTTTACTGGGTGGATCTGCTCCGAAAGTCGATGTCTTGAATGAATTTAGGCTCAAGGTAGTATAATGCATAATGCAGCTAAAGTACCTCAGACTTTTCGCACAGTGGTGATCGCAACGTATAAAGTAAAGATGCAAAATACAGAGCGCAACAGACTTTCTTCCCAGAGATGCAATGTCGGTAATAAACTTCATTGATGCACACGTAATAAGTCTGTTGACATTGAGGTGCTTAAATTCAGCATTCTCTATGATTTTACTAGCTTGTGATACGTTACTTGACATGATTTAAAACCATGCTGTGCTTTTTGTGAAAATGCTAAATAAAGTTGTTTTTTTTAATTGCCATTGAATTATACTATTTTGCGGAAAGAATACTTTTTTTCCAAAGTTATTTGAAATAGAAGATAGTCATTTCTGCCACGTCTGCATATCAATTAAAAACATGAACTCATGAACCTTGGATTTTGTATTCTGGTGATGATGGAATTGAAACGATTTCAAGATCGTTTCAGAAGAACACTTAATACACCAAAATGAAACAGAAGTCCAAATACAGGGAAGAAACCGAGGAGATTTTGTGTTGCATCAAGGACATACAACTAACGCTTTTTAACCGAACAAATGAGACGTCCAACTCACCTCCTGAAGACGAATCTCCCCGGCGGTCAAGCTGCCTAGCAGGCCGGAGTCCTTCACCTCCTCCAGGTCCTGCCAGAGAGTACAAGGCGTCGCCCTCGCCAGCTGAGGAGGAGGCGACGACAACGACGGAGAGCTTGACCGAGCAACGCCGGCGTCCGACTGGCGGCGAGGACCGAGGCGAGACTGCAGGCCCTGCAGGTACCGAGGGGTGATCAGTTCAGACACCAAGCTCTCCTTCACTCTGTGGATGTCGTCTCTAACGTCCTGCAGACAGTAGTCCTGATACAGAGGAACTGCGAGAAAGAGAGAAAGAAAGGAGAATTTTACTTTGAACTGCAATTTTTCCCCACCAGAATCGTGAAGTAAAATACTTACAAATATGCAAATACTTTGACTGGAACGAAATACTTGGCACTTCGTCCTCAGCTGGATCGAAACACACGTCTGGGTCGTTGGACGAGGCTGAAGCCGAGCCGACGGTCTGACCTCCGGGTGCAGAGGTCAGTTTGGGCAGGCGGCAGTGAAATTTGTTCAGATCCCACGTGTCCATCAAGGCCACCGACCTGAGGGCTGACGAGATGTCCGAGAAGGGGCTGGGAAAGGACACACGCATTTCATCCTCGACACCCAATGCTGAAGAGAGACTGTGGGTTGTTTTTTTTAATTACATGTTTTGGCAGCAGTCGGCTTTTACCTGTAATCCTGAAGATTCGGTGAGTCACTGCTCCCGTCCCGCTCTGCAGGCTGCTGTGAACTCTGGCTCTCCACGGTATGAAGAACTGAACAAACCTGCTGCTCCAACATCTCCACGGCCGGCATTTCCAACACCAAACCTTCAGCTTCACGGCCATTTCCGCAGTAGGACTGCAGATCGGTTGCAAAGCCGTATGTCGGGTTGTTCTTTTCTCTCCAGTCAAACTGATCCATAACACTTTGATTTAACTTTTTTTTCCTCTCTTGCAAAGCTGCAGCCGAGACTTATTTCAAACCGGGCTCACGGTACAACTGTGAACGGCATCGGCTGGAAATCCGGACTGACTGGCGGGAGCTCCATGCAGCCTGTGCTTCAAGCCGCAATCAGAAGAACAAGGAGCAGGTGTGGTTCCTCCTGGAGGAACCGAGCCCACGGCACAGATTAGAGCTTGAATGATTCCTGACGATCGCTTTGTGTTTGTCATGTGATGGATTAGTGATGTCCAGAGTCGCTCTTAAACAGCTGTGATTTAAACCTAATTTGGAAAAAGGATAGGTGGACGGACATAAAAAGCACAAGTAAATAACTGATTGAAAGGTAATGTTTTCATGTGAAACGTAAGGTATCAATCTTTCATGGAAGCATCACTGATATCTCAGCTTTAGATCCTTGAACACATTTGTAATTTTTTTTTTTTTTTAAATCAATGGCATTTCTACAATTTTGCCCAGATTGGCACTTCTTGCTGTTCGGTTTTGACTCACAGGCTTCATGTTTGACACTTTTTTTTTAGTAGCCGTTAAATGTAAAGTTGCAAAATAAAACATTATAATACATCTTTACAGGCACATCACACGTTGCTGATTAAATTGAATATAAGACAAATAATTGTTATGGAAGTGTATGATAATCATATATAGTTTTAGAAAGTTAGAATATAGGAAGTATGGCAATAAACCAAAATGTACTTTACTCTCAATGTATGAAAAGTGACAATTTGACATATAGATTTTAAAATGTTTAATATACTTGAAGTGTTTTGTCCTCCTGGTGATGTGGCTTTAATCTCTTCTAGGTGGAAATAGATGACTCAAAAGGTGATTCAGATGCATCTCATGTTAATTGGTTTTAGAAATGATGGAAACTTCATCATCATTACACATCAGGTTAAAGAAAAAGCCTCTTCAGGTCCATGAGCTCAGCCATCGTCTACAACCTGGAAACATACATTTTAGATAAAAAAATAAAAAAAATAAATAAAAATCAGGTTTTAGAAGTCAGATTTGTTCCGTTTGAATAACGACCCACAACCTGTACAAATACTAGTTTCATTTTATTTGCATTTTAAAATTCAATACAAGATAAAAGTAAATAATTCATTCTGCCTTAACATTGTTGGTATACGACTCGAACAAAGCCATTAAAATCCTTAATAGCCAATGTACTGACAAAACATTTGAACATGTCCATGAGCGGCCACATTCCCGCGAATTACGAAATGAAAAATCGTTCCGAGTATGACCCACATACACCAGGGTGATTTGACACAAAATATGAGCTTTTTTTTCCCCCCCCTTGGAATATGAACTACAAACAGTTTTGTAATCAACACATGACAAAGCTTTAAAACTGAGAAGAATAGGGGACGTACAGTACGAGATACCTCCTGTTCCAGACATAAGTCCATACACTTCAGCAAACAGATCCGTGCTTTCAGAATCAGACAGACTGAATTTAGGGGGTTTCCACTCCATAGTGGAGATCACATGTAAACTCCATCAACCCTTCGCACCTGCAGCAGGTCCAACAGCAGATATATCGTCCTTGGCCGGACTGGAAAGTACAAGGAACCATAACCTGAAAAATCTGAATAATACTCAATTTGAATCACATTCAAATATCCATATTTGTGCTGATTAATGGGCAAGCTTGCCAGATCTCTGGATCTTGGAGTAACGCTACCCTGCTGAGATGATAAGACAAATAAACTATTACACAATAGTATTGTGACTCATCAGGTGGGGAAATTGGTTTAAGAATCAATCATATAATGGGCATTTAATAATATGTCAATCTTGGACAACGAAACAATAAGAAAATCAATCTATGCTGGTTAAAAGAAACCAATGAAATTGGGGGGGGGGGGGGACGACCCATAACATCTGCATGCAAACACACCTCACGTTTCGGTTTTTAGCCATGAAAGTATCACCGGTTGTCCCGTTTGTTCTTGGATATTGTGGACAAGGAACCCGAGAGACGGCGTCGGCCCGCGGCTTTCACGGGCGCTCCCTGCTGAGGAGGGGCTTCAACATCTGGATCAGTAACAAGGTATAAATAAGACAGATGCCGCGTCGGGAGGCTGGGAGGACTCGCTTGGATTGGTTTCAGAGTCTTTAAGTCGGCACAGTGATGCTGCGGGCTAATAGTGCGAGCAGGGCGAGCTCCACGACCCCGTGGGCGCGTTCCAGCGCCTCCACAGCCTCCCTGGCGGAGAAACCCGCTGCCTGGATTCTCTGGATGTGCTCAGCTGGGAACTGTTCAGTAAAGGGACGTGGTGGAGGAGGAGGAGGAGGAGGAGGAAGAGGGGCTGGAGATGGAGGCTGGGGGGCCTGAGAAAGAGAGGACAAGGTGCTTGAAACGTCTTCCCGCGAGCCCGCCGTGGTCGGCGAGGGGCTGAGGAAGGTGTGCTCAGTCTGGGGGAAGCCGTCGCTGTTGCTGCCAGAAGCCTGTCCGTCTGCGACCCCCCTGCTGTGCTGCCCCTCGGGGGGCTCTCTGGGCTCAGGGTCCAGGGCAGGAGCGGTCGGCGCCTCGGGCTCAGACCGAGGAGTGCCGATGTCGGCCGCCTCCTCGCCTCGCCCGCGTTTATCTGGCCTGGTGTCCATAGAGCTATCCGGACACCGCGGCGGACCGTTGCTCTCGCCACTTCCTGCCGCGTCATTGGGGACACGATTCTTGGATGGCTCGTCATCGGACACGGCAGCAGCGGCGGCACGGTTTGCTTTGGCATCACTGCCTTCTGTGACGGCAGTGGAGGGGGTGGGTCGGGCGCCGCCGGGCGCCGAGGGGCACGGCTCGGGGGACGCTCGTTCGGCATCCTGACTGAACGGCTGCGACGGGGAGCAGGAGCTGCTGCGGTTTTGGGACTGAGCGCGGTTGTTGGACACCAGCAGCTCGTGCAGCTCCATCAGAGCAGCCGCCAGCGAGGGGATGCTGTCGGAGCCGGAGCAGCGGTCCCCGTCGGGCTGGTCGCGCTCGGTGGACGCGGCGGCCGGAGACTCCATGTCCACGGAGCCGGGCTGACCCGGAGCGCTCGGAGAGAGCGCCGTGGGGTCGCCGCCGCCGGGCTCAGTCGCCTCCTGCTCCATGGGCTGGGTGGGGGAGACCTCCTCCTCCGAGCTGTTCACCACCGCGCCCGATTCCGCGCCCTCCTCCGCGACCGCCGGCTGAACCTCGCCCCCGGGATCCCGGGACATCGTCGCCACGTCTGCGGGAGGAGGACGTGTCTGGGGGACATCGGTCGAGGAGCCGGGTACCGGGGAAACTTTGGAGTTGCTATGGAGGGATGTAGACGCTTCACCCGTTGCCAGGGACAGAGAAGTGGGAAGTCCTTGACGCTGCGCCACGGCGGCCGGGGCGGACTGGGAGCGATCCAGGGTCGGGTTCCGGGGCGGAGCAGAGGAGGTGCTTTGGGAGGGGGGGGCGGGAGAGGACATTTGGTCTAAGGATCTGGGTAATGTGAATGGTTGGGGCTGCGGCGAGGTAGTTTGTCCATCTGCAGTGTCTATTGTGAGAGAAAATATGAACTGAGAATTAACCAGCTGGCATGTGCAGGAACTTCTGTAGGGAGCTTCACACTGAATTAGCAACTGCTAACTTCAACTGCTTCAGTAACTCCACAAAGCACGAACTCCCTACTGGAGGTCTAGAACACATATATAGTACACATATCATTTATCATTTGTGATTTAACAATTATGTTCCCAAATAAAATACATGGTAAACAAAAAGAAAAACATCAGCCATAATTAAACTGACCCGGCGGCAAAATGAAAGAAATCAACAGCAATGGACTTAGCACTGGCAATGGACTGGTGAAGTTGCAGTACCTGGTTGGTAGGGCCCTCTCCAGCTGTCTCCAAATGCATCAGTGCTGTCCTGCTCAGGGGTTAGGGCACACGCCACACACATCATGCAAAGGGACGGAGAAAGTTAGCAGTCACACACACACACACAGGGCATGCACCAACGCGTCGACCCTTTTCACACGCGCCGGTGTGAAAAGTGACATCCAAAAACTATTTGAGCCTTAAATCCTGACAGTCACAGTGGAACCGGACACTAAAAACCCACGAGGGAGAACATGAAGACGTGCCAGAGAGACATTAGGTAGGGCTGTGACCAACCGTGACGACACGGTGTCGGCAATCGCTGCCTTTTTATGTGACTTCCATTAGTCGTCTGCACTCAGGACCAGATAAGACCTGGAGCTGAATGTGGCCAAAAAAAACCCATCAAAACACACGTTTCCACTTTCGGATGACTTCTTTTTCACACCACAGCCAGACTGAGAAATGTGGATATGAACTCCACTGTCACACTGGCTCATATTTATACCACACTGGTGTTTGGATGAAACACTTGCAAGGTACTAAAAATATTAGCGTGTTTACACTTTGCAGCCATTTCAGCATCTGTGTGCTCCGTTGACGGATGTAAAATTCAAACCCGCACAGTAGTTAGTTATTTCATTATTCTTGTGTAAGACATTGTGCTTCACAGAAATAACCACCTACGCTTCTGCTAGCACGACATGTTCCTCTCAGTTGTGCACGTAGGAGGTTTAGAGAGCTGTTCACACACTTAGCAGAGATCCATCTGCACTGTTGTCCACATCAGAATATGACAGCATGAATAAAAAAAAAAAAAAATAATAATAATCACTGGGACTGTTGGAAGTGTTGATGCCTCATGACTGTTTCCCTTCAAGGCTGAAATGTTTTCTGAGATCTCTTATCGCGCTCATGATTTTCTTTGCCTCACAGATTTTTCTTTTAAATATTTGTTGACCTCATATCCTCCGTGAGCACTTTTAATTTGCCAAACGTGATGACATGAAGTGATCATGAGACTGAAAAAAATTCAGATGACTGCATATAATGAGGGTCGAGAGTAAGAAGCTTTAAGTGGCACATGCAAATGTCGTTTCAAATGAGCTGGGAAATAAAAACCCAACAAAACCACCCAACCAGACTGACGTGTAGATTCTTACCGCTTTCTTGTATGGACCTCTGAAGTGCCTCTGCCAGTTCTCTGTCGGCTATCTCGTCTGGACGGGCGTCCTCGCGGCCTTCCGCTCCGTACGCCAGCCTGGCGCACTCCGGCAGCTCCGCCTCAGACAGGAAGCGGGTCTCTGTCCCGGTGGTGCCTATTAGCAGCACGCTCTTCTTCAGGTCGATTGAACACTACAAGACATTTGGGACAATTAATGCTCTCGGTTCATCTGAAGCTTCTCTGCACGTTTAGTCTAAAACAAACTTTTTCCCCCCCTTTAAAAAAGGGCATTTTCTCCCAAGGACCCGGAAGTACCGCAAAATATCTCGCACCTGATGTCGCTTCAGCATATCCAGACCGAGCAGCATGTCCATTGGCTGGTCCTCCAAGATGGAGAAAGAACAAGGCAGGAAGTCTCCCTCTATCTGAACCTGAGCTGGATAAGCAGGAGACACAAACACGGTCGAGAACGTCTCTGGAAAAAAACGGGTACGCTGAACGAGGTGTGCCAAAGTGCTGCGTATACAAGGGGGAAAACCCCCCGAAACCAACCCAAATGGACTCTGCCAATGATCTTCTGGGTTCCCACCCCTTTGGCGATACCGGCCCAGCGTCGGTCCACCAGTCGCATGATGTTACAGCGTTCTGCACACGCTTGGCTCATGATGGTCATCTGCGCCCCTGGAAGTAAAGACATCAACATTTGTTTTTGTTTTTTTCTGTGGTGCCATGCGGCTGTGAACAACCATCAAATATACAAAATATATCAATCAACACACCCCTTTTCATTCAGATTAGAACACAGAAAGAAGAAAAATAAAATGGGCTGCATAATAGTCCCTGATGCCGATACTAACACAATATCTCTTGAGCTGAAACAGAAGAAAACTGGATTGTAGTACCTAGTATCCCAACATTTTGGTATCATTCTGGTCCTTGCCCCAAAAGTCTGTAGCTACAACGGTACATGTATCAGGATTTAATGTTCATTACCTGAGTCAACAAAAGCTTTCACAGGATGGCCATTGACTTTGCAGTTAATGTACAGCATAACCACCTGTCCAAAGCTTTCTGGGGCCTCTTCCATCGCAATGGTCATGTTTTCTTCCACATTGTGCTGCCTGGGGTGGTTAAAAAAAAACAAAAACAAAACAAAGGAAAGAACGAACGACAGAAATCACTGCATGCAGTTTATAGGTTTATTCAGAAATTAGGATTTAACAACCAAAGTTCCGTCGTGTAGAAAATCATAAACCCACCAATATATTCTGGTTAGGAATTAGAGCTGCTATGTGTAATGAAGTATGTTCCTGAGGAAAGCAACTATGAGTTGATGAATAACCCACCTGATGTCCTCTTCAATCTTAGCCTGCGCTTCCAGATCGAAAGGATCAGCGGTCAGAAGTCGGATCCTCTCTTGCTCCCGTTTGGCTCGATCCTGCTGTTGCTCCAGCAGCACTTTGGTGAAACGCTCTGGAGGCACACGGTCACGTCAAAAGCCACTGATTAGTACTTCGGCGAAAAGACTTTGAGGAAACATCACATCATTGACAGTTGCTGATGACCACCTAAGTCTCCGCTCAGCAGGGCCTCGGCAAGCGGCGGGTTCCTCTCTTTGAGGAGCGACAGTTCGTGCGGATTGGATAATAGCATCTGCTGAAGTAAGGCGGGGTCGTCCAGCCCCTGAGGAGAAGTGCCACGGAAGGCCGTTGTTGTGGAAGGCTGTGCGGCGCGCTGCGGCTGCGGCGGCGGGGGCTGCTGCTGCGGCTGCGGCGGCGACGGCTGCTGCTGCTGCTGCGGGGCCGGCTGTGCCGGCGGAGGAGCCGGCTGCACCTGCGGTCGCACCGCAGTGCTGCGCTGATTGCTTGCAGAAGACGTGCTCGGGACTGTGATGGAACGAAAGTCAATATGGGGCAGTCCTGGAAAGCGGAGGACAAACGATGGTTACGACGCTGTAAATCCGAGCGCATCTGGCGCTCGCCAAAACATGAACATTTCTTCCTGGGAAGAAGTACCTGGGAAGGCAGGCTGGGTTGGCGGTGGTCTTCTGTCAGCTTGCCGGAGGACCACCACATCGCCATCCTTCACGCCATAGTTCCCCAAGGCACGAGTCGGGTCTTTGAGGGGCTGTTCTACATAAGTTATCTGCACACAGAAAGTTCAAACAAAACAGTTACACAGCTGTTCAAGAAAACCAAACCAATGGTAAGTGCCAGGATTCACAAAACCAAATTACAAATAATGCAATAACTTAGTTTTGCTGGCTTTATTCTGTGAGAAAAACAACAGTGAAGTTGAAATGGGAGCGGCATGATTGTATTTCTGCTCACAACCCGGCTGATACGGATATTGAAAATGCACTGCTGCAGTTTTTATTTACACCTTTATTACCTGACTTACATCAAGCATGAGGGGAAAAAAAAGCTACATTTGGAGACCTTGTGAGCCTGTACGCAATATCAAAAGTATATTTCAAGACACGAAATCAATGTATTGATCACATTCCTTGATAGTTTTGGAAATTACAGCATGTATACAAACAAAATAAGAGTCTAAATGCCATCAAATGTCTTGTTTTGTTCAGTCACTGGTCAAAGACATTGCTGTCACCTAATTAAAGCAAGTCAAACAAGGTAAATGACCTTCCACTGCAACACGGTTACTTATTAGTTACGTCTGTGACTCATTGTCAGAGATACACTTCCTCTCTTCCAGTTTATCTGCACTCACAACAACCAGCTCAGTGTGTGATTATTTATACTCATTTCCCTTTGTCTTGCCATTATTGCTTCACCAATACCAGTTCGACATTGTTCCAGTGAAAAAGGGAACAGTTCCTCCTCGCCGTTGCTTGTTACAATTAATAGCTTGTTGACATGATGTGAATTTTCCAACGTGGCTGGTAGAAAAAGCCACACACTCACGCACACACACACACGGTTTTGTGCACAGCATGAAACAAGAACCAAAGCAGACAGAGCAGTGGCATTTACAGATCAATTATCTTCAGTTGATTGTGGGCAAAATGACAGTTGAAAGCATTTCAGCTAAAGAGCATGCTCATGACGGCTTCCAGCTGAAAAGCAATTGGCTGCTCTCCTGCCCACGGCATCTCTAGGATTCATCAGAGAGTGCCAGCCCAGAGCTCTGCGAGTGCTTGTATTGATTTAGCTTATCTTAATCCAACAGTAACTACTGTTTTTATAAGGAAGTTCGCTTGGGAGATATATCCTTAAACCCGTTTAAGGGATCCAAAGATGCTTTAATTGAAGGTTCAAAAGTGACACGAGGATATGCGCGCAATACTCCCACATCTCATATACATTTTAAAGTAACCCTGCATTAACTGCACTTAAGACTATGAAATGAACTTGGTGAAGAACACCAAAGCCCTTTACAGGGGGCTTTGCAGCAGAGGTCCTTCAAAATGCACTATTGCTGATGGTGTTCTATGAGTCTGGTGACGAACACTACAATCTTTACTTTTGCCTGCTCGGGCAGCAGGCGGAGGGAGGGTGGCCGACACCAACAGGCTCAACAGAGACATCAGAAAGGCCAGCGGCGTGGTGTGGGTGGAGAAGAACTCTGTCCAGGTCTCAGAGAGGAAGATCCGGTCCAAACTGAGGTCCATCATGAACAATGTCCTGGTCATCAGCAGGAGCACCTTCAGTAACGGACTCATTCCTCCAAAGTCTACAGAGTCACAGCAGGAGATCAATACTTCCTGTGGCCATCAGACTCTATGACTCCTCCGTGTAAACAGTGTCGCTGTGTTTTCTGATAATGTCATCCTTTCTTATGCTTATATGAGTTAACGTAAAGCCTGTACATATTGACATTTAATATTATTACTTACGTTTTGATTATTATCGTGAGATAGTATTGCTATTCCTTTCCAGCTGCGCCAGCTATCTGATTGAACAAAAATAATCAACTCAAGCAAAACATTTTTTGTAAGAGCTATTCATCTACAAAATGAAAACCTAAATACAATTTGGACAAAACCTGACACCTGAGCCTTCATCCCAAATAAAAAGAATTTGTGTTAATGGAGGCAGTAAGCCGTCCGTCCTGATTTTAACATTAGTTTATGGTAATTTCACTGACATTTAGTTGTAAATCTTGGGTTTGTAGGTAGACAGAGTTGAGCTCTATCACACCTTGAAGCGACTTTATAAGTTAAAGTGCACTAAACATATATTTACATTCTCACGATCGTTCAGTTCGACCCTGGGGGCAAGTTTATCTCGTTAAAGCACAGAGACGGCGCGTGTAATCGCTTCGAAACGAAGAACGAGTGAGGACAATGTGCGTGTTGTTGATAAGAGAAGTTTCGAAATGTGAAAAGTCTGATTCACGCTAGCAGCTAGCTCGCTTAGCCGTTAGCTCCGCTAGCTTTACGGCTGCGTGTTCGCGGTGGGTTTTTTTTCCTTTTTCTTTCCTTTTAAATTTTTTTTACCTGAATCTCCCCGGCTGGGATTCCCGATTCCAGCTCGCAAAGTGCTACAAAGTCTCTCAGCTCCAGCTCCGGGGACACGTCGAGGGCGAAGGTGGTTTCTGGGCGATCCCTCGGCGCGCAGAAAACGGTGACCAGCATCGCTTTTTCTGGGACAAGATCTCCGGAGGGAGCGAAATCCGACCACTAGCCGCAGATTTACTCTCAACGCGAGGGGCTAATCGGGACAGAGAGCACGCCGGGAGCGAAAGTGAAAGCACGCCTAAGACCCGCGTCTGCTGTGGTGTTGGTGCGAAGGAGCCTGGTGGGATAGTTTCTCTTTTAACAACAACAAAACAAGTATAACATCTCATTCAGCCTGCTTGCGCGACGTGCCGTATTACAGGGCGAGCTGTCGTGACCAGTGCACCGGGCGCCGCCAGCGTCCTCTACTGGAGACTCTGGGAACTGCACACAGGCAGAACTAGGTCAACAACGCCTTTTTAGAAGAAGAAGAAGAAGAAGAAGAAGAAGAAGAAGAAGAAGAAGAAGAAGAAGAAGAAGAAGAAGAAGAAGAAGAAGAAGAAGAAGAAGAAGAAGAAGAAGAAGAAGAAGAAGAAGAAGAAGAAGAAGAAGAAGAAGAAGAAGAAGAAGAAGAAGAAGAAGAAGAAGAAGAAGAAGAAGAAGAAGACGTTTTTCTTTATTGTCATCTCTTTAAAACAGATAATAAAGTTCAGCAGTTCTACTTTTCAACAGTAATAATAACATTTAAGTCAAGTCAAGGTGAGTTTTTTCATAGCGCACCATTCAGACACAAATACGTTGAAGCTTTCAAATAAATAAAATAAATACATTTATTAAATGTGTCATTAATTTATTCAAATCCTCAGTGGACAACATGCACGGGAATCAGACTGAGAAAATTGTACCAGAGAAACATTAAGAAATCACAGTCAGACAATTCTCATTAACATGTGTGTTACATTTAACGCAACATTAATATATCAATATTTGTACATGTATACATGTACATGTTAGTTTGTGTGTGTTGTGTGTGTGTGTGGGGAGGGGGGTGTTTTTACAAACACTATGGTTGTATATACCAGTGACAGGTTGTGTATGATGGTCAGTCAATGTTGCTTGTTAAAAGTCTTCGATACTGGAGGCGATGGTGGTACAAGCTGTGTCTATTTATTTATTTATTTTTTTTAACTTGTCCTCTACTTTTTCTTGATAAAATTGGTGAGAACATAGACTGTCTCGTGTGTGCTGTCCTTAGAAATGATCCTGATTTTCTTTCCTAGTTAGTTATCTCTGAATTTTGTGGTCTGAGCCACCTGCCCCGATTACGTCAGTAGTGAGCGGATTTAGGTCTGTTTGCTTGTTGCTCTCGTTTTCTGTTATTTCCTTTTCTGCCCTCCTATCCTCTATCTTCAAACGGAGCAGCATAAAATCTCCACGCCTGAGTCAGGTTCTGCAGGTTCCGTCCTGTCCACCAAACTAAAAGACAATTCAAATGGACAACAATCAAATCTTATGAGCCAGAATAATCAAGTTGCTGGACAAAAAACATCAATTTTGCTGAAATATGATTTGTCAGTAAACCGTAGATAATACATATGTATATATTTTGTAAGCTATGAGCTAAAATAAGTTACAGCCAACCTTGATTTGAACCTGTTGAAATGACATGATTTGTGTCTGTGTGACTGATTTGACTATTCTGTAAATTCCATTTTGTATGTTCTTTTTCTGTTATTGTGTTTGAACCCACCATAAGTTTATCCTCTTTCTGCTCCTTTTCGATTATGTCACCGTCGCCGCTGCTTGCTCATGTGGAAAGGATTTCCTCTTAAAGTGCCTTGAAATAATTGTGTTGTACTCAGAGCTATATAAATAAAATTGAATTGAATTGAATTAACTATAGTAACATCAATGCTAAATACCAGTCCTGAAAACTCATTTGCCAAACCAAACAAAACAGAGCACGTTGACACAGAACACCATGCTTATTGACTGTATGATCTGAGGTCAGCACGATGTAGTATAGTCTTAAAAGTATATTGGCAAATCTATTAAAGTGGGTATTATACAGATTTCTTATGGTAATTGTGAAAAACTCAGTGTAGGATAGTTTATTTGAGACAACCTGCTCAGTCTCTCAGTGTTGGAAACATGAGCTCCATACTACATCTATGGAAATAGATTTTTTTATTTGTACATTGTAAATACTGCACATAAAATGATTACAAATATCTGTAAATCTGTAAATATTTAGAATGTTGAACATGTATAGAGACTGATGTAAAGCGATTGAAAGACTACGATATTATAAGCGTGATCTTCTCTTCTGCTCCTCTTCATTCAAAATGCGTTGAGTTGGAAATGATGTTGCTGTTTATTTTCAGTTTATTTCATTTTTTTTTAACTTTTGAAGAAGTAAAGAATTTCAACGTCAACAACAACAACAACAACAACATATATGTGCAATGAGAGAAATCAGCGTACTATGTTGTGATATAACAAGTGAAACAAATGTTATTCAGACATTAAATCATTTAGTTATGTCACTTTATGGTTCCTATTGTGTCGAAAAGAGAGAAAAAAACAGGCTCCCGTCCTCCAGACGTGTTTGTCATCTCTCACTTCTTGCTGAAAGGCAATGATGCATCACTCTGAGTCATCACACCACCAATTACTGGATATTACCTTTCCCTTCTTGAAATTGTTACCTTTATTTCTGATAATAATTAAGTCCTTCATGATAAATATGATGATTAAAAGCGTCATAAGGCTTTCTGTTAAAAAAATTTATAAAAAATTCAGTATTTAAATGAACGCCATGGTGTGGGCATGTTTTCGACATCCGCTTTCAAGAAGCATGCTTTTGTGTGGTTGTATCTTGCACATTAATCAAGAAAATGTGGTCGTTTCCACCTTCGGTCTGGCTCCAATTGCAAACTACAATGTCATGTTCTTACTGGCAAAAATGTTGCAAATATGCATCGTTTCCAATAATGAAACCGCAGAGCTGTTACCTTTTGTGTCCCTGAAACAAAAAAAAAAGTCAAGACAAAGGCTGATCACATGAAAACAACCCTAAAGCTGTATGTCATAGACGATAACCTGTTTCCATAAAAACATAATAATATGGAAAAAAAAAACGTAATTTTTTGATTTTCCTGTAACAAACCAAAGCATTGTCAAAAATATATTGACTTACAAGCTTGAGTTACAAAGCATCAAATGTTTATACATTTAGTTTCACTGAATAAATATTATTTTTGGGGGGATCAAAGAGGTCAAAGCTCAAACATCAATTAATTTTGTTTCCAATTTGCAAGAAGCAATTAATATTTTTATGATTAAATGAATAAGTGACAAAAAAAACGTGTTTTTTTTATTTTCAGATTTTGAAAAGTCAATCAATGAAAGTTTGCCTCCAACCTGTAAGTCTTGATCAGAATTAAATTTCTCATTTTTGCAGTATTTTTGGGTAAAGTGAAAACATAAGGGGGAACATGTTATACACACTGACATAGGAACATGTGGGGTTTTTCTCTGCCGTCCTCCTAAAAAGGTGACGATAAACAGTGTGAGGAGTTTCCATGCGTCACACTCAGTTCTGCTTTGTAGAGGAAACCCTCACAGACACTTGTTCACTCTCACGGCACAAAACATGGTTCTTCTCAAACAGCTCGTTTTGATTTTGATCTTCAATGTTGTCGGTTTGGATGCTTCGTGCTCCAAAGGTAAAGTATGTCTCTTCTTGTGCTTCTCTTTCCTTCATTCAGCATCATGGTTTTTTTTTTGTGTGTGGCTATTTTGGCTTTTGTCTTCTTCTCTCTAAAGATTCATCTGTGTGATTTAAAAAGTTGCTTTGTTCTGACACTGTCAAATACGTCAAGGTTTCAAAGTCGTCACCAAGACACGTGGACCAAACACTTGTGCCCCCTGCTCTGAAGGATATTACCAGCCTGAAGAAAATGAATCTCAAGAGTGCATGCCGTGTACGCCATGTGATGAGGGCAAGTTTTTGAACTTGGTTTAAAAAGCTGTACCGTGATAATACAAAAACATTTCTGCGTTTCATAGTATCAACTTAACTTTCCAACTTCTTTTTCTTTGCAGTTTCCGGGAGTGAAATCAAACAGAAATGCACCAGAGAGACAAACACCATATGCCAGTGTCGTGAGGGGTTCGTGGTGTGGGACCTCAATCAGTCCACTTGTAAGTGTGACATTGGATCTGGACTGAGTGAAAGCAAACAGTCTCCATTGGCAAGATGTTCAAAATGTGAAAAAGGATACTTCAGTTCAGAGATCGACAAACAATGTAAAAAATGGAAAAGGTGAGTACACTCCTCTTTACTAGTTTAACATTATATGCATGTTCATATTTTTTTTTTTAAAAAAGGTCATGATTGCCACCTGAACTCACGGCTCTGTCTCTCTCATTGTTCATCCGAAGCTGTAAATCAGCCGGGGTGCAAATGAATGGAACGGCAACCTCAGACGTCACCTGCGGTGCTGAGCCGAAGAGTGACTCTGGCGTTGCCACAACCACCACGCCGGCCAAAAGTGAGTCTCTCACAAGTTTGACAAACCATCGTCCACATGAGGGGGCCCGAACTCTGAATATGATCACCGTCCACGCCACCGCGCCTGCTCCGTGGCCGACCACTCAGAAGGAGGACACGCAGCCCATCCAACCCTCAAACACAGGAAACCGTAGTGGTAAAACATTTGCACCTGTCTCTTTAACACATCACACAATTTCAAAAAAAAAAAAAAAAAAAGGTCAACCATGACCTTTTTTGGTTGTGTTGTTTCTGCAGGTTGGACTTTTGTCATACTGGCAGTTGCCGGACTCCTGGTGATCCTGACTGCTGTCACCTGCAAGCTGCACATCATTCCCTGCTGGCAGAGGACAAAAACAGGCGGCTTACAAAGTATGCAGCAAGTAGAAACCACAAACCTCTGATGTATACCAATGTAAAACAAAAAATGCATCAAAAGTATTTTCTTTATTTTGTTATTAGGTTAATTTACCACAAAGGCTCACTCTACTTGAAATACAGAAGGCAATAATGACCTTTTGCCCAAAAAGCAACCTGTGCACCTTAAAAAAGTAGCAACACAATATTTCATCTAATTAAAAATAACAAAACAAAACTGTCGATTAAATTTAAACTACAATATTAAGTTATGTTCTCCCATCCTAATTAATATTCGAACTTATTTTGGACGTATATTTAAAAACTGTGCATGATTCTTAACGTGCATTCAACACTCTTTGCTGCGTTTGGGTCGTCTGGACAAAATCGGAAATTTTTTGACTAAAAAGGTTTGAAGCCTTGATCTAAACATCCATCAGATTTATTCCCCAGTTAACTTACCAAGCAAGTTTTGGGACGTTTGAAGGAGTCCGAGTACCTGGAGAACATGCAACTTCACACAGAAAGGTCCTGAATAAACAGACAAATAAACCAAAATGTGTGATTTGTGTACGCTCGTGTCGGCAGTCAAACAGTAAACGGAAGTATTTCCTACAACAATATTTTATTGCTTCAAACATCAAACATCTTAAACATGTTGAAGCAACACACAACATTACGTTTTGTTGATTTTCGTTGTGCTCATTTTCACCGACCATGCTTCAATTTCTGTTGGCAGCTAAAGATTCGACATGTCGGAGGCCCGTGGAGGAAAGTGGCAGCGAGTTGTCTCTCAAACAAAATCCAGAAGAGCCCTGAGCCCTAATGGACAACGTTCACGTTCTATGGGGAACTCTTCATATAACCAACATGCAAATCTTGTTTCAGTGATCTGACAAAGTGTTCCGGATGTCATATTTATGTACATGAGGTCAAATGAGGAATAATTCATTTGTATTTACAGACTCTCCTCTGCAGAGGATGTGGTTAGACTTTCATCTGTTGTGTTGCAATATAGTTGTCGGCAAAATAACAATAAATAGTAATAATAAAATGTTCATATCATACCTCACTTTTAAACTGAGAATTCATGAAGTGTTTTCTTTTTCTTTTCTTGTTCACCTGTTAAACACCTGAGAGTTGATATTACCCGATATCTTGAAAAAAAATATCTGTGCACATTTTGTTCTGGACATTTTTATATTATTCCTATGTATTTTTGGAGCCTGTCAAAAGTCTGAGAACTATACTATACTGTACAAATATATAGGTATAGGGAATTGCCATAGATCCTAAAGTTTTTTTTTCTTTTGTACTTGTGTGTTTTGCTCACTGACTTTATTCCACTGGTAAAAATGCCTGTGAGACAATCGACATGATTAAAAACATGCTTTCGGTGGTATGAGGAGGTGGGGGACTTCCCATATGGACTTAAATGTGCTGCCTTTTTTTTTTTGTTTTCTCCTACAGAGAAATGCTGTCTCGCATGCTTTTGTTGAGCCCTTTGGAAAGACTGACGTTGTAAATGTGAGGACTTTCATGCTGCTTATGCTTCACCGGAGGAGTTTCTTCTTGTTCAGTCGGTATTTTGTCCCCGGTACTCCTCCTCACTTCTGCTTCACGAACAAGGCAAAAACCGCAACAATCTCAGTACAGCTTTCAATTCAAGAAGGAGCACGGGGCTGTATTTGTTGAAAGGAAAATCAAAAGATTACGCATTGAATCATTAATATGTCAGCAACGTTTTGCTGATCAAAGTGAAGATGTTCGTGTCACTGAACCGATGAGTTTGAAGAGCGGAGACGGTTTGTGCAGATGTAAATGTCAGTCACCCAGGAAGCTGGTTTGTGGTTTCAAAGAAATACAGTGTGTGTACTCAGTTTATACAGGGTTGTATTAGAAGCAACTGACAGGAAATACCCTTTTTATTGTTTTTGTCATGTTTTTGTTTGTTTGTGTGTAATCTCATGTTTCTAATAAAGCTGCTGAAATTCTTTCTGGGGCTTTTGGCACTTTAGGTTACAACTTTGCATATCTATTAAGTAATAAACTAATTATTTTCCTGAATTATTCCTGCATTTACAGCAGTTTAAAATTTACACTTTTCTTTTCATTATATTTTATTATATAAACAGTTATGGTTCTGTGGCCTGACATAATAAATACATTATTAAACTGTACATGAGAGCCAGACATTTAGAAAAAAATGTTAACTGTATGTTAAAACTCTTTAAACAGTTTTAACCTGGTATTTGAACTGGATTAAACTAGATCTTGCATTTACCAAATCTTTAACGTCATGCATTCATCTTGTTTCTCATCCCCGGCATTTACCAAACCTACAAGCTGAGTGTTGACAAGTGTGTGTGGAAGTCAGGTCAAATTACACTTTAAACTCATATCCTAGGTCTGATGTGAGATCAAGACACAGCTCTCAATTAATCAATCTGTAAAATGTTCTTTTGGGAACTATAGAGCAGAACTATAACAAAACACAACATAAAAAAAAAATGGAATTTACAACAGGTTTGCATAAACACCACATGATGATTCATTACATGAGACAGTTACTCATCAAAGGGCAGAAGCCAAATGAGAAAACAGACACACACCTGCAATGTGTGTCCTCCTGCATCCTTTCTTTTTTCTTAATACAGTAATCATGTTGGGCTGGGGGGGCATTCTGCATTTAATTGGCACGTTTCACCACAGTTTCCTAGTCATCAGAAATGTATTTGAGGCTCGGCAGTCATTTTAAGTTGCTTGTATGTTGGTTTTCTCTCTGTTTTCTCCGTGATGGAGTGATGTCCTGTTCATTAGGTAGCCTCGGTTTACCCATATTCACCTGGGTTGGATAAGCTATTGTGTTTTTCACATGTTATATAATTCTATATTTATTTACTACTGGTTTATATTGTAGACAACATAGAAAGAATCTAATTGTATTGAGCAATTTTACTGCATGAATAACAACAAAAATGCTTTTGTTAGTGTGTATTAATTGCATAGTGCTATTTACTTAGAGATGTGCTTGATACTATGGCTTTAGCAGCAAATGCCACACTATAAAAGTCAATAAACTACCAAATTGCAGTGGCGAAGGATCAACGTGTGTCTTCCATACGCCACGTATCTCAACGTCACTGTCTGTGGCTTTATGATGACAATTCACCGCTGCGTTGGCTACGAGGCCCGTGCAAACACGTCTGTGTCAACGTCACGTCCAAAAAGAGGCTTTGAAAATGCAGCTGTGGTTGAATGTGGGAAGTGAAGCAGAATGCTCGGGGGTAATTAAAACTCCAAACCTCATGATGAACTTTATCACAGTACAGAGAAACTCGAGTACTTGGAACTTGAATTCAGTATCTTTTTGCACACCTTAACAAAGTTTAAATTTACCCAAAAAATAAGGACAATGTCGACATTATGTAATTTTTAGCCATGATTCTGGGTGTAAAAACTAGTGAAATGTCGGAAAAAAAAACAAAAACACGTCTAATATCTGCAGTGCATATCCTTTCTTTGAACCTTTTACAAAAAGTGATGCTTCCAAAGACACATAATCTACCGATTTATCCTTACATGCTACTCCACAAAGAGAAATACCACTGTTACTGACACTATGATTATCACAGTAAATAAAGAAAAAAAGGTTATTTTAACTAAAACATTTTATATGGTCACTTTTACACTTTTTCTCTGTTGGGCTGGTTTAGGCTTTCTGGGAAATGCTTCACACCAACTTTGTCTAAACACAACAAACACCATTTTGTAAAGAATTCTGGCCTCGCAGTGAGGATATCTTGGGGCTTTTCTGTGTGGACTTTGTTTACATCAGGCAACCATGCCGGAGTTTCCACAAATAGTCCAAAAAGGATAGGTGACTCTAAATTGGCCGTAGCTTTCTTTCAGAGCTTTCTCTCGGAGTCTGTGCTGTGGTTTTTTTTTTTTTTTTTACTATACAGAGGAGGACGAGAGTAGTGGTAAAGATAAAGAGCCTTGCTCATTAACCCACAATGGTGATCCAACAGTGGGATTTGCCCCAGCAAACTATATGGCAGAAACTCATGAGTTACTTCTCTTACTTACAGGCCACAACGACCCTAAACTGAACAGAACAATATAGAGGTATAGAAGTTGACTTCTTTCATTTGTTCTGATAATTTTGCATAAAAATGAGGCATCAAATGTAGTTAGAAGAGTCATAATATGAATATAACTGTAATTTGTGATAAAAAAAAAAAAAAAACCTCCCACTCCCTTCGTGCGGTTCATTGTTCAGTGGTGATCTTTCACTTCCTGAGTAAATGTTCTTACACATGCACACCCCTCATGCTCTGACGTGAGCAAACAGGCGACATAAAACCTCTGAGTGCGAACCACAAAACAAAACACTGGTCATGATGTCTTGCCGGAACGCTCCTGTGGCAAATGTGCCCGTATGTGTTCTGACCTTTTGGATTATGGGACTCGTCAGTGGCTGTGGAGTCAACCAGATAGAAGACAATGGAGTATGCTGTGACATGTGTCGGCCTGGTAAAACAAACTAAAAACGATAATAGAATTGTCTTATGCCTGATATTGATTTTAGATATTGTTTCATGTGTTCACGGCATTGGTGACAGTTTGTACTGAATGTATTTCCTAAATGATCTGAAAATAGAAACCGATTTACACCGTTTCTCTTTTTAAAGGTACTTATTTGAAGGAATTCTGCTCTCGAGGTCAGAAAACCATTTGTGACCCCTGTGGACCAGGATTCTTCTCAGATAAGTACCACAATTTGGACAGATGTGAAGAATGCCAGTCGTGTCAGCAAGGTAACACACATCTGAGATGCTAACAATTGCATTCCGCTCAGCGGATGAAGTCCTGTGGTGAAACATTTTCGTCTGTCCACACAGTATATGCCGAGAACTGCACAAAGACCACAAATGCAGAGTGTGCTTGTCGGTCCAGTTTCCTGTGCTCCAACAGCAAATGTTCAGAGTGCGAGGAAAACAAATGCGTCACAGGATATACACCAAAGAAGGGTGAGTTTGAAGAATAAGTTGTGGTGTTACTTTCAGAGGTTTTCAGTATTTTAATATTGCTCGTGGAAATAAATGGTGAGTCAGATCCAATTAGCTGCAACAAATACAGGTCAAATTTTCTACAAGTCTGTCCGTCCATCCTCATCTCCATTCATCTATCTATCTTTGCAGTAATTTCCCAAAATGGATGGTTGGAAAAATATTCGTACGAGTGTGAGCCTTCATGCACTGGAAATACTTTTTTCGATGCAGCTGCGGGCAGCTGCAAACCTCGGACAGAGTAAGATCCATTAGAACGAGATCAGTCACGACGACTGAGTGAAATATTGAGTGTGAGCGTAATATTGTGAAGTAAGAGTGAAATATAGACATACCGAATAACAGCAGCCTGAATGATTTGGGTTCACCAGGTGCAGTGAACTTGGACTCGCTGAATGGTTCCCGGGGAACGAAACTCACAACTCGGTTTGTGAAAAACCCGGTATGTATGGGTCACAACCAAACGTATGGCCAGAAACCGCATTTAGCTATATTTACAGCAAAGCCGTCCTGATTCCGCCCGCCACGCTTGATGGCAACATAACTGAATAAGCAAAAATGTGATTTGCCTTTTTAACAGAGACACAGCGAGGAGATCGAGACTCGGTTCACACCTTTCTTGGTCTCGGATGTATTTTCTTGTCTGTCACCTTCTTGCTGTTTCTGTCATACCAGGGTGTGAAGAAGCTGAGAAAGCACAGAGCAAGTAAGTAAGCCCATTGGAAAAAAAAACAAGAAACTAAAACACTTTTGTCATTGTCACTTCTGCTCGTTTTCACACTCTTCACCCAACTGCACTTTCAGTGGTTACGAATCAAGTCATTTCATTTATTCAACAAGCTGCTTTATCATCAGTACAGTGGAGATAAAGTAGTGGTGCAGTAGAGTGCCACTAAGCACCGTGTTGTCAGGTAAAATGCTCCATGTTCACACAATCAACAGCCACAGTCATTCTTCCCTTCAATTTCCAAGGTCCTTATTTGCACTGATGTTGAGCAGGGCTCCTTTATATTGAGAGGTGTTTCTAATCTTGGCCATCCCATAGTCAGAAAATTTGAAAATCCCCTCAGTATCTCACATTACGGCAAAAGATAAGGCTATAGAATTGGAGAGTGCCTGTTGTTTTCTTATCATGAGGTTAAATTGTGTGGCGCTGCTGCGAAGGCCGTTGATTTTTATCTCTGTCTGCTGTAGATAAAGTCTCCACGGTAGGGTTTGCTGCAGCCGCCGACGACTTTCAGCTGTCAAAGGAGGAATGTGGACACCTGTTCATCGTCCAAAATGAATCTGAAGACAGCAAGAGTGTTTACTGAGCAGCTCAGGATGACATGATGAGTGTGCCAGTTAAAATGACTGTAACCGCATTGATGTAGTTCGTCAGACTCTGGGTGCCACTGCTGCGGTGGCAACCGCTGGCGTCTCTCAGAAAGACAGTCTGGGGTTGATTTCTGCCGGCGGTCCTCCGTGTGCCCGTGTGGGTTCTCGTCAGATACTCAACTTTTCTTAAACAATCCAATGTATTTGTTTCATTGGTGACGACGGTGGCTGGAGTAGTAGTGCAAGCCTCTGAGTTGGTCTTATGATTCATTGAACTCTTCTCCAAGTGTTGGATTCCAGACCCTCGGAGCCCAGTCCGGATAAAAGGATGAACCAATCTGTCGATGGTGTGTTGTCTTTTTAAAGAAAAATGTTTTATATATTTATGTTTTATCTCAGCATGCATGTAAATGGAAAAGTTCTTGACGGGGGCCCGACCGGTGTGGACTTTTTTGGGATCCGATGCCAATTCCAGCGTTAGGGAACAAAAAATTCTGAAAACCGATATATTGGTCGGTTACATTTTTTAGTGCCGGGGTGACGTGATGACGTTAACTGGTAATGACGTGCGTCGATGCGTCACACTAAAGATGGTCACGTCTGGCCAATGTCACGGCAGAGATAAGAGGATGGACGCCTGCAAACAATCGTTTACCCTCGGCTTTCCACTGTTCACTACCTCACTCTGCAATGGGGGTGACAGGAGCACGACATGAAAGGATTTGGAGTTGGAGTGTCCTCTACTGGATACGTGACACAAGTACATCAGAAAAATGTCCACACTTAATTTTTTTAGTGAAAATTAATTGTCAAAATGTGCCAGCATTTGGCCGATTAACTATTATTTTCTAATGGCTCTAATCGACCAAATAAATCTGTTGGCCAATTAATCGGTTGGGCCCTTCTATAAATGTGTGATACGACGGCGTTCACAGTTTAACATCCACTCGGTGGGATGGAGATTACACAAGGTGTTTACATCCTAAAGTGCTATAGATTCTGTTACAGCAGAGCTACTAATCCACCCAGACCTCTCAGGTTGCCAGTTTGGAGAATGCTTCCTGAAAACAGGGTATCAGCTTAATATAGGAAAGACTGTACTTTTTTTTAATGCAACAAATGTTTGGACAAAGATCCCTGAAAACTGTGATACCACTGCAACTCGAAGCTCTGCTACAGTAAAACAACTATTTAAAGTTTTAGTGTTTCCAAAGGTCCTACCTCTATTTTCTGGAGTTATTTAATAGCAATTGTAAAATACATTTTATTCAATTAACTGTGCCTATTGTCTCGCCTTCAGAAACAACCAACAAAACAAAATGCTGCTCATATGTCAGTAACAGGTTTCTGAAAAGTCAAAGCTACAAACCGGTTAATAGAAGATACTGAACTGGGTATAGTGTGGATGAAGCCACATCCCATTAATTACAAGGCAAGTTTCATCCAGACTTTATTATTTGATAATCTAATTTTACCTTACTCTATAGAGGAATTTAAAAAAGAGAAAATTTCTCGTTTCAAATGAAATTATAGATTCATATTAGTTGATGAAATCATGTATTTGTTTGTTTGTGGTTTTGTGTGCTAAATCACAAGTGCTTTACCGAGAAGTTTATTCAATTGCTTTGAGAAAAAACCCCAACTCATCCTAATATCAATAACCTAAAGTGCCATTTCTTTTGAGTGAAATCCGATATACTGGAATTTACTTTATTCTTATTTATTATCTAGTCTCTGAGTTACTTGATATGATAATTGCAAATCTTGAACAATAATGAAAATAAAGAAATGTGTTTGTGTGAAATTCTTTGTGACAATCTTTTTTTAAACTCTTTTTTTTTGTTGTATATTTTGTTTACAATGACAATAAAATGTAATTCCACTCTTTTGACATGTTTTGAGCCCATATTTTGTCAGGGGGTGCAGCGTGTGTGTACACTTGGATACAGCTTATTTATTGTGTGCATATATTACAGATTGTTTTCTTTTGCATCGACGTATTTCGGAACGTATATGTTTTGTTTTGACACATCTGGAATGAATAAACTATCAATTAATGAAACAATTTTTTTATATATATTTTTAAATCAAATAAAAATTCCTGGTTACATCATTTCATTGTCAGTCAAGCCTTTGTGCCAAAAGCACGTGTTTCAGCCAGTGGGTGCAATTCCCCAAACCGTCCAGTCGGGGCGCTGCGGCGCACCGCACGGCTGACCGGTCATATGACCGGCTGGCTGTCCCACTTCCCCTCTTCCTCGCCGGGCAACGCCACATCTGACAGAGAGGGAGAAACAGACGCGAAGCCCGAGATGCTGGCGCTAATAAACCGGCTTCTGGACTGGTTCAAGTCCCTGTTTTGGAAGGAGGAGATGGAGCTGACGCTGGTTGGCCTGCAGTACTCGGGGAAAACGACATTTGTAAACGTGATCGCTGTAAGTCTTCGCCGGCTGCTCGCCGCCGGGGCTAACGCCGCGCTGTTAGCCGCTGAAGAGCTAATAATGGGGGAGACGGTAACGAGGTGGGGGTGGTGGTGGTGGTGGCGAGGGGTGACTCACACTGTCTGGTACACGATGTGTCGCAGCATCCAGAAAACACACCTGCAGCAGGTCGTCAGCTCAGCTCACCGCGTCTCGGTTGTGATTGTTTGGCACGAGCGGTAAACAGTCAGGTAATCCAGACGGCCGTCTAATCGCACGCCGGCGGCACGTTAGGAAACAGGTGAAGGACAAAAGCAGACATTCGCTCCCAGACATTCACAGGTTGGGGTCCGGGTTACACTGCGTGGAGTTTGCGTGTTCTCCCTTCGCTTCCATGCGCTTTGACCCGGTTCTGTTGTTTCCTCACACAATCCAAAGACATGCATTTGAGAATGACTGATATTCCTAAATTGCTTTCGCACAATTCCAGCTGGGATTGGCTCCAGCCACTTGCTCAAGTGGACAAAACGATATGACTTCTTCCCACACACAACTTATTTAAAGCAGCTGAGAATTGTCATCTGAATGCAGGTAGTCAATTGGAGTTGACTAGAAATGCTAATGGTGCAGACCAGGGCAATACAAGACTGGAGGCCCACACCTGGCCCTTTGGATGTGCATGACTGGTCCCCAGTGTGTCACTAGGTAGAAAAGTAAATAGTAATAGTAAATCTGTAAAAAAAAAAAATACACAACACGAGTAACAGAATTGCAATTACAAGGCGAAAGACAGAGAAAATGTGACACAGAGCAACAGTAGCTGATAAGATAGTGATAAACTGCTTTATATCATGATATAATCTTCTTATTGAGTGAAACTCAAGTCGGCAAATGTCCATTGACCCTTGGGATAAATTTGTTTCCCAACCCCTGTAATAGACTAACGCCTTCTTCGTTTTGTTTGGTTAATTACAAGCATTAGTAGGAGATATTACTTGAGCTACTTTAGTTGCATATTGTGATAAAGGTGAAGAGATGGATATCACCTTCACTTTGCTGGGCAGCTTGTGTTTCTCAATAAACTGCTGCTTTGGAGTGGAGCAATCTCCATCTTCAACGACAAGAATTACAAAGACGCATTGTGAAAAACACTTCCCTTATTGCTGGTTTTTCTCATAGTTGACACACGTTCTGCTCCCCCATAGTCAAAACTTTCCAAGAACTGCGCTTCATTTGACATGGTATATTTTAGCAATGAAATGCTAAACACACTGATCATTTAGAATCTTGGGACTTTTTTGAGTCAATGTGATTCTAGAATTACATAATTTGCAACTCATTTATATGATAAAAGTAATAAAACAGGCGGAGGATGGAAGAAGCAAAGCCTATAAATCACACCAACACATTTGCGATGCAGAGTAGACCTCGGCTACAAATGTGAACTCTGTTTACTTAAAGACAAAAGAAAGATCCAAAGAGTTACCAGTATATAAAGAGGTGCACAAGGAAGTTTGTCAAGAATGTTTTAGAACTTTTGAATCATGACGACAGAATCCATTGTGGTCAGCTGTTGCTTTTTTACTTGTTGCATCACATTTACAAATGAGGTCTGAGTTTCAGTTGATATAAGCAACTTGTATATTGTCAAAAATAATGTAACTTCTTAAAATCAATTTTCAATTCAATTTAGTATTTTAATGCGAGCTGGCTTCAGGATAATGACACTGGTATTTCTGATGTTTTTGAAACTATCATGGATTAGCTGTTGATGGAATTAAATTCTAATCTGCCCAGGTCAAGCAGTTTGGGTTAATTATTCAAATGAGCATTACTTTAGCACAGTAGACAAAATCGGTGTGTTTATGCCACGCAGTCGATCCTTCTCCATGAACAAACACAGCAGGATCAAATCATTAGTGAGGAGTTTGAATGCCGACTCTCTAAAAGAAGAAATATTGCGTTGGTGAAATCGGATTTCCCAACAGACGAGGCGTCGATGAACACGAGTTCTGTGGGAGAGAGAAGTTGGTCTCGGCGTTGGGACACAAGTCCTCCCTGCACACGGAAGAGAAGGAATCTGTCCTCGCTGCCAAACACACACAGAGTTTTGGCAACACGAATGGTTGTGCAGTGGGCAGTTCCTCCTTCCTCGGTCATGAGACCGCCGCACTCATTTCCACTTCGTCAGGTGACTCCAGCCAGTCATGTGCTGTGAAATGTGTGTAAACCACACAGAGCAGGTTTACAGAGGGAGAGACACATTGGTCAGTTTTATTCTGTCTGCGTTTGATGATTTTAATTTAAAATGAGCCTTTCTTCTCTTTTATTTTCACAGCTTTAGAGTGAGTGACATACTTTAAACTCGTGTGTTAATCTCATTTTAAGCAATAACATTTCCCTGAAAATATTTTGATTGAGTCCAAATCAAACCTGAGATACTCTGCTTTAAATTTAATAAAAACATTTTTTTTAAATCTTAGGATAATGCTAAACCTTCATATTAAATGTTCACTTTATTTTTCACCTTTTTTCTATTTACTTTTAGTTGAAGTTTGTTTAAGTATAGAATAACTGTACATTATCTAAACTATAGAAGTGCCAGGAAACTCATTGAGCAGTTTGTAGTTTTCCTTTATGAAAAAACTGATTTCTCAGTTTTAGGCTCATTTATACTGTAATATGAATCTATTATTCAGCCGCATGACCAGTTATAAATACGTTTGTCTCTGTTACTGTGCTGAAACGTACATGATAATGTGCTATGAATGTTTCCTAAGTACATTATAGATTGTCTCTTGAATCTACAGGCTTAGTGATCATGTAAAGATGCACTTTGTAATAAAATGGAGCTGAAAGTTGTTTTTATTTTGGCAAATGAGCACCTCTGTTTTCTAAGAAGACATTTGTGTGTTTCCAGTCGGGGCATTTCAGTGAAGACATGATCCCTACAGTCGGGTTCAACATGAGGAAGGTCACTAAAGGAAACGTCACCATCAAGGTTTGATTTGAGTTTATTAATCACTGGACACTTTAGATCCGTTATATACATGACCTTTATTGATGGTCACCCCCCCCCCCCCCCCCAGATCTGGGACATTGGAGGACAGCCAAGATTCAGGAGCATGTGGGAGCGGTACTGTCGGGGAGTAAATGCGATCGTGTGAGTTTATATGACACCTACCTTTTTCGAAACGTGTCAAATGTACGAGATGGAATCTCAAGAAAAATAACGCTACGAACTCATAATTATCAATTCCTTTGCAGGTACATGGTTGACGCAGCGGATCGAGAAAAGGTGGAGGCATCGAGAAATGAGCTACATAATTTATTAGACAAACCGCAGTTACAAGGAATTCCAGTGAGTGTCTCCACTGGAGCGTTGAGAATCTCTGGTTTTGTCCTGCGCACCTGCAGTTTCTAAAGTAATTTTGTTTTTATAGATTTTGGTTCTCGGTAACAAAAGGGATCTCCCCACTGCTCTCGATGAAAAGCAGCTGATTGAGAAAATGTAAGTCTGAATCAACTCTTATTTAAATATTCTGTAGATTATTTGATATGAGAAGAGTACTTGTTTTTTTATTAACATGACATTTGCAACCTCAATAACCCCCTCTACTGTTGATCTGAGAGCTGTGCTCATACCTTTAACCCACAGTGAATAGAATCGATCATGATATTGATACATTACTCATTGATTGGTTTATGCACTTGTTTTGCACTCATTTTATTTTCTTTTTAGGAATCTGGCAGCTATTCAGGACAGAGAGATATGCTGCTACTCCATTTCCTGCAAAGAGAAAGACAATATTGGCAAGTGGCATTTAAATTTTTTTTTTTAAATCACATTTATGTATAGTTTGTGGCTGTTAATTTTTTTTTTTTTACTTTGAATGCTTTTCTCAACTCAAGCTGTTCTGCCAATATGCGTATGAGTAGCTAAAATGTTAATGAGTAAAAAGGTTTGAAAAATAAAACCAACATCATTTCATCCAATTGTATAAGAAATGATTGTGATTCTCGTACTGACACACATGTCATGTTTCTTTGACTTCAGATATCACACTTCAGTGGCTCATCCAGCATTCAAAATCCCGCCGGAGCTGAAAATACAGGAGTGTTTTTTTGTTTTTTTTTCCAGCTGTATTTGCCATGTTACTGTCACGTCACACCCTCTTCACTCTTCTCTGGTGTACCTCACGTGCTGCACTCTTCTATTTGTGTCACTCAAATCTGGTATCCCTTCTCTTCACTCTTGTGATTTAGTCTTAAAGTCCCGATAATGCACTACTTCAAGACTCTTGTACCAAATTTAAACTATGTAATCGGCATTATACTTCTTTGTGAAGCTTTGCATTAACTTGGAGGAAGAAACTACTTTCAGATCTCCCTTTTTTTTAATATTCAGGCATTATCTGGTTTTATACTGCCCAGTTCTTTGGAACAGTTATTAGACGTACAATACCGCCCCCTTGTGGGAGAGTTTGTGTCAAACAGGCCCCATGATAACAAATGTTCCCCAAACATGAGCCAGCTGCCGCTGATGTGAACATGCAGGTTTTCAATGTTCTGTCAAGCTCCGAACTCCGATTCTCTTCGACTGTCACTCTTTGCTCGATCAGGTTCTTTCCCTTCTTTCAAAGACGTGTTTTAGAAAATTGTGGATTTTGACAAAGTCAATTTAAGCAGGTCTGTATAAATATCGAGCTAGTATAATTTTTACCGATGTGGGACGTGTGTATATGAATATATGATTCTATTTAAAAGTCTGAATGTACAAAAAAGTAAAAAAAAAAACTGTTTGGGGATGTGCGGATCATAGTGGCCTCCGTTTGTAAGTAGCCTCCGTGGAATGATGTCGTTTGTTTTGCTGCCTCAAAGCTGAGAGAGTGGCAGAATTTAAAGTGCCTTGTGCAGCGTCTCTCACCTCTGAAGCAAGGCAGCATGCAACGTGTGCCTACCTGGGTAGAGAGAAAGGAAAAAAAAACACAAAGTCTGTATATTAAAAAAAAATTAAAAGGCATGCTTTTTAATTGAAAATGTTGAGTATTTGCCTTCCTTGCCACTGCATCATTCTGTATTATTTTGCACAATGTAGTAAACATTGAGGTAGGAGTGTGTCATGCTAGTGAAGACCTGGCTGATTTGACCTCTGCAGAGCAGTAGTGAGGTTAGCAACAGGACGTTTGACTCTGGTCCGCCTGTATACACCCACAGTCCTGATAAGAACCTTTATCGGACAGAGGGAATGCACCTGTACAGGTTTTTAAATATTCCCGGCATGAAGGCACGGAAACTTCCTGAAGTAAGATGAAAGGTTTGTTTCAGAGGCTACATGTTGTAGTCGCACAAACTCTGCTGCAGGTGATCTGACATGTCTGGAGATGTATCCCACTTTGAGGATAAAGCAATTTTAGGAACTCGAGATTCACCCGATCACACCACACGCAGTTTAGTACTTAAATTACTGCCCTGTTATTTTTGCTGTCTTGTTATTTACACATGACCTCGTGTTGTCGCTTGACCTAAATGGGTAGTTGTTTGATATGTGAAGCCTTGGGTGACCTGAAGGTGCCTACACTTTTGCCCTTTTAGAGTTATAGAGGAAGGCATCAAACATGTACATGGCATCCTTTAAAATTAGTTTGATATCAAATCTATAAAACATTGTGTAACATTTGTTTCATTTTCTTTTGGTACATGTATTTAATGGAGTTCCACACTCTTACTTAATTTTTTTTATTGACTTTCACGACCAAATATATGTACATCAACTTGAGTCACTGCATATCAGCCTGAATGTCCTTCTTTCCTACAACAAAAATAAAAGAAAGTTAACATCGGGACTTCCACATCACCAATGACTTTCAGATTCTAGCAATGAATTTGGTGCCTAAATTCTTATAAACTTGCTATAAACTCATCAAATTGTACGAACGATGCGGATTATTTTACATTACAATGACACTTAAATTTTTTTTTTTTTTTTCCCTTTGCCTGCTCCTCTCTTCATTCTTGTGGCTCTTTTCTATTGGGCAAAAACTCAAATAAATTAAGACACGTCCGAAATGCCACGAAACGTAACCGGAGGATTGACAGCCGCTCGACCAATCACCTGACGAGCCCGCCTCTCTTTGCTGTGACGACACACACGACACGACCAATCAGGGTGCAGGACAGGGGAGGGGCTGGTTTGTTGACAGGAAGTGCGTGAAGCGGACTCGCCACCGCCACAGCCTCCCGCAGTTTAATCCCGACAAAACGGCAATCTTTCACTTTTGGGTCTCGTCTCGGAGGTATGTGGACGTGAATTATGCTTTTTCAGATCGACCCGAGGCAAAGATGCAATGGAGGTCGGTAGTAGTTGGTCTGGTGGTCTTGAGGCTGTCTGTCAGCTGTGTGCTGTGGCTCGCCTTCGGATTGGGACCTAACGTCAGCTGGGGCTTCAACTTCCACCTCGGATTTAATCTGCACAAATTAGACCTTCTTTTCAGGGAGGATAAGGACGCCGACCCGAGCGGCAACTCGTGGACCCAGCGCATCCACAACCCCAAGTATGAAGAGACGGCGACCACCTGCCCGCCGGCGGGACGGGGGTCCCGCCAGGGCTCCTACCGGAGCTTCTTCGACGGCGACAAGGACGAGTACGTCCGAAGATACAGCTCCTTCCCGGACACGCTCAAAACGAAAATGAAAGGCATGGCCAAAGACATGTTCTACTTCGGATATGACAATTACATGAAGTATGCGTTCCCCGAGGACGAGCTGAACCCCATAGACTGTGAAGGGAGGGGACCCGACGTGCTGAACCCGTGAGTCACTGAGAAACGGGCGCACCTGCTGCGGAGGCGCAACCGGCGAGCGGGCACGCGCTCACCCAACTGTCCCGTGCGACACGCGCTCACCCAACTGTCCCGTGCGACACGCGCTCACCCAACTGCCCCGTGCGACACGCGCATTTGCATACAGTTCGCAAACAAATTAGCCTTAAGCTGCGTCTGTCATTGCTGCACTGGTGATGTGATTCAGGAACAGATTTACCCCAAAACTCCCACACAGGACACTGTATTTCTTCCAGTTATTCATTCATCATTATTATTATCATCACTACATCCAACGTAGGGTTGCAGGAGATAGTTACTCCCAGCTGACTATGTCTGACTAAGATACACCCTGCACAGGTCAGCAGTCCATCACAGAGCAAACAGAGAGAGACAAACACAAACATTCACACCTCCAGCATGATTGAGTCACTGAGTCACAGAGTAGGTTTCTGGACCGTGTGCAGGGAAAACATGCAAACTCAAGAAGCTTTGATAATCATTAACACTACAAGATACTGGTGTCCAGGAATAACTTGCCAGATTAAATGTTAATATTTCACAAATTCACCTCACACTGATACACATGTACATGGAAGATTCAGTGAGATTTATATTTATTTTTTTATTAAAAGTTTAATACTCTCAGATTATAAAATCAAACCTTTTTTGTTTTCAGTCTCTGAACTTTTTTTTTTTTTACATTCTGAAAGTCTGTCCAGTGAACACAAAACAAACGTTTAACCAGTGCCAATTAAAAAGTGTTGCTTACATACACATAAGTTGTTGATTAAGGAGCACCTAAAGTAAAGTTTGATTGTTCAAACATTGTACCGTGTGTTTTATAGCAGTACAAACACACATTTAGGCTGACTTATTATCCACGGTTGTATAATGGACCTGAAAATTTGAGTTTTCTTGTCGCGTGCAAAGATGCAACCTGAACTATTATTCTGATTCATTTGCAATCTTTTTGTGCACAATTTGATGAAATCTTTCACTCTGCATTTTCTTATTGTTGAAGTTCTGCTGCAACTCCTATTACTTATTCAGGTGTTAAAGTCTGAAAATGAATAACAGTTTCAGCTTGTTAAATGAACAAATATAGAACAAAATTTCTCTGGTATTTGGTCCAAAACATTTACTGTGAAAAAACTTGCAATTTGTACATGTATGTTATTTGTAATGTGATTTATCAACCTGAAACTGAGAAGTGACCCCTTGGAACCTTTATCTGTCTAAGAAATCTTGTGCAACACAATATGAGGATTGCTTCTCCTGAGGTCAGCTATTCACACTCTTTGTTGGTGAGATGGAAAATGAATCAGACTCTTATTCAACTGTTCTGTAGCTCTTTGGCAGATCATGAAGTAACACAACAGCTTTCAGAAGAACAAAATTAGACAATTGTATGTCTGCTGTTAAAAAGCTTGTTCTTTCTAGTCTCCTCTTGCCGAAACTGTTATTCATCATTTTCCACCGGCCTTCCATGGACATTACTTCGAAATGTTTGTTGTTTTTTTTTTAAGTTAGTGGAAGTGAAGTCAGATTTTTCAACTATGAAAATGATTCTAAGCTTGTTCTGATAATGACTCATTAATGGAGAGAGACAGATTCGTTTGTTTTAATGTGACCTTTGAGGTGTTTGTGGTTTTAAAACGGACAATTCATAAAAAGTCCGTTCTTTCCGTCTCCTCTGCATACGACATATTAAGATCACGTTGTCACTTCAGCTCGTTGCTGGATTTTTAACCTCTACCCTTTTCGGTGTTTTGATTGCGTTGTCCATTTGTGCATGATCGCAGGTCAAACATCAACATAAACGATGTGTTGGGCAACTACTCACTGACACTCATTGACACCTTGGACACGCTACTGGTAAGTATTGTTTCTAAAAATGTTTATTTTATCACAGTGATGCCCTACAAAGTTGACACAGTTTCATGTGCGACAGAAACAAGGTTTCAGCTAGAAAGAAACAAAAAGAAAAAGCCTCCTGCGCAGCGTTGACGAGTGTTATGCTAACAGATAAAGTGCCAACAAATGTGTAACAATCTTATTGATTTTCTTTTTTCTTTTTTTTTTTCCCCACCTACACCAGGTACTTGGAAATGTCACCGAGTTCCAGAAAGCGGTGAAGCTGGTTATAGATACTGTATCTTTTGACAAGGACTCCACTGTGCAAGTTTTTGAGGCAAATATCAGGTACTGATTTAGAGTCGAATGGAAAAAAACAAACAATTTGATATGATAATCTATTTGGTCAAGTATTGAAATCACTAGTGTGCAGGTATGAACTGCTGAATTGCATTTTCCCTTTTCATAATTTTTTCTACATTTACAGAAAGCTTTAATCATTTAGTATAATCAGGGTAGCTTATAATCTTTAAGTTTTATTCTACACATTTTTTTGCTTGATATATTAGAAATGTTTACTCAGTAGGTAATCTAGGGATTTTGTGTTTGGTTGATTATTTCTCTGTTGTGACGCTGCTTCTTGGTAATAAGTGTTTTATTCTGAGAAAAGCAGGTCACATCCCTTGATTTTTTTTCTTGGCGTAACATTTGTCAGGCACACGCATTTGTAGGAGGAGCGCCTGACGAAACGAGGCACAATGTGTTCATGTAATAAATGTTACCCGAGTAGCAGGTGGGAGGATCAATGTAGAGCCACAACAGGCGTGCACCGCCCACTCACGCCGCTCACCGGCCTCCTCACTCACTCTTACCGTCTTTCCATGATGCCATTTGTCACTCACACCTTCCTCCTTTAATGCATTTTCCTTACAAATGTGTCATAGAAAGGCGAAAATAAAGTAAAAATTAAATAATTTTTGCATATCATCGTTAACTGTGCAGAACAAACTCACAAGAAATAAAAAAAAAATAACTTGTAAAACCAATTAATCATAGAGTTTGTCTTTTACAATGTGTGATCTTTCTGCTTTGAAGGATCTTGGGCAGCCTCATCTCGGCTCACATTCTCCTGACGGACCCCAAACACCCTTTTGGGAAGGTGGGCTTTGAAGGTTACGATAATGAGCTGCTGCACCTGGCTCACGATCTGGCCGTCCGCTTGCTGCCGGCCTTCGAGAACACCAGCACCGGCATCCCTTACCCCAGGGTGCGTGAGTCCTGACAAGTCTCGGAGCAGATTTGAAATCGTTCGGTCAAGTGAAATTCCAGTCGGCAGCTTTGTTCCGTATCTTGACCGCAGGTGAATCTGAAGACCGGCGTTCCCGCTGACAGCGGCAATGAGACTTGTACGGCAGGCGCCGGCTCCTTGCTGGTGGAGTTCGGGATTTTGAGCCGCTTGATTGGAGATTCCACGTTCGAGTGGGTCGCTCGACGGGCGGTCCGAGCTCTGTGGAGCCTCAGGAGCAATCAAACCGGCTTGTTGGGTAAGAACAAGCTGAATGGGAATGGAAGTCGAGGCTTGCAGACCTTTTTATTGAATATTTTTGCTTCTCTTTCTTTAGGGAATGTAGTTAATATCCAAACAGGCCAGTGGGTTGGCAAACAGAGCGGCCTCGGAGCTGGTATGGACTCATTTTACGAGTATTTGCTGAAATCATACATCCTGTTTGGGGAAAAAGAGGATTACAGGATGTTCCAGTCTTCTTACGAGAGCATACAGAACCACCTGAGAAGAGGGTGAGTTGCACAGTGAAAAATGTGTTTGCAGTAGATTTTGTGTTCATTACCCTTGAAGGCCTGAGGGATCACAGTACTTGAATGCAGTATGCAGTATTTCGAAAATTCAAAAGGAATTTAGTCCGGGAGAACTTTCTTAGAAGACAGTGTAATTTAAAAGGGTTCAGCTATAGACTTGAGTTTAACATGCTGGCCTCTTTAGTTTTCAGGGTAAATGAAGCTTCACAGCTCACTCGGACGCTCTACCTCATTCTAGAATTGACAGATGAAGAGGAACTGAAACTGTTTGTGGTATTATGTTCTTATTCATGTATGTAAATGATCATACTTGACACAGCCATGTGACGTCTGTTTGTAAGTCTCAACCACAAAGAAATGCAACACTTTCTTCCTCTTAAGTAAACTTTCAGCGAGGCACTAAACAGATCCACTGTTTGCATCAGTGCTTGAAGACTTAATGATGAGAGCGCTGCCAGCAGACACTCTTCTTGAACCCAGTTTTTTTTCCCCTTTCTGTGTGCCTCCAGGAGGGAGTCGTGCAATGAAGGAGAGGGTGACCCGCCTCTCTACGTTAATGTGAACATGTTCAGCGGTGAGATAGTGAACACGTGGATCGACTCACTTCAGGCCTTTTTCCCCGGGCTGCAGGTGAGATTTATGCACTCTCAGCCCTTTTGAGTGTTGAGTGTAAAAGCGTGACAAATGTAAAGCGACGCCGTGCTCTTCGCTCTGAAAGGTGCTGAATGGCGATGTCGATAACGCCATTTGCCTGCACGCCTTCTACTATGCCATCTGGAAGCGCTTCGGGGCTCTGCCGGAGAGATACAACTGGCAGCTTCAGGCTCCCGATGTGCTTTTCTACCCTTTGAGGCCGGAGCTGGTGGAGTCCACTTACCTGCTGTACCAGGTGACGGCACGTCCCTGTTTTTAGACGGGACTAGTATTGGTATCTGTGAACGCACACGAGTCCTTTATTTCTTTGTTTCTCTTAACAGGCAACCAAAAATCCTTTCTACCTGCACGTCGGAATGGATATCCTTCAAAGCCTTGAGAAAAATGCCAAAGTCAGGTGCTGATCGGTCACATTTATTTTTTTTTCCATTTACAGCTTATAGCTTTTGTGGTTGACTTTGGGCTTGAGCTGAGCTGTGTTCAATGCAGATGTGGGTATGCCACTCTCCACCACGTGGTGGACAAATCCAAAGAGGATCGCATGGAGAGCTTCTTCCTCAGCGAAACCTGCAAATACCTTTACTTGGTGAGAAGCTTCCTTTGTTGATTTATAGTCTGAGAAACACATTTTAGCATTTGTTTTCTTTATAAAACTTCACTTTCAGAGCATATTTGTCTCTATGTAATCGCAGAATTCACTTGCTGCACATTTTCTTGTTATTTTTTATGTATCTGTGATGGTTTGCATTTTGTTCTTCATGGGAATAAACTGATACAATCATGCAAAGTTAAATGAAACACCAGTGGCTTATGGAACATTTTTGATAGTTGCTTTCTTAAATTTGGGTTATAATCGGAGATATAATCATCAGTTGATCAAGAGCTTATCAGCTTATCAAGATTTTTCTAACATGATATAACAAGTTAAGATGCAGGAAGTTCCAAAACTTTGCAACATTACCATTGGAACAGTGCTTTGTTTTGAAATGTAAGCTGTCCAAGCTTATCACACTTTGTCACCAGAGTTTATATCCATACTGTTATGTACGGTATATAAACAACTCTTTAATGCATTGCAGCTGTTTGATGAGGACAACCCGCTCCATAAATCTGACAACAAGTACATCTTCACCACCGAGGGCCACGTCGTGCCTATCGACAAGCGCTTCAGGGAGAAACAGTGGACCGACTTCTTTCCATGTGAGGAGGGAGCGCTGGCCGAGAGAGCGCCAAACAGCCAGCTCGCCCCGAGAAACATCAGCAATGTAAGGCTCTGGTCTCCAGCTCACCTCCTTCTTCTCATCATCGCTTGTGACGCTGAACCGTCAGTCACATTCACAGTCTCCCTCTGCGTCCTCTCTGCAGTGCGACAGGATCCCAGAGGAGCGACGCTTCACGCTACCGCTGAAGAGCGTCTACATGAGGCAGATCGATCACATGGTGGGACTTTTTTGAGTAACAGCACGGCGCTGCTGAAAACTCAACAAGTGCACCGCCACATGTGCTGATGCGGTGACGACAGATCAAAACCCTTGTGCCACTTGCTTCGCTGCTCGGGACCCAGACAGGAAACAGGTGCTAAGTGAATTCTGACAACACTTTGATTACTTACTGTGTTAAATTGAGGCGTTATATTGGATGTTTTTTTTCTTTCTGGTGGGAGAAAGTGTCGTCTACAAATTTTTGCATCATCCCACGTTAATTGTTTTTCCCGCTGGTGACAAAATTAGATTGTTTTTTTGGTGGTTTTACGATTATTGAGTTTATGTGGAACAAAAAAAAAAAGAGAAGTATGTTTGTGTGTTAGTTTATATACATTGCACGTATGGGTTTGCGTGGTTGCGTATTTAAAAAGTACAGCTGAGCTGTAACTCCTAGTAATGTTTCTGGAAACAGTGCCATCTAGTCACACATGTAAAAAGTAGTAACTTACAAAAAAATGCTCACCTTTAAAATTCTGTCTGAACGTGATTAGTGCCTCTTTGCAGTGGATTCACACGAGTTGATCAGTACATTTATACAAGGGCTGCAGTTATACACACATGCACATGCACACACACACACACACACACACACTTTGCACACACTTGCAAAACCTCCTCCCCAACATGTATTACATTGTGCCTGTGGATAAATCCTCATCTTTTGGTTTTTAAGAATCGTGTAGACACTCTCACTCTGAACATTTACATTTTTTTGTTAAATAGCAATACTAGCCTTTATTTTGACAATGTCAGATCAACACTTGTCTTGGTTTTGTTTTTTTGCACATTTCGTCAAGTGAAAGAAACTGCTTCCTGCCTGCTAACACATGTTTGATCACACTGTGTTTTCCTCTCAGGCTTCTAGTTAATCAATGTCTTTTCATGGGGCAAATGGATGTGGCTTACTGTGGGAGAGACGGTTTCAGGATGACTTGTATAAAGTGCCTTTGGATCCATCCAGCCTCTCTGGACGCTGTGCAGTTCATATTAGTGTGAACGATATGGCAACTGTTACCACTGTTGATATTGCAAAAAACAAAGTGTCATTCCATATATAAGAACAGTTTTCCACTGATTATGACTTCATACACTTTTTTTTTTAGACTTTATGAAACCAAGCCATACATTTCTTTTGTCTTAATGTGTTTTATCACCATCATGTCGCATAGTATTTTGTTTATTATTTAGACAGAAATAGTTGGTTGTTGCTTCTCTTAAGTGCACATCTTAACTATGAACTGTCGCGTGGTGAGAACTCAGGGGTTAATAACAAACACAAGAATCAAAATGAATCTTTTTAAAAAATGTTGTCGCCTATAATGTCTTAGAATATCCTTAGGTATTTATGTTGTAAACGTCACAACTTGGTTGTCTGGGGTCAGAGGACAGCTACACTGATGTACACTGCTACTGTGAATAATAACTATTAGTCCACACAGACAGAAAACTAAAGTCCCATTACCTCTTGGACTCGTCTCTACTGAGGTGTATTTTGTCTCTTGCCAAACATGCTGAATATAAATGTAATTACTGTCGAATACTATCAATTACATCCAAACAAAGATCTTCCCTTGGCTGTGTGGAGACTGTTAGTTATTTTCTCAAGTGCTGTAGTGAGCCACCATCGTACCACAATCACATTTATTTTTCTTTTGTTGAATGGAGTAGTTGGACATTTTGGGATGTGCACATATTCACATTCTTCTTTGGAGTCGAATGCAAAAATAATTATCCTGGACTTTCTGTGCAATACTTGCACATAGAATGCAAATGGCAGCACCAGAAGTCTGAGGACTTCGTCTTTATTCATGGACTTTAAAGTATGACGTTTTTATACTGTGTCTGAAGTTGTTGGTGAACAGTTAAAAGTTATGCTGCGATTTGTCTAAAAGGGGCCACTATGCTGTTTACAAATGTACTGTCAGCAGCCGTTTAGCGCCACAGCGGAGCATCAAGCATGGGTTTGTCTAGAGATGGCAAAAATCATCTGAGAAAAAAACTTTGAATTTGGTTTAAGGCATATTAAATGTTGATTGAGATTTGAACTCAGCCAGACTCGCTGTTTTTCTGCAAAGTGAAACTAACCAGCTGCTGACGGTAGCTTCCTATTTATTTCTTTTCTAACTCTGTGTATGAAACCGGGGAAAGAGACCTTCAGAATGATCAATTAATCTGTGCAAAACTAAACTTTCTAAACAGGTTTTAACGATTAATAGGAACCTGTAATCATCTGTGAAAATAATAAATGACAGAAGATGAACAAGACATTGCAGTGTTGCTGTTGTTGTTTAATATGTGAAAAATGGAAGAGAACTGTTTTTTTTTTCTCTACAGAAGCTTTAATAACGTTAATCGAGGTGTTTCTGTACAATAATGTCGGCTCAAAGGCCTTAAATATTTCAAATTGGCGTCAAATACATCTACTACTTAATGTTCCAGATCAACATGATATCGCCACACTCCAAGAACCAATACAAGGTCAGTTTCATTATATACATCGGCTCATTTTCAACTATAGCATAAGGATAGGTTTTCTAATCGACGGAGATTGAAGTGCATATGCAGGTGATGAGGCCATCTTGTTGGCTCTTTGCCTGATTACTGATCATATCCTGGAGCATCGAGACAACGCATTGGCCGGAGATCTATTCACATGGAGAGGAATGTGAGAAGAAATCACTTAATGCCCACAGAAGCTTTTGATGTCTTATCTACAGATCGGCCGGCCCTCCGAAGACGAGTTTGAAGGGCGAGAGAGAGAGAGAGAGAGAGAGAGGAAAAGTTAGCTTGACTAAACTTCATCTGAAAACTGCATTTTCTGACAAAGAATGTGTCTTCTAGTGTCGACTGACAAAAAAAAAAAAAAAAAGTCTTTGTGGTAAAATTTAGTTCTCAACACAGCAAATTGAGATTATATGCGTTCGCTGGTTTGAAGACGGCTGTTCGAGGGGACACTCTTCATCTCCAGTCGTCGGATCGATAGTCGGGGCATCAACGGCACCCTGGAAATGACAGACACTGGTTAAATCGCCCATTTCTTCAGCCCCCTCGTGACGTCTCGCGCTCGCTTTTCCCACCTGTACTCGGTCTCTGGGTGCGGCTCTTAGAAGAGACCACAATCCTTCAGGTTTTCTTTGATGATGATGTCGGTTACGGCATCGAACACAAACTTGACGTTCTCCGTGTCCGTGGCGCAGGTCATGTGGGAGTAGATTTCCTTGATGTCTCGGCGCAGGTTCAGATCCAAGAACTGCATCTTGATGTAGTTCCCGGCATCCTCGTAGGTGTTGGGTCCTGATCAAGACAGTGCAGAGAATTTTTGATTAATCTACTTCAGCATGTCACTTTTATTAAGTTTTTTTTATTTTTTATTAAATCACGTGAGCTGACCGTCGTATTCCGGGAAGCACATGCTGAGGTGAGCTTTCTTGATCTTCTCTATGAAGACGTCCTTCTTGTTGAGGAAGAGTACAATGGAGGTGGCGGCAAAGTAGCGGTGGTTGCAGATACTGTTGAACAAGTGCAGGCTCTCATGCATTCGGTTCTGAAAGAGAAGTCGATTCGGATTCCAGTGAAGACGCATCCGGGTACAGCAGCAGCAGCTGAAGAAGAATCTGATTTTTGAAGTTGTCGTACCACTTCGTCATCCTCCACCAGCACCATGTCATAGGCGCTCAGAGCCGCGATGAAGATGATACAGGTGACGCCTTCAAAACAATGGATCCACTTCTTCCTCTCTGACCTCTGACCTCCCACATCAAACATTCTGCATGGAAACAGAAACTCATTTTCATTGGGTTTTTTTTTTTTTTTTTCCACTTACTGATTTATTGGTCTTGTCCACATAAGAAACATCCCACCGCCTCACCTGAAATGGAGATCTTTGAAGGAAAACTGGGTCTCAATGATACCAGTGGTCTTCACTCTTGATCGCAGCACGTCCTGCTCGGTTGGTACGTAGCCTGGTTGGACCAGTCGCTCCAAGTCATTCAAGTAGCTGTGGGTAAATATAACAGTCAAAAATTCAATTATACATTTTTTTTTCTTCAAATATCAGGATCCCATTAAACCCAAATCTTCTTTTGTTTTTCTTCTTCTTACTATCCAGCAGAGTCGTTGAGTTGATACTCTGAGGCTCGGTCAAAGCAGGCCTGGATGCCAGAATCCTTCCACAGGCGCAAGATGATGTCCGACAACTCTTTAGGCATGGTGCCCTCCTCGATGGTGTCTGCAAGATGCATGAGCTTCCTGGCGTCGTCCTACGATTCAAGAGAAGTCGTGTTTCCGATCAATTCCCCCCGGGGAAAGCGAAATTTAGCCTATTAAGTGTTTGTGTCTGTTACCTGCTGATCGCTATGGCCATAGTTCATGTTGAGTGTGGTCATCGCCTTGACGATGGCCATGATGGACTGCAGGGTGTTGCTGTAGATGATGGTGATGAACTCCAGGCACTCTTCAAGTGAGTAACCGTCTTTGTGGATAATCCTGACGAGTGAAAGAAAAAGTCACATTACAATGGAGTTTCTCGATTCACGAGCAGATGCGATGCTCACGTGCAGTTATCTTACTTCATCTGTTTCACAATAGTGCTCTTTCCCGATTCTCCAGCACCTACATTGAAGGAAAAAAACCCCACTTGAATCAAAAATATAACGATAGATCCATTTTTATATTCAAACTCAAACTGTCTCGTATTTATGAAAAATATGTGATATCATTTCTGTGTTTTCATGTTTTGCATAAATGATATGCACTGAATCCCACCAGCTCATTATACGTCTTACTTCAAGCCTAATCCTTTTTACTGTCCATGACCTACATTTGAAGTGAAATGATGAATCAGAGTATGAAATATAATCTGTAACATGACAGATTTTCAAGGCCTTAAGTACATTCTATGAAAGTAGAATCTTTTAAGCTTTAAGCATATTAGTTTATTTGAAACCTTTCAATTTAATGTTCAATTAACATGGCTATTGGTCGATATTTATTTCACCCCAAAGAAATTTACAAAATAACACATTAATGGCTTTGTTACAATGATGATGACACATAAAGTGCAGCACTGCCATGTTATCTGTTTGGGATATTATGTTGTGACCTTCATGGTTAAGCTCATTGTGCTGGACGAGCTTCTATCTCAGGATTAACAGAGGATTGTCTTGAGTGATTATCAAAATGTTTGAGAGACACAAATTATTAACCCTTTACTTTATTTAAATAACTAGCTTTCCACCCCCATTAGTCAGGCCTCATGAAATAACGCCACATTTTAATGAGGTCTAAACACTTTAAATGGTAAATGGTAAATGGTCTAGATTTATATAGCGCCTTCTAACCACACTGAGTGCAGTCCCAAAGCGCTTCACATATCAGTCATTCACCCATTCACGCTCACATTCACACACCAATGGGACAGAGCTGCCATGCAAGGCGCTAGTCGACCACTGGGAGCTATAGTCAGTATAGAATACATTTGAGTGTATAAAACATTTTTACAAAATGACCATTTGCTTTATTGATCATATAGTAGTTGTATGAATTGCCATTTATTTTATTGTATTGATTATATTAACAATACAGGTTGATAAATCATGCGTTTTATATTTTTAAGTCTTAACAAATTAAAAGGGTCCTTGATTCTAAAATGATCAAACGATGAAGTTTAGTCTTACAGGGTCTTGGCCACATCGGCCCTCTGTTCTCCATCAACCCAGCTCATCCAGCTTTACCTAGCAGCAGCAGCTTGACAGTTCTTGCATCCATGTCGGCGTCCTCCTTCAACTTCTTCTCCAGCTCCCTGGAGCGTTTCTCCTCGGCGCTGGCTCCAGCTCCCATCCTGCTTCCCTCCGGCTCGGACCCCTCTGCTTCAAAAGCCGAGTGTCAGGAAATAAACGGAAGCAGGTCCTGGCCGCTTGCCGACGCCGTCCAACTGTTGCCTTCGGCCGCGCAGATGACGAGTCAACTGCCCGCAGCTCACACTGAAGAAGGTTTGAGTATTTTCCTGTCTTAGGAGAGGATTTTGGGCGCCGTCTCCCCACCTGATCAGCGGCGGCCAATGGAGAACAAGGACAGGGATGTTTCAGGGCAGGGCAGTTAGGTGTGAGGAGAGGCAGACATGCATCAGTTGGAGGAGTGATCCAACCTTTAGGGGGACTTTGCTGTGCTCAGCGGAAGATGAACATCGGCTCAAGTGCTTATCTCTCTACGTTGCTCTCAGGGTGTGTTGAAAGGAGATGCATGGAATTGTTTGGTCCTCGGTGCTTAACAAGGCTGAGAACTTGGTTACCCAAATCTATTCCTCGCCAAGATCACGATGCACATCAAATCTGTGAGACCATCAGGCCGATATCCAGTGTTTTGATGTTTTGAGGGGGAGACGAGGTGCGATTTAGTCTCGCCCGCAAAAAGTGAAACCGCTCCCTGTGGTGCATCAACAGTCAGCTAGTTATGCCAATGACATGTAAAAGACAGACCTTAAACATCCATCCTGAACATGAAGAAAGACACACTGGCATGTTTTTGCGAATGCTGCAGACTGAGTGAACACTGAAGTGCTTAAAGAGATTTGCAGTTTCACCTGACAGATCTTATTGACCTCAATCTGAAGCTGGTTAAGGATCCTAATCTTCTCACTTCCAATTATGTTTATGCACGTGTGACCACCGGACTACATTTCTCGACACATTTACTCGTATGATGAAGACTCCTTCTCTTTTCTGTATTCGGTCCAGTTAAGTCTGTTTGTTACTAATCTGCTTATCAAAAAATAATCAAGCAAACCAGATATTTACACAAAAGCTGTTTCAGGTCACTTCATACTTCCATGTTGCAACATTTTGGTTAAAACTTCTCCACATAGACTTTGACATTAGTCATGAGTAATTTACCCTTTACTGCAGAGCTGATCAGTACATACACGTAATGTTGGATTCAGCAGCAACATGCTTTTAAATTTTACTCAGGATCTTTGTACTAGTAGTTCTGTCTTGTCATTCACTAAATGCTGAGTGGAGCTCCTCCAATCCAGCTGCACTACAAAACAAGGACCAAAGTATATCCTTGCCCACCGATGGCGAACAGAAGAGAACACGTGTTATTATAAAATATAGAGCTTTAATTTATTAGTTAGCAACATTGACGAGGAAGAAAAGATAGTAACTTTTTTTACAAGTCATTACAATACCACCAACTGTGCATATCATACATTACTTGACCTCAATGACCCGGGGTCGTCTGCCAAACAGAGAAAAGGAAATAGATGCACGTTTAAAATGTATGCAAATTAGAGAGAGAGAGAGAGAGAGAGTGAAAGAGAGAGAGAGTTCACAATCTTACCTTTCAGCATTTCCCACCATAAAAAGGTGTGAACACCACCTATCTCGCATTGGCAGTTATTTCCATTTCCCACAACAAGAAAGACATTCACGGACATCCACAGAAACGTACCATTTTAGACAAATACCATAAACATACACTGTACATGCCATGCACAATGAAAAGCCACCCTCTGAAGTTTTTCTCTTCAGGTTTCACGGTGCTGTACACGTGACTCGTTTCTGTACCGCTGTGCAGAGGTTACTCAGCACCATGGTTTAGTGTGGAATCTGTGGCACACTTCATGCAGGATGCTGCTGCACGAGCACCTAACTATTAGCCAGTTCTCTTGATAGATCACTATTGTAGAAGAAGCACCTTTTTCCAAATAGGCCTAAAATTCCCAAACACTGCAAATGAGTACATTTGAGACGACTGATTGCACCGGCCATTTTAATTTTGTGAAACTCGTGTTAGGAATGCAAACTCTGGATTCATTGAGAAACTAATTTCAGCCTAGAAACTTCATGCATCACCTTGATGTGTATTGTACGTGTACACTTGTACCACAAATGTGAGTGAAATACGTATTATGTGGCAAAATCACCCATTAGGCAACAAAAGGTGCTCCGTCTAATATTTTTTTAAATCACAAACTGTCACAAACTCACATATAGCTGCCTGCTGGAATATCTTATCTCAGAAAAGAGAAAAGAGAAGGCAATGTCATGTTTTCAGGTTTGGAGTCATTAAAAGACTCTTTTCTTCCCCTCCCCCCCCAAAATAAAAACAAACAACAACAAAAAAAAAAACAGCTTATCACAAAGATCACGTTTGTTAAAAATACAACATTGAGATGTGATATTCACGTATAAACAAAACAAACACTTGGCAGCAACTGACGTTCGGAAGAAGTTGGGTGAGCGACGTAACGTCGTTGCTCGAGGCCCGGCTGGACCGCATCACGACGCCTCACTGGCCTCAGAGCGCCGCTCACTGGGACGTGTGGTCACAGCGACAGTCTGAGGGCGTTTCTCTCATCCAGTCCATCTCCATGTCCAGTGAAATGCCCCTTTTAGTCATGTTTCTGTCAACAACTTGGAGTTTGTGGTTAAAAAATAACCAAAAACAAAACAAAGAATGAAAAAAAAAAAAAGGAAAAGATAAACAGATATACAGTAGATAGTTGTCGTGAAGAAGTCCAGGGAATTTTGAGAAAGTCAGGGAGTTTTTTTTCTTTTTTTGACCTGATCTTCAGCTCAGACACTGAATACTGCCAGCAGTCAAATGATCCGACGCGGTTCCTCCCAACAGTTCATGAATACATGTCCGTCCTTCTCTTTCCACGTGCGGATGCTCCCAATGTCATTGGTTTGTGTTGCCGTGTCTCATAAACAACAAACATAAAGATATCCTCAACGTAATAACACATTGTAATAAACAATAACACTAACAATATTAATATAATAACAACAATATTTGCACAGTTTTATCTATTCACAAAAGACATGTTTTCTAGATAGGTACAAAGAAATTACTTTTTACAACCTACAATAAATATTGTGAATCCCCCCCCACCCCCCGACAGTAGAAACTGTTTGATGCTGTTGCACTGTCTGTATTGTTCCTTGTGATAATTTCATATTTATAGAATCTGAGTAGAGTCACTCCCCAAAAACGAGGGCAGCAGTGTTTACAGAGGTTGTGTGGACACGGTGGACAGGAGGGAGGTTTTGACTACGATGGGATGTACGTGTCCGGCTCCTCATGTCTCGGCTGGGGTCGTCTGCTCGTCGTGATGCCGGCGGTTGCGAGGCTTCTTCTGCTCTTTCAGCTCCTTCAGGCTCTTGGCTTTGCCGTCACCGAGGCTGCCGTCTCCAAGCTGCCAGTAATCCTGGCAGTACTGGTTGATCAGCCCCATCTCCGGCTGGCTGAGGATGGTCAGCAGGTCCTTGTACTGACCGGCGCTGGGAGTCCAGGCGCTGGACTGAAGCGGCGGGAGGGCCGGGCTGCCAGTCTCCACCAACACGTTGTTGACCGTGCGGCTGGAGAGGACCACGAGCTGCAGTTTTACCAGAGTGTGCTTGAAGTTTTTCTCCGTTGACGTACACTGGTAGATGCCGCCGTCTGAAGACTGAAGCGAGCGGATTAGAAGACCCTGATCCGTTTTCAGGATGCGTCCCTCTGAGCGTATCTGTAAAGAACAGGACAGCGAAAGGGATCACTTATATGAATCAAACTTTTTAGGGTTTTGCTTGTGTCTTATAGGTTTATTTTGAAATGTTCTGTCCGTCTTTAGGACAGAGCTCCATTATGGATCAGTGAACATCTGAGCATTGCAATATAGAAACAGGGGACATTTTAAAAGCTTTGTTTAATAAAGTGTTGACGCTGTTAAAGCTTTGAAATTTGGGGCTAACAGATTAAAAACTATTTAAAAATACATGTGATGTTGTCATGACTCTTTGACCATGTCACAATTTACATTCTGGCTGAGTTTAAATCAGGGGAGCGACATTTTCATGATGCGAAAGAGAAATCGATCACAATAAACAAAACTTGTTATGAAAGTGAATGAAAGTTATTATACGACAAAGGTAATGATATCTATTTATATATATTCTGCACCTTTATTACGATTACACATTTGACTTTGTTATTGCCTTTTGTTTTCATCCCATGATAAGGCTACAAACGGGAATTTATTTTTCTTTGTACTCCATCTAACACATTGTGTTACATCTACATTTCTGGCGGCAATATAATGTCCAATCCTTACGATGATTCAAAAGTGAGGAGGACAATACTGACCAGCCGTGTGACAGTTGGACATCAGCTCACCTCTTTCCTCCGGTCACTGTTTTCCTTCTGCAGATGCCACTTCAGAGAGACGTGAGGAGATCTGGCCTGGCACTCCAAGAATGTGGTGCTTCCTTCCACACCGTACTGAACGGCCTCCAGAGTGTTCTTGTTGGCTGTGAAACATGAATTAAAACATGAATTAGAATGTTCTTTATGTTCTTTTATCAAAACAAAACCCCACAAACAATGTGGTTTCACAGCAAAGTGTACTCACTGTTAGAGTTATAACCTCTGCATTGTCGGATTGGGTTTCCATACTTTACATCCTGCCGGCGACTCCGTCTAAAGGGGTCAGATCAACAGCCGCAAATAAAAAAGATTAGCTTCCAACAAACTGTAAAACATGTAGGATAACCACAGAATTCTGTTGGCTGTACTCATGTAGGCCTGCTTGTACTATCATGAGCCTCACCTCTTCTGAGAGGCGGAGTATCTGGAGCAGGATTTGCCGTCCCAGGCGCAGTACGGATCCCGGGCCAGACAGCAGTCGGCGCAGACCTCGCCGTACACATCGCAGCGATGCAGAGCCAGGTGGGTCACCCCCAGGACCGATCCCACATACAGTTGTTGCTGTAAGAAGAGAAATAAATTATGACCAGATGCTTAGCTTCATTTTGAAATCAAACAAATATTGGTGAGTGTGCAATGATGCATTAAAAGCATGATAATGGGTGTGTCCAGACCGGTGGTGGGCATTTTAAGATGTACATCTAAATGTCAAGCACTATATTGAATTAACATGCCCCATTAAAAGCAGGATTTTTACATGGTTTTAATAGACTAATGTTTGAGCTCTGCATCAGTCAAATTGTTGATAGTAGTGATTCAACTTCTAATCTTTTAAAAATAACAAGAGTTGTTCCAAATTATATAGAAATTGTGATTTTTGATTGCTTTCTTACCCGTTTTGATGAAATCTTCATTGTTGTAATCGATGTGGGAACCTGCAACAAAACAGATAATACCAATGTTACATGAGCATCATAAGGATGATCAAATGCTCTTTATACCTTAGAGGATAAACAAAGTGAAAATCGAAGGCGGAAGTGACAGAAGATATTACTAAAACTGCAAGACTGACCTTGAAAACCTCCACTTCCTCCAAGACAAGCTCCTCCGTCTGCAAGTCATCTCTTGGCAGGACAATCACTTTCTGAACTGTTCCCCGATCTGAAAGAGCCAAGAGATATTTGGCTTTAATCATGCTGCTGAGTTACTGAGTCACAAAAAAAACCTCCCTTTGGCTTTCAAATATGTAGATTTTCAGTTTATTGTTACTCGAAGTATCAACAAAATCACAATGTTCAACAATCTGATGAATTCATGTGGGGACGTCACTTTGTTTGACTTAAATTTGATGAAAAACTTCAAGCAGCAGAGCTGCCAGAGAATTAAGTTTCATAACACTGACCTGTGCCCAAGAAAAGCACCTCATAGCTCCCATCAGCAGCCGTCACTTGGTCCACGGCAATAGTGGTGAATTCATAGTCCACGTTAGTTCTCACCACCAGGGGGCGCTTGTGCACTGGGTATATAGAGTTGTGCATGGTGGGGTGGTTTCTCATGAAGTTGATCACCTCATCTGGGTAATCCTTTGTGGATTTCATGTTTGGGGTGAAAGTTCCTCCAGGACACTGTGGATGAATGGAAATCTGCATGTCAAAGCCTGATTTCATGCAGTGATAGTCTGAGGTGAAAACATTGTCAGAATTTTTAGGTTGTATTTTTTAATTTAAATTTTATTCACTCACGGTGCCAGGTCGAGGGTAAGGGATCTTCCCAGTGTACGCAACCCACTGGTAGTTGGGCCCTTCCTTGTGGGCGAATGGACCGTTGAACACCATACGGATGTCGGCCATGGAGTAGACGCACACAGCCGAGCCTTTAAAGACGGCTCTGGAGGAGAGCGGGGCAGAGACGAAAAGGTGAGCCCACACAGACGGGGATTCGGATCGGCTCGCTCCCAGAGATAATTACTGCCAGTGCCCTCTGACACTGCCGGGATCTTCATGCTTCCCACGCACTCGGTCGGCATTATGCGGGAACGCGCAGAAGCATTGTGATCCGCAGTCTCACAAACCCGACTCAAGTAGAGTCAAGCTGTCTGACACACCGCAGAGAATCGCCGGTGTACGGGCTCTCGCTGCCGTGTGGTGGGTGTGCTGTGTTTGTGGCTCCTGTCACGGGCCCCTATTATTAGCGCCGCGTGTGTTTTTATCAACCGAGTTTAAACGCACCCGAAGTCCGTGGAGACGATGGAAGCGACGCTGGCATTCGTTTCTCAAATACATTAATCAAGACGCGTTTATTATGACTCGGTTGGGAAACCTCGTCCTGCTCGTGTGCCGTCGGGATCTCAGGTTTACACCCCCCCGCTCGGCTGTCGTGAATTTCAATGCCGTGCAGCGAACGGCAACCCGCTATCAAAGCTGACCTACGTGCAACTATACTCTGGCTCAGAGAAGTGAGACTCCCTCTGGGCTCCACGTTCACTCTGCGTCTTCGTCTGCGTAACCAGAAAGTGACGGGCCAACGCGGCGTTTCAACATCAGAGTGAGCCGACGCCTTCAGGCTGAGCGGAAAACGAGAAGGAACTGCAGGAGGAGAACCAAAATACATCCCGCGACAAAGTTAGGGAGGCTCGTTTTGAGCCGTCACTCACCCCGAGACGGAGAAGACTCCATAGATGACAGGATTCTTGGTGTCTTGAGTTGGCTGGATGTAAACATCCCCTGAAAGATATTTATAGTCATTAGTCACAAGCATGAACCAGTGAATACTGACGACGGAAGTCAACGGAATTTTGCTCTTCATCAGTTACTGATTACTTCAGTAAGAAGCAGTTGCTCTAGAATGTGACTGCAGCATTATTATTAATTGTCTCTCAATCAAGTAATGGTAATCAAGTTATTACCAGCCCCTTGATTTTAATGTTGAAATACTAACGCATTATATTTGTTTTTATTCTCATTTGTAGGCGTGAAATGGTTTTGTGTTTATATAATAACTTTTGTATGAGATTACATTTGAACTGTTCAGGCAACAAAAGATTATGAATATTCAACTTCACTTCAGTTTGATAGAAGTAGGAAGGCCTTGTCTTACAGATTGTTGTCAAATTTAAAATGAAATTAATATATTTTCATTATATAATGGTCAAACATTTTGATCCCACCTGGGTCCAAACCAGAATAATTGTAATTGTCACAAATGGAGACTTTTTGCTTCCCTTGAGGAGGATTTAAAGGGCGAGTTCCTTGCGAATTGTGGTCACGAGAGCCTCAATGAGATCCTGAACCCAAACGCTTCCAGAGCTCAAACTACAGTTCCTGAGTCTCAGCGGGGAATATCAGTGAAACAGAGATCATGGTCAAAACAGGACTTTAATAGGAGCCATATGGATCCAGTGACCATGGAGCTGAGGCATTCGTGAGGCCTGCGTATCCTCTGCTAGTTAAACGAGACAAAAAATGAAAAGAAAAACAAAAAAAAGAACCAAACTGAAATTAGTTCTCGGTAGACAAGGTGAGCAGAATAACACTTCACCTGCAATATATTTTCATTTAATCTTCTGGACTGATGGGAAAGAAAAAAAATAAAGCTAAGATCAGTGGTTTTAAGCGACCTCGAAAAGTTAAGACAATGAATACCAGATCGTCCAGAAATCTTAAGAAAACACAGACTTCGGCAATTTCAGTGAAGAGACAAGAAATCCAACCCTTTCTTTTATAAATAGAAATCCTTTTCATGGTTGTCTTTGAAGCTAAAAGCAAGATATTTTATCCCAGACATAATAGGGATGTGTACCCGCGTGCAGAAATTCAACATGGAGAAGCAACAAATGAACCTGAAGGTGAATGTAATAACACACAGTTTTGATCCGTCGTCTCCGACACGCATTAAACAAACACGAGGAAGCTTAACTTCACGTGGATTGCAGAAAAAACATGTCTTTCCTGACTCTGCAGAGTTGCAAAGTAAACAAATGTCCTTTGATCGTGATTTTTGAAATCTTTTCAGCATTTAAAAAAAAGAAGAAAAAAAAAAGACGTGCATGCCAAGGTATGAAAATGACAGGTAATGGCAGCTCACAAAAGCAAAAATTAACTTCTGGCAAACAAAGAAGGAATTCATAACCCATCTGACGCCAGTTTGACAGACCTCCTGGCTATAGACGGAGCGAAAATGAGAAAGAGAAGAAATAAATCAGCAGAGAACTGGAACAAGTTGCATCACTCTAACTTTTGTCTGTGATGTGTCAGATCAGATGGAGTCTTTGTGGAGACAGAGAAACATCTCTAGCTGCTGTGAGCGCAGAGAAGAATGCAGACTTGGGATGAAAAAAAAAAGAGAAAAAGAAAGAAGCTATTTTAAAAGTAAAAGGCAAAACAGGTGATGGATTATGTATTCGGTAAATAATCAGAGGAGGAAAAAAACAAAAAGGCTGTCAAATGAACACACGCGGTATGCTATTTATCTCCTTGATATGGACTCCAACAGATGAGCGGCTGAAATATGTGGAGTTGAATCAACTCAAGCTGAAATGACAAAAACAAGAACCAGCGACTCTTCATTGAGAGCGATGACGTTTCAGGATTTAGCGACGAGACACACGACTATAAAAATAACAAAACCAGTCATTATATTTCGGAAAAGGTAAAAAAAAAAAAAAAAAAAAAGAATTCCTCTCTGGCAGACATTTTGATGTCTCACTCGTCTCTGCCTTCCAACCCCCCCCTCCCCCCCCTCTCCCCCCGTCGGCAAAACGCTGAACGCTTTCTCTCCTGCTCGCCTCGCCATCTGAACCTCCTCCACTCTCTCTCTCTCTCTCTCCCCCGGGCCCTCATGCAGCCACTCCGATTGCCTCCGCCTGGGCTCCGGGGCCGGAGACAGAAAGCATTTCCACCAGACTGTCGGTGGTTTGCGGGAAGGACGACCACAGTGGGATGTTACTCTCCACCGCGGGACTCGCTGGGACTCCACCGCCAGAGCTCATCTGCAGCGGACCTGCTGCTTCCGTGGGCGCACACACACACACACTCACACACACACACACACACACACACACACACCTCGAGGGCTCTTGATGCATAACAAACATTGGCAAAGCCTCTCCTCGGCACAGATAAGAGATGTTACTATAGATTCAGCTCACAGCCGCGTTTAAATGCACCGTTGCCGCGTGGTTTATTAAATAACAACAACTTTCCCGTTGCGGAATTCAAACGTGGGTCTACGGGCATGACTGAGAACAACTTTGGACAGGAAATGAAAGGAGATGCCAACGTGAGATTTACATACTGCATTCCATTATGTGAATGTGTCTAAATGATGATGTTATAATTATGCTAATTTCTAACACTTTGAATGACCTGCCTCTTTTTAATATTTAGGTGTTATTTTTTTAGAGCGATATTTCGTTAGTGGAATACAAGAAAGTGTGAAATCACTCCAATTCGTTTGGTTTCATGTGTCTTCTGAATGCAGATTATTTCTCAGTGGGCATCAAAGTTGAGTAGTGGGCAGCGTTGTTCCCAGTTTAAATCTGGGTTGGACTTTGAGTCTCGTCTTTGTTGTGTTTGCATTTTCTATTTGCACACGTATGTACATCGGTGGGTTTTCACAGCCCAAAAAACACAGAGACCTACTCGGTATACTGCTGAGTAAACTGACCGTCGGTGTGAAAGTCTCTCTCTCTTTCTCTGTCTTTCGTTGTCCTAAGATGTACTGACAACTTGTATACTCGTAACCTTTCACCTCATCGGAGGACAGAACATGATCTGCATTTTGCAGTAATATGAGATAAATCAAAATTACTCAAAAATAAACTATTTATACACAATATACACAAGCCACCAAAAAAAAGATCTGGTTGAATAGATCATATATTTAACAGCTCCTTTAGCTTAAAGAGAACCAGACAACAATGATTATGATGTAGCAGGCTCTTTTCCAGCAATCATCTTTTAAAATATGTTGTTGGCTTTAAGAATGATTAGAAAGCCATTAGAAATGTCCTTTAAAGTAATACTGTTTACTTTAAGTACATTTCAGATTATGTACAGGAATGTGTGATATAAGCCATCTATCTAGTGTTAGCTCCAGAGACTGTCTTACTTTGTGAATTGTGCAAAAACTACTCGTTAGCAGTTAAAAATAAAAATAATATACATTTTTAAAAAATGTAATTTAAAAAAATAAAGAACAAATCTAATCTTAATACAATCATTTTTGTAAATGGAGGATAAGACGATCCGCAGGGGGTTGGACTGATTCCAGCTGCTCATTACTTTGACTGCTGTTTACTCATGCCTTGATTTACTATTTTATTATGAAAACGTTGACGGTGCTCAAAAGCTGGCCGATCATGTGCCGCCAGTGGGAGGATGGTACCTTTTTTTTTCCAGGATGGTACCTACTTTACACATGTTAACATTCAAAGGAATACACATGTCAGGATTAACATGTGTGAGCAAGTCAAACACTAATCTAAAAAGCTGCAGCTTTCCTGGGAAGCTTCTGTGTGCAGAAGAGGAAAGAGACATGCGAAACGCTGCTCTGTGTTTCCACTGTGCGGTAAGCTGCTGAGTCTCTCTGACACACACACACACACACATACACACACACACATACACCTATATCTTCATAAAGAGTTTTGATAAACTCAACCGCTACTTGCTGAACCTTTCCCCTCACGTCAATGTAACTACATTCTTAAGCTTGTGCTTAGACATCGATTCATCCTCTGCTGCTTTATCCAACTTAGGATCAAAGAGTGAGAGAGTGAGAGAGTGAGAGAGGGAGAGAGGGAGAGAGGGAGGGAGGCAGAGGGATTCACCCCGATGGGAAATTAACCTCAAACGACACATTTGTACTATGGCAGGAAACCGGAGTGCCGAGAGAGAAAGGCCCTGAGGCCTGGACGTGAACCATGAACTATTGCTGTGAAGGCAAGAGTGCGAACCACTAAAAACGTCTTCACCTAAACTTGCAACCATTCGTCTCAAGTAGACGTGATATAGGTTCCTAAAAGGATGACAACTTCCCACGAGACGAGTCTGTAAACGCACACAGCTCCCCACACAGTACACACAAACATCTGAGCTGATGTGGATTAACGTCGTAAAACTATGCGGAGTAAATGTAAAAACAAAAAGACAATTTTCCTCTTCAAGGTCTTCATTTGAGTTTTCGTGGTTGTTTGAGTCTCACTTTCTAGCTGCAAGTTTTTTTGTTTTTTGTTTTTCTTTCTGTGAGGCCACACATGTTTTCATAGTGTGCTTTAAAACTTTAAAATAAATGTGGTGCAGAAATTCCTGTGGTGTCGGTAAAAAAAAAAAGAAAGAAAAAAAAATGCACCATCCATCATCCCAATATCCTTTTCTCAGTATAAGAGAAAGGAAATCAGTATTTTAACTTTAGCACTGTAAAAGGATATCCAGCGGTTATGCACAGGATGTAACTGGCGCAAGGTGTAAAAGCTCTAAAGATAAAAAGCAAACAACCCGAAATGCTTTTAAAGAGTCAGGGACGGAGGGTGAATCTCATAGAGGAAACAATAATTCAACTCACTCAGTTCATCAAAGTGCGTCTCGATGCCGTCGGCCCCAGGCACCGAGCAGATGAGCCGAGCTTTCAGAAACGTGCTCCACTTGTTGACCAGACAGCAGTGTCCGCCGTCATCATTCTGTAAGACACACACACAGTAGTCATTCCTCACGCTGCTCCAAGAACCCTTCAGCAGGATGAGTACGACCAGGGTCTGACGAACAGCTGTGTGAAACAACTGGCCACAGCAACTGCGCTGGATCTGCATGAATACAGATGAGCTCTGTGTCTCATCTGGTCTAATCTGCAGAAGAGGTCAGCCAACTTCCAACTACTGAAGAGGAGAATCGAGCCTGGAAGAAGATGATTCATGGGCCGGAGGGCGACGCACTCTAAAGTCCAAATGATTTGTGGCGACGAGAGGAAATGAAGCTTGTGCCGCCTCTTAGGATCTCTTAAAACACCCTTCAAAAAGATTTAGTTGGAAGACTTTGTTGTGAACACTGGCGATTTGTTTCCATGTTTTTTGCAAGGAATCGGAAAACCGGCGAAATGTTGTTCCACTCGCAGGAGGACAATCTGGCTGAAAGCAAGCACTCTGTGGACGCTCGGGCTCCCGTGTGGACAGTGAATCACATTTTCTGTGCAAACACAAACACAAACTCCAAAACACCTGGAGGCTTAAAAGGCTCGTCTCGTTATGTTGTCATCACAGAAAACATGACTTGGGATGAAATGACGCCTCTCTTCTCTAAATGTGTGTGTGTGTTAAAATGCCCCTTATGGCCTCTTCTATTTTCACGTCTTCCTCCTCAGTTCCAGAGGTAAAGATGCAACAAGACAAAACACAAACATATGCATGGCAGCGTTGAGCTTGCGGCGCTGACGTCTTCTTAGCCTTGTTTGGACGACAAACGCACGGGTCTGAGAGACATTTTGTTGGGAGTCCATTCAGTGACGCTTTGAACGTTTTGAACGTCGCACTATTATTATTACAGCACTGATTAAACACAGTTCTGGCTCTGCTGTCGTGGATTAAAGTAAACTATGCCACTCAAACATTTCGCCCGGAGCAAGAGAAATAACAGAAAGTCAAACAGCAAATATTTTTTGTTTTCTCGCCCGTGATTGATGTGCGCTGTAGAGCCTGGCAAGTTTATGGCGACGATCATGGGAGACTTCCCCTCTGGGTCTCAAAGAGGCTCGGAAACAGGCGCCACTATGGAGACGTATAAACCTTTCACGGGCTGATGGTCAACGTGAGGTTTGCTGGCTGGTGCGATAACTCACAAGGCAGATCCGCCCTATCCTGGACTGGGTCATGGGACTCTGGCCCATCTCCGAGGCTTTCTCGCGGAAGAAGAAGTAGAGTTTGTCATCGTTCTTCTCGGCGCTGTCTGGGATGAGGTGTGCGTGGATAAATGTGGGATCTGCAGAGAACAGCAAAAAAATGAAGAGCTTGTTAAGAGTCATGCGGCAAATCTTTGGTCCGGACCAGGCGTCACCAACCGCTTTGAAACTGAGAGCGGCTTCAAGGGTACTAAGTAATTCAAAGCCACTTTTTTTTTTTCTTTCTGAATAATTGCAGTTGTAAATCATGCTGTTTGCAATGACCACTATTTTTAGACCTGCCTGCTCCTCACAAAAAAAAAAAAAGTCGTGGTTAAAGCTCCCAGATGAATGCAGACACCTCATTGAATATCTCTGGTCTAAACATAGGTTAATATGAACACTGACAGACATGCTTTGGCTTTCTGTGGACCCCGGGGTTCTCCTAAATCTGTCAGTGCAGATATAATCATACGAGTGTTTGAACAAACAAACAAAATAAAAATTGATTCGAAAGATTAGTGCTGAGAATATAGCTGATATTAAGCAAAGTTTCACCATCTCCATTGGCTTTTATGGTATTTAATAAATTATAGATTTACATGCTACTAACAAGTCATTATCCAAACAACAGCACAAAGACAATATTTTGCATATTAAAGCACATTTTGGCAGGAATACTTACCCCTTCTGTTCAATTTAGCCATTAAGAGGCTTATCGCTGGTGTGTAAATATTGTGTGACAACATGTAAAAAGTGATATTTGGACTGAAGGGTGATGCTGAATCGATAGAGAGTGTTTTAAGTTCTGTCTTTTGAGGTTGCAGCGTTTATGTTGAATGTCTGCTGTGAGGAAGGGTGGTGGGGTGAATCTAACAGAAACACTACATTATATCCATTGAATATAAACAGATGTGCACCGAACAAGGGCTCTGATTTTCAGTATTAACACAATCAGGATGGGATTTTTTTTTGGCAAACGTCAATGGAAGGAATAACATGTTGTTTCTGTTAATATGGATATTTCAAGACAATTGTAAATAAGTTAATTTTCCCCGAAAGCAGCAGACGTGAAGTGAAACGCTCGAGAGTTCTTTTTGTCGTGGGCTTCAAAGCATTCAAGTAGAAAACCCTTCACAAACTTGACGTGATGACAGGAAGCACCCCAAAAAAAAAAAAACCCCCGGACTGAATAGTGTTAGGTTACATTAAGCGAGCAGCCTGAGGCGCAGAACCGCACTAAACTCAACTCTTTATTTCTTCCCAGTGACAATGCTTAATATGGAATCACAGTGCGCTCCCACTGGCTGATTCACTGGGTCACCGCTGGGCACGCTGCGCAGGGAGCCCCTCCCCATTGTGACAGGCCAGGGTCCCAAACGGGGACAAACCAAAACCGAGAGGAGGGGTCGGGGATAACCAGAAGCTATGTGATGGGGGGAGGGAGACTATCTGACAGATTTCACATGGCTGATTAGCAGGACTCAGGTGTCCTGATTCAGTGCACCATTGCCGAGGGACTGTTGTCAGGGCAACAGGGTCAGAGGAAAATGTGGGAGGGAGGGGTTTGGTTGATGGGGGGGGGGGGGGGGGGGGGTGTGATGCCATGATTGATTTGGCAACATCAACCCAAAGCGTCCAACCAGCTTTAATACCACTATAACAATCATGGTTCATTAGTGAGCGGAGGCCACTCTAAGTCATTATTGACCTTCGGCCATTTCCCCCTGCTACTACACCACCGACCCCGCTGTCACACTCCGCAGGCATGCAGTTTACAATTAGCAAAGTGAAGTTTAAGCTTTGAATCAAATGACCACTGGGTAAAGATCCGAGATTCTTAGAAGACGCAAGGCTCGAGGAGCAGACGATGTGCAGGACGCTGCTGAAGCGGCACACGGGAGGCAGCGGGAAACAGTCTAGCAACACTCATATGGCGCCGAGGAATAAATTAAAAAAAATATTCCAGCGAGAGAGAGAGGGGAGTGAAGAGAAACAACGCTGGATGTGGAAGAAGCTGTGAGTGGAGACATTACCATTTAACCATCTGGAGTTGTACTGATCGGTCCTCATGGCTGTCTGCTTCCCCAGCGTACGGAAGATAGCAGAGTCTGTTCCCATGAAATCAATGTAGACTCCTGCGTACAGCTCTCCATCTGTCAGTGACGGAGGGAAGAAGATGGACAAGGTCATGGCGGATGAAAATATTTTCAGGTTGAAACACAGAAACATGCTGTCTGACAAGGCTGATTGAATCTCCGTGAAAAAAAAAGTTACATCACTTATCTATAGGTTCACCCAAGATCCAATCAATCACACATAAAGCAGCTGTGGAAAAGAACTGCTTGACTCTACATTATTAGGCCAAAATGCAGTTCACAGGTGTGTGCGTCACGTTTTGCAATCACACTTAGCCTCATTAATATAATCAGCGCAGATATAAAACACAGCTGGATCAACAAAGGCAATTTTTCTGTCAGCTGGGAACATGGTGGAGAGGTCAGAGGTCAATGGAATCCATCATTACTCCAGTACATGTCAAACTCTGCTATATCATGACGTATAGATAAAGAATATGTACGTGGAAGAAATGCTGCTTCTCAGAGGTGGTTTTTTTTAATTTTTTTAAATTTTTAAATCTGCGCATTCTTGTTTTGCGGGACCAAGATAGAGGTTTAAAAGAAGCAATGATGAAACCATGTCTGACCACCTGTCAACTCCGTCTGTCGACAAAAAAAAATCCCACACACCGTTATTCACACTCACCTGACCAAATACAAAAGAAATAAGGCTACTTGACCCTAAATGCTGAAATGTTTAGCTGTTGATACGATGATGCTTGGGAAAATGTGAACTCGTTTGCTGGCCGACTGTTTTTGTAATTTCCCATGCAAAATTTCCAAAAATCCACTCGGAGCCTACAAATCCATTCATGTGCTGAATTTCTGAATGGTGAGTTTTCACTGTGTTTGGCTCTTAACAAACGAAAGAGCATCTTAAGACTTAAATTAGTCGTTCAAAACAGAAGCGTTTGTCCCTTTTATGAAGATACGATTAAATAACTTTTACGGTACTTTCCGGCCTATAAGACGCACTGTCAGCCAAATACAGTGATAATAATGGTTTTACGGTGATGCTATAGCAGCATTCTATTATCATACAGTGACATCTAGTGGTTCCAGGTGGTATGTACTTGTATATATTGATGTATAAGCTGCTTCTGAATACTGTAGAAGTTGCATGACCGGCCAAAGAACTGATAAACATGTGACTTATAGTCCAGAAGACAACATTTTCAAAGTTGCCTGTACATGCTGTATGAAGAGATGAAAAAAAAAAAGGAAGGAACCTACTAATCAGAGCTGAGACACTGTTGAGTTTGGGGTCATACGGACATTTTCCTTTCCCAGAATCCACTTTACCGGGTTCAAGACGGAAAATGTATTCCTGTAACAGCAAAGAGTTGGAAAAACATCAAATACCGGCTTTAAAGAAAATTGGGCCTGTTGCTTGAATACATTTGTTACATGTTAAAATCTGAAAGCATCAAACTAACAGCGTGACCGGTCGACTAATAAGCTGAATTAACGGACCGTCTCCCAACATTACACGCTCTGCTGAGGGGCACAAAAAGCACACAAAAGGCAGTTATCGATGACACGGAGACACGCATGGGAAATGTGGCGGTACAATCCAAAACTCATCCACTGCAGTGCTGTTGTTAGTGGCTCTCACAAGGCTTCATTATTCCACCGAGCAAAAAAGACATGGTGAACATGTGTATCAACACTGCGGATTTGACTACATGTGACTGGAGGTGTACAAAAAAAGTTGGTCAGTCACATCTGATGGGAACGAAATACAGGAGGCAAAACTGAATTTAATCAAGGTTGTGGTTTTTGGGGGTATTATATGTCAACTTTGCCTGTAAAAGCAATATTTGCTGTAATTTCTAGACACTTGTTAATTTAGAGGATGCAAGTTAATAATGATAGACAAGATCTTCTTTTGTTCATTGGTTCTGCATGTGAAAAGTGAAAAGCACCAATAACAACACTTCCGCATCCGTTTTCTTTGCTGAAGTTGACTTGAAATACAGTAACACAGAAAAAAAAAAGTTTCAGGATATTTCCACAGGACACTCATGAGTTCAGTGATTTTTTTTTTTTCCCTTTCAATGTAGATTCTGTAAAAACATTTTGAGCCTTTATATCCCTACTACCCAAGAAAGTACTCCAGGTGGGCACCAAACTTTACAAAATCTCGCTTCAGCCCACCTTCGCCTCCAAAGGCTCTGATGTAGTGCTGTAGTCTGCAGCTCGACTTGTTCTTCCTCCTGACTGGGGTGCCTGTAGGAAGTGGGACCCCTACAAAAAGAGACATGGCACAGTGGGCCATCTCGTTACCGACATTCGACAGCCCAGATCAAAGTGAAATTCAACTGACGATAACCATGAAACGGGAAGAGGAAGAAGAAAGTAGGTGCAAAAAAACTGAAAATAATAAGTTGAATTGGAAAAAATAAAAGATGGAGACGTTTCAAAAAGAAAGGTTGTCAGAGTGGAGATCAATTGGAAGCCAAAAAAAAAAAGAAAAAAGAAAAAGAGCCCGGTGGGTGACATTCTTCATTCAGTAACCATGTTGGATTAGAATCTGTGTCATGCAAACACAGCTGTAAACACCCATGCATAAACCATGCAGCGCAAATAAACAAAAACAGAATGACTGATAACAGAGGACAAGCTAGATATGGAAAAAGATATTGTACAAAATACAAAAAAAATTCACTTTTTTTTTAACCATCGAGAGAGAGAGAGAGAGAGAGAGCCGTCTCTCTCTCTCTCTCAGGTTAGTTTTACCCTACAGATGATGTGTTGTTGCAATAGTAATCCTGAAGTGAACAGTGAAGTTCAGTTTTTTTTTCTTCTTCTCAATCTTCTTTTTTTAAGACGAAACAGAATCTGCAGAGGAAACGGCATCAAAAAGGCTGAGGCAGGAAGAAGAAATCGTTTTTCCGCATTGGAGGAAGTTTGAAACTATGGAGATGGAAATGAGTGAAGAATCTCTGAACAACTGTTTTTTTTGTTTGTTTTTGTTTACATCAACACTTAGTGGGGAGGGGGAAAAAATCCTTACAGTGTGAAGTAACACAACATTTGGGCCTTCGGGGAGAAGCTGAATGACAAGAGGCAGACTGACCTTTACAATGAAATCTGAACCCTCCATTTGAACGGTGAGACTAAACAGGCCGGGTGCTGAATGTAAGTGTGTCGGCTATAACCGGGCGGGCAGCTGCCGCGGCTCTGTGTGGCCGGCGAGCGAGGCGGGGATGGAGGAAGCGACGGAGGGAGGGGGTGAGCTACAAGGCTGATGATGGATGAGAGGCTCCATCAGTAATGATGGCCTTTCAGAGGCTCTCAGCCAGACAGAGGGACGGGCCGCAGGCTCCGTATAAACAGGTGACGGACGGAGGGATTTTTCTATAGATGTTGAGACGCCGCGCTACTCCCCGAAGGTTGAAACGATCTCAGTGATCTCCAGGTAGTGGCGGTTTGTACGGATAACTGCAATTTTATAATAACACTGAAGATCTAGGAAGTGGCAAGTTTGTTTTTTGTTTTTTTTCCCCCCTTTCTATCTGAGCCTCTCGGAGCGCGAAACAGCACAAATCGATCGGAACTAAGAGGCAGAAAATGATGGAAGCGAAGCAGAGGCCCATGAAACTGAGGAGCCGGCAGCAAATAGAGGTTCTTGGACCGGAGATTGATTGAGCGATGCGGGATGTGCTTTGGGGGAGCAGAGGAAAGGTCAGTGTGTCTCCAAATGCCCAGCTGTGGCGTTTGGTTACCTGTGACCTGCGTCCTCGGTCCACGTAAGTGCAGATGGGGTTGTACGCGCCTGTTCCACACACGTACAGGTGGGTCCGGTTCCAGGGCTCAATCAGACGGATGAAGTTTCCACATTCCCCCTGAGAGAGACGTAAAAAAACAAAATGCAACAAGATTACACTCCTGTTAAACAGAATTGCAGAGGAGGGGGGGTATTACGTAATAAATAACACCCCACTGGTGGTTAATAACTCCTCTGCCTGGCTTTAAATCTTCCCATCTATCACTTCCTCTTTTGGCTGGCTTGCATTTGGCAGCCATGTTTGCCTGGCTCTGTGTTCCGGCCTGGCCCAGGATTCACATCAGACCACACTGTCAGAGGCAAAACGTTTCCAAACACCATTTTGACTGTGGGGCAGAAACCAAGAAAGGCCATGTCTCCAACTCTAGATGGGTGTTTGCTTCGGGGATTGAGGTCAAACTCAATTTAATGTCCTGTCCTGGCAAATGAAACATGCTTTGGTTAGATCAAAAAATTAGGATGAAATCTTCAATAAAAGCAAAAAAAAAAAAAGGAAAAATGGGGCATTGTTTAACTAATTAACATGATAATCTAATTTATTAATGTTTCTTTTTACATTTTTTTTTTTTTTTTTTTCAAGACCAAACACATGATGCAAGTGAAAGCAGCGCTCTGCTTTCCAGGTCTTTTCTAATCTCTGTTTCCCGGACCAGCTGTCTGCCTTCCTGGTCTCAATCCACCCAAATCAAAACTGCAGCTACAGAATGTACCGGCTGATGATATCTGTTTGGATTTGTCATGTTTTCTGCCGGTGACAGCTGGCGAAAAAGAAAGGATATACCACGTATTTACCAAAAAAAAAAAAAAAGAGAAAAAAAAAGAAAAGACAACAACATGTATGGGGGATGAGCCATTTTGGCAGGTCTTAGCAACACGACAGATGCACAAGTCAGAGGTTTCAGAGGGTGTGTGTGTGTGTGTGTGTGTGTGTGTGTGTGTGTGTGTGTGTGTGTGTGTGTGTGTGTGTGTGTGTGTGTGTGTGTGTGTGTTTATTCAGCACACAGTTGTGCTCCCCCACTGAGAGCACAGTGGGGATGATTGCCTTTGACCTCCTGCCTGAACTGACATCCCCTCTGAATTGCTGCTGAATTGTCATCATCTGCCATTCACTAAAGAACGGCCCGGCCTGCCAAGATATCTCGCAGTAGCCAATTTTATTTCTTAGTCCGGTGATGAAATTTCAAACCTACCTCTTACACACTCACACACACACACACACAGATGGAGTCTCATACATGAAGGATTGACCATACGTGGGCCAATACCATGTAGCTGGAGGCGGTGAGAGGCGCGGGTCACCAAATACACGCATAAATGAACATTCCAGTTGGATAAACAGCAGCCTTCGCTCTCTACCAGCAGGGGAGAGTCGGCTTATTAGCTGGAGCCTCATCACTCTGTCGGCGCTCACCTCTGCCATAGACGACGCAAGTGTGTGCGTGTGTGTGTGCGTTTTAGGGGAGTGCACAATGTGTGAACAAAAATCAAAAGACAGAGAGATCTGTTTTTTTTTTTAACAATATGAATTTCAATGAAGAGCTTCCTGGTGGGAGGAGGCTGCACAGGCGAAAGCAGCATTTGAATGCCTGAATCTTATTAGCACTTCACACAGCTTCCAGTGCCTGGCTCATTTTGTCTGCTTGTCTGGACAACAAAGGGTAAAAATAATTATTGTGTGAAAAGGAAATTAGACTCCCCTTTAATAAATTAATAAATAAATACCAGATCCATTTTTTGTTTTCATGCGTGAGGAATATACTGTACGACGTCGCCGGCTTGACTGAATGTTGTAGGTTTCAAGTTTAAAGGCTTAATTGGTGGCAGCTGTACGCAATCAGCAATCAGGGACACTGAGACAGGAAGTAGGAGCTTCAGAGATTTATAAAGTCTCTCATTGAACCTGGTGTGACATTTAGATGGCGAGTGTCACCCCAAAAAAACAACAAAAAAACAAAAAAACACCCACTGAAAGTGTGCTTTTAATTTCACACAGGGGTACCAGCAAAAATACCAAAACGGATTATGGTTCAAAGCCTTGTTTTTTTTTTTCTGAGTGGACATCTGTTACTTCAATGAGCAACTGGAGGCCAAAAAAAAAGGGATTTAGCATTTTTGTACTCTCAATAAAATCCTTCACTCAAGCTTACATTTTCTTTTTTGAATGGATTTTTGGGTTAAATGCCTGAAAGTGGTTTGTGGTTGACAAAACCAACATCATTTTCATGAATTCATTATTTTTGAAGATAATCCTCTAAATACAGTAGGTTGTTGCTAATGAGTCAAGAAACAAACTAAGTCCTGCTTTCAAACTTTATGTACATGCTTTTGCAAACTATCTTAGTTCAAAACAAACAAACAAACAAAATAAACTACATGTATTTGTTTGTCCAAACTCAAGCGAGCTGGCATGTCATACTTCATTGTAGTGTTTCTTTCTTGTATTGTTTTTCACTTGGCATTTGGCCCTTTTGTTGTTGCAGACAGCCTTCAAAAATCAGTAAACCGCATATATATATTTTTTTTTTTATTATGAAGGATGTGCCAAAACACCAGAGAATGACCTTTTTACCAAAGGAAACCAGGGTAACACAAATCCTGAGCGAAGACAAAGGTGGCCAAATTGGAGCTCCGCTTGATGTGAGAGTTTTACTTTTTTTCTATGGTGGGATGTTCATGCACACATGTATCTACACACGCACATTACATGTTCATTAAAACATAGATTACAATCAACTGGGTGTTTGAAGACAGCTAGTTTATCATCCAAATGAAAAACTTTGATTCTTTTAGGATGAAATACGTGAGTTGGCAGCGCTTGTGTTGAATAATGAAACCGCGGCGTCCCCGCAGCGCTCCGCAGTAGTTTTTTTTCTTCATGACTGATGGATTGTTGGAAACAACAGACACCAGCAGAAGCCTCAAATTGAGCAGCAACATGAATAATCATGCCGAACTCAACAGGCGGAATATGGCGGTTGTTCTGTCTATAAAATGTGTCAACAGCCTTTTTGGGGCATAATGTGACACTATAATTGTAATAACTTATAACACAACGAAAACTGCTGTAAATCTCTGAGAAACTAGAAGCATAAGTTCTTGTATAGGCCGAGACCATTATGGTATAATCAGACTTGTTTTGTTTGTTTAATGAATACTTACATTGGTGTCTTTTCCTGACAAAACACATTCAGTCTTCCTCTGGGGGGCAACGGGCCAGTGAATCTGACAGGGCGGAAAAAAAAAACCCCTGTGGTTAGCCGTAAAGCTCTCGCGGCGCTCATTCGGTTTAATGTTTGTGTGGAACCTTTCTTACTATGAGTGGCTCCTTGTTGATGTCGTGGAGATCCAGGGAGAGGATGTAATCTTTGCTGCCCACATACATGCGGTCGTGGTCCTCGTCCATGCGAAGGATCCGATAGTCGGTCGAATTCAGCAAAAAGGAGAAGTGGTGAGCGGTGCCAGTCGACTTTAACTCTACGCAGAGGCAAAAACAGAGAAGGAAAATAAATGGGTTTGTTGATACTGTGCCTGTAATTACTGTAGTAGAAAAGAAAACAATAGAAGTGGAAAACCCAAACCCACAGACGGAGTCACAGGAAATGTGTGTAGGCTGCTGGCTTTTGGAACGCACACAGAAGCACCCAGAGTATGCTAATGTTAATGGCATGGTAGTATGCTAATGATGCCAAACATACTATCAGACTTCTCCAAATTAATTTACAGAAGACGGCTTGCTCCTGCCCCCAACCCTCACTGCGCAATAATTATGCCCCACCATTACGAGGTTATGGACAGGCTAAATCTGATTATGACAGGCTTGACAAAAGCAAGGAGCCTCGAAGAAAGTCTCAGAGGAGTCCAAACTGAACGGCGGCAGACGTAAGTGCTGGTTATGGCAGCAGTAAGAAGTCACATAACATGTTTTCTATTACACAAAGCCGTATAGCCAATAATATTAAAGGTTCGGAAGCCTGACCTTTGGACTCGTTCCCCTTTTGTTCAATTCCATCAGGCTGTGAAGGAGACTGCTGGTAGCCTTCACTATAATCACATGAATTCTCTGTCAAGAGCAGAAATGATGCTGTGTAATCCCGAGCTTAGTCTACAAACACAAAACACTGCCCCATACTTTCCTCCGTATTACTCATGAACCGCTACGTGAGCTATTCTGAAGCTGAACGACTCTAAAATGTCTCTCTTTCTGCTGGGTGCACATCAATAATGTGTGAGTTTAGGTTACATTTGGGGGCATGAGCGGAGATAAGTGGAGATCTGCTTTTCTCCCAGACCTCCTATTACCCCCCGAGCTGTTACAGAGTCTGACAGACGGTTTCTCCCTTTCTCCTGCTTTCTTTCAAACCGTGCTTGGGAAAGTGGAAACTGAGAAAGTTGAGCATGCACTTGTGCCGTTTGCCGTTTGTGGGGGAAACCTTGAGGACCCCATGGAGGACCTGTTCATGTTCCACTTCAATGGGACCAGACAAACGCCCCCTCTGTTCTGTGTAGCTGGATCCCAGAGTCACCAGCGGTGAGAAAGACTCCCTACAATAAGGTTCCTTCACCGGGAAGAAGCAGAAAGTCTAGTTACTTTACTGAGAGCGAAAGACAGCGTGAAGTTCTCCACCTGCACATGTTGAAACACTGACATGAATCCTCCACTCGAAAGCCTCTCAGCTGCTGCGAGTGCTGAGCTCCGTCAGGAGCTGTAAAATACTGCTGTCACGGTGCAGCATCATGGCATGCAGGTAGTAAACAGAAATAGACATGGCTGTCAAGCGCGTAATTCTCGTAAGTTGCCTCGTAACAACAAACGCTTTAATACTCTGTTGCTGATCTGATGGACATAAATTATAAGCCTTTCAGTAGAAGCGTATCGTTCCTGGCGAAACGGGACTATCTGTTTAATTCTCAGAAATCCAGCTCCATTTGAGGGCCCTAACAAGAAAAAAGAAATTGGTGCAGAAATGTAGATTTCCTGCTCGTTTTGCTCGGTAAGTTCCAGGAATCGCTGCCGTTTTCTCACCAGTTACAGCCTCACTGTGCGGTCTCATGTGGACATGTTTCATTTAACAAAGTTTCCAACTCGTAAATCATGAAGTAGAACTAAATTGTGTTACATTGATGAGCTATAAGAGTTGGCATTTTCTGTTTTCTTTTAAAAGCACGTTACCTTAAATATTTCCGGGAGGGACAATTATGTGCTGCATATACAATGTAATGTGTGGAACAACAGTTCAAAACAATGTTGGTTGTTTGAATTCATTGCTCTTTATCAACAACTACTCAACAATTTGCTTACTGCGGATGTTTTTATTAAATTGCAGCTTAATGTTACAGTGTGTAACCGAAATATCACTGGTTTCAGCCAGTCTGCTGAGTGCAGCCTGAGGTTGACCTGCTAAATATCTCGTAGGCCATCTATACTCGGGTGGGCGATAAGCCCACCCGGACAAATAAAGGACATCCGAATACAACACAAACGTATTCTTAATGAACATCCCGTCTCATTTTCAGTTCCTGTCTACTCGTCGCCGACACACTCAGCCAGCTGCTGAGCCGGCTATCTGCTCTGGGAGGCCCGGCGGCCGAGTGACACCGGAGCCTCCGGGACATCAGATTTCACCAGCTTATATCTCACATTTATCAACTCCACACTCGGATTCACACACGGGGGCTTCAGAATGAGAGTGTAAGTGGTGACCTCCCGTCTCAAGTCCCACGGTGAGGTCACTGCAAACCAGACAGACAGATAACCTCCCACATGTCTGCATCGCAAGTCAACTTATCTGTGTTACCAGCCACGAGCAACAGTACTCCATTCAATATGAATATCAATCAATGGCTTTCAATCTTTTTTCGGCGAATCAAAAGCAATTTTTCTTCTCACAGAATCTTGGCTGTTTGACAGCAAATTTCCTGATTCTATAAGAAGCATTTTAGGATTTTAAAGGATTAGGATATATTTTATAAGTGTGTTGCCCGTCAGTGAGTGATGCATGTTTACACATGTACGCAAGGGTAATTTCACTGCTCAGCAATAGAAGATCTGCAGGGATTGTAAAGGGGGAAATATGACTCACGGGATAGAGTTCAGAAAGCAAGCAGGATTACATATGACTACCTAACACTTACATGGAATTCATAACAGATGACATATTTAGTTCATGTGATTTATTTCACATGCACATCCAGCTGAGATAAAATCACGAATAACAGCTATCCCTATACAGTGACTACATATATGCTGCCACTGAATCTGTGCAAATGAAGTGGCTGTCTTGTTTTTACGCAAATATTACATCTAAACAAGATGAGACATGCTAAAAAAGATTTTCTTTGAAATAATGCCTGCAACACTTTGAGATAAGGAACCCAGTATGATAACAGTCTACTTCGCAGCATGCACACACTCCACTGTCAGCATAAATGCATCCTCTGGAAACCACGCTCTCGTGTCCCAAAACAAAACACAGCCTTGATCTCTTGATGATCGGCTAATTTTATAACCAGCCGGTAAATTCTGCACAAACAGAACATTGGAGTCTGTCTTTATGGACCAAGGATCTGGTGTCTGTCACCCAATTTCCCAGCAAGGTCTGTCTAATTATTACCAGACACATGCAGGTCAACAGAGCAAAACCATCTTTCGTTTTTTTTTTTTTTTTTTTATCATTTCACATGTGACCGTGTAAAAGTGGTTTCAGTCAGTTGAAGGTCTTTTTTGTTGGACAAAATCCAATCAACTTTCCAAGAATGTGAATGAGACATCTGCTGGTAAACTGAGTCCGGAGTCCATGATGTGATCCCTCTGCACTGTGGCTACTCTCAGCTCTGTTCTGGATCCAAGGTATGCAGCCCCTTTGGCCAGGCTTTGTACCACGGTGTGGTTTTCCCGGGTCACCCTCAAAGGAACGTTAAGTGACCCCTGTTTTGTATCTATAAAAAGACGAAGAAAGATGTGCCTCCAAGATGTCACTACCGCTTCTATTCATGCCTCTATCAGCTTAGCCCCTTAGTTAAAATCTGTGTGTCTCCAGTGAAAGAAAAGGGGGTTTGAGGGAGAAGGAAACAGAAAATCCCACATGCCTGCCCAGGCATCCCCGGCATGTTGTCTGAATTCCCCGATTTAGTCTTGTTCACATTCTCATGAAGCAGAGGTGCGGTCCCACCTTGCTGCAGCCTGTCTGCACCACAGCCTGCAATAAAGTGTTCATGATAGTCATTTTATTTATCAAGACAATCATGATTTACTGGTTCAATCCACATAACAACAAATAGTTTGTTTTCTTCCTATAGGTCTTGCAAAAACTTTCAAAAATGTCTATTTTTTTAAAACACATTATTAACTTTATTATAAGGAGTTACAGATTAATATTAAAACTACCACCGCGTTGACTGAAGGCACCATCAGAATCCATTTATTTTGTTTGTGTAATGGACAGTCGGAGTCAAATGCAAAACAAATTCACCTTTACCAACATGTTTTTCTGCAGATAACCAAAGATTTCACCAGTCATAGTTTCAGGTAATGATGACTGACAGCAGACGAAACAACTAACTCATAAACAACTTTAGAATTAAACGCAATTATCTCATTGCTCCTTGTTGCTGTGCATAAATACAAAGTGCTGAAGAGACAGTACATGAGTAATATAACCACAACTTGAGTTTTTTTTTTTTTTTAACTGATGTTTGTGCACAAATTGAACAGATTAGTGTGTGGATGAGAGTGGTATGTCATACTTGCATTTATTTTTTAAAGTGCTAAAGTCACCTTGATGGCTACTTTTTTAATATTGTGGCTTCTAACCCAACCTTTCTTTCTTTCATCCATAACTTTGGCATATTTACTCAGGTTTCAGTAGCGTTGGATCTGAAGAGTTACATTTCCAGTGCCTATCATCCAGACCACGTCAGACCCTGACCACCAAACCCCTGAGACTGTGTTGCACATTTATTGCACGAGACTGGAAATGAATGAGATGAGGACACCCGTGCATGCTTTATGCAGGACTGAAAGCTAAAAACTCCAAATCATCAAATTTGCACTATTCAATCTCGAATGGCACAGTTGCCGTTACGTTTTTCAGTTTGAGGCCAACTCACATTGTTGAGTGGCCTAATTCTACCTCCATGTTCAACCGCATTCATCAGGGCATCACTGTTAGTCACTCGGAACAGGGGAGTTTCGACCTGTTCTGCTTTGTGGTTGTGCTTAAACCAAAGACTCCAGGCGTCAGCAAGCTACTGAGTGCAACTCCCAAGTGAATATTAAACATCTGAGGCGGCAGAACGGAGAGGTCACTGCGGATATCAGAGGGGCTGAACAGCAGTGGGAGGCCTTATCAGCTTAACCTGTCACAGTGTTTGTCTTTCATATTTGCCTCCGTTGAGCACCCCGTAATCAGCCCCTCACCATCCATTGGGCTTTGGACTATTGACTCAGAACACATGTCAGAGGAGCTGATTGCCGCTTACCTGCGCCTGTCAGGGAGAAATAATTGGCACCAGATTACGTCTTATCTCTCAGCTTCCGGATGCTGTCACTCAGATGCTCTTCACGCTTGTCTGCCATTGATACACAGTGTTTGTGTGTCTGCTTATGTGTCTGTGTGCCGTTGGAAATAGAAGTAGAGCTCTCTGATCCGCACATCAAATCAGGGACACCTGCCTCCCACCGCACCAATCGAAAGCGGGGAAAGATTGATTTAAGTAGAGAGTTCACTTCCTGAGTGGAAATGAGAGATTATGACAAATCTACTTCTGCTGCTTTAGATGACAGGAAAGGTTAATTAAAGCACGAGAGAGAAGGAGAAGATGTTTGGCTCCAATAACAGCAAAGGTCATTTACTTTCTGTATTCTCTGTCTCGGGACTGCAAAATCTGACCTTCATTATATTCATGTTGCACCACAGCTATATGCAGCAATCAGAAGCGGCAACAGGAGGATTATACAGTATGCAGAGAAGAAACTTTGATATGCCTTTCAATAGTAATTGTACAGGTTATTCTCCTGCAATTACACAAAATGGAAACATTATTAGTTGATTACCATAATAGTTTTTTTTTTTATAAATCTAAATCTAAATCTAAATCTAAATATTAATATACAATGCACCATTTATAAAGCTTGAGGTGTTTCTCAGACCAGAATACGAGTTGTCCTCTGTGCATGCAGCTTCGGACAGCTGCCCTTCACGGCCTTGCAGGGCCAGGGGTGAAAGGTCAAAGGACGTGAGAGGTCTGAGGTGAGAGCTTATCGTGGCTGGGTGGTCACAATGATATTATGTTGGGATGTTTAAACAGAGAAGGCGCACAGAGAGATGAAGAAATGGTAACTCTTAAGAGATTGTCACGAAGGACATAGTTGATAACTTTGTTAACACATACAAAAACAAATAATTATTATAATAGTGGTTGCTGGGAAAGACAATTATTGGAGTTGAATTCATTTAAAAGGTTCTTAGTATTGCAGTATGAAATTTAAAGTGCTCTGGTGGAAAGTTGTTCTATAGGTCACTGTCTTTACCTTTTGAAAACTAAAAGGCACAATTCTTGCCACTATCTGAAACCATCTGTGTAATAAAAGCTCAGTGAAATAATGATTAGTTGCAACCTAAACTCACTTGAAGTGATGCAATTCTCAATGCTCACACTCCACTAAGTGTTCACAATCAATTCTGCTCTATTACACAATTGCAAATCCTATATATACAGACCACTTTCAAGCAAACCTTCAACTTTCACCGGAACAAAACTGCTCGCTTCCTGCCCAGAAAAATGAAAAATTCATGTTCACGCTTTAAAGGCCTGTCTCTCGGGAGATCAATGAGCAGGTCTGCTTCACTCTCTTCCTCGACCACACTTATGTCTGGAGGTTGAGGAACATTAAAAAAACAAACAAAAAATAACAAGTGGTTGGTTCTTCACTGAAAGCCTGAGGCTCTGTCTGACCATTGTATTCACAACTGTTTACGTGTGCATGCGTAGGTGGGGTGGGGTCTCTGCTGATGCTGCAATCCGCTGTAATGATGACGATGAGGTTGTGTTTGTTGTTGGAGCTGTGCTGTCGCTCACAGCAGGCTGGTCGGGGTGGCGGCAGTGGTCAGCGGTGACAACACAGTTGGGGGCGGGGGGGGGGTCGATTATGGAAAGAGCCGAATAATGAGACAGAGTGAGTGTGAAAGAGTGAAAAACCCTCCTCTCTCTGGCTGACCTCTGACCTGACACTTAATGCAAATACTCTCACTCTGTCAGCTGCACTAACTCAGAGCCAGATGTACATTGTTGTCTCAAAGGAATCTCTCGCCTTCTATTTATAGATCTCACCTAATTCTCGATTTCATTGGGGGCACAGAAACTTTCGGCAACTTGCCACAGCCGAGTTTTCAATACATCCCTCTTTGCAGTTTTTAACCAGAGAAGAACATTAAATATTTCTATATTCATGATTATATGTGTTTCAAGGTCATGGCCAGTGCGCTGCTAGCTGGGGGCAATAAGAAAGGGGGTAATTAGAAGGTAAATTTGGCGAGACCATTAACAGCAGTTGTTGACTCAGGGTCTACGGGGGACGACAGCCACCTCTACCCTCTCTGGGTGTTCCACTCTCCGGTCCTGCTCTGGGGATCAATTCTATTCCCTGTGGTCATTTTTCAGCCACGGCACAAAATGATGTGGTAGAGGAGTGAGAAAAGAGGCAGGAGTCTCCAGGGTGGAGGAGCCTGACAGATAACCTAAGAACTTCCATTCATCAAGGCAGGCAAGAGAGAGCCATGGAAACTGTCCGTGGAGAGAGCTCCCCAGTAGAGCCACCACAGGGGCACAGATCCTTTTTACCGCTGCAGGAGGGGCAAGAAACAAAGCTCACAATGGCACTATGAAGCTCCTCAAGTCAAATCCTGAGGTTGAACTAACGCCACGATAAAGACACACAAAAATACCAATGAAAATCTCTGCTGCCGGTTCAGTTAGAGAAAAAGATCAGAAACAAACAGCTGTGTAGCAAGTTCCAAAGTGTTCGGCTTAACCCTGTTTACACAACAACGGTCATCAGAAAATTGTATAGTTTTTGCCTTTTGGTTTCAGGTAGTTTACGTGTCAGGTTGTGTTTCTAACACACAGACCGGCGTAATGTATGCAAGTCCTACAGGTCATCTGCTCTATGTAAAAAAAAAAAAAAAGTTCCTGCATGTAAACCAGATCATGCTGTACAAAGTAAGTGGTATCAAATTCAAAATTGTGAGCAGCACAAGCACTAAGGAATCTATTATTGTTACCCTTGTTAATGCATGTGCACACGAGCAGAAAAACTATTAACTGCCACCGGAGTGTGCACGTGCAGAACTACGTGTTTCAGCAAAGTTGCATTTTCACTGTTTACACAGATTCTGAGAATGATTTTAAAGCTTTTCAAAAAGTGCCATTGTCAGTGACTCGACCATAACCCTACAGAACTAATGAAATACTGTAAACAGATAGTCCGGCGTGTGCAGTGTAGCTGTACCTTATTAGGATCCAGCTCAAATGACAATTAATGGCGTGGAACACTTTAATGTTCAGTGCGAATAAACAGTAACCTGATGGTACTCGTTCAGATGCTTTGGAGGCATATTTCCCTGAGTGGAAGGAGGCCAAACATTAGGACTGCTGATGTAGCATTTATGACCCACACCATGGACAGACTGTCTCCTGAGGAAAACAAAAGCATGTGGTGTTTTGGTAATTGCCCCAAAGTTTACATTGAAGTGACAAAAATGTTTGTCGGTTAGCGGCGAAAGGGTTTGTGACTCTCGTCTTGGGGGAATGAAGAGTAAAATAGAGTGACAGTGTTCAAAAGCCACAGGGTCCACAGACTAAGGAGGTCGGGGGTCTTTGAGGGGTCACAATGCACTTTTGCTGTTTTCTACTCACAAAGCTGAATTCATCGAACTGTGTAGCATCAATACATCGTTTGTGTTCAGGAGTGTATTCTTCTTCTCCTGGAAGGTGATACATGTGGTGAAAACAGTTTCATTTATGTGTGCGACAGTGTGAGGACCGAGGACCAGCGCTGTCTTACCAGGCCAAAACATTTCCCTACCTTCAAAAACTCAAACGGACCAAGAAAATACTTCAATGGTGAAAGGTTTCCTCTAGTTCACGAAATAAAACGGAATTATCTCTCAGTGAGGAGAGATGGGGAAACAAATCTCTCCAGATGATTGATTATTTTCCTGTCCTGCATCAATGGCCTTGCACTTTCAAGATCTGGTCATGCATCGAGCTTTGCCAAAACAATTCTAACATCCTGGCCTATCTTAAATCATGGCTGTTTAATGCTATTTTCATTCATCGCCGAGCCTCCTCTGACACCTTTCCTTTTCCTTGGCTTGTCTGGTCCTGCCAGCATTCACAATTCTGTCTGCATACCAGCCCGCTGAGATAACAGAAGCCTTTTTCTGCTGATCCCTTCACTCCATTCTTTGGCACCCAGCATGCCACAGGTGGAAGGAGCAGGGCTATACGGGAAGTGCGAGCAGTGAGAATGAATAGTGCTGCGAATGGCATGATTGCGCTTCACCCATTAAGGTATTTAAACTCTTGGATGAATTAAGAGTCAATGCCACGTCTAATTACATTGTCTACAAACGCTGTGTAAAAATTGAGGAGCTTTTCGATAGTGCCAAAAAAGAAATGTGCGTCCACCATCAGGATGTTCTTTTGCATAACTATTCAACAGGACACAACATATTTAACATACTTCAGCATGTTATTGCCACCAAAGGTATTTATAATAATGTATAATAATGCATAACTGTGCCTATGACGTCCCAGCACATCATGTGGGGCTTTCGTCAGCTATGCTGAAGAAAAGGACAATAGCGGATGCAAAGCAACAAAGGGATCTATGTGTCCTGCATGGCTTCTCGTGGAGTAGCAACTTATTTCTGAATTCAAACAGTTCACTAAACCGAGAGGATGAGATAAGAAGGCACATAAAACACTTAAATAATCTGCACAAACATTCCTCCTAGAAAATTAAGTACCCCCATTAATGCATCTCTTAGGACACTGTTCGGCCATTCAAGGTATGAAATGAGACAGTCAATTAGTGGTTTGTAATGAGAACATGAAACTCCCCTCAGTCCCCTGTTGGATAAGGAGAAGGCAGCTCGTCGAGCTCCAGGGTCACCAGCATCTGTGAATTCATGGTTCTACAATCCACTAATGGGTGAGTGCCAGGAGCCCATCTGCCTCTGTTCTGTCCACATAATACTGCACACCCTTCTGCCGCACACCCCCACTTGACCCCATGTCAATACTAGACAATACGAGGGTCACCCCCCAACCAGGTACGTGTCAGCACAGATCCCAGTCAAGCCTTGTGCACTGATGCCACATGACAGGCAAGGGACAACCAGATAATGCTGGACATTCAGGCAGCTGGTTGTTGAGTAGTGTGGCTCGGTTGTGTTTAAGCACTTCCTCATTTGTCCAGTAGTCTTTGTGCCCAGAGACAAAGGACCCAAAATTCCCTTCAATGACATAAACAGACTTGGAAAGCTTTAAAAGTTGCCGCATCAGCGATTATTACCCTACCACCTTCCCCTTGTAGGTGCAATACATGATTGATTATTGAGTTTATCTTAACAACTGTTTGGTAAGTTAACACATTAGTCAGGAAAAAAAGTAGTTAAAAATGGCAGAACCAAATTTTAGGTCATAAAATGATTTGTTCCAAAAATGCACACGTATGCACTGTTACACAGTCCAACTTGAACAAACTGTGAACTTTCCATCCCTTTTTTAATAGATTTTTTTTCAGTCACACATCTACCAAGATAATAAAAGGGCGATGTAAATGTGTAATCAATCCTTTTAAACCTGTCCATGAAGAGACTTTTTTCCTCCTTGTGCAAATAGATAAACCCGACATTCCTTTACAGAAACAATCATTCGTGGCCTGCCTGTGCACTGGACAACCAACAAATCAATATGGCATTGACCGCCGCAGTGGAATCAGAAGCTAATTACTCTTAGAGAAACAAAGTCGGCTCGCGAGCCTGGCAAAGAATAACAAATTAACCAGCAGGATATTCGCACAGTTCAGGACTACAGTCTCAAATAATCACACAGATATTCCGTGAAAAGTTATTACAGGTAACACCTGAGCCTCTGTTACCTGGAAGCAACCCAGAAACAATATTATGTTGTCTTGTTGAGCTACTCGCAAGTTAAATTACATTCGTGTTTTATTTCATGGGTTCCAATTAAACCGAGTATCTTCTATCACTCAATCAGGCAAAGCAGAGGCTCAAACTCCATCAGCGAGTGTTCAAATCCATTTTCTGTGTGCTTATGAATTCCAGCAGCTGTTTCTTTAGTGATTCCTTGATGGCGAGATGAGTTTTACAGCTCAGTATGTGTGAGTGCACACGGCAGACAAACTGATTTTTTGCCAGCAGACTACAGAAGTTATCAGCAGGCCCAGCACACCACTGCTGCTTTTAATCAATCATCTTTTGTTTGTATCCCTTTGAGCAGTATCTCTTTCTGAATTTCCGCGCATTTCCAATCATGAGAGGGGTTTAATGCAGCCTCAGATCCACATGAATACATGCAAGCACAGGGGGATTTCGCACGAACATTCAATGAGAATCAGCAGGAAAGTTTGGTGAGAGCTGTGGGAAGAAAAGAAAGTACGGAGACCGACTGGTGAGAATTCGCCGACTGGCCGCTGTGAGGGAAAGAACATCCGCCTTAACTCGCCCGTTTGCTGTTTGATTGTCGACTTGGCAAAAATGGGAGGAGACGAGGGGAGAAAACGAAGTAGGGGGTGATGACCATCAGTCAAGGCCATTCAATTTTTTCTTTTTTTTTGTGTTGTATGATGGACGTGGTGGTAGTGGGAATGGGGGGGATTGTGGCAAAGGGATAAGGGGCAGAAATAGGGGGAGGGGGTTGCAAAAAGGAATGCAGACAGGAAGTGCTATACAACATTGTCTGGAGATTGATCTTTTTGTGATCATGAGATGCCCTTTTTTGTACATTTAAAGCTCACTCGTGAGATGATGATTTCACTGGATGCTTGCTAATTTAATTAATAACACAAGTTTCAATGTTACAGTGAGATTTCTTATTGAGAAGCATCCTCAGACAAACCGGTACAGACTTTGGTATGAAACCAGAGGAATGCTGCATGTTATAATCATTCCCAACATGAATGGGCTGAATTATTTAAAAATGAAGGGGCTGCACAGCAAATAATTACAGGCTGAAAAAGGATAATTTACATTCCAATAGGATAAATATGTGGCTTGAAAACAAACAAAAAAATTAATTCAAGATCAAACATGTTGGCAGCCATTGCATCTTTAATGGATAATGTGAATTGTCTGCTGAAGGTGGGCCCCACTCTCTTATCCCACCCTGCAATTAAAGCAAAGCTACCCAAGGTCAGGCTGAGTGACAGGCTGACAGACCTATAGATTACTGTCTGTCTGTGTAATCCGTGGCCTTTTTTAACTTCTGTCGCTGACTGACGCACTCACCCATAACTTTTAAAACACTCGCGCCTGTTAATTTGGCGGCTTTCATGTTTGATAGACAGCCGGGACATCCTACTCCGTGACCCCGTGGCCTTTTTCTCACCCATGACCATACGGGTCGGCACGCAGAGGATGTCTGCTCTGGGCCAGTAAAGAGAGGACGAGTGGGAAGTTATAGTTAGTGTCAAATTCATATTCATGTGTTTCCCCAAATGAGATGGTGACTTGGAAACGTGAGCTTCTGCCAGAAAACAAACAAACAAACAAACAAACAACAACAGCAAGCAGGCCTAACAACTGAATAGCTTCCTTGGAGTGAGGAGGAAAAAAAAAAAAAAAACATTACACAAGATAGTCTGTCCTCCACAAACCACACCAGAGCCGGTTGTTCACAGAAAAACCCATCAAGTCAATACTGGGAGACAATTACTGCACCCCCAGCATGAAATGGGCAAATGAGACAGCCACTTGTTCATATTGCTGGTTTTATCAAGTACGTGCACGGAGTGAAAGTAAAAACTCCAGATGCAACAACTCAGAAAATGAGTTATTGTTGGCTCTGCGTGAGATTTAGTATGCAGCGGAGAGAGATAAGAAACGTCGAAGTGACCTTTCCAACAGTTAAACTGTCTTGATGTAGCACATTTACACCTCCAACGGCATACCACTCTGCATTTCGAAATCCAGTTATTTTGGTTTGGCTCACACGTCACATTGCGTGTCTGCATTGAAACATCAAAGTTGACCAAAAGGAGCTATTAGCTAGAAATGCATGTTTTGATTGGAGTGCGGCGAGTAGATAGTGACACATAAAGGCATGGAGCAAAATAAGAGGGAGGGAGAAGTCTTATCAGGTGGAAGTGCGTGACAGTGGGGAATCTTGGTCACAGTCACCCTCCATCCGTCCTTACACGGGGCGCTGAAGGAGGCCAGTGATTGCACAGACACATGGAGGCTAAAAACCCCTCTTATCTTACGCTGTCATACCTTGTCATAAATCAGGGCTTAGCCATCCGCTCTGCACTGATAAGGCACCCAAACACACACTGCTCAACACCAAGAATGGAGGAAGACTTTTCTCTTTTAAGAGTGGCCTCTCTCGCTCACACTCCCTTTTCCTATCTCCATGATCTGTTTTTCATTCATCAGATCTGAACAGGAGACAAGTTTTTTTTTCCTTCTTATTTTTCTGCTTGGAGCTTACTTGTTTGCAGCTTGCCATTTTTTTTTTTTTTTTACTTCAAGTTTTTCCAGCAGTCTGGTTATGATCAGCTGAATAACTAGTGAATCATTGACAACATAACGTGCAAAATAGTTGGGAGTGCAGAGGGAGGATCTTCTGATTTTCATATAAAAACAGGTCTATCTGTGGAAAATACGTTACAAAGTTTTTTAAGTGAATCTGCAGATCAGTTCTGCATTAACAGAGATGTACTGTATGTGAAATATAAAGGAATAATAAAGAGATAAACTTGCTTGGATTAAATAAGCTTAGAGTTCCAATAGGAGTGTCAGATTGATGACATTTTCTCTCAGCTGATAAATAAAGGGCAAACATATTCAATTCAGAATACAAACCCAGATCACCTTTTTGAGTTTCCATGCTTTATTGATCAAGTCAAACTTTACCGTAAGAGAATCAAGACATAGCTTTACCTTCATCCGAATGGCACATGCGCAAGTATGTCTGCAGATAACTACAGCAGTGTGAGCTGCAACTGTAAAAGACTGAGACTAATCTGAGGAGGTTTTGTTTGTATCTATTAAAGTTAAAAAGCACTTTATTAGTTGTAATAACAAAGGGAGCACTGTGGTGCATGAGCTGACTCTATGCTGTCTCTTTTATCTACAGGCCATTTCAGAGATTTGTGTCTATATAACCATAAATAGATGGTTTAATAGGACAGTGTAATCCTCCTTCGAATTTGAAAAGGTACATTTCACAGTGTGCCTCAATCCTGTATGTTAATGATGACAGTATAATTGAAACCATAGCCTAATGAATTCCAAGCATCTTAAATGTAACAAACGTGATTACGCCTGAAAAAAGACTTAAGTTGGGTTGGAGATCTTCCCAGTGTCAAAAGACATTTTTTTTGTTTCCTCTGCCCGATTCTCAGCTGAGTCGACCACATTAAAACGAGATTTGTCAGCCATGAAGAAAAAGTTTGTGCCTCTGTTTGTGCCAAGAGGTGCTGCTTCTTATACGCTCCCTGAAAGGCTGTCTGTGGTCTTCCATCATTGTAGTGTGGTGAAGTATGAGGTCCAGAGGAGCATCAATTCATCTAACATGAAATCCAACAGAACATGAAAGGGCAGGATCATAGCCAAGCTTTGAGTGATGACTGCTGCTCCATTTGTGCCAGGAGGAGAAAAAGTGAGCGACAAGAATGATGAGAGACAGAGAGGGAGTGAGCAGAGGGAGGTAAAGGACAGCTAGAGATGCTTTGAGCACTAACGCTGTGCCAATGTTGTATGCCACTCCCCCTTCGCCTTCCCCGGGGACATGAATGAAGTAAATGAATGATGGACCCAGCCCACACAAACGCCCCTCTCCTATTGAGACCGAGCCGGCCATTCACCGGGATGAGTGAGGCGTCGACACCAACAACAACAATAAAAAACAGCAACACAGGAGGCCCTCACTCCCATTTTTCATTCATACATATGCATGCACGACCACAGACACACACATATGGCACAGATACGGTGGGCAACACTGCCAACATACCATTAGGGACACCTAGAAAAGGCTCCTGAGAACAGGACCAACGGACAAAGCTCGGAGGCAAAGGGGCGTGAACTGGGCAGGCATGGAGAAAATCTTGGCACCACGTCAATGCAACCACCACAATGATTAGGGATGAGAGGCCATCTCCTCCCCTCCACAATCAGCACATTATCAGGAAGCCCATCAGTGTATGAACCCCAGAAAACAAGGCCTTGAAACCTCATGTTCCGTCACATTCTGGGTCTGCTCTTCCTCCTCCATCTCGCTCGTCTCTGTTGTGCTTCCAGGACGAGATGGGTTCAGGGGGTTCTCGCCCACACATGCATGATTTCACTCAAAGGTCTGACCTTCAAACTCCAGGCATCACTTGCCTGAAGCCACAGCAGCTAATGGAACACGGGGAATACAAATCTGATTCGGGCAAAATCAATCTGACAAGAAAAGCCTTTGCTTTTTTAACCAGGCGTTCACAGCTCAAACTTTAAAAGCGGTTTCTACAATAACGTTAGTATCTGACAGAGGCTGAGTTTTCGCCCTCTGTGCATCGTGTACAGACAACGTATGCAGAGGATATCTAAGTGGGAGAAGGTAGCAATGAAATGAAGAAATACAGCTCCGAAAGGAGGAGTGGGAGGAACCTTCAAGTTTACTCAATCAGATAGCAGGACACTACTTTTACCACTTCTCTTCGGATCAGACTCAACGGTAGGGTTCATTCGTGCAAGACTCAAATGGGTAAATACTTAGGTCTCATTATTACTAAGGGCTTTGAAAAATATCTGAGACACAGGAAAAAGTTTGTTGGGCTTGCCCATCTTTGTCGTAAATTAACTTTGATCTGGCATTCAGGAAAATAATCCGTTTCCCATCTAAATTGGCCACATGTGAGATTTTGGTCGTGTAAACACTCAGCAAAAAGAAATATTTGTACTCGTTCGTAATTTGGCTTCACATCATCTCGTTGTGTCGGTGAATAGATGTATAGTGCAAAAAAACCCTCCAAAAAACAACGTTTTGGCTTCAGTCCAAATGTTCCCCTGTGCCAAATCTCAACACTCCTTGGAGGACAATTTGTATGACAATATGTAAGTGTGAATAAAGGCGGCACTTTTCATTGTGTGTGACGTCGGGCCTTGCAGCGTGAGGTCACTGCCAGGGCAGACCTGCTGAGGCCATCCCAGCTGAAGTAAACCATCTTATCCAACACTTACACAGAACTAATGGGGAGCAGACACATCATTTTTTTACCCCCCCCTCTTCAAGTGTGCCTTTGCGCACCCACGCTCCTCTCCTTCTTTTCATTCTCAAATCCCTCCATTTATCCACATTCTGGCTAAGATAGCAAACCTGACACTGATGCCCTGCAGTCCATTAGTACTCTCAGAGCCCCGTCACACTGTGCTCTATTGCTCCCTTCACATTTTCCTCCTCTCAGTGTGTCTTACAGACAACCCTCATTTCTCCCTCACTCCTTTATCAGACACGACCGGTCTTTCTGTATCTTTGCGTTCTCTCCTTTTTTTCCTCTCCTTCATGTCGAACCCCGAGCGTCCCTGCACTTTTTTCTTAATTGCTTTCTTATCTTTTAAAGATTGGTTTATTGTGTATTGTCCTGGGGCCACATAGCTCTCGTCAAGTAACACCGTTTAAATTTAATCCTATCAATAGGAAAAATACACTTGTTAGTCAGTCACCTTTGTTAAGAAAACAACATCTGTTGTTGAGTCAGACAATGCGTCTTTTAACAAGAAAATCTTTGGAAACACAGAAAAAAAATCCAGTAACCCCTGGTGATATACCAAAAATATTCTATTATTTTTATTTGATAGTTTTGAACAAATAGCTTGTTTAATATATTGAGCCATTGTAATATTGTAGGAGATAATTAAAACATTTTAAGACAATTCAGTGTTCACCATTTTAATCAATGCTCAAATATTTTAGGAGTTTAATTCTGTAGATTTATTAAAAGCTGCCTCAGTTCTTGTGACTCTAGAGACACAACATAAACCAGTGACCTTTGTCCCACGGTGAGCTCGCTGACCTCCTGAGGTGATCCCTGAAAGAGCACATACTGACTCCTAAATGTGTGTGCCAGAATACGTCATGTAGAATTACAGTTCAACAAAGCCCTTTAAAAACATCACCGACGAAAATGGATCTCATGTTTCTGGATATGAAAAATACCTTTTCATTATGTTTATGTCAATATCATTCGGTTTGCGTGTGAAATTAAATGTCACAATTGAGAAGCTTGTATCTGTACAGGATTAAACGGATGCATCATTAAAGTGATCGTTAACAGCTGATATGAAGGTTAATATGTTACCTAATAGGATAATCAAAATCTTGATAAACTGAGTTTCAGATCAAGGTGGCTTTCGGGTTTTCATACAAATTGAAGAATCACTGGACGTGAATAAAAGCACATCCAAAAACAGCCATCTTGGACACCGTTCATCCAGAGAGGTAAAATGTTCAAAACATACACGTGAGGTCAACGGTACTGCAGTAACAAGATCCCCACACTGACAGACGAATGAAAATGAATGATAGCTGTCTAAGGTAAACAAGGAGAGATGTGCCCTTGACCCGGTGCCTCCTTAATTTTAGTTCGAGCTTCAAATCCCTGAGGACTCCCACACCCCAGTCACATCTGGAGAGCACACCCACCGGGGCGAGGCCTCTGCACCGAAATCTGTACACAGACCCTCCAATCCTCTGCACCAACTTCACAAGATCACACGGCGCCCTAATCAAAGTCTATTGTTTTAGCCACTTCCTTTTCAAATATGTGTCAACAGAGCCGAGAGGACCCGATGCTGCTCCGCTTCAGGATTTCCTCTGAGAAGACGAGACAGCAGACATCTGGGGAAATAATCACAAGGCTGTGATTGCATCCAGCGCCTCTTCTCTGCAGAGAGAGTCATTTGAACCCGATTCAGTTTGTGAGGAGTGACAGGTAGACGCTGCCATGGCAACCGAACCAAAGCAAGTGTCAAGAGATAGCAGCTCTTTGCAGAAGAAGCTCCGCAAGCATGTGAGCACCCACACACGCACATGCACACGCAAACAAACAATGCAGACATAACCACATGGACTTGAAATACATATTGAAAGACTCCCCTCTCCCATTCCCCGCATGTCACTTCGGATCTTAATAAAAACCACTGCTGGGAGAAGCCATTACTCTGTCTCTAACCTCAACAACTCTCCAGCTGCCCTCTATTCTGCAAGTGGTTCAGCAAAGCCTGGATAATAACCTGCCTTTGGTAATAATTCAAATCAGACCTCAAGAATGATGAACTCTATCAGTGCGCAGAGGCACAAACCAGAACAATTACAAAAGATACACTAACTACTTTTCTCGAACGATGTTGCTCAAACATGAGGGAATAAAGAGATGTGGGTCTGACACACCGCTGTGGCTCACATCTATTTTTATCCTGTCTGCCACACTTCGATCTGAAAAAAAAAATTGGCTACAGCGGGGACCAAGAGACGCAAACACACCAGGACGTGCACACTGTCTCTCACTTAGCGGCACTCACGCACCCACATCCATCACAGCCCCTGCTGAGTGTTGCCCCCCTTTACAAAGCAGACAGAGAGCTGACAGAGCCGCTTATTGAACCTGTCAAAGCATCCCCTATGGAGAACAAGTACAACTCATAGAGCGTTTTTAATTTAAATTGCAAAGTTTTGTTGGTATGCAGAAGACACGGGGAGTAAAAGCTAATGTTGAAAACTTCAGACTCGTTAACTTTGGGTTTCTTGATCAATGTGGAAAAGTTCTGCTTTTGTGCTCGTGTTCAAAATCCTTAGAGAGCAAAGAAAATGCACACACTGCTGAGTGCTTTGTTTCCTATGAGAAACCAGCTGCTTCTAGGCAGCACAGCAAAAAACATCCTACGTCAGGCCACCAAACTCAGCTACTTTTTACAATATCTATTGTGACTTGGAAACCAGAGAAACACTTAAAAATGGCACGCTGGACAGTTCACCAGGTCATCAGAGGGCAAATGCAGAGAGATAGAAAACCACACACATCAGCATCTACATGCCATTCAGTCACCAATTAACTGCAAACACATGCTTTTAGCCTTTAAGTAAAAAAAATGAGAGTAAATGAGGAAACCGCACAGATGCACAGGGAGAACACGCAAACTCCACACATAGACTCGAACAGAGACACAGTAACCACCGTGACCATTTATTATTATTACATATACATCCCTAAAATGTATGTTTATAATTGAGAAACAAGTGATGGCATTGTTCCATAGAAATGATCACAAAAACTATGATTAAACATCCTAAGTTAGACAATTTGTCTGCTTTGACAGAAATTCTTGCAGGGTGACCCACACGAAAAAGTGGGAAACATGCGTTTTGTCATCACATTAAAGCTGCCACTGGCTTTTATAACATAACGATGCTGCAACTGCAATGTAGCGTTTCCTTAATGTTCTGCAGGTTCTGCAGATTCACACAGGACGAAGCTGAGATCGGCCAGTGTGTGTGTTTTTTTTTACAGCCTGACGCTTTCCGTAATAGAGTGTGTAACACATTAGTGCAAGTGTGTGTGTTTGTGTGTGTGTGTGTGTGTGTGTGTGTGTGTGTGTGTGTGTGTGTGTGTGTGTGTGTGTGTGTGTGTGTGTACACCCGTTGTGCCGCCCGCCCGCTCACACAGGCACCTTCTTGCTTGTGTTGCTCCTTCGATGCTTCGACTGAAGCCGACACAGAGGTGTATCGGTGGTGGAACGAATTGTTCTGCCATTCTGCCCCTGTGCCATTCACGTGGACGACGGGGAGTAATAAAGGCACAACGGGCCCCAAACAAAATCTCAGTGTGAAAAAGATTACCACAAAAACTGACTTAGATTCAGGCTCAAACACTTAGAAAGCAGTGGAGTGCACACACACACACACACACGCACACACACACACACAGTAAAACTAAGGCCGACTGGGAACGGACTCAAAATGATTCAGTTCTGAACTGTTTTAATCAGACGTGGTTGATTTGTTCACAACGTATCTTCATAAAATCTCACCCCATAAATATGCAGGTTGCTTTCACTGAGGAATGCATCTGGGGGCTTTGCTGCATCTGAACTTCTTGGAGAAGATGGGCTCATTCTGATGAAGCATAATGATAAAATCTGTTCCTCCCCCACAAATATAATTAAATCTTTGATTAAAATGCCTAATAGCTGGAATAATAAATAGCAGAGTGATTACATTTTCATTTGGATGTTGTGCATTTTTAACACCACGGGGGGTGATTCCAGCATTAATAAGTCTGCATTCCACCTCGCAAGAAGGATTAAAATTAAGTAAACATATTTTCAATCTTGTTCCTTTTATTAGTAGCGGCAACCCACATGTGGTTTGCTCACTGTGACAACATTTAGGAGTGAAAACGACTACATAGTGACACGAAAATGCAGTCACACTCAGCTGGGATATCGAGCAAAACATTTTTTTCTTCATTGATGCACTACCTGATAATGGTGTAACATGTTTTTTTTTTTCCCGGACAAAAACAAACAGACGTACACGTACACGCCGTTGGATTGTAGGAGGAAACTTGAATAAATAGACAAATAGGCAAAAGGTCACATGGGCAACAGGTTCGAAATGGTCAAATGTTTTCCTGTGCTGTGCTTTTTGTTAATAACTTGTCCCTTATATTACCGTCACTGATTTTCCTTCCTCTTAATGATTGTTTGGACAATTTGCTTGTGTTGAAACGCTACACCTCGGTTCAATCCGGCAATCCGGGCGTCCCAACTGGCAAACAGAAAGGGTGTGAGCATAGAGGCAGAGGAGAAGAAGAAGAAGGGTTAATGATGCAGGGGGGGATAAAAAAGAGAGAACGAAACAGCCAGGGAGGACACTATATTTAGCACGGGAGCTGTCGCCTTCTGTTTGTCTCTCCTGAATAATCTTAGTTCGACAGAATGCATCCTGCAGAGCATAGGTTGCCGCGATGCGCCACCCCGCCCTTCCTCCGTCAGAGGAAGGAGCAAACTATTGTACAAATTGCTGGGGGCTTGCGTGCGACTGCCGCCATGCACTCGTTAGTTCGCGGGAAACGTTTTCAGAGCCGTGGCATTCTCTACAGGGGACGAGAGCAAAATGAGATATTTTGGGATTAAAAACTGCCAACAGGTACGATGTTGCATGGTTGATGCACCCATATAGTTTTATGCACACAAGTACTCCGAATGAATGGATAGAATGAGTGAGCAAGACCAAAGGACATCTTCAAAGCACCCTTAACAATTTCTTTAGATTTGTTTTCATGTTGGTCATGACAGTCTGGCGACAAACTTGTTAACCTCAAGTACCAACAACGCTTATCTGCTGGGAAAGAAGTAAACGGCGGATATTAATTAGATAATATTGTATATGAACAATTCAAATACTGCACAGTAAACTTTAGACCCAGAAAAAAAAAAAAAAAGATTATTTGCGTCTGTGGAAAAACTAGCAGAGTGGAGCTTCTGTGGCATCCTGCTCGTCTCTCAAAATAAACACATTGGGATTTTTTTGTTTTTCTTTTTTTTTTTATAGAAAAAAAAAGCTTTCCTGCATGCCATTTATTTCCAAAAGCATTCATATCCTTCACAGACTTGGCATTGCTTGAGGCTATCAACAAAAATCAAGAGACATTTCTGACATCCTTCCAGACGTCTGCTTGTTTAAATTGATGATATACAACATAAAGTGTGCGTGTTTTACATTATTATAAACAAATTGAGCTCGAGAAACCATTGAGTAAAGACAAGCAGTGGAAGAGAACTATCAATGTATTTTTTACGAGTGAAAGAATTAATCAAAAATAAAAGATGTGAAATGAAAACTTGTATTTAAAGTATTATTTATGAACCAAAAATAGTCCGTTTAAATGAGAGGACCAGGTCATTCAATCACAGGGTTGCTGGTTCGATCCCTCAGCCGACACTTACCATATGTCAAAGTGGTCCTGAGCGTGACACTGACCCCCAAATTAGTCCCAACGGAGGGTGTGTGTGTGTGTGTGTGTGTGTGTGTGTGTGTGTGTGTGTGTGTGTGTGTGTGTGTGTGTGTGTGTGTGTGATTAACGATCTAAAGGTCAAACGCTGAAAAGGTGCTAAAAGTGAAATCTATTAGCAATTGTTAAAACAAGAGAGCAATTTACAAAGTGTGTTCCTCTGCATGTTGCTTCATACTGAACATGTCTAATGGTGCATGAAACCAAATAATATCCACTGTAATGTGTAATACCATCCGATGATGCCACCAATTAGTGGCATTAGACTTGCAGCTGAACAGCAAGGAGGTTTCTGGGTTATGAAAATTACACACTTTACAGACCGAATTCATTTGCAGCCACCCTGGGGATTAACCAATCGAACACGTTAGCATCATGCAGGCTCCCCGCCTCGTCTGAAGGAGACGCGTCTGGGTAATTGAAGGAGCCGGCTGAGGTGTGTCTCAATGAGCGGCGGAAGTCTGTGTGGTTTTAAGGTCTGGGGAAAGGATGTGAGCATGTTTGTCCGTTATGTCAGGACTTGCCTGGACGGACTTAAAACCCACAGCGAGTGTCCGAGGATCTCGTGCAAGCTGTGAATCGGCTTTCAGTGGATCACTGATTGCTAAGGCGTGATTGCCGGCAAGACTTGGCCGAGGCTCTTAGCTCTGTCTCCAGTGTCAGAATTACATAAGAAGTAAGCAGGTTGGGTGAGGAGCCTTTATTAATCCAGAGAAAAAGGTGCGATATCTCATGGGAGGTTATTACTATGAAGCTTTCTCTTTCACCGGGGAAGTCAAAAGGACGCCGAGAGCACAGGACCACCTACGTGGAGGAATGTCACACCGATATAATGTGTAGAACACAAAAGCCTCCTCTCGTGTACTATAAATCTGTCTATAGCGCATAATCTGTGGAGGGCGTCTATTGTTGTAGATTCAGAAATAGAACAAGCAGAAGAGTTCAAACTCGGTAGCAGCTCCCAATTATTCAAGGAATATGGGGAAGTAAGTGCATGTGACCGTTTCTGACGTGAACCCTGAAAAGTGTCAGGTGAGATCAGCAGATAGCCAAAGTCTTTGTCCAGGTGTGACGAGCGTCGACCCATTAAACGCGACAAAAAAAAAAAAGACTGTGGGCGGGAGGAAAGGCTGGAGCGGTCACGAGATTGTCCCCGACAATTGGTCCAATTACAGGCCTGCATGACTTTGTCTTCTCTCTCCGGGCTTTCTTCCCAGCACTAACCTTGTACCCAGGTGTTACGCCGTGGAGGGCCGATCCCCAAGAAAAAAAAACAAAGTTAACCACTTTCAAATGTGCCCGAGGATTAGCTTAACAAGCTATTACTTGTTAATATGGGGCCATTCTCCCACAGTTTGAGGGCAGTTAACCTCGGGTGTAACTAGCTTCTGTTTGAAGGGTCACAACCTTACAGAGCCCGGCGCACTAAAATAGCATGTGATTATAGACCTTGTTTGAAAGTAAATATAGGAGCTCTCAGCAGCTGATCCAAGTCAGTCCTGTTCAGTCTTCATGAGAAAAAAAAAAGAAAAAAAAAGAAAAAAGAATGAAGCTACACAACTGCACTAATCTGACCTTTTCTGAGGATCCATCAGAGCAAATCTTATGCAAACTTTATTTTCATAACTTTGACTGGACTTTTAAATCAAAGCGCTAATAACAAAGCTGGTTATAGTGCAGAGGATGCATGAGCCTCAATTCTCCTTTTTAGAAAACACACACTGTTTAGTTTGAGAGGTGCATTGCTGCGCGGTGTTTTTTCAAATATGTGTGTCTGTGCAGTTTTTCTGCTTTTTATAAGCTTTTTGAAGCTTTTTTGAAGCTGAAAGACTGGGGTCCGTGATCTGCTTTGAGAGGACATTCCTTTGGTCTTAGCCTCTGCTTTGCTCACTTGGTCCTTATCACAGTTCATAAATCAGTCTGCACAACATGCTCAGTTGCTACTTCAGGTTAAATGACGAGCTCCTTTTAAGACAAATGGTAAACATTGTATACCGTTGTTTAAAAGGTAAGTTGCTCAAAACTTCATTTGATGCGATTGGTGCAAAAGATTGGCTTCGCTCATACTTTAAATACAAAAATATGTCAACATAGTGCAAAAAGTCGTCGTCACAGGAGTTAAACTTCAGTCACTATTTCACAGTGATGTTAAATTGTGCAGTTTGACACACACATAGTTCATCGTAACGTAACATTTACATCCACGGTGACCTCTAGTGGCCACAGTAATTATGACGAGAGCAAACGAGGAAGCATGGCGAGTATAAAAACAAAGGGATGAAGTCAGGGGTGGGAAAATGGATCAAACCCACCACCCTCACCCACAATGCAACTGCTCCTGTTCCACATTAAAACAAATGGGAGAAAATTGTGCACAAGTTCACTACATGATGGAAGTTTATTATGCATGTGTGATTTGCAGAGGTAATGTGGTTGCCCTGACATAAAACATGATCTCTTGTTTAAGTGTAACTGCTTTATGAACCTTACTAGGGTTACTTAAATAACAACTCAGGATACCAAATATGTCATTGGTCATTTAGGTGTAAGGTCATAAGTCCAAAAGACCTAAAACACTAACATTGGTGTTGTAGTGGGAGCCACCAGAGACTTTGGTTGTTCCTGAAGTGAGCAAGAGTTGAATAAATGTTGGCAAGTCGGAATATCCAATAATGCAATCCTATCGCATGTAGAGCACACTATATACATGATATACGGTTTAATTTCCTTTACAGAAACATGTGCATATGACCCAGAGTCTGTTGCTTCGATAGAGAGCGAATGTTTGCAGGGCAAAGAGAAAGTGGGGGTTCATTCATAACAAACCTGGATTTCAGCCAGATGTAGCAAATTCTTCTCGAGCAGCTTCAAAATGCTAATAATCTGCAGGGACTGATACAAACATGGCGCTGGGTCAAAGACGGCACATTCAGCAGCACAGTGCAAAAAAAAACCCCACTGAGTGCATTCGCTCCTACAGTTGGGAATCTTCATTTGTAGTTTGTCCACTACTTTTTTTCCCATCACTGTTGTAATTATTAATAAATATTAGCTTTATTACATGTGTATTGTTTCTTTATTGCAAACATAATTTGTATGCAACATTGTACTGACATGGGACCTACATCCATGTTCTTTGGCAATTTAAATAAATAAATGCACATTGCAATAACGTTCCCAGTGGTACCGCTGCAAATCCAATACAATTAAGGGATGCACAGCTTATGTGCATTTGTAGTCTGAACCTATCTGAAGTTGCTCTGTGAGGCATAGAGTAACCTCCAAAACTAATTAAAAACAAAAAGGAATTCAATTAAAAATAAGTAGAAAAATAAATGAACTGGTTTCTACCAAGTCAATGTGAGGCCATTAGCGTGTGAAATCCAGCTCCATTACAGACAAAGGAGATTGGATTGAAAAGAGCGGGAGGACAGAAAACAAACAGATGAGCAAAACAATAAAGATCCAAAAAAGGACAAGGATAAAACTGTCTTCAACAACATTTTTTTTTATCAGTTTCAAGTGTGGCATGAAGGGCACAGCGTTTATTTGACTCCAGCAAACGTAGCATTTCTCGTCTTTGTCCATTTTCTATACGGACTACATGTTTTCTGTTTAACAGGCATCAGAAAGTGAACTTTTCTCCAATTGTATATAGATTATTTCTCAGCGAGACCCCTCAACTTAAAAAACAAACTGCTGAAGCTATTTAGCATTCAAACGTGTTGACTTGATCTGACGTGGTGAGCTCATTAAAAAAGCTTTTTTCAGTTACAGGTAGAAAGTCGGCAAAAGTCACGGGCACAATGACCGTGCCAACAGCGAACTGACAAAGCACCGGAGACCGCACCGCCGAGACCTATTTTAACGGGACACTTCAACACACACGGGGTCTCATGTGGCACTGGCGAACATTCATAACATGCTGGATCTGCACCCTGAGTGCGCGCCCAGCCAAGTGTTAAATCTGACTTGATTTCAGAAGGGAGCCGAGGTCACACAAAGGCCTGTTTGGAAAACTAATAGCAGGCAGGCCTTTACACGAAGACACATTTTCAAGCGCCGCAGAGTCAGGACAATCGGTAACACGTCTCCCCGTCCCTCTCGTCAGGCCTCACAAACACAAACACACAATTAAACTCTGTACAGCACCAAGGGGACAAATGCCAGGCCTGCCAGGACCTGTATTCAGCTGGTGCTAATGGTAAACCCATTTCAGTTATCAAACAAGGCCGAGACATTGTGAGTCGTAACGGAAGCGGGTCCTGCACCTGTGAGCAAATCTGCATGTGTGAAGAGAAAGACATAGAACCACACAACATGGGTCAAAGACGCAGTATTACATTCAGTTGTCTTACCTTTGAAGGACAAGAAGATCCTGGGAGCAGACAGGGGCTCGTTAGAAGGGGGCAGCCCCCCAGACGACAAGGCCAGCAGGGCCAGGAGCCAGCACAGCTTGTCCCCCCACATTGTCCCTCTGTTTGTTAACAGAGAAGAAAGAGAGTCCGGGAGCTGAGAGAGACACACAGAGGGACCGGCATGAGACAGTAATCAAACCCTTTCCATTCACAAAGCAAGCGGCAGCAACCAACACTCAGTTATCAAATCGCTACAATAGATGGCTGTGTTTCCACATACACAGTGTCACATTGTGCAATATTTGCCTTTTTTTTGTTAGTGGAAGCTGAAATGACAGAAAACCGATCTGGTCTCTATTCTGTGCACACAGTTTTTAGCTGGTTCACAACATCCAACGATTCTAATAGATGGAAGAATATGGACCAGGAAAATAAAGTCTGTTGGTGCAGAAAAGTCTTTTCATCTTGGATGTTCAGATGATTTTTTTTTCTTCTTCTTTCATTTGAAGTGCCTGTTGTGAACGCCCACAATTGTTCGTACTGCTGTTAGCTGCTGCCTGCTATAAAGGAAACAGTGTGAGTGGACAGTCTCCTTCCAGCTAAGACAGTCAGACAAAAAAAAGCCACAACGATATCAATAATTTAAGATCCAATTGCAAAAGCAGCAAAGCATGATGAGTTTAAGACTTGTTCCCTTACAGTTTGAGCTGAATTTCATCAGCTGTAGGAGGAGTTTGCTTCTTAAACCTTGTCACACTTGCAGCTCTCTGCAGATTGAAACCACAAGGCGCATCAACATGCGGTTATCTGCCACAAAGAGAGCTGAAGATAATATCCTCATATAAAAAAAAAAAAGGATGTGAAGAATCTCCAAGTTATCAGAGTGGAGACGAGGTGACATAACTCAGTATTAAAAACAACCTGTGACAAATGACGTTTGAAGTCACCAGGTTTGGAAACAATTAAAAAAAAAACAGTTTTAGCCAGAGTGCATTGCTGCAATTATCCATGCATGTCACTGATCTGAGCTCCTTGTAAACGTGGATCGGAGTCTGAGGTCAAACTGTCAGTCCGGGTTTAAGATCAAGTTCCACATTGAGCCCCGGAGGCAGAACTCCAAAGCAGCCTGTAAACCAAAATAAAGCCGGACCGGGCTTTGAGTTATGAGGACGTGAACATGAACCACGTGTCATTTATAAGAGCGTGTAGGATTTAAAACTGTTTAAAGTATCAGCGGAGGACTTGACAGACGTCTGATGTGAAGACGCAGCATCGCACGCACGAACTTTCCGTGCCACACGCGCGCGCGCGCACACACACACACACACACACACACACACGCACACACACACACACACACACACACACGCGCACAATCTCTCTCCTGGTTCCTCCAGTATGAGACAGTACAGTTCATTAAAACGAACCTCTTGCGCGCGTAAAAGACGCACTGAAAATCCATTTTACAAAAATCCCGACGCAAACTTAGTTGTGTCGATGAAAATGAATATAATCCATCTTTTAGAGCAAAGACACTTAACTTTTGTTATTTTTCTAATATTTATTACAGTTTCTATCGTGCACACGCAGCGCAGATGGACATTAGGTTTTCTATTTATTTATCATTAACACATCGGTCATAGCAAAAAAAAACAAAAAAAACATGCATAATAAATAAATCAATTATCTGAATTGTGACCTACCTTCTCGTTATGTCCAGAAATAAAACACAAAGATTCAGCTGGTCAAAATGTAAAACCATCCAACAGATTTGTTGTGAGCTCCTCTGTCCGCAGGCTGGAGTATCAGTGTATCCGCCGCAGATCCCGCACGATTATCCCAGAGCCCCAAAAGCAAGCTTGGATTTACATCGACTTCAACGCAGCCGCTTTTAACTTGGAGTGATCTCTAAATCGCATCAACGGATTCTGTATTTCCCACAGAAGGAGGCGAAAGACAAAAGAGTTGTTCCTGGAGAGGAGCGGCGGAGAGGAGAGGAGAGGAGAGGAGAGGAGATGAGAGGAGAGGAGAGGAGGCTGCGTGCGCTCTGCCGCGGCGGCGCTCAAGTGAGGAGGAGCGCAGGGACGCGGCTCCTGCAGGTGGATAGGCTGAGGTCTCCGGCGGTGGACACACCCATGGGGGAGGGAACCTACCTTTGCATCTGGGCGTGCGGTCCCTCCCTGAGATTTCCACACAATGCCATTCTGATCTGCGTCTTCACTCTCACCGGGGGGGGGGGGGGGGGGGGCTTCAGAAGTAAACTTGCATAATGGAAGGGACAAACTGCATACAGTGGTGATGTCTTCTCCTCATTTCCACAGACAATCCGTGAGACACGATCCGCTGTATTTGCACTGTAACTGCAGGGATTCTGAAAGTGGAAACTATTCAAATCCGACTGGATTTGTTTGCATTGGGAGTAATCATCACGTCACATTTAACATATTTCATACTGTTGAGAAAAGTGTTTCACTGTTTACAGTTTTATCAAAACACAGCTGTTGTTACTCCTGTGCTCACATTATTAATTCGTAATACCAACTTTACTCAAGAGTAAATGCAGGACACATTTGCTTTCAGACTTTGCATCGACTGGACCGCGCTGTGCTGTATAGTGGTGAGACCTCTTGTCTCACAGTCGGGTGATCCCCAGTTTGATTCGGTGCCCTTCTGTTCCGAGTTTGCATGTTCTGCTTGTGGTTGCATTTTTCTGTAGAAATGTCCCGCCTGCTTTCTAACATTACACAACAGATTATCTATGGTTGATGTGATTCTTAGGATTTTTCCAAAATATGTTTCTTTTTTCCTTTTTCTTGTAACTACACGGTTACTCAAGAATCCGAATTGGACTGAGGAAACTTTGAAACTTAATTCCCATACGACACCCAGTTAGTTGAGTCAGTATAAAAATGTGTTGAGAAGCTTTCAGTTGTCCATTTGGAGCCAGACAATTGTTCCTTTTATTGCTTGCCTTGGCAAATCTCACCATGTGGACTTTCTGAGTGACGCATGAATCCTTCACTACATTATGACATAGAGAGAGGATGAATATGTATATTCACATAGGAAACTGTTGAAAAATGGCCAGATTCATGAGCTAGATTTCCTCCGACACCTCGGTGACCTGAGAGAGGATCACTGGCTTTCGCCTCAGATAGGCATCAGATATTCATGGGCAAATGGAGCCTTAAATCTTTTAATCTCACTTGATCCCCCTCCCCAATCATACTGGCTTATTTTGCTTCTTATCCAGTCAACGCACAACGCAGCTGACGCCCCGTGTGCATGCTTATTATTCCATAAATGATAAATACAGTAGCTTAGGTTTCATGTGGACTTTGTGGCATTACAATTGCCTTACAGTTGTATAAAATCAGTCAACAAATTGGGAAACACAAGGATTGCCATTTAATCCTGGCTATCATGTCGATTCGCTGTTACTTTATTGTTAAAACATTAACAACGAGCTGGTGATAATTTCACTGAAACCTGAAAACTTCCCATGGGGGCATCATGTCATGTCAGGTTGTTTAAAGGAATACATCAGATTCAGCTAAATAAAATACCAGCTCTTTTGATTTTTCATATTCTGAAATCTTAGTAAATATAGCTTTGACATTGGTTTATGCTTTGATTGCCACAGCAGCGATGGGAGGAGTACTACTCATCGTCGTTCGCCATTCAAAGTGTTAAATTTCCAGGGTATACGTGCAAAAGTGTCCGAGACACTAATACGGCCCACACATAGTACAAAGCAGATAAAGCGCGACGTTGCGATCCATCTGCATCTCAGACAATCTTGGAACCGCATTCTCGCTATGTGGCATATGCAGGTGGGCTTCCTCGTCTGTGCACCAGACGGTGCTCATCCAAACAAATAACATCCCTCATAAATATCTGGAACACGAGTACGAATCCCACGGGAGTTACAAGTAATGAATGTGTGAAATAATTTCTTTCCCAAATCTTCACCCATCAGCAGTTCAAACGACGTCCAACGAAAGTGCGTGCCGGACCTGCCAACTTTAATTGCGTCATTATCTGTCTCTGTTTCCCAGCCCCATATATTCTTATTTTCTCTTTCTCTCCCCCCTGCTCTGTCTCGTCGCCAACAGCTGCATGTTGTTTCCTATATTTCTTTTTAATCAACAATATTATTCCCATCTTCAGGCCTCCGGTGGCCTCACCATCTGTCACTAGCGTGAGACAAGAGGAAAGCAATTATTGAATCCTGGCTTTGAGGAGCGCACGCTTTCATAAAAGTCCCTCACGCTTTCCAGTTTTTTCCCCTCGCTTTCTTGCAGCAGCCACTGGAGGAGGAAAGTGCAGAAGATAATGTTGAAACCAAAGATCACCGTTGGGTGCCAGACCACAGAAGGAAAACTGTGGGAGGGATTCTGTTAAAACCTGATGTTAAGGCCTTTTGTTCTGAACAAGGGTAACCAGGTTTATAAATCTGGATTTGAACACTGTTGGTGGGAACCTTTGTTCTCCCGCGCCCCGAGAAGTTTGGAGACACTTATTGAATTATTTCACTTTGTACGCTTTTATCGAAGCAGTACAACTGCTCTTGAAAAGCCACGCCGAGTGAGTTTGACTCCCATTTAAACATATCTATTTAATAATGTTGACATTTTCTTCTGGAGGACATGAAGGCAACGCTGCATAGATTAGCGTTATCGCTTTCACCGGGGTCTCTGAGGATTGTTCAGAGAATAAAATAGCATCGCTTCATCCCTGCAGTATACTGCATTAAGAGAGAGAAAATCATTTGCAAGGACATTAACATTTATACAGGTGACTTTAATGGAAACAGATTCAAATCCAGACGGTTTGAGAGCAAAGGCCAATCTCTAATATGACTTTTATCACATTCAGTCATTTCTTTCCCACCAACCTTTTGCCACCAATGACTCGATTATAGATGCAAAGTAATTATTAACAGGCTGCGACAACCTTAACCTCTGTCCTCCAAGCTTCGCCACGCGATGGGGAGGCAATTAACAGCTGTTCATTACTGATGGGGTGAGGAAACAAGTGCGGCTGCTCACTGCGGAGCACATCTGCATGTGTGCACACAACCGAATGACACGGACAGATGTGCAACGGACACACGCGGTTGACCGTGCACACTATTCATGCAACACACACACACACACACAGCTGAGAGTGCTGTGACACACAGGGTGCCCCCCCCGGCGCTCTCCGAGGGACGCATCGATTGTGTAGAATTTAATGAGGGAACATGTACTCATCCCTCCACCTCACCGGGAGAGCTGTTACCTTTTGGTGTGATAAGATATTAAAAATTCACAGTGTTTCTGCAGCACTTTGACTGGTATGGCAGCATGCTCATTAGCATTTAAATGGGAAAACGATAACGCTGGGAGAGTGTGCAGAGTTATACCGCCGTCACTAAGTTGGCAGGCGGAGGAACAACTTGAACGAGACCCTGAAAACTTTGGCTGTTCATAAACGTCCAGGATGGAGCAACATTTCATCATTACAGTAATGGGTTGACTGTTATTGGTTGTTTTTTTTTTCTACTCTTATATCCTTTTCAATTATTGCTGGTTTATTGTGCAATTCATTAAATATAATATTTGACAATATAATTTACAAAAATTCTGCAATATCTCACCCTGTCAACAAAAACAACAACATTCTGTTAAATGTAATTGTTTTGCATGTTACATGTGTACAGAGATACAGATGATGTCAAGACATTCTTCACTCAAGTGTAAGTACTGATTGATACTATGGTATAAAATAAAATGACCATATGAAAGTGGAAATATTGTTTTAACTTACTTTACTTATATACAAATAAGAATGCCTGGGTTATGGAGTGTACAACCAAACATTTAAATGATTTTTTTTACTTTCCAGTAAAAAGTGTGTTTGCATATAATATAAGTATTGTTTGTAAAACTGTTTGGTTGTCTTGGGAATTGAGTGATAACAGAATGTTTGAACCTTCATCATAATAACTGAGACTTTTAAGTAAAAACACAATCTGATACATGGAATAAGGAATAGGTGAATTTATGGGATTTAAAAAAGTGTAACATGTAAGACAACCTCAAGGTAGAAAATACCGAATTGCTCATACTTTCTGATTGAAAACAGTTTCCAGAGTTATATTGAGATTTTTCCCATTTAAATCAACCTGTTTTTTGTATTGTTCACTTACTTCAAGTTGTTTTATTAGAGGTTGCAATGAACCAGTTTTGAGAACGTATGACTAAAAAGTACATATACAGTATTGATCTTTAAATGTAGTGAGTTAAAGTAAAACATAATCCCCCTAGTGAAGTATGAAATTAAGTATCTGTACTTTGTTACTTCTACACTTCTACATATGAAACAACGAAGGAGCTTCACTTATAGCTTTTAAGCAGACGCATCAAACTGTGACTCTTATTTTGTAATAGTTGCATGTTTTTGAAATTTGTAACACATTTTCTTCATATTTCTTTAGCTGTGAATCGTGTTTATAATAATTGAAAAAACATTCTGGATTATTTTGTTATTATTAAAAGGCCGTATCGCCCAACCCTACATGAACTACATTCATAGAATGTGACAGTAATACGTGGAAGTCGAGTAGCATGAACCACTAACAGCAGCGTGTAAAAAGTCTCAGTTTCACTTCAGTGGAAAAGCAATTTTCTGGCAATTAGAGCACTTTTTTTTTTCCTGTTCATGTAACTTGGCAGCAAGACAATAACTTAAGAAGTTAAGTAAACCTGAGAACCAAACTAAAAATGTCTTCCCTGAAGTCAACCTCTTGACTTTGGCGCAGCTCCAGACATTTTGTTCTCTCTCCTAATGAAGACAACAATCACAATATATATATATATATATTCATATCTGATATATATATATATATATATATATATATATATAGTCATTCTTATTGTACAGTGATGCCTACCAGTGAGACTGCGTCTGCTTCAAGACTCCCATTCAAACCACACAGTGTTTGTGAATCTAAAACTAGAACCGTGAACCTGAAACTTAAAAAAAAAAAGAAAAAAAAGAAATAACTTCAATTTTTGCTATTTTTGTTGGTGTGGCATGAGACTTGAAATGTTGACCTAAGCATTTAAAGAGTCAGGAATGTTGGAACAATAGTCTCAGTGTAAATCTGGTAAATATAGAGAATAATGTTATGTTTTTGTTGGTGAATCTGTAATTAGATGCCTGTGTCGTAATGCAAGTTTCTGTTTAAAATGTACTTTTCTCCCTTGGATAACTCAGATATGACATCCTTTTGGAGCTGCACTCAAGATTGATGGCCCTCTTTTCCTCCTGCACATTTCTTCCCGTGCTCATCTCGCTGTGTTTGGCTGATTGTCATTTTTCTGTTCTTATTTGTTCCTCAGCCTTTTGTCAGTGAAGCTGACTGTGACTCAGCTGGAGCTTTGTCGGGCTAAAAATGGGACAGCTGCCTTTTTTTTTTTTTTTTTTAAACGACACAAGTTTGTCTCATTGTATCTGGCTCACATGTCTCCTGCTTGAGAACAGAGGGAGGAGGGCAGCTGTGGTGGGATGATTTGCTATGAATTGAAGCTGTTTCCTAACAGGCTCTACTCAGGCTCCACAGGGACTCCTGATGGAGTCGCTCCACTGCTATCAACCATACGAGAGTATGTATTGTTTTACATCAGCTCTTTAAAAAAAAAAAGAAAGAAAGAAACTTGCACTGCCAACAATAACAATGGGTTTTATACTTAGCATGACTTTATGGATGAAGGTGCCCCAGCCATGCCACCTGCGGTCAGTTGTCGGGGCATTGTGTAATCGTTTTCCCATGTCGCGCTGTGGAGGGTGGGCGTCCAGAGGGTCTGGTCTGTCAGTGTCATTCCTCATCGGCACCCAGCCACAGGTTTCTGGCCAGAGGCAGCGACTGAAGACAGGCTGAGGAAATGACTGTGCTTTTTGTTTTACACTCCGCTGTGGTCACAGTGGTCGGCCTCGCTGGTTAAACTCAGTCTACAATAGACTGCAGTCGTGAAGGGGCGAATATGAAACTACTTTTTTCCCCCCCTTATCCTTCTTTTAATAACTTAAACTAATAAGCTTGAAAACTTCAATTTATGTCAATTTACGGAATAATCTAACAGAGTGGTGACTGAACTCGTGGTTCTCATTTGCAGTATTAGAAAAAACTGAACAAACTGGGTATTGGTTACAACACTACAAGGGATTATAAAACGTATGACATATTTTTCTATCACATAGTGGTGGTTTATCCCTTTAAAATGGCAAGTTTGCTTTTGAAATTCCTTGTGTGTGAGTGATGTCATTCCAGTGTTGATTCACGACACGTCTGAATCTCAAAGAGGTCAAGCCAAAAAAATAAAAAAATAAAAAATAAAATATACATATATATACACAAAAGCAGGACTAAATACAATATCACAGGACTGGCATAGTACAAGGAAACAGAGGTCATGACGATAATGACTTAAAATATCTGTTATTCCAGGTTTCATATAGCATTTTAAAGACATATGAAAAATAAATATCTGCATATAAGATAGGATATAGGGGGCTGTGCACTGGTGTTGTGGTTCACATTCTGGCCTCACAGCGATAATATCCAGGCTTTTTGGTGTGGAGTTTGCATGTCTCCCCTGTGGGGTTTCTCCAGATACTTTTTGCCCGATTTACGCCTGCAGTCCAGAAACATTCATTTGAGGTAAAATGGTGAGTTTTCTGTGTGACTGTGAGCGTGTGAATGTGTTTGCCCTGTCGTGTAAGGCAAGAAATTCAGCCGCAAAACTGGTAATAAAAGAAAAATGCCAGTGTGACTGCAGCCACACTGGAACTGGAGTTGACAGCTGCAACAACATTCATTAATGCTGCACATTCTGCATATCTTCTACGAGCAGAGTTGTCTGGAGATAAATAAATGAAGGCAACCAAGAGTCATTCTTCGGTAGTGTTTAAGTACTTTAAAATTGACCAGTATGCTCTGAGATTCTAGACATTTCACATGCATGAGGATGTGTATTGTGCCAGTGATGTTGATGGTGAGTATCGGTCGCTTCAGCAGTCGTCTATTGAGATTGATCAAAATCGCACATTGTATTCTCAGCTTAATAAGGTGCAACAACCATTTTGACAGAAGACATCAAGCAGGTTAATGAACCGGGGAGCCAAAGAGGAAACAGGACACAAAACTTTGTTTCTAGATTTCAATAAAAAAATAAACATGAGTTATCGTAAGTTATATGTCAAATGAATCTCATATGATCAGTGAGACATGACTGGACACAGGCCTTCCTACAGTTTCAGTATAATATTTTGTAAAATCCCCATAATCCATAAGCTTTCTTTCACTGGTGGGCTCCAAGGATAAAAGCATTGTCAAAACTTTACTGAGTTTATTCATCTAGTATCTAATCAACCGTTTCAGCATCCTAAACTAAAAATATCAAGGTGAAAGTCCACGTCACGTTTTACTGCGTTGAGTGTTGCGAACATGCTAAAACAATATTTGGCTCGCATCTAATATATCCAGCCTCATACAGCAGGACTGTTGACTCCTTCACCCGTTTGAATGGAAAGCCAACAGGAGAGCGAGTGTCCAGGCAGGGTCGTACACGGAGTTTTAAATATAAATTTACGATGCCTGTCTTTATTTTATCTATCTGGACCATGGCGAGTCCCTCGTCCTTCACCCCTTCCCTCTCCCGGCCCTCCCCTTCTCATCCTCCTGTCATCACTCGCTCTGATGAGTCTGTGAAACAGGTGGCACAAGAATTCAAAATGACATAGGAGAGATGGAGACCAAACAGTTGTGAGCGAGGGAGAGACAGCAAAACAGGGAGGTCCTTTTTTTTTTTTTGCATGCGTGTATCTCCATGAAAGACAGACGATGAAAGTGAGAGGCCAAATAAACACAATAGCAAACAACATACTGCTTCTTCTCACCGCCGTGACAGTGCGCCTGTTTACAACATGCCTAAATTAAATTAAACTAAATTAAATCCATCTTGATACAAATCACGGGCTTTAAAGAATGCGAAATGAAGAGCTGGAAGCAGTGAACGCTCACGCAGGAGAGAATTATTCACAACTGTGTGCCTCAAACTATACTAATTTGTCATGATAAGAACAACCCCCCCCCACCCCCAAGCATAAAAATATGTGTTTGAACAATGAACATTGAAGTAGATTTAAGTTTTTCCCAGCTCTGCTTAAAAAGAGCAAATCTGTCTGGACATCTGTTCCTCAAATTTCCAGCACCAGTTGTGATGTAAAGGATCCCGTAGTATGTTGTCTGCAGACAGTGTGGCAGATCAAGAGCATATTCCAAACCGTGTCTTTCTCTGTGGCTTAGTCCGCAATTAAATTAGCTGTGGAAATGTTTTTGGAAGGATGTCACAACTGTCAGTGGCTCCCCACTCAATCCCAGAAGAAAGTCACTTAGTCTTATCACTGTCTGCTTTTCCCAATACTGCTCATTCCCCCAAACACTCAAGTTACTCGTCCCCCTTACATGTTTCGCAAAATATTCTCTGTGCAAAGCCGACGCCAAAATATTGCTCATCTACGGTCTGATTTCTTTACAGCTTTGTTTGCTTCAAGTTTTAGACACAAAACAGAAATAAAATAGTCAACTGCGTTTCTATATTTACCACTGGAAAACAAAAAAAATCTCTTAATTCCAGTATTTTATCATTTTCTTTGTAATTATTACACTCTGATATGTTGACAGCTTTATTGTGGATCACTGGGGACGGTGTGCAGCCTCAGACGGCTGCCAGCAACGGGCACGTCTGGATAAGCAGAACCACAGTCACAGTCAGGAAGGTTATTCCAGCAGTTGTGAGCCAAAGTAAGCCAACCTCATTGCCCTCTCTGCGTTAAGACGTCGGCCATGCTAATTTTGTCTTTTTGTTTTCGGAGTCGCCGCTGTTCGCAGCTGCAAGGAAATGAGCTGAGTCTGCGTTTGCGTGCAGCTTGTGCGTATCTGTCATTAACGGACAAGGAGGTCTCATCCCTTTGTTGCTCATAACTCACACAGAACAGACGCGTTTATTTCATTATTTCAGACCACATGGATACCAGCTTGTGAGCTGCATAATTGTTAGGGAATAGATTGAGCAATGCTGGATGTGCCAAACTCCCAGACCCCATGTGTTTCTCCTCTTGTGCAGATATGCACTCTTTCATTGTTTTCCCTCTCAGCCTCTCTGAAGCCGAGGATTTTTCTCAAGATGTGTGGCAGAGGTTGCGCAACCTCCCGGCTTGATGTGTTTCTGATGCAAACCAACAGGCAGAGTCACAATCCGGCCAATGAGCACGTTCCAGTCCTTTCACTCTGAGCGAATGATGGATGCTGGCCCGTGCACATAAATTCCACGTGAGCACACCATCTCTAAAGCAAGGCTGACAGATTCAACTGCAAAATAAGCACTTGCCTCCCCAAAGCAAAGGGCATGTTTTTTTTCCGCAGCACAATGTAAATTGTTCAAAGCTCTCCCGAGTGTAAGAGTTTTGTATTGACTGCAACGAGGAGCGCGTGCGGCGTTTTACAGAGCCGACACAAGAGTAAGTCGTTGCTGAAATCGGCGTTGAATTGAAACGTGAACAGCGGCAGTCGACAGGCTGAAGTTGACTTTGACAAGTTAATTCAGTTTTTGTCGTCGGTCTCCACTTCCACTTTGGCATACTTTGACAACAGTATACCGTCAACACACACACACACACACCCACTCACAGGCGTAGACACACTGACGGTACATAAAGCAGCAACACATGTAGACAGCCATCTGATTGGAACAGAGGAGGCGATCAGACAGACAGCCCAGGGAGAGGTGGCGCCTGTCATGTGGAATGGATCTCATTAAAAGTATGCCCCAGGTCACACTTTGATGGACGGGGGGACGTCAGTCATCTGCCAACTAGATTAGCTGAGACTGAAACCCCGTCCCTTTCCCTCTCTGCCCCCCCCGAGAGCCGGCAGCATACCAAGTGGGTCCAAGCGGACTGGTGCTCGTGCCCCGCAGCCGCCGCCAAACCTCTCACCTCTGCCTTGCCAATCACGAGGAACAAACGGGCAAATTCGTCCTCAAATTCAAGGGAGAGAAACACCTGCTGAGTTAAAAGGCAGGTGGTAGTGGACCTTTTCCTTTTTCTGCCTTCTCCCTTGTGTGTGAGGCTCGTTTCCCCACCCCAAAGGCCACGTCCTCCTGCCCTGCAATGACACATTTGTAATAAAAAGAGCCTGCTGAAAGCCGAACACGGTGCTGGTAAATCCTGAGAACACAACACAACACAGAGAACGGTCTCTAGAGGCGTGCAAATCTGTAAATCATCAACTCCCTGTGGCTTATTAAATGTGTTTTATTGAAGCTCCCCGATAAGTCATCATCTGCACACTAAGGTGATTAATTTAGGACTGATGATAGCAATAGCTTATTAAAAAAAAACAGTGGCAATGGTTTGAAATATGACATAACCTGAACAACTTAAGCTTTTAAAATCTATCTATCTATGACAAAACATAAATCAGGAACATGCTTGTCCAGGGCGATTAATTTGTCCATGGAGGCAAATTAAAGACAAAATTTCTATAAAAAAAAAAAAAAACAAATGTGAAAAGATGTTTCATATCACTTTGTAAATTGTAACTAACACTTTTCAACTGCTTGAGCAGTCCCAACCCGCTTTTTAGATCGTTAATCCCATTCACCCATTCACACACACATTCACACGCCAATGTAACTTAATATCATAATGTTTAGCATAGATCAACCTCAGATTAGTGGACACGGTTGGTGGAACTGTAGGGAGGCAGGGCGGGTGGAAACTTTGCGTCTAATGTTACCGTCACCGAACACACACGAGGCAACATTTCTTTCTTTATGGTAAATTACTTGAAGTTATTCTGACTATTTCTGGAAAACCGTGTCTCATTTGTTATTCTGGCGAAGAGTTTTACAGTCCATGTGCTTCAAAGATGAATCCAGTCCGAGGCAAAACCTCTTTAGCAGAGCTCAGGCCTGAGATGTTGTTTGCTGTTGACAGCACACGATTCAACTCTACTCAAACTCAAGATGACACCGAAAGGAAATTTGCCAATGGTGAGTCTTGGTATATTTTGGAAGAAATTTTTTTTTTTAATCGGTCTTTATTTATTTTATCAACAGTGACTTTTTGGCTGGGAGCAGAAACTTGCTGAACTCCGTTGGCGACCCATTGAGACAACACCCCACAAAATTATCATAACGTGCCAGGAAACATGACATAATCCCACTGAGCACATACATTAATTCAGCCAGCTTCGATTGCACTGATGTGGGGCATCAGTTAAAATGTTTCTCCGAAATGAACTCGCTTTGTTGTGCTGCTTCTTCGTTTCCGGATTTAATCCCAAACTGAGTGCATTTTCCACACAGATCTGATATTTTAGGGAAGAGAATGAACAAGGCTACTTTGTTGAACTGATCCAATGTTGGAAAACTGTGTAAAAGTACCAGGAGTACCAGATTAACGGCAGAGAAGCTTTTGCATGAATCCTACCACAGCATATCTGTGGAGATTAGGTTTATTGAATATTGTAGCACGACAACCACATTCCCCACATAAGGAATGACTTTTGATTTACAGAAAAAAAAAAAAACCTGTCAGATTTATGTTTGCAGGCAACATAATATAAATCCAAATGGAAGTAATTTAAAAGTCTTTAACATGACCTGGTCTTCTCCTTCAGTCCATTCTTCTTTTGGTGCCGTTATCTGACAGAAAAAAAAAAAGGCACACATGCTGTAATCGTACAGTGACCTACTGTTTATCCCGGCATTCCCAAGAGTTCATGTCTCCAGCAATAGACCTGTGGCATGATGCCCAGGACAGCGGCCATGGATGGCTCACTTTGACAAGCATGCTAGTCAAGGCTGTGCTAGCTCCGCTCCAAGCGGTCATGGATTCCCAACAATCTCTGACATGCCTGTTGACGCAATCGAAAGTCCATTTGAATTACGTCTACATCTTAGCCTGGTAAGATTAATAAAAAGCATTGGCAAAAGCGGAATATAATCCAAGTTATGTCAAGAAGTGAGGATGGGCTTGAGGGAATGCCTTAGCGTCTCATGACCCACACCAGTCTTTTCGTTTGTGACAGCTTGCGCAGATCCAAGAAGTATTGCACGTTTAATCCTTGCTGGAGTCTGATCAGCATGTGGTGTGTCATGCTTCATTCATCCTCTGATAAAGGCCAAAGGTGGTCGATGTAGATGTTCGTTGTCGTATTCACCCTTCAGGCTCAGAAGCTTCTTGGAGAAATCCGAAGGGAGAACACGAAAAACAACAAACTATTTCTTTAGTTAAGCATTTTTCGCATTCTGAATAAACTAAATCTCATCTGCTACCCTCTGCCCTTGCTTTGTTCTCCTGTTGCTTCAATATCGATAAGCTATAGTCTTCAGCAATCAAGAGGGAAGCAATCCTACAACTTCAAACAGCATTGCAAACCTACTAAAACCATTTTCGATTCGTTCTAGCTTGCTTTCAGCATTTCCAGTGGTGACTGGTTCACATCGTTTTCCCCCCGAGGTACGATGTAGCTCTAAGTGCTCACAACTGAGATCCTTCAGCTTTTAAATGCCTATACTTGACCTGACTCCATTCAGATGGTGCCGATATCAGCTCTCGGTCAGACATGCTGACTTCAACATTTCCCATACGTGTCACACTATAGCTCTGAACAAAGTGCATGGGGTGGGGTGGGGTGGGGGGGTTACCGATCACCATGCTGTTGATTTCCCAATACAGACCGGATACTCTGTGCCTGTAAGACTATGGATACCAGTTTCATGAGCATCTTCTCTACTCCTTCCCGCAGTTTGACAAGAGAATCTGATGATCAGGATACGGTACAAGCATCAATACTGTTTAGACGAAATATATACTACAATTACCAAAACAGTCTAAAAGTACATCAAACCATGGGCAACCTGTAGTTTAATATTTATCCTTTATCAAATCCCAGATCATGTTAGCACGCCCTATATTCTTTATATCTCACGGGGCCACTTCACATGATTGAGTGGCATCTGGTAATGGGATTACATATTGCAGCCTACTTAAATCCTCATTGCTTCACAGCATGTCCAACAACGGCCTTGAGATTCTGTTTGGCCACTTTGGGATACGCTACAAATATGGTCATACAACAAACAAGTGTTCATAGGAGTCAAACAATCCTGTTATGTCAGTGATTAATACGATATTCTGGCCTGCAAAACATTTGTCAGGCAACAGTACTGACTGCCTAATATAGAATTTATAGGCGAAATTGAATGTAACAAAATCACATTGAGGTCTGTTCAATCATACAAATCAATCACTGTTCAATCACTCAGTTCAGATATAACAATTAATAGTATTATCTTTTTGCTAATAAACTATCCATCACCCCCCCTCCCACTCTGGTCCTTGATGGTTGCTCAATACATCATACTCATATTTTTTTAACAGTCGATCTGTCATCTAAACTTTAAATCTAATACAGATATAGAAACTTGCAGCACTTGCCTGACCAATGTTGTAACTTCATCAGAGGGCTTTGTTGCCTATGAGGCTGACGTGGTGTAATTTTAGTCACACAGTCACTCACTCGCTCATTCAGTCAATGACAAACATTCCCATTTACATTTCTGGCTCTGGTGTTACAGTCCAGCCGCAAAAGTTTGAACAGTTTAATGTCCACATGTGGCTTTCAGAAGGGAAAACAACTGTTAAGCTCCAGGGAATCAGCATTGAAAAAAAACAAACATTTACAATGTCCATAATAAGTGAAGCATCAATGATGCACTGATACTGTATCTTAATCTAAAAATAATAATAATAATAATTGTAGGAAACATGTTTTGAACAAAGTAAACTGAAAATTTGATGGCATTTATGAGCAGGTCTCTAAGGGGAAATTACAGCCTTGAAGTTCATCACATTGACTGAGGGGTCAGAGCAGCTCAGCGGTGGATGTGATATTCGCCTTTTCTCCTGAGGGATTATGACTTTTGGACATTGTTGCAACATGAGCTACTCCAGAACGCCACGCTGAGACGTCCCTCCAGAGACATACAAGGCCCGGGTCACTGGGCTTTGACACGACCCTTCACCTGCCAGTGCTTACTTACCTAGTCCACGTTATGTGAAATGATATGTATGGGAAATGTTAAGTGGCACGTACGTTTTGTTGTCCTTCTTTGGAATGTCTTGAAGACTGATAATATGTGTTAAACACGGTAATTATTTACTTTAAAATATGTTTGTATAACGTGGGTTCAATTCAGATGGGGTGGAGATGCCTCGGGAGCGAAAGATTTGTGTTTTCTATGTGACAAAGACGATGAGGAGAGAGTCCACATAATGCAGCAGCAAACACAATAAATTTACTAATCCCTTCCTGAAATCAGCAGGGGGGAAGGCACCCCCCCCCATGGAGCTCACCCCAGGGCATAAAGACCCTCAGCAGCCACATTTCTTTGGTCCCCTCTGGACTAACATCCAGTAGTCTTTGGGGGCGGGGGGGTATTTGCGGAAACCCTTTAATATTCAAACAACGGCAGATAATTAAATGTCAGGTAGCTGCCTTTTGGTAGAGCAAAGGATGACTGTGGGATTGAATTCGATTAACCAACCTCACATTATTTGGGCTGTGCATTAAGTCAGGGCCAAGGAGTAGAAGAGGGACGTCGAACTGCTTCGGTTCAGAGACCACATACAACATATGTTGCTCTCAACAGAGCTGGAGCAGTAAAGAGACAATACCCTATTGACCTTATGCGGCTCCGCCCACTTTCAATTCTCCGTTCTTTCATATTTTTGCCTTAGCATTTCCGGTGATTGAAAATAACATTGTGGAGGACGGCAGCCCAGTTTATTTTAATCTCGTCTATAGAACTACCATAAAACATAACAAACAACGCTGCTGCCGGGATATTAAAGTGGGAACACGTAAAAACTGGCATCGTGTTGCCTCATCCTTTCTTGATTTTGACCCGAGAGGACGACAGTAGAAAGCGGACTGTGGTGACTTCCGGTAACGTCTCCGTCCTGTCATTAGTGGCTCACGGAGCAGCTCTGATGAACTTTAAGAGTCCTATCAACCCCCTTCACCGTACAGAGTGAGCTGCTACTACGAGCAACAACATAACACGACAGTCGTCCCACCCACTGGAAGTTGTCAGACAAAATGGCGGTGTCCTAGTTTTGGCGCAGAATAAGGTCAATAAGTAAAACCAACTCACAGTTGTTTGTTTCATATCAAACAAATTCGGGCACACTTTTTTATTTTGCACACTTTCTTTGTTTAATGAAGACTTTTTTTCCAAGTATCTGAAGAAAATGTTGCACAATTTGAAGTCCGACTAGGATGCGTCTTTAATGATTCACGAGCGGTGAGGTTGATCGCTCACATTGCTGCATAACTACAGACACCGCTTCGTTTTACTGTTCAGTTCTGGGTCTGCGTGTGTCATGTATCCTCCTTTAGTTAATGAGAAAAATAAAGGCTGTCATTCAGGAAGGGGGCATTTTTCACACAATTTGAGGTCATTTTACTTTTCATAGTCAGTCTTGGAAACAAGTTTTGAAAAAAATATTTGTGGGGAAAAAAAACTCTTGAGAGCAGCTGTTGTGTAGCTGAATCATTAACTTCAATGATAAATAATTACAACATTATAGAAAAAGATAAATACAAATACTGGATAATAACAGAAAAAAAGGTATAAAAAGAGCATTTTTGACTCAGTTATATCACACCTCAGAGGTATTATGTGTTGTTGCCTTTATTGCAAAGATAACACATCTTTGGTATGACGGCAAATTAAACTGCATGTTTGTCGCTACCTTCCTTCAACATTCTTTTTCTCTCCTCTGCTGCTAATAGATACTCAGCTTGATTATCTACATCTGCATCTTTTTCTCATTAAATATTGCTGGGGAGCCTTCATGTGTTCACAGCAGCCACAGAGAGGGAGCAATCAAGTAATCAGGCTCCTGCCTCTCGCAGGTTGTTGCCTTACTTGCGCTTCACTCATTTGACTGTCACTCAGCAAGATACCACTCTCTGCCTCCCCGTTTAATCATCTGTCATCCCTGCTAATTCAAAGCGACTTCCAGAGCCATGTAGGAAATCAGTCACATCTTTAGTGTCACTTCTCATTAACACTGAGAGTCAGGTAGGAGAGTAGGCCACATGTTTGGTGTACATCCACAGGGACCTGGCGAAACCTCTGAGTGACTCTTTATGCTGTGGCACTGCATTTATTTTAACGAGTGTATGTATGATATTTGGAGCCTCTGGCTGCTCTCTTACTATATGATTTTCCCTACACATTGAGCTCTGAAAAATATCATTCTACATCAGCTTTTTTTTTTTTGTTTCTTTCTATTTTTTCACGTTCCCCGGTTTCCCAGTCGGCGACAGATCTTCGTCACCAGTCGCACAGCTGGAGGAGTGAGCTCCGAGGCACAGATGTTCTCGCTGCCTGCTGGCGGGTTCAATTTTTAATATTAATGAAGCTTTAGCCTGACACTCACCTGCAGTGCGAGAGGAAGGGAGGGAGGCCTCAGCCATGTCTGACGGGAGCCGTGGAGCGAGAGCTGCTGACACACACTGATGGTTTCAGCATTGCCCCCCCCCCCCCCCCCCCCTCCCCACCACACCCCGTCAGCTGAGAGCTGTGCACGTTGACTCGTCGCAGCCTGTGTGAGGTGGCGTGGGCTCACCTGTATCGAGTGTACACGTCTGATTATTATTCTCTCCTTCCAGTCCCAGCTGAGTTGGGTTACCATGGTGACGTAAACTGTACAACACTCACCGGGACGCTTCTTTCTCTACAACGTCTGCAGGCACAGCGGGGACTGCACAGATGCATGGGCTTTATGGGAAGATGTACATACATATGAACTAATTCCTGTCATTTTGCTGCAGAAGTCGTTTGATTCCAAAGCGCACGCTGCGAATATTTTTATTCTCTCGGGGATGTACTGGGGTAAATGCTAAAATTGTCGGCGAGAATCTCTAACTTTTATGTTTACATGGAACAATTCCTCCCACTAACAGATTATGATAAAGAGTGAATGGAGTTACAACATTTTACACCTCAGGAGTGTCAATGCGCTTTACATGATCATGCACTTCACCCGTCTCATACATTGCTCAACGGCTGTCCGAAGGACACTTTTTCTCACATGGACAGGGTGAGACGGGGATTGGACCGCCGTCGTCAGGATCAAAAGATGACTCACACACACCAACTGAGCCCCACATGATCTAATGTCATCTGAATTTACAAGAAGCGCAATGAATGAATGGATTAGTTACAGCCAGATTTGCCTCGAGCGTACAGTGGAGCAGTGGGTAGCACGCTCGCTATGCAGAGAATACTACACGTCCAATCCCAAGCTTGACAACCTTCTGTGCGGAGTTTACATGTTCTCTGTGCCTGATCTGGTTCACTTATGGGACTCTGGCTTCTCCCCACAAATTGAACATATATTTAATAGGTAAAGTTTTTGAGAGCTTGTTAATGAACATGAATACTGTTGTGGAGCTGCTCTGTGCTGCTCTCTTAGCCAGCCATTAGAATTCACTTTCGCTGGCCTCCACATTACCTGTGATGTAATTGTCATTCCCTTTGCTGGTTACTCACCTTTGGAGCTGTAAGCCGCTGATTTCATTGTCATTGATTTGCGTTATACAAAGTTCTGCATGACGACTGACAACCGTATCCCCTCCCTGGGAGGTGCTTTCATTGGACACTTGCAATAAATATACTGAGTTTCGAAGTCTGATTCGCTCAAGCCGACTATTAGACTGAACCACACGGCACTGACAACTCAGCTATATCAACTGCACGTAATACACATGTTAGGTTTCAGAATAATTCAGTTTCTGTCGTTTATTTACTACACCACAGTGCTTGTAATTAACTTGTGATAGTAAACAAAGTTCATATTTGTGATAACTCATACAATACTGGAATTCACCAGTTTGAGATAATCAATAAAGAAATGTAAATTAAACAAGACCAATAAGATTGTCTGTTGGAAATCTCATAATAAAGGAGCCTTTCATTGCAGCAGTAACAAGTTAAAAAACAACCAAAAAACTTGTAAAGTAGCGTACGTTGAAAACTGAGGCCTTATGAATTAAAACTTGACACTCAACTGATTCTATCCTGGCGGATGGTTTTGAATTTACACTCTGGAGAGACCTGGTGGCTTTACAAGAGTTTTGCAACAAGCAAAGTTTTTCTTCAGCCTAACGAGCATGACGAACTCTGAACCTGCACCCCCACAGGAGATCTGCAGGCACGCCATGTCTTTTTTACAATCAAGCCACGGGCATGACATGTGAAGGTTGCCCTACATATTAAACTGGTCACGCTCTGAATTGAGGTTATCCCTGCACCCACTCCACAAGACCAGCCTCTGGTTGTTTCTCCTCCTGTGCGTAAACAGCCCTATTTGTTGTAGTAACAAGGCTATTTACAAAGAGGTCGGCTAATCCACAGCGTATTCTTTGGGACTGTTATGGCACAAGGAGAAAATGCCTCAGGACACTTTTCACTGTCTGGTCATGTCATGACATCCTTCTGAGTATCTTCTTGGCTGATTCATCTCACTCGTAGCCATTACACTTTGACTTTCACCCACTGGTAGTGGCTCGTGTCATCAGCCTGCCTCTGGGATGCGTGTAAGCAACGTTGATATTTATTTGTGATGTTCTTGCTGTAATATAAACTAAATAGAGCTCCGAGTCTGCATGAATCAGCATTTTAGTTTGTCTGCGAAAAAGATATAAAAATAATATTTAACTGTGAAGCAACAATTCTATCAGATTTATATGTTTTATCTTCATGTATGCCACAGAGTCATGGCTATTTATGTACTTGATATTATCAACATATGTGTTACTGGTTAATTTCTCAACTTCTGCTCATTATAAAATAAATGTTTTTGTGGTTATCAGTTCTTGACTATTCAAGATCTTTGGCTTGTAATGGGTATATGGCGATAGGAATTTATATTAAGGACTTTTCTGCACAAAGAAATTGTTTCATTCTTTCATTACAACAAGTGATGCAATGACTCGAGTCTAGGGGCCCATAGGTTGAGTCTTTGTATTGCAGGAACAGAATCAGGTACCAAAATGAGCCAAACCGAGATCACTTATATAACTTAATAATGTCAGGATATAGAGCATTGTCTCATTCTGTAGAGGTTTCGGTCAACATTTGTTGCTCCATAAATAACTCGATGATATTCATGACGATAAAAGCAGAACGGAATAAATCCTAAAACCTGATCTTGAACAAGTTCTCACATGGACGATCTCTTTGTGCACAGGCATCTCTTTGGGCTGTGGCCTTGTGTGCTGCTATGCAAGTAACTGGACGGGGATGGGGTGTTGAATAATTCAGAGGTGTTTGTTGAGACATTGTCCTGGCGGGCTGAGCGAGCATGAGTCTGAAATGTGAGGACGTCACTGGACGGAGGCAGCTGACATCTCCTGTCAGTGTGACCCGACACTTTCCTGCCTTTCCAGACGCGGCTAAGCCAGAAAGCTTCACAGCCAGCCCAGGAAACAACACACACACACACACACACACACACACACACACACACACACACACACACACACACACACACACACACACACACACACACACACACACACACACACGCGCGGGATGATAGATGGTATCTCGTCAGTTCCTTAAACCTTTCCCCTCTAGAACAGTGTCACCTGTTAGTGTTTCCATGGCGACCAAGCTCACTAATGAGCTGTCGCACAAGTGTGTGTGTGTGTGTGTGTGTGTGTTTACATACTGGGGCCAGGTATCATTAGGAAGGGGCAGGTGACAGGAAGGAGCTTCTTGGGCTATTCATGACTGTTTTTGGTGGCACAACACTGTCGCATGCAGAGTGACTAAACCCTCACTTACAATGAAAATACAGAAAATGTTGCTATAAATATTGCTTACTGTGCTGAATTTTTCAGACATTCATTAAAAAAAAAAAAAAGTGTAAGTGAGAGCTGCTGCGCCACACAAGCGTATTTCCAAATAGAAGAGCAAGGGGGTGGAAACAGAACAGACATGTGAACCCGCAGCCAATTAACAGTGGAGACGAGGCAGATGGCTCATTTGGCTGCTAAAATAGGATTTTCACTGTGTTCCATAACCTTGAGGGCGTGCTTTCCTTGTCAGCAAGAAAATGCTTCAAACATGTCATTGGTCACGAGAGACATCTATAAATAAAAATGTAAAAATACAGGATACCAAATGTCAAACAATAGGAGAAAATGTTATTATCTATTTAAAAAATATATAATAGGTAATTGTAGAAATTCCAAATGAGTATTTCATCGATTATAGTTAATTTCATGTCTGGTCATGCAATCCCACAGAGGAGACGTATTCCTGCTCCCAGCAGAGTCTGTGTTTGTCACCGAGAGGTGCTGACAATGACACGTGGGAGTGGATTAGGAGAGTGGATCAATGGAATAATGCAACACATGCTAGTGGAATGGCCTCTACAGGGTATGGAGAGAACTGTGCATGCGCTGAGGTGTGAGATCAACGACCTGGTTTCCCCACACAGCACGGACAAGGATTTTGCATACAATTGAATCTGCACAGTGACGTGTTGGTAAGGAAAGTGTTTGAGTGAAAGGTACGGTTGCTACTAAACTACCCACTCAGACGATCAAATCTTGCTTACAGGCACAGTTTTTTGGCCAAACAGTTTTTTTCTTCTTCCTTTTTTGTTCTGGACATTGTCAAAAATCTGTTTTCCACATTGCACACCTTTCTTCAAGCAATCACAAACGCATGAAGCCCACGGCCCATATTAGCTCCGCCATCTGTGGAACGAAGCTTCTCTTCTCGACCGGACCATCAGACTCCAGGTGCAGCGGCCACACGTCTGAAAGTCGTATCTCCTCTGTTTTGGAAAGAATTGTGCCGTTTTGGCTCAGTGCAGTGTGTGAACTTCCCCCCCCTATTCAGATGGACAGCCACCCAGAGGATTTTTTTTTTTTGCGCTCAATAAACTCCCTGCCCTTTGCACCTTGAAGGAAGTCCATCTGCTCTGGAGAGTGTTGAGCAGCCTCCAGGCAGCATGAGAGATGCGTGCTCCAGCGTACGGTTCACCACTGATGACTGCGTGGAGATTTCCACTTCCTCAACGGCACGTTCTTCCTTTCCAGATCCACTCAGGCTGGTTGACATGTTTAGCATTGGCTGTAATGAATGTCTGAACCATTGCAACAAAAAGCATATAAATAAAGGTCACTGGGCTTCTGGGGGGGGGGGGGGGGGGGTAAGCTAAACCTGCGAAAAATAATTGACCTCATCCACATCTGCTATACTACTCTACTACTCTTTGTTTTATTTCAGTTTGAAAAATAATACAAAAATATCCCACGAGTCTCGTGTTGTTGGCAATATTAAAACATTATCAACATATACTTTCCTCGAGTCCCTACTTCTATTTCTTTATTTTTTTTTTAACATCTGCAGCTGTGTAGTTACTCTACAGGTCGACATAGTTTTATATATTATTCTCACCAGTCTATGTGTCCAGATACTGAATATCCGCTGTTTATTGCATAGCAGCCTGCATGGAACAAGTGTGAGCAATTACTCTTTCATGTGATACTTGTGCCCGGCTACAGCTACAGATGTAGACAGCTTAACGTGTCTGTCAACATGATGGCATATTATTTGGTGTTCGTAGCATCTCATAATCCCCGTGGATCCTTCAGCACACAGCCGGGTGGAGGAGAAAAGTGGCAGTAAGCTTCAGCTGACACATCAGAGAATTACATTGATTTTCTCTTGTTTATTTTGATTCTGAAATATGTTTGGTGACAGTTACTTCAGCACTGTCGAATGTGCCCGGAATTAAATTCAGCTTTTCATAGAAGCAAAACAAAACCCCAAAAAATAAAAAATAAAAAATAAAATAAAATATCCATTTAGTTTTTGATGTCTTTTGAAAAATAACAAATCCGAGGAAAACAGAGGAAACAAAGAGCTTCTGAGGAACAAAATTGCATCTTTTTGCTTATTCATAGACGTGAAGGGCTCCAAGGATCACCGATTAAGACATTCTATCCAGGCAAAAGGATGTACAGTCAAAACATGTTGAAATTTCCCAAATCCACACTCAAATCCAAACTGAAATTAATGGGATTTTTTTTTTTCTTCTTCCACCCAGCACGTTCACTGCGTTGTGATGTGAGTTTAGTGACTAATTCAGGAAACTGTCAGTGTAGATCTGCTCCTTTTTCCTTACGCTGGCCCACAGAGGCAAACATAATAAATCAAAGTGTGATGAGCTGCCTCATGCATTTAAGGAGATCATTGTGACATTGTTTCTCTGTTTACCCTCCTGGGTCTGGATGTCACTGAACAAAGGATTAATGGGATTATCTGGAGGTCTGTATCCCCCCGTGTATTCCGCAACAAAATGGCCTGCACGCACCAACTCCACCTGGAGGTCTGATTCTTGTAAACATTTGCAGAGCGGCAGGAAACCCGCCGTGGACGTCGGTTTCACTCAGACTTAGTGCTTATGGCAATGTTAGTTACCACACTGAAGGGCAGTTTTAAATTACACTATTTAAAAGATTATTGAAGGGATTATTCTGGCCACACCACTGCTTCGGGTAGTTGTTCAGATTTGTTCTCTCTCACGTTTTCTGATGATTACACATTCAGCAGAGATGTTTAATGATTATCGGGCCCTGGCTCATTAATACTGTAGCTTTTGGTCGATTACTCAAAACTCAATTACTCAAAACTAAAGCACATGAATACAGAGAATGAATACAGTGAAAAATAATACCAGATACTAATTATTTTATTTCAATGTAATCGCAATAATTCAAATATTGTCTTAAACTCTTTAATCTTTCTGTGGCTAATGAAGAAAAAAAAAAGTTATTTATAATAATAATGACTCAAACAAACTGCAGCCCTGCGATTCTCTACCCAGTGTGTGTACTTTTTGCAAGTGTATAGAACTATAACTGTGCACTTTCGGGTAATTCCTTTACTCATACGTGCTCCTGTCAAGATAAAAAAAGAAAAAACTGAGCATAGTTGTGTTCGTGCAAAGAAAAAAAAAGAAAGAAAACCCGGGGGGAGTAATTCACTACCTGTCTCCTTTCACCTCTGCAAACTTTGACAGTTCCCTGTGAAAGGGGCCCATTTTTATAAGCTGTTTATAGCTGCGTACAATGGATCATATTGTGGCGATATAGGAAAACCACAGAGCCTGTGCTCGCTTTAGTTTGTTAATATTCTAGATCCTGACTCACCTAAATAATAGCAGCTACTTCAGTCCCCTGCAGACAGATTAGGAGAGACAGACCTGCTTCACAGCTATCAGGCTAAAAAGATACTTTCACCGGGGGGGGAAAGGTGACCGGTTTAAATGCTTTCCAATCCCCTGCACATGTGTGGTAAAATATATCACTGCTTGTAGGAGAACTGTCAACCGGTGTCAGAATTAATCAACCTTTGTGACACAGACCGGGGCACCCACCGACATAAATCTGCACACGCATGAAATTTAAACAAATACCTTTTCATTCAGTGCTGATTGGGCTCCTTGTAGATGGGACTCATTTCAGGTTGACACAGAAAAAAACAAGGAACAAAAAACAGAACTAAAGATGAGTAAACTGCTCGGACAGAAACACACGGCTGAAAATAAAAAGTTTCTTGAGAGGCAGCTGGAAATGCAGCTCTCCCAGAGAGCTGTAATGTTTACTGTCGCAATTTTAATGCACTGGCAGGAGTCTAAAGGAGAGGGATATTCATCGGAAGTGTTTACAGCGTTGCCGACTTCTCCCCCTTCAGACACACCGAGGATCTCTAGTTACGGAGTCCTTCACATACTGTCCGTGCTTCTTCCCCTCACGCTTCAAACACCACGCTCCATTCACAGTCTCTGAGCTGACAGAATAGCAGCCACAGCTGTCGCGGTGTCATCAGAGATTCGTCCAGCAGCAGGAGGTCAAAGGTCAAATACGGCTTAGTTCAGGTTTACCCGAAAATGCCAGATAATGTTATTCATTTTAATAAAAGCACATAGGCATTTAATAGAGGATTGTACTTTCCTTAAGCCATATAAAATGTGCACTGAAATGACCAAAAATATACCTTTTGTCTGAGAATACCACTACAGAATGTGCAATACTTTTCCTTTTCAGTATTAAAATGGTCTTATCTTAAATAAGTCTTATCTCAACTGCATCCAACACCTTCAAGACAAATTGGCGCACCAATAGTGAGCCGGGTCTTATCGCTGAACGTGTGCTCGATCAAACTGAGAGTTTCTGTGGCTAAAAAACGGGGATAAATCTCCTGTTGTGATTTGTCGGGTTTCCACCGCTTTCCCAGAAGAATTGGAGCTGGTAAATCAGTTTATTAATGTACGTGGTTTTGGAGAGAGACATTCGGTCACTCCAGAGGAATGTCATATATTTGTGCAAGTGTTTTCTTACATTTGGTTCCATATACCTGCTTCATCGTGACATTCACACGGTGATTCAGTCATTTAGTATTAGTGATTTTAAAAAGTGGAGCAAGCCAGAGAGGCTCAGGTCATACAAGACCATTGATGTGTTTTTATTTTTTTCTGACAGAAGAAAAGATCTGAGCTGCTGGGAAAGGTCATTTTTGGCTTAAAACACAATAATCTTATTTTTATTTGTGGATAAAATACTGAACTCCATCGGATCTATCTTTTAGTTTGATTTATAATCTAAAAAGTAACAAAACCATCGACGACCGAACATGGATATTTTGGAAGTTCCGTCACCGAGATGTCACTTACATTGGGCGGAGATGTAAACTAGTTCTGAGAGAGTCAGGTGGAAAAACATGGGCACTCTAACAGATCACAGCGTTGGTTACATGGGGTCAGGCATTCTTATTTTTTTCCCCCCCCCTGACCTGAAAGTCTATCCAACAGAATTCTCAAAAGACTCTGGAGTATTCTTTCAAAATGAATAACATGTCTTTCTTGAACTTTGACTCTCCGCTGTGCTGAGTTATGATTGTTTTGCCCTCGTTGGAGTATGATTACACAAGATCCCCAATTTTAACAGGCCTGCACTCATTGTCAGACGCCCCGCTGGGACACAGGAGATGAAGTGAGGGAACTTTAAACCTCGGGGGAGAAAACCACTCTTGGAGCTCCTTCTCCAGCTATTGGACGATCGTCTGAAAAGGCATGAGACCAAACCAAGAGTGCTCATAACAATAAACTGGAACATAATCCGGAGCTGGACTCTGACAGAGCTTCGTCAGATTACTTTCTTGTGTGAAGCTGCAGCGCTTCCCTGAATGTATGTGAAAGGAAAAAAGACCCAGCGAAGCCCCGACACACTATTTCCCCTCAGAAAATAGAATTAAGGCTATTAGATTAGAACAATAAAGCCAATGGTTATCATGGCGCAGGCTTTTAACCATTAAATTACGCTGTCTTAAAAGGCTGCAGGAATCAAATCTTGCCGAAGGCCCATCTACATTAAATGTCAATTTAATAGAAATGGACGGGTGTCGGTCCAGTTAAATGCATGTTAAAATAATTCAAGCAGGTTGAAGTCGCCGTGATCTCAGTTCCTACTAGACACACTTTTAAACAATGATTTCATATGGAGAATTATCTTGGTTTATAACAAATATATGTCAGTTAATGACGACAATAAAACAAATAATGTTTCATAAAAGGTAACGCAACTGCTCTATTTAATTTAAAAACACATTTATTCTGGAGAATGGTGTACATAATGACCAATGGTGATCTTTTATACGTCTATATCCAGAGACCTAATACTTCTTTGAGAGAGATTTTTTTTTTTTTTGATTTGACAAAAACATTTTGCAGTGTTTCTAAACCGTTCATATCATTGGTGGCATTTGTGTTTTCCTCATTGTACGAATCAAGACACATCTCCAGTTTCTTCAGCAGAAGCAGATCGTGTGTGTGTGTGTGTGTGTGTGTGTGTGTGTGTGTGTGTGTGTGTGTGTGTGTGTGTGTGTGTGTGTGTGTGTGTGTGTGTGTGTGTGTGTGTGTGTGCGTGTGTGTGTGTGTGTGTGTGTGTGTGTGTGTGTGTGTGTGTGTGTGTGTGTACTTGTCTTTCAAAAGGCTTGACCTTTGACCATCGCCGTAAACAGACTTATTGACTTGTGTTTGCAAGTGAAGAGGTCTTGGAGTCTGGATATGACAAGACAGCAAGAGGTCAGGAATTAGAGGACAAGGTGGTGAGACGTCCTGGTTGCAGAAAGGCTTTTTTTTCCCCCGTGAGATTTTATTTGAGAATATTAGAGATGAAATAATAAATGAAATATTCTAAAATAAAAAAATAGTACTTCACAACAAGGTAAAATGATCATTTGATTAAACTGAAGGCTTAACCTTAATGGTGTATTAAAAGAAGACTAATTAAAGTTGTATTAATTTAAAATAAAAGCATTTGAATGCTTGTTTAGATGACAAAAAAAATAAAACAATGAGCTCATATCATCAAAGTTCATCAGCCAGACCCTGATAAAGAGGTCTCTAAAACTAGCTAACACTCGATAGAAACAGATTAACATTTTTAGAAGCCAAAGACATCGGTGAAATGTAAATATGCCCATTGTGTGATTTTTCTAAGTTTGACAGTTTGAGTGACTCTATAGTATTTACTTGGCTCGAGCTCTTTCCCTCTTAGCACTTGCATGCTCCGCTCGCCGGCATGGCCGCCTTTAGGCAAACAGACCCGGCACAGCCAGCGAAGAGGCTTTTGTTTGCAGAAGCATGTTCAACAGCAGTTCATTGGCCTTCGGGAGAACCGGCCGAACGCATCTTTGTTTGGACTACACAGCTGGTTGAATGTAATATAAACACCGAAGAACGGATGACATTTCACACCCAGGATGACGGCGCAAATACTGAGAGGACTATCTGACCTCACGTTTACTGTTGTTCAACAATGGGCGCCTCCAATCAAACATAGAGATGAGCGTAATCCACACAAGACACGATCGCAAATTTATAGTAAACACAAGTTGTCCACTTGCGCTATTTTGCTCAGACTCTCAAATGGGAGCTTCCCTGAGAGGAGCAGTCCTCTGGAGCCTCCCTGCAGGCTCCCGACTTGGCATCCCCAGGAGAGCCTTCAGCCCATGTCTACACTAATTGCTCATTGATACAGATTGTGATTATCTGTGCTTACGAGGTAATTATGTGGTGTCAGAGTCACTAAATCAGGGCTGGAATGAGACTATCACAGTGTTGGCTCTCCGGGGATCGTAAGGGATGAGGGGGGGGTGGGGGGGGGGGGGGGGGGGGGGGGGGTTGTGTGTCTGAGCCTCTGCGTTATCTCAGTGCCTCTCCCGTCCTTATCTCCAGAGCGTGAGCCTGGAGAGAAACAACAGCCGGGCCGCAGCCAAAGCAGACAGATAGTTGGAGTGCCAGGCATGCAATGCAAAGCATTGTCCAATCAACACACTGACACACAGACACATGCATGCATGGCTCATTCTGTTGCTTTTGTTTGCAGCCGAATGAAAAAATGCCACTTTTAATTTTTTTCATCTTACACCGAGAGATTTAACTTTCCTTGTGGTGGGGAAAAAAAAATGAACTGATGGGTGAACTTTCACAATTCAACAGAATTCTGGCAATGGATTCAACTCCAACATCTTGTGAGCTTTGGGTTGTTTTTATGTTTTGATAAAGCTTTTATATGGAGCCCAGAATTCTTACGTCCAACAAATACGGGCTAAACTGGTGGTCTATCGTTTTACGGTGGGGTGTTTTGACATTATATTATGTGGTATTATATACAGCCTGTTCAGCCGCAAATCTAGGCCAAGATTGACTCAGTGCCATGACTGTGTAAGCCCCCCATTTGTTAAACTGAATGGGAAGAACCCAATGGCCCACAGCATCACCAGCACAATGATTTCAGGACAAAAAAAAAAAAAAAAGGAAAAAGAAACAAAAAACATTATGCCTCACTAAAATGTTACCTTGGGAACAGTTGGAGGGTTGTACTAAAATATCAATAGATTTGACGTGACCCATTCACTTGGCAATCGATTTTAAAGGCAACCTAAACCACGAAATTATATTGGAGAATATTTTGATTTCGAAATGCCTTTTTTTTCTCGTCACACTGTATTCGTGTGTGTTGTGTTCAGCGCTCTCCTCATACACACCCTATAAAGTAGCCCATTGTTTTATTAAAGGTCAAACCCGGGTTACGTTTGGGCTGCAACGAGGGCAATGGTGAAGGTTATTTAAGTCCTAGTTACAACGTATTCCATTGTGTGTGTGTGTGTGTGTGTGTGTGTGTGTGTGTGTGTGTGTGTGTGTGTGTGTGTGTGTGTGTGTGTGTGTGTGTGTGTGTGTGTCACCCAGTGAAGCAGTAAGCAATGTAGAAATGTAGAGAAACACAGATTTATCCAGGGGCAAAATGTCTGACTCTAATTTAGCTCTCCAACCAGCAACAATTAACAAGGATTGAACAAATGAAGACAGATTGTCTCGGCCTCCTGAAACTATTTGGAGCCAAAAGGGACAATGTCTTTGATCAGTGACGATCAGGGCGGCTCATTTCTTTTTCATAGCTCGTGGACTGTTTCCAGTGTTTATGTTGAATTTTCCACCGTGAAGGGGGGACTTTGTATGTTTGCTTTAATGTGGAGGTTCTTCGAAACACCTTTGTTGACCTCTTCCTTGAAAATCCACTCTTGATGGGCAGCTAATTAAGATTTATATATTCCTGCAAAATTTGTATTTTAGCTCATGATTAAATTTACATTTTTGAGGTCTATGGTCTCAAACAATGTTGTTTTTTATGAGTCATTTTAAGCTGTATCTTGTTGACAAATGACTTGTAAGACACATTATTGAATTGCATTCAACCTGCCTGTCAATGACTTCTCTGTTTATATAAATATTAAGGACAGCTGTAGAAACAATCTAATAGTTATCAGAAAATGTTCCACTTACTGAATCAATATTGCGTGTACATGTGTGTCAAGTATTTTAACAAGACAAAATAAATGTTTGTAATGACTCAGAATCACTGAATTTATTAAAATTGAAATGATTTAACTAGACTTCTCTTTAATTTATTGAACATTAGTCCCATCACATCATAATGCAACAGTTTCCTGTCCAGCTGTAACTTTTTCTTTTTCCTTTAACATATCAAACAATAATTATTACAATGACAGTTGTAAAGCTTTATAATTACAAATAGTCCGTTTGTCTTTAAGAACACAGTGAACCCTCTTACTATCCCAGTGGGAAGTCCCAAATATGACTTGTGAAATGAACTCTTCCCATTGGTAAGTGGGAGCTTTCCAACTTTAATGAACAGAAATGGTCTGTGGTGTGAAATTTATTTGTAAATATAGTAACAAGTAGGTAATGATTCACTGAATGTCGTCAATATTTTGTAACTAAAGCTCATCTCTTTTACTTATGTGCGACACTGATGTCAAAACAACTCTGATGTCACTGGACTGATAAAATCAAACTTTCCACAATGTAAAGTAAATAAATAAGAGAGAAAAATCATGCAGGAAACCGGCCAAAAAAATAGTCAGAGCGATGAGTTTCTGCCAGAATAAAAATGTGGATTCCATATGTAGTCACACTGTTTTTCCGAGTAAAGTCAGAATGTTTCCCATAAAAACAGAAAAGGGGAACATTTTTATAGGATAACAATCCCCAACTCTGATTTTTTTTCCCCCTCTGTAAGCCCCAGTGTCTTCATCTGCTCAGTGTAACGACTTCTCATGACAACCTCCTACTTCTGAAGCATCTGCTCTGCGATGACAGAAACTTCCCACGACCCTGCATCCATTCGTCAAATAATCTCTTCCTCTTTTTCCCCACAGAGGTCTTCCTGTCATGTTGAAGCATTAGAAAAGAAGTCTCCCCATCCAGGCTCTGAGCTCTCGCCTGACTTTGGCAACAGTTGCTTCGCTTTAAAGTGAATCTTGAGATCTGGATAACATTGTAGAAACCCGTCACTTCAAGCACATATCCACTTGGGCTGGGGCAGACTTCGTGTAAAGTTATAAAATATGAGGGAAGAATCCTGAGAAAGATTCCTACACCCGTCTCCTAATCTATCTTCTGTACCAGCCTCTTCCATTCAGGGTGGAGGGATGGAGCAGATCCCAGCTGACTACTAAGTGAAGGCAGGGTGTGTGTACAAACACACCTGCGAGGAAAGTTTAGCAATGTGTGAGGAAAATTGAATACCGAGAGAAATCAAAACCAAACTTTAGCCAGTAAGTTAACATAACTTAATAAGTTCAAAGAACAAAGAGCAAAGAGCAAAACCCTCACACCTCATAAATTAATTTATGATAGTTCAGATAAACCTTAATGAAATACAATGTCATTTCTATTTTGTTCAGTTCCAAAAAGATTTACAAAATAAAAAACCTGTTGCGTCAGTGCTTTAAATTCTGAATATGTACATTATAACCCAAACCCAAAACCTTCAGCCCTGAAATAACCACTTAACTCCTGCTTCCACATGACATTTGACTCCCATCACAAGATGGAGTTCCTCCATGTGTTGCAGTTATTTTTATCCTCCAGTGTATAAAACAGTTTTCACTGTTTCTCAAAATGTGGCTATAATTTTGCTGTAAATAATCAAAAAAAAGAGTGTGACTAAATTGTTGCTGACATAGCAAGACGTCTACGTATATGAAACCTTCGCGTGTGAAGCAGTAACAAATAAAATCTGAATTCTTCATGACACAGATAATTGGATTATTTATCCAAATTGACCAAATTAAATCAAATTAAGTCAGATTTCAATTTGAAATTATAGGTGTCTACAATTATGTCTCAGAATTATGAACTGAAAGCAGAAAAATTTAAATTAATTGGAAAAGTGTGTCAGCAATCACATCGAGGACACACACACACACACACACACACACACACACACACACACACACACACACACACACACACACACACACACACACACACACACACACACACACACACACACACACACACACACACACACACTCATCTGAATTGCTGAAAAGCAGTCAAAGGTGGAGGTGAGTGAACATTGATCGTTGATTGAACTGCTTAATTGTAAGGTTGGTAACTCAATTGATAACTGCACGGGCTGTAGAAAATTAAATTCTTTTTGCTATGTCGTGTTCTTTACACGATTGTATTTACTTTGTGCAGAACAATGCATGCATGTTTTGGGACTGCGTGCTAAAACCAGGGAAACTGGAGAAAACCCACAAATGCATGGGAAGAACATGCAGATTCTGCAGACAAACCTTGATCTGGACACAAATCCAGGACTCAATATGACAATGCTGAACACAATACAACCCTGTAAACATCTCAAAAATAACAAGTCTACTCTAATAAAAGCAGTAACTGTGAGAATAGTTTCCTACGCTGAGGTGTTTTAATGGTGGGTTCTGTTCCGTTTCAAATCCCTCTAGTTAGAAATCAAACAAATATGACTCTTTCAATTCTTAACTAGTTCACTTAACAGTTCCCCAAACACGTCACAAATCTGTCATCATTGTCGACATGTTTAAGCATCAGAGCCAGAAACCTCACAGTTCTCTATACGGCCTCTGCCCACTGAACGACAGAAGAAAACAAAGGCACTGACGGCACCAATCTCCACCGGCAATAACAATTTTATTTGTTTTCTTCATAGGTTTCAAATAGATGTATATCAATGGCTCAAGACAATCACAGCAGTGGTAAACACGGCATGCTTTAAAGAATTATTCCAGCAAGTCGCACGCCATTCACGTTAAAAACCCGTCGCTTTCAATGTCTGACGTCAGCCTCCATGTGCTGTCATGACCCTGTCGTGGCTGTTTTGCCTTCGCCTTGCACGCTATTTTGCTATTGCTGGACGCTCGTCCTTTTTTTCTTTCTGATCTGTTTTTCTTATCTCCCACTTCAAACAAAAGTCACTCCGCTCACCCAAACATTGTCCAACAGTGACTAAGGATGCTTCTGGTGCTTTCAACTCACTTTTAGCTTCCCCTCCTTTTCACTGCCAGTGCACGGCATACAGATTATCAGCAGAGCATCCCTTTGTTCCTGCATGGAGGGGATGGGGGTATTTGAGTTAGATCTCCTGGATAACATTCGGAGCACCCAGATTTTATTTCACGCGAGGGTTCTTCATGCTGTCAGAGTTGCTCATACTGGGATGTTGATATGGTTATTACTATTATTATTATTATTATTTCAGAAGATTTGACAGGGAAAACTCTGAGATCCGTAACTTCTGTGTGGCATGGAAATCCTAAATATGTGAAAACAAACAAACAGTCAAACTGCATTTTGTGTTTTCTCTTCCACGTGCTCCCAGGCCGTCTGTGTTCCCATCTGTGAGCCGAGACTCTTTGCTGGAAGAGGAACTGGGGGAGCAGAAAGCCGGCTCCGGCAGACAGTCAACTCAGCAATGTTGTTGCTTTTTATGGCATGATGGACCGGTCTTATCAGGGGCCATTCTGGCAAAGCTGACAGACTGAAGAAGAGAATCTGATCTGTGCCTTTGTTTTGATTTCCTCCGACCTCTTATCTGTGAGTGACTTGGGTGGAATCCAGCCTCAGACGTAGCGTCCAGAGCGGAGACGACACGCTATGTGGTCACACGCTATCACTGCCACTCGGTTATGCGTGACACACCTTGGCACCGACTCTTGCATCTCTCACCATGGTTACTGCAGCAAACAGTTTGCAGATTAGACAGCAGTTCAGTTTTTTTCTGTTTACTCAATTTGCTGCTTAGTGTGTGATTTATCTTGGTAGTTAGACCTCAGCTGTATTTGCAGTTTGTCTCAATTCCATTAAAGCAACAACTTAAGAAAACATTTATATTTAGGAAGGTTGGATTTGTTTGATTTCTTGCAAGAAAAATATGGGAAGCTCTTTGTCATTTACGTATGTTTAAAAATGTGAATCTGCTCACAGGCAAAATCTAGTTTCGCTTTAAATAGACACTGCAAAAATTGAAAACACAAAAACAAAACAAACAGCTTAATTATTTCTTGGCTGAGCTCAGTTGAAGATTTCAATGGCGTTGGGCCATTTGTACTTTAGCAAAGTAATACTTGCAATCATGGGGTTGATATTTATCAAATCGTTTGTCAATCAGCAGTCAGATTATGGAATTGATCGGGAAAGGCAACCTCTTTCTCCTTATAGGTAGAAACAGTCATTCTCTTACTGATGTGTAGAGTCAAGCTGAACTGTACTGGTCACTCAGGCATCACGGTCTGATGTAAACCAGATGAGAGAAAGGTAAGCACGAGGAAGACATCGGAGCAAAATGTGAAAACTAATGTTTTGGGAGGATAAAGCAGCGCATGACTGCCAGGTTCAGGTGTCTGCCCCACGGTGCATAAAGCAGCACCTCTCACCTCCATGTGGGAACCTCTTCAAAGCAATATTCACAACATTTCCTGTTGTAGACACTGAGGGTTGGAGGGTTGTTTACAAAAGACAAGAAGGCGCTTCGGGGCGGCGTATAACACGTCTCAAGGAATTTGTGTTAAAAATGCAGCTACTTTCACAACAACTTTCACATTTTTCTATTTGATTAAATCAAGTACAGGCAATAACACTGGAGATTCCAATAAGGGAAGAATTGCCAGACTTTATATATCTCCACCCATCTGAGAAGCGCTCCAACCTTACGTATACTAACTTTCCAGAGGGATCGTATATTTGCGGTTATTTCTCAGAGTGAAGAACACTAATCTTCACACTTCACACAGCTCATACCTCTCCCACTACCAGAACATGCCTCACCAGGGAGTAGAGGCAATACAGTCGACAGCGATCCAACATGATCTCATATACAGTGAAGCGCCCTGGGAATTCTTGTGCTGTAGAGAGACCAGTCTCAGATGTGTGAATCAGGAAAGGTCACTCTTGAAAACTGCTTGTTGAATTGCAGATCTTGCATTTTCTATAGTTTTCTGTGACACGTGCAACCTGTTTTTAATCATGCATTCATCTCATCTTCTTTTGAGGCGACTGTGAACACGGTTTGTGTTTCTGTTTGTTTATAACAAGTTGCCCATGGAGATCAAACTCTTCAAGACACCTCTTGTGCCAATGTCAGATGGCGCCTCTTGTCTCTTCCTCGGTGCGGGTTGACGATGAGTTTTAGAGTATCATTCAGGGAGAAGATGGGTAATTGTTGATGCGAAGACGAGTCAAGTGTTTCGCCTCACAGCTTCAGCCAACCACAAATTCAGATATGATTTATCGTCGTCGTTCATCCGAAGTGATAAACCGAGCTTGCTCTGGCCTGAGAGACATTAGCAGGAGTCAATCTGACGGTTCTGTCTGAGTGAAGTAGGCTTCAACGTCGCTGTATATTTAATAGTGTGTTGCATGCAGGGATGGGGCAGTGTCAGAAGTGTCCTCCTCTTAGAAGTGGCGATGCCGTCCTTTCTCTCGGCAGGGCATACCACACACACCAGACCCGGGGAGCGGCTCACGTCAGATGATCCCCTCTCTGCTTCATACACCGCCGACAGGGCTGTCGTCAGAGGGTTTTACCAGCGGTGTCTGTGAAACCCGAGAGTTGTTGGACAGACTTCACACTGGGGGCAAGAGGTGAGGGAGGGATGGTTTAGCACTGTTGAAGAGGTAATGCACCCCCCCCCCCGCCGCCCCAGTAGTGGGGAAACCGTGGCTTGGTAGTCAGCCACAGGGCTGCCTGAGTGTGAGGAAAGCCAAACCGTCGCCTCGAAGAGGATCAAATTTCCTCACAACTTGTTGCCTGATGCTATATAAACTCTGGCATGCGGTGATGACACCCGATAGGGACTAAAAGGGCCGCTGGAGAGATTCTCCGCTCCCACTGTGTCCCCTGATCTTTCAAGTCCACTGTCCCCCTCCCCCTGGCATGGCCATCCTCCATAAGGTGGATCTCCACAGCTCACACTTCGGCTCAGTCAACGCCGCGCTGTTAATGAGGGTCTCAGGGGGACCGTCTGCCACAAATAAAGGGACAGTGTGGGACCAGGGAGCTCCCTCCGGCTACTGTCAGGAGGGACCCTCCTTCATTCAGTTTTATGAGCCTCCACTGGGAAAAAAACTGTTTATCTAAAACAAATCAAACATGCACAAATCATACGTTTGACCAAACTGCACATCGTCAGAAATGTTGAATGATCCAGAAATGAAAATGGATTTTGGGACACTCCAACATGAGAAATAGTTCACTTGACTGCTCGATAAGTTTTAATAGATTTCAATTCAACTTTTCAAAGCAAATAAATACATAAAACTGAATAACGCTTTCACATAAAGTTATTTTTTGTTTTTAGCAGATTATGTTGATTGTGGTAGAGAATCAATACTAACAGACCCCCACCCCATGTGATCCCCAGAGTATGTATAAGTTGTCAATCAGCATTGATTAGAAGAGGAAATAAAACATTAAACCTCAAGTTAATTTAAAAAGGAATTGACAGACTTTTGATTTAAATTCAGGGATATTTCCCTTTTTTTGTACCATTTTCTCCCATGTACGCAGTGTAGGATTCTGTTGGATAGTGTACAAACTGTAGTGAAAAAGCAGATGTTGAAGAGTAAAATTAAACCAAGTGGATGTTTCCATCTTGAAAAGAATATAGGCCATGGAAAATAAAGAAGCAATTTGCATCATATTCACAAAGAGAAAGAATCAGCTTTGCCATTTTTTAATATAAATCTTCCATTTTTCCTCAGTTGGGTCCAGCGTTGTGTGCAGACTGTCCCTGGTGTATCTGTGCTCAGTCGCGTGTGTCTAATCACGTTCGTTTGTGGGATTGAGCTGAGGAATATAAGGAAACATTCATCAAGTATGTTTTAGCTGTGAAAATGAGGTGAATTAACCAGAGCCATTAAAGAATCGCTATTACATCATTAAACAACTTCAGAGTGGCAATTCCATGGGCCAGGAATGGAGTAATAAGTGCTGCCAGCATCAATTATTCATTTTTATTGAGTGGGATCTGAGTTTTCTACTCTTTTAACATCACAAACCTGATGAGCTGGCAGCGTCTGAGAGCGGAGGATGGCCTCCTATAAATTTATCATCACAGAAATGTGGCGATCGATATTGTATTGTGATGTGAAGATCAAGCTAATGCACTTGGTTCACTGACCATTGCTGGCCAGGAGTGAGAGAGAGAGTGAGAGAGATCAACAACAAAGCGAAAACATGGGGCAATAAATGGATTTAGCTTATCTTTGTATTTATCTTGGACAAAACCCAGATGTGTATCACATCTGTATGGCATGCCACTCTGGTTGTCCCCGCAATAAAAGTCGTTTAAATACTTTTACATATTGAGAAACTTGTGGAAACATCATGAATCAAAGTGTTCAGATTGTTGGAAACAGGAGGAGCAAATGAACTCACCTGACGTGACACAAGTTTTCAAGTGTTTCTCCTCCAATGGCACATTTGTCACACTTCAACCAAATCACAGCCGCTTCCACCGTTTCTGCATATTGGGTCAATGTTAGTGTGAACAATCCTGCCTCTGACCTTTTATATTCCGTAAGCCCTTTGGAGAGTCACTTCAGTCGAGGATTAGGGCTTGTGGGAGAGATTGGCAACAGGAGAAGGCGCGTTTTTGTTTTTCGACGACAAATGGAAAACTACCTCATACTTCTGTGAAAGCTGCAAAGACTGAACGCAAGCTGGGGGAAAAAGGCGGGATTAAAACACCGGAGGGCCCCTCTTTCTCCGCTCAGGATGTTGTTTATGTCGTTGACAGGCCTTTTAACCTTCCTCAGCTCCTTCTGTGAGGTCTCTTTAGGAGCTCGCGTCGGGTTTGTAGCCTGTGGAGCCTCCATTCAAGCAGTTGCATTATTTATGAGTGCTGCTTCTGTTATTCTCTCTCCCTTATTGAGATTGTTGATACCTCATCATGGAGCAGAAATAATGAGGGGACAATAAATTTAGGTGCTGTCGACAGCCACTTGAGTGGACAACATGTCGGGTTTCTCGTCCCAACATCCTGATGACATCAGAGGTATGTTTTCCTGTCTGACAGGTCCAGTGCCTCGGCCTCAAGGCCCATTTCACACTGGATTAGTTTCCATTTCATGCCCCAGCCCAGCTCTCTTCTTCTATATCAGAGACATGATCTGAGGCTAAATCCTCCAAAAATCTTTTTCATCTTTTGTCATGCGTCTGAAAGCAATGTGACAGAAGTCAGCTTTGGGGGGCATGAAATATGTTGGGTCAGGCCAAATTCAGAGTCTAATCCAGTTGTTTGAAATAGATCTGAAAATGGGTTTATAAATCACAAAACGTATTGCGCTTGAAATGTTGAATAAACGGGAAGGAAACACAGCTTTGTGCTAAGCCAGTGTTAGCATTATAGCATGTAAACTGATAACAATACTCAGACCACCAACAGTACATTCCTCACGTTTCTGTCATCGGTGTGCTCAATGATACGTCAACATGCAGGTTACGCACATTTGCAGTGATTCGAAGCCGTCGCATGTATCAAAAACACACGCACGGGCACAAACCAGACGGTCTTCAAGTGTATAAAATGTTTCGTGCTCCGGTTGTGTTTTCCGCAGACAGCTGTATATGTAAAAGCCACAAAGCTTCAATCTCAACTGCCTGTATACTTCCAGATGTGTGCGCACACACACACACACACACACACGGGTGTTTGTATCAGGGGAAATCATAACAGGAACAGGACCAAAGGGGAGCCGTGCCCGAGCTGAAAGAAACGTCCAACACATCACGGCTCTGGACAGACACCTCATCACCATCTGTGCATGACAGCTCAGTAAATGAAAGACAGTCATTAGTGACATTTCCGCTGCACCCAAAACATACACTGGATGCAAATGTACCATTTATATAATAAGAGCTGCCAGTACGAGGCAAATCCAGACATACGCATGCTGGAGTCGCTGCAGATCTGATACCGGCTTCCAGTAATCGCTTTCTGTTATCAATTACCACTTCGTCCCGTTTCTGAATCAGCATTAATTCTTTTCCTCTGTCACCTCATCACAATAAACCTCCAGTCACACTACATTAGCGTTACCTCAATGAGGCTGTTTTAGGAAGGAAAACCACTCCTGTGTTGACCTCTTGACTCCAGTTCATGCATCTTTAACATTCTGTCACGTTCTTTTTGCAGTGCATGCAAACTTACTTGAAAGTGACATAAAACTCTCAGTTGCGTGCCAGAAACCACCGGCATGTGTAATTTTAAATCATATTCCATAACAGTATCATCTGAATTCAGGATAAACGATTTAGATTAAGAAATGTTAGGTTTATTTTCCCGAAAAACAAGTTTTTTGAATCTATTTTGTTTCTTTAACGATGTGTAGACCACTAATGGGTCCATCATTACAAGTGGCTGAACTGTCTCTCTCTGCAGACACAAAATATTCCAACTGAATCAAAGGGAAAGTACAGGAGGATACATATATGACAGTAACAACAAATATAATAATAATAATAAGAGGAAGAAGAAGACGAGGAAGAAGAACAAGACATTGAAAACACAATTAAATGATTGAAAAACTTACTTAAATCAGCATATTAAAAAGAAAATCAACCATAATGTACAGGACATAATTTTAAAAATGACAATCAGTGGTAAAAGTCTTTTTTAAAGTCGGTGCTATCATGCAACTATTGCTACTATATGAACTGAACAACAAACAACTGTGAAGATAATATTTCACTCTGATAGCTACCCAAGTGCAAACACATGGTAATAAATGTAAGCAATAGGATTTGTTTGTTTGATTTATTGCGAGTTAACCAAGTTAAGTGTGTTGAGCAATTTTGAGATTTGTTAAAAAAAATACAAAAAACAAATAAAGCTCAGTAAAAATTTCTGGCATCTTGATCAGTTTCAGGCCCGAGGAAAGTCCTAATTGAATGGGGTCGTTTCTCATTAACAATGTCTTTAGCTCTGGGCCTGTTCACAGCGATGCCTGCAGACTAACAAGCATGAGGACCCTCCTCGTCCAGCTCTCCTGCAGAGTGGCATATAGATGACTTTAATTTGCCACAAAGAAGAAAAAAAAACCCACAGGGTCCTGTTGACCAGCCTGCCTTCATTAGCAGACTTAACCTTCAAAATGCTCCCGCTCTGCCCTCGGGTCTGTTATGGCTGTGAGGAAGTAGGAGCAAGACTCGTGTCAAATATACTGTCAATGTACTAACTGGGAACAGGTTGGACAGAGCCAAGTGGGAGACAAGAGTCCCGCTGGGAAGAGAAAAGTTTGTTATATCCTGCAGGAAGCTGGGCAGTTCTCCTTCAAATAAAACTGCCTCCTGTCTTCACTGAAGTCAGATTAAAGCTGAAAATTTAATTTGATAAGGGCTAATTAAATTTGAAACCGACCCAGTAGTAATCGACTTTCGTTTTGGCAATAACACAGCCCCATGCCTGAGTGAATGGTAGTATTTATGGGACGTCTTTGTAAGGTGATGTACCAGCGGTCTCTGATCATGGTTTCAAGATACAATTTTAGGATTAGTGGTCACTGGATCCAAAGACCATTCGCAATGTGCTTTGGATGATCTCACTTCATGAGAGAAGAAAATAGCTGTCCTATATCCATTAGGTACACTCAATAACCATGATGACCTTCCTCCATCTGGTGTGCTGGTTTACCTTGCTTGAAGTCCAGAATCTCATTCTGAAATATGGGAAGTATCACATGACGTGAAGCTAAGTCGAAGAAGCTGTGGAATTTGTCAACATCGATATGTAGTGATGCCAAATGATCGGCGCTGGTCTGGATCGCTCCTCTGGAGTCACAGTGTGTTAAATACAATAAAGACCAGCGCTGAAATAAAGTCTGCCCGAGCTCCTCTCATAAATGTGTAACTTATGTGTGTCCTTTCTGCTTTGTTTTTAACGTTAGCAGTTTGTTTTTTTCCCCCTTACCAAAAGATTCGTCTGTTGCATCATCTGGACAAACTTAAGGCGGAAATAGTGTGAGACCCGAGGTGAGACTGCCTCCGCCAGGTGTCACACCTTTTGTTTCCTTAATTTCCTTTGCAGAGCGCCCATGTGCTCCGTGTGAGGCGGCTTCACGCCTTCTCCTTCTTGCCTGGCTGAGGTCTGATGAGGTCCAGATGTGGTCCAGATGAGGTCCACGCTTTGACGCAGTGACCAGAGCAGAGCCGCGGACTCCAGGTGCTCCATCAGACTGTCAGAACGTCTGCTCAGATTGATCCGCCGACAGAGGAATATGTTCCGCCGCATGTTCAAAGTTTCAAGTTTTGTAAAAAAAAAACGAACAAGCAAAGGCTTTTCATCATTTTTTTTTTTTTTTTTATAAAATATTTATGTCATAAAATATTTCCTCTCATTATGTTCTGTAGCCAGTGTTAGTTTACTCTTTCGGCACATGCTCAACCATATACAGTATCTGATGACTCTCCTTTCAGTTTGTTGCCTCAGTATCTAAATAAACTGCTACAAAAACATTCAAATGTGAATCACATTATGCGAGCATTTCAAGTCGCCGAGAAACGATTTTGTGACAGCTTTTTATGATTAATTGCTGCGAATCACGCAAACAGGACAGCTTGATCCTTCCCTAATGTGCTTTCATTCTTCATGACATTAAAATTGAACTACATGCGCTGTGATTGTATCGTATGAGGCGAGATCACAGTTACTCACATGCAGAATTCACTTCCAAAAAACTTGTATCATTGTTTCATCAATTGATTAATGCATTCAATCAAAGAACAGCTTCCTCGCATACAATTTCCGACAGTCTGATGTCTATTGCACGTTTGCATGTGTAAACCGTGGCTGTGGTACCGTGCGGGCTCATTTCTAGTTCATTCTTGGCAGCAGCTGTATGATGTCAGATGTGCAGGACTGGACAGATGTAGTGGTTTGAAGTATGTTACAGCTTAAGCTTCTAGTTTACAGTATAATATGAAATCTTATGCAAGTACACAGCAATTCAGTACCTCTTATTTTAGGTTAAAGAGAAGAATTAGGGTGGTTAAAATAGATATATCAAGCCTTCACACATCATCTGGTGCAGTAAACATATCAAGCGGGGGACTTTAGCAAGAAATTATATTTCTGTTCTGTTCAGCAAAGCTGAAGTGAGTTCTGGGGTGTGTAATTTACAGGGATAGTCTTAAGAGCGCCTGAGATATGGTTAATTGGTTGTAATACCTAACTGCTGATTATATGTGTGTCAAGCTTCTGCGTGGATGAAATGGATCCAAAGACTACGCTTACAAACGCCTAGCAGAGTTCAGTCTGGTTGATCCAATCATACCGCAATTAAAGAAAAAACACTATTCATACATCCCAGGGTTATGCACTGGGATAATGTACTGTATAAATGTTTGTCTTGTGCAGAAAAATGTATTAAAAACAAAGAGTGCATTTAAAAAAATTACTCGCAGAATTTGGAATGCCTGCTTCAATCACAATATTATGATAAATGCATTTTCATGTAGTTTCATTGCTCTTAATCTATTGAAAAACAAAACATTACCCATGCCATTTAGCCAGTCACTGACTTGAACCTTAAAGAATAAGAAACCCATCATACCGACACAAAAATCTAGTTATGTCTTGGTTTTTTAAGCTGTAAAGAAATATAGAAAAAAAAAAGAAACATGAAATCTGTGATTATTTAACTTGCAGCACTGTAGACCTAGATAAACATATTTCATTATTCAAGCAATATTTAGCACTTCAAAGAGCATTAGAGAGCTTCCTCTTACACTTTCTTTGCAGGATCCTGTGAAACCATATCACCTTCTATTATAGTGTAATGGTGGCCACCTTTGTCAGCACTGTCTCCAGTATCAAAGCATGTAATGTGACTAAAATCCAGGTAGATTTCTATGGCAGCAGATTAGAGAGACAAAAAAGAAAATACTGATAATTACCGGCTGTCACAAGGTGCGGGGATGATGCAGAGCGATTACAGATGACATATAAATTACTGTGTAATTTCAGATGATGTAGACATTTTCGGTAGGAGCAGGTCTCCTCTTGTACCGTCTGACAGACGATATTCAAATGGAAGTCGAGGCCAAAGGGACAACATGCCATTATTGAGCCATCTGATACGCCAAGGACATTTAATGGTGGAGACCACATGCACTAACAGCAGATCAGACACCTTCTAGGATTTCAGGGGAGCGGAGGGAACGCAAAGCTGTAGAATAAGGACCATGAAATAATCACCTAGACAATGACACATGTTAAAGTTCGGGATTTATGTGGAACTATAAGTTGATTTTAGTTGCACGGTGCAGGTGGTCAACCTCAGCTCTTTGTGTGCAACACTAACAAAATGCTTGTTTTTCTGTTTTGCTCTGTCAGTTTGATGGACACGTTGACCTTTACGTTTACGGAGCTGCACACCACATTGATGTATTTTGCGCTTTTACTAAATAAACTCAGTTAAATAATCAACGTACCAACAATACAAAAAAAAAAAACTAAACTGTGTGCTAACAGGTGCTAACATGCTGGGAACCAAAATTACGGCTGAGATTAGTACATTACAACTATCATAGAACTAATTAAAATGATGATAATGACGATGACGTTGGCGGTGATGATGATGATGATGATGATGATGATGATAGTGTTTGATAGAAACTCAACAGGTCATTACTGTAATTATGATTTTTCCCAGGTGATGACTTGTATTGTTGCAATCCATCCAATACTTATTGGCACATTTCATCCAAGATGATTAAAAATATTTAAAAATGTACTTCATTACCGTCATTCAAGTCAGAGAGAAATCAGTTCTGAATTATGTGGGCAAAATAAATGTTTACTACATTGAATTATCCTCCAAATGATGGACTGTGTACAAACAAAAAAAACAAAACCAAAAAGGAGCACCAGATGTTAAATACATAAAGGGTTATTTGTGATAAAAGCATCTTGGTAAAGAATCACAATCCAATAAACCTTCAAATGTCCTGACGTGCATCTCATGTCATATACTAATCACAGCACTGTCATGGCCAGAATAAGTGTTTCACAATAGATTCTTATTTTAGTATGGCAGGATTTAGAGCAGAACAAGAAATGCAGTCGCTCTTGGACTCACGGTTGTCTGAGTAAACATGAAATCAAAATCAGTGAAAGGGCGTCCATACTCCTCTCATGCTTGACTGAAGTGCTGGATATGATTCAAGATCCACGTCGAGCTGAGACCGCGAGGTCACACCAGGCTAAGCAGGACAGCAAAGGGCTTTACTCTCCTCAGTGGAATCACCTGCCAGGAGGGATTATCCACCATTCAGGTCTGTTCAGGTCATTTGAAGACGTCGAGAGGTTGAAGGCCCCGATATCATCGCGCCATTAAGGGTCGAAATCGGTGTGTACTTGTCCTTCCGCACTTCAAATTTACAGGCTGTGTCTTTCCTGACATCCTCGGGGCGTTTTCAAAAGTGAAGATTCACCAGTTTGACGAGGAGACGAGAGCCTGAGAGAATATATGGCGGTATGAGAGTCGTCTGTGTCGACACTAATTAGGGAGCAAAAATGTGGAGGGTCTTTGAAAAACGGGCTTCGGAGTTTCAGTGCACTTACACACAGATATTCTGAGCCAAGATATTCAGAAGTGAAGAGGAGAACTAAATATAAATGTCAAACAAGTTTGAAGGAGGACCTATGTGTTGATCTTAATAAAAACTTTAACGTTATGGTGACATAACCATAGATGAGAGGTGGAACGTTTTTGCTCCCGAGTTTTTGGTACTTTAAAGTTTGGAAGTGTTGCCAAAACTAATAATATATCAAGATCGGAACTTCCACTCACGACACAGGTTCTTTTCAGGCGACTTGATAATTGAACCCAGCTTTTCTAACCTGTTGGATATGAATGTAGCATGCATGACAGGTTGAACTCAACACTTCAACGACTTCTTTCTCAAATGTCTTTCACTTAATTACAAATGTGTTTTTCTCCTTCTGCTTTTTGTCAGTGACGTCCTTCCATTCTACCTGTAAAGTCGTTATCATTGATGCATTTCTTGTACATTTTTGTGTAATCAAGATTGTATAATATTTGAAGTGCATTAAGTTTGGCCTGTTTTGTGTTATTTTTCCGTTGCTTTTTTTTAAAAGAAGAAATATGCTAAAGATCTGAGTTAATTAACCCATTAACTCATCTGGCAGAGCAAATTTAATGTTGATTTCACGACAACATTTGATAAATATGTTCGTTTAAAAAGTCTGTGTCTCCCTCAAATAGTCCAAGTCTGATGTGAAAAATTCAATTTTATTTTGAACAGTCACATCGAAAATGTGTTTAGAAAAACTCAAGTCACATTCAAAAGGTCTGTTTTAAGAATCGATGTCTATTTTCCAATTAACCCGCAAGAATCCTTTTCAGGTCTAAATAATCCAGGTGTATTTTATACAGTTTAAGCCTTATATTGAGAGTCTGGTTCTTGGATTGAAAAAAAACTAAGCCTGACTTCAAGTGCCCAGGTCTGCCTGTATAAAGATCTTGGACGAGTACTTGCCAGATCTAAAAATATCCAGGTTGAGTGGTATTACATGACATCTTTGTATGTTAATGGCATTGATTCCAAATGAAAACTTCATTAAAAGATCATTCTCGTCAACTATTTCATCCTGACACGAAGACCTTCTGAAAAAAAAAAGAAAGAAAGAAGATGTATGCAGATAATTCCTGTACTTGAGGTTTAACAGCCTCCCATTAGGACGCACACTCTACAGCACTCCTCTCTCAGTGCTCGCACACCGACGCAGCGTTCAGGGACTGGCTGCCCCAAATGGCGGCGTTGCCATCAGCAGAGTCTCCTGGGAGCCGGAAGTGTCTCAGATTGAGGCTTTCTTAGCTGCAGCTGAACGTGTGAGGCACTTTAGATGCACAAACACTGACAGAGGGCAACTGAAGAGCCGGTAGGCAGATTAAGCCTTTTTAAACATAAAGCTATTTAGATGCGGTTTGAAGTCGTCCATAAGGAGGCTTTTTATCTGACAATGGTTTGGCTCTTTACCTCCTTTGGATCGTGTGCAGTTCAGGGTCTATGCTGCACAATGATTGATTACCTCCATTTGTCGCCCGCAGGGTCTCAAGCACTTTGACAAAACACCAACGACATTAACAAGACAAAGACTTCACTGAGTACGAGCTTCATTTTATTACATGAATCTCCGTATGATGGCTTCTTGTTTCTAAAAGAGCAGTAAATGCTTCTCCCGACACTCTTTAATCACCCAGGCATGAACATTGAACCTGCTCAGGTTTTTTTTTTTTAAACCCCCATTACATGTATAGCAGGGTAGAACACAAATATGAAGTCTCACGTAACCCACGAAGATCAGGACTGAATCAGAGTGAGACAATAACATTTGCATGTTTCCCACCAGCCACATCCATTCTCATTTGTGTAAGAGCCCAGGCAACATTACGGATCGCTCTAATCCCTCAAAGCTGACAATAGCGATGTGGCTGTTAATGCTGCTGCACTGGTGTGTGTGTGTGCCTCCAGGACAACTAATGATTTTTACAGTCATTTTCCCTCCAGCCGTTGGCACCAGCGCAGGTGATTGTGTTACAACAATTCTGCTGTATGAAAAAAAAAAAAATGAAATAATAATAATACACTGAATGTTTTGCAGCCAAAAATGGTAATGAAAATATCCTGAAGCCAGCTTAGCATAGGTCAGGTTGTAATGTTTGGTGAATGAAACGCTCGGTTTTCCAACACTGTGCTGAGAGGTTTATCAGTTGAAGAAAAAAAAAGGAAAAAAAAGTAATGTAAACCTACTGCTGGTGAAACTTGCCATGTGTCCGCCGGTTCCTTCCGTCGAGGGAAAAGCCGTTGAGACCGAGGAGAACTTTTGTTCTGGGGTAAAAAAAGCTTGTGTTGCAAGCGCCTTTCAGCACCCTCTGATTCGCCGCACATTTACAGGGCCTCAGGACGCAGGTACCGTGCTGCAGGGAGGGTTGAAGAGCACGGCCATGTTTCTGTCATCAGGGGGTCTGTAAGCCGGGGTCTGCGCTCCAGCTGTTCTAATGAGTGTGTGACATGTAAAACGTGTGATAGCCTGAGAAATACAGGTACAGCTGCAGGAGGTGGATGATTGCTCTATGTTCCTGAGCTTCCAGATGTCGGGGAGGAGTTTGATCATAAATTTCAGAATAAAGGAAGAAAGTCGCAGACAATCAAGAAGAGAAAGACGGGGTGTCGCGGGTAGAAAGACATTTCAGATTTTTAGTCTCACAGGCTTTTCTGGATCTCGAAACTACACACGTGACTTTCAGTAATAATAGAGTTGATTGGTTTGACTTCCAGTGAATCATAGCCTCCATGCAGACGATCTTTATAAGGCATGTTTCAACATGTTACGCCTTTCTGTACTGCACACGTATCATTAAAAATCGAACCAATTAAATTAAACTGCTGGTTTAACAAGACTTTGTCAATCATAAGTCATTGCAACAAGTATAATTTAACCGAACCCAAATTAACACTTGTGCATTTATAGCGTCACTGTTAATTATAATGTGTCTGAATAACATGTGCCAACATGTATTATTGTGCTCCTGTGACAGATTGATTAATCCGTCAGCTCCGTGTGGGTGTGCATCGTGTCAGGAAGTTTAGGTTAGTTCAGGATTTTGGGGGTAAACAGGGATTTGGTGAAATGGAAACCACCAGGACAACAGCAGTAGCGACACAGGGAGCAGGATGGGATGAGCCAAGAGTAGCTTGGTTAGAAAACTCAGTAATTGTACTTTATAACATATTATTTCAAACAATGTGAATGACAGAAAAACAGAATCATCACAATTTTTTCGACTGCAAAGGTTGTATTTTTAAAGGGCACTAGTTTGTGTTACTCAGCTTTTAAGTCTATTTTAGTTGAGTATTTTTCCCCCGCCAGCTTGTGACACACACTGACGCTACCGTAGAGGATAAAACTGGAGAAAATGAAGCACACGATCATAGAATCGGAGGCAACGCACAATATAACAGTAATGGCCGGTTGCAACGGTGGTTATTTCCACTCTATATGACGAGCAATAATAAACATGAGGCGGGGAATTGACCTGACATGATGTTTCATCCATATGGCCACGATGGTAAAGCCATTAAACAGTGTTATCATTAGGACTGCTAAATGTTAACAACATCTCCGCCAGGTATTTCCACTTCCATAGAAGGGAAAGTCATATGTTATCAGGACACATTAGTCAGTCTAGATTGTAGGTGAAGGAATCGGTGCTGCTCATACAAATTAAGTATATTATTGTTTCCTCTCTCAGCCCCTCACCCTGAAACCCCCTCGGCCCTTTGCTCACTCAACCTTATTTTACATTAAAAATTAAATAGGCCATTAATAATATACACTGATGACAATCTAAATATCTGAGTGCCTGAACTCAATGACCATGAGAAACCTGATTACCCAGACAAACTTAAAGGGCCAGCCCCCCTCAAATCTCAAAATCCCACTCACCACCTCATGTATTCATTTCACTAAATTCCTCTGAGCACTAATACATTGACATGATTCCAACTTTTAACTCTTTGATGTCAAAACCACAATGTTGCTACAAAACAGTGTGATTCGTTTTACAATAAAACTAAAAAAAAAAAGAACAATAAACTATTTTTGATCAATAATTTTAATTCTCTGGAGGAATAGTTTCTACAATATGAGAAAAACTCAGGTGTATGCTTTGGTTTTGGTCTTTTTCATAGAATTGCTTCTTTGTCTGAGGATTAAAAAAAAAGAAACACTCACATTTGGGGTTTTCAATTGATTGGTGAAGGATAATAAAACATTTTAAAGTAGTTATTATATTCACCTGAAATAAGGCGAAAAAAACTTTTTGATCATGTTAATTACAACTAGATGCACATTTATTTTTATTTTTTTTGGGTGGTGGTGTGGTGACACTATGCAGAAACTTCTTCAATATGTACATTTACCTTTCATTAAAATAGTTCTTCTCCTCTGTGCCCCAATACAATAAACATTAAATGTGCATGCACGTATATCTGGGATAGGATTTTGTTAACATAAAAGGCTGATCATCACAAATAGTAATATCGTTCTTATTTGTGTTCTTTTTAATTGTAAAAAAAATTACATAACTGTTTGTGTCTAAAGCCATGCAAAACACATTTAAGAGAGCTTCAGGATTTTTAATTAAGTTCTGCTTTACCTGAGGCAGTTTAATGTATCAGGGGACAATAATGAATCCCAGATCAAAGATAGATCTTTTATGATAACACATAATTTGTTGCAGAATAATTTAAATATTCCTATAATGGGAATGGATGAAGGAAAATGAAAACTGCTTGATTGCGCATCATAATCACTTCAATATCGTATCAATAACGTCTGAACAAGAAGATTGTAAATCACACGTAAAGGTGCATTTCGTTCCTAAATCAGAAAAGGCTGTAAAAACAGAAGTTAAAAGAGGTTGTTTTTTTTGTATTAATTTTGTGCCGTTGTTGCCGTCATTGCGCCATCAGAGGGGCGAGTGCAGAGCCATGACATCATTTCCAAATGTTTTCAATGTCTATAATGCTCTCGCTGAGACGTCTGCCAGTGGAAATCTCTCTGCTACAAAGCAACGGGCCAAGTCTCCTCACATGGGCCGCGCTCTGGGACGAGGACATTGTCAAGATGATGTTATGTATTAGCAATCAATAACAGACACCATTTTTCAACTTACACTTGAAAGGATAAAGCCAGATGGTGTAATTGCTCAGACAAGCATGATTTCCATGAGCTTGTGACATTTCGGTCCTTTTGTTTGCATGGGGTGACCACGAACACATGCCATTCCTTAAGAGGACTCATGTTTTTAATCATCTTTCATAACGGACGAGGACGAGATTTCATACGCAACGATCCTACATGTAACCATATTGTAAAATAATCTATTTCATCTATAATGCAATGTGGATTTTATTTCCGAGGTCCGTTTTGGAGGGGAACGTAAACGGAAAGCCGAGACGGCGTGCGGTGAGCTGCCTGTCAGGCTGGTGTGGGTGTCAGTCTGGATGTTATAATAATTTCCAAAATGCAAAATACATCTACTTTTTTGTGCCTCCACATTGAGAGGGCCTTTTGTCCATCTGCTGGAAGCTCAGTATCAGACCTCCATTAAGAGCGACAAAATGATAAAATGATGCCTCTCGCTCCTCTCCTCTCCTCTGTGGTCTGACAGCTCATATCAACATCTGAGGCTGCGTCTTCTTCTGTCTTGTCCCCAGACTGCCACTCCGGCTCCACCTGCCTGATGCTAAAAGACGTCAAGCTGGGATAATTGGCCCCCGTGTCCATTTTTTTTTCTCCTGCCATCAACACGGCTTGAAAGCTCTACTTCACACACGCACACGTACACAGCTATCTCTGTGAGATCCTCCCATTCGTTCCCAATGCCTCGGTGCCAAACCCTCTCTGTAACCTGAACCTAATTTTAACCTTAAAATCTAAATGTGACCTTAATCCCAAGACCACATCTTGAACATAAAATTGTGGAGGGCCCTGCATTGGTCCATATGCACACACACACACACGCCTCTTATCGTTGCAAACAGAATTCACAATAATTTCCAGATGCCATTAAGACTGAATGATTATTATTCATAGAGCTGGTGGGAGCAGTGGGTGTCATTGGAGTCTTGTTGACAGATTAAAGAAAAGAGACATGTAAGAAAATAATAATAGTATCAGAAACTGACCAGAGACTTTACCCCCCTATGTCTCAGTTTAACAATTTGGGATTTATATATATTTTTTTTAATGCTTGATAATCCCAAATCTTGTGACTAAGACCCACTAATACTGTGACTGTTACACAATAGCATTTATTTATTTAAATAAATAAAAAAATTAATCTTGTAACCCCAGCACTGGATTATCTCTTGAGAGTTTTTACCTTGAACACAGCACAAAGTGAGATAACAATCCGAGAGTTGTAGTTCATTCATCCGCATGATTCCACCGGTAATTCACTCGCAGTGCACAGCAAGTCCAAAAACAAAGGAGGTAAATTCTTAATTTATATGCAAATACAAAGATACCGAGCCCGAAACTGTTGCTCTGAAAAAAATGTTGCCGTTTGATGGACGCCCCGGGATATACAGACCACGAGCAAATGAAAATATGTGATCATTTCAACCTGCTTGCTGGGATTAGGGGAGACGAAAATCACTGCAAATGTGGTAGTAATTTCAAGACCTTCCGAAGTCTGAAGATAACATCAAAGGTTGGATTTTAGCAGACATGAATATTACATCCGTATTTCAAGGACGGGTGGACTTACAGTGACCACAGAAGAGAAATAGCTTTGCAATGTTTTGTTTTCTTCCTTTTTATGGTAGTAAAATTCAGTTTATCCTGTCAACGTTTCATGAAAAAAATAAATAAAATAAATAAGCTCGCTTTTAAGTTGTTGTGTAATCAGAGATTGCACACAGGAAAAATAACTTTTTCTTGCTGTCAAAAATGTTCCGGTTGCCTTGTTTGATGTTGCGTATAAATGCATTCGCATGAGTGTGTGTGTGTTTGCTGAATATACAACAGAGCAAAGTTCACATGAAATCCCTCGTTCCACATTTTAGTAATTAGTCTGAATAGATATGACAGAAGCTTATTCTTGCAACCACTGACGCGGTACGGCCAGCACAGAGGTCAATGACACAGATCAAATATGGAGTCACCAACTAAACTAACACACATATATATATATACACACACACGTACAGATAGAGAGATATGGTTCATGGGAGGTACCTGTATATTGAATTATTTGCCCGTACATGGAAACTCCAGTCCTCGCCCACCATACATCCTCATGCCGCCCTGTTTGTGTCTTCAGCCAACTGGGGAGCTGCTTCCAGTTCACTATGGAACAAACAAAATCACTATGCAAGAGAGGTTGCCATTGCACCATGCATGTTTTTGGACTGTGAGGATCAGAAGCACCCGGATTAAACCCACAGATGCACAGGCCCCTAGTCTAGAGTCGAACCGGGGATATTCCCACCGTGATTTGACAGCGCTACACACTTTTACCCTCATACTGTGGCGATAATTTAAGGAAACGGTAGTGGAAAATCACGATATGTATATTACTCATGCTGCCATCAAAGGCCCCGTTTATGCGACAATGAATATGAGTGCATCCGCAAAACTTTCTTCACTTTTTGGAGGTTTGTTTACACGGCACCAATGTGCAGATGACCTGTATCTGCTAAGTTTTTAGTGCCTCCCCTTCCATCCACTTGTAAACAAACATGACGGACCCGCAGTGGCATTAATCGCGGTCTGTATTCTAGTTTTATCGTCCATATCAGTAGTTTTATAGTTGACACTCACCCCGATGGCATCCGTCGCGTCCTCAGCCCATTCGGATGTCGGGTTCTCTACATTTTCTTCACGTTTATAGCATGTTGTTCTCTGCACACACGTCTGTGCCGTTTCATTACAAAATCAAGCAACAGTGCCCCCAGTGGCCAGGTAGACTAACTACTACCTCGTTGTCTGTCCGCTGCTGCAGTGTAAATAAACTTTTTTTTTTTTTTTTTTAACGGATTAGGTGTTGTCACGTGAAACGTTGCGTAAATGGGACCTAAAGTCAACAATCACACTTGGTAATTGTAAAATATTAACAGGCGTTTTATTCATGTACAGAGGCACAACAGGGGTGTGTGTTAGTTTGAAATTATGCTGACAACCCTGATGTGATTCAGAAACAAGTTTGTACAAAGAAGCCTGGCGTGTGTTTTCTCGAACAATCACGATGGAAGGCTTCACCTTCAGTCCATTTTGATTTGTCCAGGTCAGCCCTGTGACGACTCCTTCCATTCAAGCTCTTCACTGTTGAGACTTCAGAATACAAGATTAAAAACAATTATTTCCTAATAAAACAAAGTGGTTTCTCAGGATTCGGTTTTTACAACTGCACTAACCATATGGTGAGCCGATGTGTCAGAGTTTCGCTGTAAAAACATCTGAACCTGATAATCACTGTGGTTTCGATGCCAAGCCACAAGACACGGTTTACAATGTGCAGCTTTGTTACCATGCTGCCATGTCTCGTCAGACAGAGAGACTCCACACGCTGCCAGTCACTCTTAGATAATGACTGTTCACCTTTGGTTGCGTCGTCCCCGTGGCTTTGGGGAAGAACATGAGCTACTGTACCTGCTGGTTAGAAAACCAGCTGGATTTGTTGTACGAGCCTCGGTTATCCCTCGTAGGGTTACTGCCTTAAAGTAAGAGGCATGATTGTTATTGTATATTTGACAAAGTTGCTGGCTCCAGTCCTGCGTCTGCTGTTTGTCACCGGCTGCAGCTCTGCCGGCTCCCCGGTGTTCTCGTTACTGCTCTCGGAGGAGCTGGTGTGTCAGCACACCACGCAATCCCCGACATTCAGTGAACCACAGCCTGCCGGAGGACGGAGGCCACTTCCTTTATATTAGCAAAGGTCAGAGGGGAGGACTGAGCGTTGCAATTCCAGCAGAGCACAACTGGGAGACATTACGGCTGCATTCACACCAAGAATTGCAGAAAAAGCATCAGGGACGCGACTTTACCGCTATCCTGAGGACCAAATCCTAATTGCAAATATCCATCCCCTTTAGTTTTATCACTATTTTTCCGTAAGTTGGCAAACACAAGAAATATTAAATGAAGATTTGGTTCTGTAGTTTCACTGGGAAAAGGTCACAGTAGCTTAACAAATCAAACATGGCCTCTTACTACCACCTAGTGGTCAGAACCAGTACACACTACAGATGTCACATATAGGCATTAAAACACACAAATACAAAAGAATTCATTTTTATTTTTCACTTAAAATGTGCATGGTAGCAACTTTATTCCCATAGGAATGAAGACAAAACTGCTCAGAATAAACAAAATAAACAGTGACCAGAAAAACATAATTTTTTTTTACTAAAACACACACACACAAAAAAAAAGAATAACAGCCCGAGCACATTTCACAATTTCCATACAGACAATAAAAACAGAGATACTCAAAACAACAGAATAAATCAGTTTCTTATCAACAAAATTCATTTGAGGACATCAAATAATTATTTTTTGCCTGAATCAGTAAAAAAAAAAAAAAAAAAAAAAAAAAAAGAAGAAAATAAAAAGATGTCCGAGGCAGAGAAACGGTAAAACAGTCAAAGGGGAGATTCCTCGTGCCACAGTGGGCAACCATGCCGTTAACATTTCACATATTGAAGTGCGGAAGTGTTCAGAAGAGTTCACTCAAGTTCCTTGAATCGTGCGAACATGGCCTTGCGCACTGCTTGTTTGTAGGTGGCGTGATCCCAAACGACGGGCTCCTTCTTCTTCCTCTGCTGAAGAGAAAATATAAAGAAAGATTTAGTGAAGCCGCACACACACACACACACCACGAGATAGACAAAGATATTAAAGTTCATACTTACAGGAGCGGGTTCAGCACCTAAACCAGGCCTCTCGCTGACTTTGCTTGTTTCCCTAAACAAAGAAAAAAGAAATATAACTCTCCACACATCTTCAGAACGTTTACATTTCCGTCACGGTGAGGTAAATGCCGTTAGCGCCTACCTGGAGCTTCCAGCCCAGGCGTTGTGATGCTGCGGCTGTTGGTGGTGGTGTTGTTGTTGTTTTCTTCGTTTCTGTTCTGGTGACTTGGTGGGTTCTCTGGCGCTCAGCTGCTGGGTGAAAAATGTCACCTTCAGTAACAATACAACATGGTACTCTCCCCTCCTCCTGCGCTCCATGTCCACTTACTTCTTTTTCTTGGTTCTCCAATGCCTCAAGTTCCTTTTTTGACCTCTTGATCTTGAGGTGGATCTCCATGTTTTGCTGATGAGATAGCAACAAAAGGTTTTAGAAGCCAAATCTGCAAAGTCTCTGTTAAGTGCAGCCGATAGAAAAAGGGAGGAGGGGGGGGGGCTGTACTTTGTGGAGGTCAGAAAGCTGCTGGTGACGGATCAGTGCATCCTTGTTGGGAAACTGCCTCCGACACAGCAGGCAGGCCATCTTCTTCCAGTCCGTCAGCTTGTCCTCTTTATCCTCGGAATGGCTGCTCTGACTGCTTCTCGAGGCGTCCTCCTTATCTTCCTCCACTTCGTCGTCACTCCCAGCAGCGTAGTCGGATGCCAGCAGACCCAGAGAGCCCATGGGACGCTGGGAAACGAGGCAGGCAAATGCTAGGTGAAGTTATCCAAGTGACAATCACTGCCCAGTCTTTTTTTTTTTTTTTTTAAATCCAAGATAAAAAAAAAAAAAAAAAAAAAAAAAAAAAGCAAGATTATCAATCTTTAGAAACAACAAGCCATGTGACTAAAAATGATTCCTACCTTTGATTTTTCGTCCTTCTTGGGTGGAGCAAGGGGCTTCTTAAAAAGGTCCTCGCCACCTGAAATCTATCAAAGCAAAACTTATAGCTGCGACACATCAATTGCCTAGAAGTGATCAAGTACATTGAAATCTGAATGCTGGTGGAAAAGTCTCCCCACCTTTCTCTCGAATATCGCGAAACCAGCATCAGCGGACTTGGACTGCCTCCTGTCGTCGTCAAACCCCATTTTCAGGACTGGAGATGGAGCGCGGACCGTATCTTTTTGGCGATTCTGGATCTTTGCCCACCGCTCCATATCCTTCATGATCTGCAAATGGCGAAAAGAAAAATTCAACACCATGTGCTCTCCCCGTATGTTCTGTCCTTCATCACTTGAGTTCTACCTTTACGGCAGCGAGACTTCTTGGCTTCTCGTCTTTGTCCTTTTTAGACTCGTCGTCTTCCCTTTTGTCGGAAGCGGCCCCGGGAGTCGGGACGGCCTCTGGAGTGGAGCTTTCAGCTGAAACAGGAGCCGGCGCCAGGGCCTCGCTCGCATTAGGTACGGATGGTTTCTTCATTTCGAGAGGAGCGTCTGCTGCCGGGTTTGAGAGAATGGCCTGGTCTTCTGCCGTCATGGCAACGGGCTGGACGTCTGTAGAAGTCCCTCCAGGGACCGGGATGTAAGTCTTTGACAAAGCATCCCAGTACAAGTACTCCTGGGTCTGAGCATTGTAAAAATACTAGGACGCAAAAAAAAGAGAAATGACATTAAAACATTACACAAAACAAGTATAAAAAAATATCTTTACGGTGGGTAAATTCACTCTTGATCAGTTTAAACATCTACTTGTCATTGGTCTTGGTTGGCTAATGGAACACTGTAACTGACAACTATTAAAAAAAAAAACAACAACTGCTCCAGACCAAGTTACACTACTCTGTAATAAAATCTAACTCAAAGTAGAAGTTGAAATATGTTGCATTCTTACCCTGGAGTTTGGGTCGTAGTACAGCGTCGTCTCTGGGTCGTAGTAGAAACCCGACGTGGCGTCAAACAAATAACTGGAAATGTCAGGAGTCTCCGGACCTGGGAGAAGTGTGAAAAAAATGCAAATGAGACACACGAAATGGACAGAAGAAAAACAAAACAGTAGCCGCAGCACTGTGAACAGAAGCATAGCTCTTAAATCATGCAGATTTCATAAATATAACTTGTTTTTCTTACCATACATAAAGGCCTGTGCTCCATCTGGAGCAGCCGTCATCCCAGATGAATCTGTGGGCACATGAGAGCCACCAGCTTGGTATAACGGATCCACAGGTGGAGCGTCCGCATAGCCAAGTCCCTGTGAGCAGTGAAATAAGTCGTTCACTATCCAGAAATCACACAAAATATCGTAAACGTGTTTTTAATGTTTGCTCCGAGGTCTACCTGGTTAATGCTAGGGTCTGATGGAAAACCTGGATTAGGGCAGCCGGGAATCGGATCTCCTGGCAAGAAAAAGTGAATCCAAGTGAGAAATGTCTTTCTTTTTCTGGCTCAAGTTGCCTGAAGTGTTGTCAAAAGAGTGAAAATGCACCCGAGGAAGAATCACCTTGCATTGCAGGAGGTGCACCAACAGGAGGCGGTAGAGGCAGCATGAACGGCTGTAGAGGAGGTGGAAGTGCTGGCGGCGGCTGTGATACCGCGACAAAAACAAGGCATGTGTTAAAAAAACGTACTTCTCGTCAACATTTGAACAGATCACAGCCTTGCAGCAGGAAAACTTCTCATGTGGACCAGAAACTCTTTAAAGAGTTTTGATCAGGCTAACCAGAGGAAAGGCCGCCACGTACCCCCAGCATGTTGGCCTCAGGTGGATATCCAAGGATAGACGTGTTCGATTTATCAAAATCTCTCCTGAAACTGAAAGAGGAACAAAAAAAACAGCAAATTACATTAAAGTTGTGTCTAGATAGCTGCACCATTTCAGGGGGGAAAAAAAACCAAGAGCATTAGGACTTACTTCTGATTCTTGAGGGGTTTCGCCACCTCAGCATAAACTCTGACTCCATCAACATACAAGGGCCGTGGCTTAGTGAGGAGCTCAACCAGACGTGTAACTTGCTGTAAAAGAACACGCGATGGTTTGAGCTGGACGTCATACAGAGAAGTGATTTCCCAAAGTCTCCAAGTATGTGTTATTTCTTTCTCTTAAAGAATGTGAGTAAGAGTTCCAGGCTACCTCATGGGAATCCATGTCAACAAAGCAAAAGCACTTTGTTCCCGGCGGCTTGCCCTTCACAAGACGGACGTTTCTCTCATCCAGGTAAGCAAAGGGATCCAGTGCTTTCAGGATCGTTTCTACTGTGGTATTGGGCTTCACATTCTTTATAATCATGGCTATAAAGGGAAAGAAAAAGCACAATTAGTTAGGGGGGAAAAAAAAGAGAGGATCTCGCATCACAATCCTTCCAAGCTACGGAGATCTTCGTACTTTTGCTGTCTCTGAACACGGACTCAGGCTGCTGTGAACCGGGGTGTGGAGGGTTGTGTTGGCCCCAGGGCTCTCCTTGCTGATCTGGGTCCTGCTGTTGGAGCTGCTGGTCCACCTGCTGCTGCCAGGCCTCTGGAGTCAGGTCAGAGCTGCGCTGCCACTGAGCGTGGGCCAACGGCTCCATGGGAGGATTTGCTTTGGACCCATTCAGGTTCGTGTTCAACTCTTCTGGAGGACCTGCAGGTCTGGCTAACTGGGGTTGAGGGGCTTTGTGATCCGATTCCTGATCCCAAACACACAAAGGAAAAAAACAATATATTTGATTCACTTGCGAGGTAAATACTCCTGTACTCTGCACGATTCCTAATCTTGAGATCGTGGGTTGGTTTCCCTGGTTTCACTCACAGGAACACCTCTTTCACACTCTTCTGGCTGGATATACTTCATGGATGTTGTTCTACTGCCAACCTTCAGGGATCCCTACAAGAAGAACAGAAAAAGGCCATTCAGTATCAAACTACACTGTTCAGATAGAGCTAAAATAATAAACACACCCAACATGCACTGTGGCAGGTTTAACCTTTCTCTTCAATACTGAGGATAAACTAGGCCGGTACATTTGTGGAACGCCAAGATCCATCACTACGACGCGCAGTTTCACTGAGGCTACGTTAGTTTCAGAGAAACTATTGATTAGAGTGGATCATTTTCACTCTGGATCAGAAGATCTGATAACGAAGCCATGATAAGGAGATGGCAAAAATACTTTTGTTTTGCAAAATCCAAAAACTAACATGCTCAACATGTGTCTTTGTCTATTCAAAATCTGTTTTGCAATTCACTGTCGGAGTGAGACAAAAACGCTAAAAACAGGCCACATTTGCCTGATAAATTCTCATAAAAAACATTTGCTTAATTTCTTTTCCGTTTATACATTTAAGATTTTTTACTTTCGGAGAGTTTCTGACCCTCAAGATAGGACTTTCACAGCGTAATGTTCAAAGGGAAAAAAGAAACGTTGTCGTTCCGAAGCCGACCACCCTCTCAGCAGGTAAAACGTGCAAACCAAACAACGTCCCTGTGAATCCGATTCCAACACTTGGAACGCATTTGCAGAGGCGATGTGAAATCTTTCCGGAGGAAGGTAAGAGAACATCTGAATGCAGTTGGGAAACTGGTACAACTGTGTATAATTCAAATTCAGACTGAACGCCATGCTTATAAGCGAAAGAGTATCATTGCAAGATGAGTTAATAGACCGGTATTCAACTAAAAGACACGTAAAAACAACCTCGAGCCACCTTTTACCTCTTGGGACACGTTCCAAGTGTGTTTTCAAATCTCTGATAATAAAATAAGTGAACCAAACTTGATCATCTAGCGAGAATATAGTGGAACAGAATCTATTAAAGGAAAACAGCGAGGAGGAAAAAAAGGAGACCCGCTACACATGACAAGCGTCGCACAGACTAGCTGGTGATTCACCTTCACCTTTAGATTTGATCAAAACAATCGTTATAATGAAAAGGCGCTCAGTGATTCGAGATGTAAAATTCACCAATAAATTGCACCACCAAAGGCTGAAATCAAAACAAAATCCAGACGAATTCAAGAAAATATGCACTCTTTGGCAAAAGTAAAGACATGAACGGGCAAAAAAATTTTTTTTTTTTTGGTCAAATGAAAATGTTGCAGAGACGCAACAAGAAAAGGGAATGTGGAGCTTGCTCACGGGCAAGAACAACCACTGATGGGTAAAGGAACAGAGGGTTCGAGGTTTGACTAGCTGGAAGTGCAATGAGAAATCAGGGGATGAACAAAACTCCCAAAGACAAAGGAGGACCAGCACCACACCCGGGTCCTTCATGTGGTGAAGGAAATAGAATCACTGACGTCATGAGCTGAAGTTGTACTCGTTCGCGAGGATCTCCTGGGAACCAAGAGTTCCTGTTCCATATTTTCAGACAATAAATGGAGTAGCTCTTAACACACTAAAAAGCAGCTATGGCGTAAAAGAAGCCAGGGATCACCAAAAATCAAACGACTTCATCCGCTTCGACCAAGATATGCTCCACAAATAATCATGGAAATTCAAACAATAGTTCAGATATTGTTCCAGAATATTTGAACAAGTAACCACAGAACCAGACTGTAGGCATTGTTTTAAAGTCCAGGACGCCATAGAAATACATGTGTTGCTAAGCAAGTTATATAAAAACATCAAAGCTCTTGCATTAGAATGGCTAAATAATCTTCAAGCTGCTTCTAATCGTTCACACTCGTTCAATATAACATCTCTGCCGTTTCGCTCTGTGCGAAGTTTAAAAGAAACAACAACAAAAAAACATTACTGAGAAAAACCATGGAAGGGTTTAGCAAAATACATTCTAATCCCACAAAACTCCAATCTTGCAAATGCAAAGTCACCCAGCAAACTGCATCACGTCACGGCTCCTAAAAGTTCTGCCTGTTTGGAAAACTTAGTATCTGGCATCTGACAAGCCCTTCAGACACCAAATGAAAACTTCTCATGTCCCTGGCATGTGAAACAGAACCCATCCCGAACCAAAACACGTTGCATTTTCTTTTCAACAAAAGGAAGAAGAAGAAGAAAAAAAAACTTTAAAGAGAGTGGTTTAAATCTTCAGCCGCAGTTTAGAAAGATTTTTTTTTTTTTAAATACAAACTTCTCCACGGGCAGTTCGTTGCAATAAAATTGAGAAGTACCCACATAACAGCAGCACCCCCCCACCCAGCCAAAACCCCCACCCCCCCCCGGCCAAAACCCTCTTAATTGTCAAACACATTCTACACCTTCTGACTGATTTTTCCTTAAAACTACGTTTAATTTATTTCAGTTTAAAGAAAAATAAACCTGAGATAGTAAACCATAGGAGGTCTGACTACAGTTTGTAGTTGATATTTTTCTAGGATTAAGTATGAGCTAAATACCTGAGGCACAAAAATGACTGATATACCCATTAAAAAGAAGAAAAAATAAATAAATATATATGACTGTTACAAAAACAAAATAAACAGCTAAGAAACCCATTATCTGTCATCATCCCCTTGACCATCTTGAGTTGTCCAAACATTTCTCTCCCACCCATCTATTTAAAAGTCCCCCCCCTCCCTCCACCCCTCAAAATCCTCATGGGAGTGACGGCCTCCGTAGAGTGACGAGGATGGGCCACCTTGTTGGACTCCATGAAGTGGACTGCATCCTCGAGGTTTAAAAACTCCACATAGGCCATATCGTAGCTGTAACCTGGGGACAGCATTTGAAATACAGATGGGTTTTTGTTAGTCAACGTCAGAAATGACAGTCACCCAGTGAAAAACAGAAGAAAAGCATTCGTGAATACATCGAGATCAATGCGAGCGAATATTTTACACACAAACCTTTTTTTTTTTTTTTTCCCCCGGACAAACTTTTTTTGTTTGTACTCGGTTTTTCCGAGTCAGGCTTCTGAAACATCTTATATCAGACTTTGCCATGAGAGGCATTGGAAAAGCCAAGCCTTATCAGACAGATGCTCCAGACAGCTGGTAGTTGAAAGTGTGCAATGATGGCACCAACGGACAGAAAGACATATTTTGATATGCATCACATTAGCAAAGTACCTCTTTTCTGCGATTCTGCTTTGAGGTATTTAGGCAAAATGATGGCCCCTGATAGGCTTGGCATCACGTGGGTATAGCAACCCGCTGAGGAAACGTTTCACTTTAATGCAGATGTTTGGATCAGCAGGATGAACAGAGCACTAGCGAGGCGGTTTCCACTTCCAAGTTTGCTGACTTCTTTGTACAGAGTACATTGAGAAAGTGTCCCTGAGGGGCACGTTCAGCGAGTCACCTGTGAGAGATCTCCAGTGACTGACACTGAATATCGCTCTCCAAAACACTGCCGATATAAAACCCTAGGCGAAAACCTTGAGGCCCACATCCGCAGATATGGGAGCAGACGGCAGACGTGAAACCCCCGCTTTCGTGTTTACTGAGCGAGTCCACACACGACCACCAACGACAAAAGCAACCAAGAACATAAAAGAACAAATGCGGAGGTTCGGATGTCGGGGAAAAAAGCGAAATATCGGGAGGGGGACAGGTTAGCGGTCAACTGCCCCGAATCATCCCACAAAGGAACTTTATTCTCACCTGGCACGACGTTTTTGATCTTCATCCCCTGCATTGGCACACCCTCACGGACCGCAAAGGCACCAAGAATCTGCAAAAAAGTGTGTGTAGAAGTCAAGAACGAGCTTTGTGCAACGTTTACTGACATAAGCCAGCGTGTGTGCATCTTATTTAATAAACTGCGTATCTGTTTAATTACCTGCTCCATTGTAGCAGTCTTTGGAATACCAGTTATGGATATGATATTGGAAACTTTGTCCTCCACTGACGCACTCCTGTAATCCTGATCCTTTTAGACAAGGGTCATTTAATGTTTAGAGATGCAAATCCATTCTTCACACAATTACTACTGACAACATGCACACATACCTGCGAAACAGCATCGCCAAATTTCGGAGGTGGAACCGACTTCGGCTCTTTGAGGATTTTCTCTGGAGCTGGAAGCTCTTCGGGTTTGTATTCAAACACCCTCCCAGACGCGGTCCTGTAGTCGATGTCCCTGTAGTCCTGATCTCGTGGCTGCACAGCGCTAGGGTTTGGAAAGTCCCGCTCTGCCCCCAGCTTCCCCCTGGCAGGACCCTCATTGTGTGGGATATCTTTCAATCCTTTGAAGCAGTCATTTGGCTCCGGATGCTCTAGTAAAGCTTGAGTCTTCTCTTGGTGGTAAGGAGGCCTTTCATTTCGATTTGATTTGTTTTGGACGTGCTTTGGATCCCTCTCTCCAAGCCAGCGCTTACCGTCATTCTCTCTATCCAGAGGACAAGGCAGGGGACTAACCTCTGGGAGTGGATGGTCTGGTGGAACTTTGCCAATTGGTGGTAGACCCATGGGTGGAAACTGATCAGCACAGGGATAGCCAACATCCTTCCCTTGGAATTCAGAAGCTGGTTTGTCTCTTTCCTGGAACGGTGGTGGTTCCCGAACATTCACATCTCTTCCAAAGTCAACAGGGAAGTTGGGCTCCGGTACATTTCCCATACCTTTACCCACGTTATAGAAAGGAGTCTTGTCCTTTCGACGGTTCTTCCATTCTTCTGCAAGAGTCATCTCCTCACCACTTCGGTAGTCCATAAGGGGACTGCCACTTGATTCCGTATACTCTCTGTTACTGAACGGATCTCCTGCACCCATGAACTCCGGCCTATGAGGGCCAGCGTCTGGTGGCATGTCCGCTCTCGCCCTGTCCATTGGAGGGCCATCACTGTTACCAAACCTTAAAGGAGATCGATCTCTACCTCGAAATTCAGTCGGCGGTCCGGGACGATTCCTGAAATCCATGTCAGAATCAAATCCCCCTCTTGGATTAAAAGGTGGGCCACCCCTTCTGTCCATGTCCATCATTCTCCTTTCACGTGGAGGCATGTCCATGTCAAAGCAATCATTGTCACCCATACCCATTGGTGGCCTGTCATGCATGTCCCTGAATCCATCGCCTCGCTCCATAGGAAACCCCCTTCGTCCTTCAACGTTGGCGTTGTTAAATCGTGGCATGTCGCCACGAAATGACTCCCTGTCACCGGTGTCCATAAACCTGTTGTTTGGTTCTCGCGGAGGAGGGCCCCTCCCTCCCATGTCTGGGTTCCTGCCTGGACCACGAAAACCAGGCGAATTCAGTTTGTCTCTGATGGAACCGTCAAAATGTCTTCTGAGATTAAAGTCTGGTTCCTCTCCAGGTCTGAAGAACTCTCTGTTTGGTTCTCTTCCTCGCATATCCCGTGGATCCATGTCACGCCCCCTCATGGGCGGTCCATCCATTCTCCTCATGTCCATGGGTGGCCCATCTTGTGGCCGTGGGCCCATGTGACCCATCGGGCCCATATTCATCCCATCTCGGCCTCTGTAATCTGGCATAGGACGATCTCTGCCCCCAAACATTTCTCCACGGTGATCACCGCTGTGACACATACAAACACAGAACAACGCATTGTTCAAAATGACACAGCAAGACAATGTTTGGCAAAATAACTACTCAGTCATTTTAAAAGAAAATCACACCACACTTTTGTCCAGAGCACATAAGCAATACCATCACTACAGTAATGTAACAGAATTGTGAAAAAATGCTTAAAATCAAAAGATATAGATGATTTACTACAGCTGCTACAATTAAACGGTGTACTAAATCTGGATGCAGAATTGCAGTGAAAACATAGAGACAAAACAACTTTATGATCAGATTATATTCAAGAGCAGGCAGCAACAATCATGGGTACTAAAGCTGCAGAAGTCTGTCGAGTGAGATTAAAATGACATCAATAAAAACAGTCTAATCCTATAAGGTCTCAATTAGTCAACCTGCAAAAGAAAATATTTGTGTAAGACCTAAACCGTGTTTCTGTAAAAGCATAAAAACAACATAACTTGTAAGAGATTTTATTTATCAATTTATGAGCTGAAAATTTTTTTTTTTTTTCTTATAATGCTTTACTTAAAACTGAGCAAAATTATAAAAATTCGTATTTACCGAAAAGGTGGTCCTCCCCGCGGTCCTTTCCCGGGGCCAGGTCCATCCCACATGCTTGCAAGTCACTATTTTATCTGAAACAAAATAAATATATTTGCATCATTACACAAGAAGCATGTTGGTCACAGGCATGCAAGACTGCTTTCAGACCTGCAGAGATGCTTCACAATCACTGAAGGTGGCTGAAGGTTTTATTTTCATTTGTCATAACCAGGTTACTGCTGGTATTAATGAAGTGTATTATTATATTGTTATAACATGAACAGATGATGAACAGATATTGTAACCTGCATGTAAACAGGCTCATTGATGCCCAGTATCCCATCTGATGTAATAATTCTATTTATAAAATAGAATGTCAGTAATTAGTTTAGTATGTAGTTTGTGAGGGCTAACTTAGTTTAAGAACTCATTCTGGGCACATGCGTGCAATATTTTAACTTTCAGATTTTCGATCAAGCCGTATTCATTCACCGCACATCACAAGTCCTTTTATAATAAAGTTAATAAAAAAAAACAAGTCAAAGAGTAAGAGCCATCTGTTAGGAGAGGTCTGATTTCTAAAAGAGAGAAAAGAACCAGGACAGAAAATAACAAACAGCAGACAAGAGGAATACATAATTGGAAATACTTGAGATTCATTGTAAAGCACTTTTGGGGAGATTTAGCAGTTATATGCGCAAAGATCCATTGATTGCGCTGCACATTTGATCAATACTAATTAGCATGCAGTGTTCGCAATATATCGATGGTTCACATCCTGTTAACTTTACATACATGGGATGTCCGAAGTTGGTATGTTGAAACGGAAAGCTTGGAAACACTTTTCAAAACGTCACCCATGCTGTGTGGACATTGGAGTTGTGTTGGAAATTAACCTCGCAAATGATGTAAATGTAGTCTTAGAGATCAACATGCTTCACATCTCCCAGCAAAAGATGTCAGTGCGAGTTGATGAGGTATCATAGTATTTACAACTATTCAGACCCTGACCTTTGATCAAGAATAATCGTAAAACTACTGAGATCATAGTGTCAATGTGTAGATCAGTGCTACACTTAAATGTTTGTTTATTCACAATATATTCAGTTCACTAAGGCAAAGCTATATTATACCAATCATATAGTGTGTGGAGCGGCATCCTAGCACCAATTAAATAGCCATTATTTGTGCAAAGTAATCGGGAGATAGCGGCCATCATCATATGTTGGCCGGGCTTCGGGTGTTTTGATACTTTATACAATCGATTAATGTCAATTTTTAAATCTAAAACGCATGAATGAGAGCAGGACAGGCTCACAGCAGTGGCCCGCTCATTAACACCACCAGCAGGCCTTTCACGTCTGCGCCACAGAACACATACGGAGAAAGATGAGATGTGAATGCAACGGGGAGGGGGGGAAAAAACAAATGAGAAATAACGTCGATTACAGCATATTAGGGATTGATCATTTCAAACTGGTCGTGACTGTGTGTGTGTGTGCGTGTGTATGTGACGCTATCGGGCTAACAGAAACAGGCTAAATCACGGTTAGCATGCGGCGGAGCTCGCTCTGTCACCGACTTCGTGTTTTTATAGACACGGCGTGCTATTCCGAGGAGGTACCTCAGTTTTAAGTCTCGTCGAAAATGTGAGCAGCTGTCGTCCAGATCGTCGATGACTCGGACGAAATGAAGAAAAGTGCAGACGAACCGTTTTCTTCTTTACTGCAGCACAGACGGACGGTCCGCCTCTTCTTCTTCTTCTTCTTCTTCGTCGTCGTCTTCTGCTGCTTCTTCTTCGATGTATTTATTTCCAGGCAGGTGGAACTGCTGCCATCTAGTGGATATCAGATTGCTGTGCTTGTATTTTCCCCAGATCATGACACCAACAATCAAGAATTATTGGTGGTTGCACTCCTGGTACTAATTCTGATGCTTTGAGCAAAAACTAAATGTGCACATGGTAGCAAGTTGTTCCAAATAATTCAAACCTTTATTAAAAATCCTGATAAAATCCTGCACTTGAATACTCCCAAAGGAAAGTTTAATTGTGACCATCTCATTTTGAATTCAATGGTTTACTGTAGCCACAATTTATCTGTCACAATTTATAAAAGAATAAAATTTTGATGTTTCGAGGTCTAACCTTTTTTTTGTAACTTCACAATTGTCATTTAAAAAAACAAAATGCATGCCATTTTAACAATTATCGTACAACTTGGCTTTAACGATGCTGCATAATAAGGCAGATATTTCTGAAAGCTAATGAGATACAATTGATTTTATACAGAAATAGATTTACTTGAAAATTGCAAGCATCATTACAAAGTTTTCTATCTCAGTATTTTATTTATACTTGAACTTTTATCTCTATTTATTGTGATTGCTTTACACCATCTCAAGTAAAGAACAACACCAGCGATTTATCAGTTTCAGCAATCTCAGTATTGCCCGTTTTATTTGTTCACAAGCATCTGTAGCAACCACTTAGCTCAGCTAAAATGTTGCCAAATACACACATAAATAAAAAAATACACGTGTGCACATACAATGCAAATATACATTATCGTAAAGTATGTGGACTCTCCTATAAACTCTGAATTTACTAATTACAAGTTACAACACGACAACAGCTAAAACATCACCCCACATGAAATGCTCTAAACCTACTTTTGTCTATTTTTTTCTAACTTTATTGAAGTGTGAAAAAGGACAGAACACAAGAATCATTACAGCAGCTTTAAGACTGAAAACACATGAGCAAATATAACAGCTAACACATTTCGATGAACTCAGTAAGCAGTTATAATCAAGTTGCTTCTGTTGGAACGTTTTACTACATGACTGCAACAAATATTAAGGCACTTTAACTTAAAATATGCTTTCTTGCTGCCTTAAAATTCTAAGTTGTTTAATCTTTTACAGGAATAACCCATCATTGACCATGATTATTGTGATTATTAATTATGTTTGTGTTTTGCTATAAAATGTATTTTCCTGTACAATTATTTTCTTAGATATAAATTTCTAGTTACTCTAAATATATTTTCACTAGTGATCAATTCGATATATATGTACATGAAAAGTTTGTTGATTTGTGTAAGTTTCTTGTTTTCAAGTTCGGTGTCAACTCAAATACACAAAAAGATGTATCTTGTGAATTCGCATAAATTTTATGAAATAAACTTCGATGTTCTCAATTTGTAATTTTCTTTTTTCAACTCATAATTTTAAGCCACAAGACATGAACTCATTATTGAAAGTTCTGAAGCTAAAAGTAGCAGTTTGTTAAAACAGACAAATACATCTATATACAATGAAGTGATGAATTCAGATGATTTGATTTCACTAAATTACACAATGAGTTTGTTGTTTTTTTACAGTTTTCAGGGAGAACAACAGAAAAGCTACGCTGCGACAAGCTTTAAAGGGACTTTTACACACGAAAAGAAAAAACAAGAACAAGGGAGAGTGGAGAACACTATTCATTAGACCAATCAGTACAGAAGGCAAAAGGATGAAATGTGTGATGTTGTGTAATAATTCTGCAAACTGTGATAGTGAGACAGCACAGACACGGTATCAGTGGTGCCAAACTTATTGGTACTGCACATGTGCTTGTTGGATGGCAAGGATCCTCTTCTTCTACTTGATTTAACGCCTAATCTTCTTTTCTTTGTGGCAACATTTGGGGAACGTCACCGTTGCACGGTGCCTGCTGCTGCTCTTCCTGTCTGGCCGCGGTGGGCAGGGAGGGCGCCACCGTGGCTGCAGTCTGTGTGTCGGGAGCCTTTTCACTAAGGCTTGCAGCCTTTAAGCAGGCCGCAAGGCCGCCGCCGCCGCCGAGGCCGCCGAGGGCCGGAGGGGCCGCCCCGGTCTCAGCTGCAGCGCCGGGCGCGTTGGGGTCGGCTGCTGCGGCATCTCCTTGTTCATTCGCTCGAAGTCGCTTCATCAGGGTGGTCACCCTAACAGCTTTCTATATGAAATCAGAACATGAAACACAATCGTCTTTATTATCTTTGCAATAAGAAGTGGTAAAAAAAAAAAAAAAGAAGCATTCAAATTAGGAATAAGTCAAATAAAAGGTTTTTTTTTTTTATAATTCAATTGTGATTGATTGTAAGAAATTGGCTAAGATCTTCACTAAATCACAAACTGTTATTTAGTTATTTGCCATTATAATGGGGACACTATGGTGATACAGGTTAGCATTGCTGCCAGCCTGCGAGACAATCATGGTTCATTTCTGGGCAACGACTTCTTGTAATTTTGCTCCATTAGCTGAGATACCTTACATACAGTAAGTCCATACCCCTTAATCTGAATATTCCTGATATCTTACTCTACAAAGAAGACACTTGTTTTGCATATTCCCCCTACACATACATGGAGTTCCTCCAAATACTCCAGCTTCATCCCAAAACTCAGAAGTAGTGCTTGTTAGAATAACTGATGATTGTAAATTTGCTGTAGAAGTAAATGAGTGTGTGTTTCTCTCTGGTTAGCGACCTGTCCAGTGTGTCCAGCCCCACAAAGCTATCCTGGATCATCTATGGAAGATCGTAATTGCATTTTGGAACAACCTTTGAAATAAATAGTCTCTAATCATGAATTAACTTTTACAGGCAGATTGTCAAGTAGGTGTCTCGGATCAAGTCATCACAAACAGCAATCATGTAGTTCAATATGTTCATTATCTAAACATTAATATGTGACAATATATATGGCATTTTGTTGGAATTATTACCTTCCACTTGGCTTTAGCGAAGTTCTTCTCAATTTGCGCACAAACACCATCCTTGATGTTCTTGTCTGAGGCAGCATTTCCAGAAATCCTAAGACAAACAAAGCATTTATTCTCTCCAGCATAACATTTCATTATGCATCCGGCACCACATAAACATGGTTTACAATGTTGATTAAGCTGCTTGGAAAAATCTAATTTTATCTTATGTCATCAACACCAACTGTTGATGACATAAGAGTTTATCTTCCAGTCATTCGTTCATTCATTCATCCATTCGTACTTCTTTTTACCATTCATGGGCAATAGCCTCCTGCGCAGTCAATCGCTGGTCTTGGTCCACTTCCATCAAAGACGCCACTAAAGTTTTGGCTGCAATACACAGAAAAATTAATAAAAAAATAAAAAAACAGGAGCAGAAATTAATTTGCATCAGACCTTAGACACACCATCTGTCATGTGCTTTTCACCGACAAACAACACACATTAAAAAAAACCCAAACTGTAATATGGTCTCACCAGAATCTGAAATATCATCCCAGTATGGAGAATCAAACTCATAGTCCCCAGACAAAATCTTCAGGAAGAGGTTCTTATCACGATCGCACTCATCTTCGTCACCATCATCGTAGAACGGAGGGTTGCCAGACAAACTGTGGCATTGAAAGAATAAAAGCACAGAACCTTTTAGAGGAGGGAAATGTAAAAGTTTTTATTTTTTTAAAATTTTTTATATTTAATGTGTTTTTGAGCAGATCAGTGAACACTTACAGTATGTACATGATGACTCCTATGGCCCAACAGTCTACAGGTCTTCCATATCTCTGCCTCCCAACCACCTCAGGAGCTGCAATCAACAACAACTTTGAAGTATTTGGGTGCTGTGACATAGCTTCAGACTGAAGGATTACAGATTGTTTATATTGGGGTATATATTTAGAACCAAATCTGTTTGAAGATTAAGAATCAGCCTCTCACCGAGATATTCTGGAGTCCCACATGGGTCCTTAATCAGTCCATTTTCCAGCTTTGCCAGCTGAAAGTCACTGATCACAATTTTTGAGTGCTTCAAACGGTTGAAGTACACCAAGTTCTCCAACTGTACGGCAGAAGAAAAAACAAAAAAACAAAAGCACCTCGAGTTAGTGAAGGTCGTTCACGCTGAGAAGTGTGCTGTGAAACGTTGCAGGTGAGCACTAGGTGTCAGCAGTACCTTCAGATTTCTGTGGACTATTTTCAGAGAGTGCAGGTAAGCCACGGCTTCCAGCACCTGCCTCATCACGTTGCTGGTGTCTCTCTCCGAATAGTACCCCTGATCCAAGATCCAGTCAAACACTTCTCTGCCTGTAGCACTGACAAAACCCACACATACAATTTCAACAGTCCTGGCAGAAATATACATTATAAACATAAAATGTGAGTTTTGCACTATTGGGAGGGAAATAAAGAGCCCGTTGCTTTGTGTGCTAAATTGTCTCTGAAGTGCCTTGTTGATACTCACAGCTCCAGGAAAATGAAGTACTCTTTCTTCGTTTCAAAAGCATCAACCAGCTGAAGGATGTTATGATGTTTCACCCTTTGAAATGCAGGAAGGGGAGAGAGAGAGAGAGTGTAACAAAAATAAGCAAAATTTCAATGAAAAAATTTTATTAAATGAATGAGAAAAAAATGATGGCATCAAAAAAATAAACAGAAATAAATTAGCCATGTTAAATTTCTAAGAAGGTTAAAGGGGTCATATTATGTAAAATTCACTTTTTTATAGTTTTGTAACAGTAATATGTATCTGGGAATGACGCCACAGATGTAAAGAAAGACTGTCCTCTCTCTCCCTGGCTTGTATACATTTTTAAAAAGTGTGTTGCTCCAACAAGCCAATCAGAAATCAAACCCTATATAGTGTCATCGGGAGTTCAGCCAATCCCAATCAAGGTAGGCTCCTCCCCTTTGACTCCGCCCACAACTAGGCAGCTCTGCTCTGGCACATGGCACCACGAGAAGAAGAACTTCCTCCTCTTCCCAAGAAGGGCATGTGTCAGCGGAATCAGTCCAGCTCACACAGACACAGCAGATTCTGAATGTAGCAACTATGATCCAATATTCAAATGGAGGAAAATCAAGTAAAAGCTGGATTTGTGGCAATAAACTGATTTTGGACCAATGAGATCCATGTGATAAGTGATGAAAAGTTGTACAACATGACCCTTTTAAACCAAAACTGATATCGGCAACAGAGAATTTATTAAAAATTAAATAATTTATTATTAAAACCTTAAAAAAAAAAACCAGCATACATTATACACGTTGTGGACTAAAGTATAGATGAAGGATGAAGAACAACATTGTATGTCGACCTGAAACAAAATCAACTGTGGATCCCAGCGGTTAAACTATCTCAGGCAATATAATGATTTTGAGGTTGTTGTTGTTTTTTTTTTATTATGATTCTTATTATGGGAGAGGAGGGAGCTATACCCATTTCAGCAGGTTTGTTGACAGTGAGTAAATCTAGGCTATTACCAGACGCAGTCATTTAATTAAAGTCGAGAAAGAAGTTAAAATACAAAGGAAATCAACTCTCCCCATTCAAAATATGGTTTTATCAAATTGTGAATTATTGATGATATATATTTTTTTAAGGGAGGCTTGGCCTTTGCAGCCAACTTTGCCCAATGGAATCATTTCACAGCTCATTTGTAAACAGTGTCCTTCGGGTCGGAAGTCAAACGTGTGCGTGTGTCACGGCGAGAAGCCACTTACATCTTTAAGATCATTATCTCGTTCTTGGCGGCTTTCCTCACTTTCCTCCCGTCCTTTTTGTGAAACTTTTTACATGTGTACATCTTCAAGGTGTTCCTATCCTTCGCCCGAAATATCTCACAAAACTCCTCCCTGCGAACACACACACACACACACACACACACACACACACACACACACACACACACACACACACACACACACACACACACACACACACACACACACACACACACACACACACACACACACACACACAGAAAACCAAAAGCAAATGCACAATGTGTGTGACTATCTTTTTTTTTAAAGCCTGGAAGCCTCGACACGATCTTGATCAGCATTCATTAGTCCACAGATGTACTCACGACTTGACAATCTGTCCAAGGTCATATTTGTCGGACACCTCTGTGGGACTGTTGTAATCCTTCTTCTCTCCCAGAGTCAGACAACCAAATGGCATGGCAGCTCGTGCCCTCGCCAGGGAAGATCCTGCCGCAACACAACCTGCCGACAACATGAAAAGTTCCAGCTCCATTTCTGACACATCATAACTACGACAGTCATTTGGTTCCCGGCTATTACGCGACGGTGCCATCGAAATGGCTCACAAGGAAAAGACGAGGGGTTTATTAATGGCACCTGATAGAAATTTGTAAGATTTCACGGGCTTCACACAAAATGAATGCAGCAAATCAATGCAGCGGCTGACAGGGAGCGCTGTGGACTTGTGTTATTTTCTTCCTCTCAAGTCTCTTTGCTGACGCATCCGAGACCGGGTAAGTGTAATTGAGCTTGTGGGAGCTAATTATTTCAATTTACCACTGGCGCAACACAACATGAAAACAAAACATTTTCAATAACATAATCTTCTCCAGTGAACTCCGTCAGACGGCCAGGCCTGTTTCTTCCCATCTGCAGTGAGTCACACTCGTACTGCAGCAGCAGCAGCAGCAGCATTCATTCGTCTGCTTTTTACACTAAAGATTATTCAAATGGCCTTGACCCTGTGCTTTAGCTGTAGTTATTGTCTCATATATATATACACACACACACACATATATTAGCGCTTCAGGAGGAGAACTAATCAGCAGAAGAAGACAAAGAAGCAACATTTCTGACAACATGGCCTCAATATTTTGGACGAAACCATACCTTTCAAAAATACTGAAACAGACCCTGGTACATCTTTATGTGAAGAACATAACTATATGAGCGTGATTCGATATGAGCGTAAATATTTAATCTCCTCTTCTAAATAACAGATTGTTCACACACACACACACACAATCAGACACACTTGGTCCCCATGAAGCCCCATGATGGTTGTTATGTGGTATATGCAATAGTTGCTCATATATGAACATGATTCAGTTCTACAGTCACATTTAGATGTCTTTAAGTGCATTATGGAGACAATGAGCTGCAGTTGATAAGCCAGTGTTGGACTAGGGAGCAGTATGCAGATTTGATGTAGCCATTTTAAATGTTTTAATTGTTAACTGAATTTTTTTAACTTTAGTGGTTTGGGCTTGTTGTTTTTTTACCGTTTGTAGTGGTTTAACTTGGTTTTTTTTAGAGCTTTTTATTATGACTTTTTGTCATTTCTCGGCACAAATATATTTAACATGGCAACTAAGCTTATTTTTGGCAATGAATGAAAATTCCATATTCAATGAAATAAAATCCATATTTATAACTTACAGTGTGCAGGTGACATAGTGGCATGTGACAGACATTTGAACAGTTCTCTAATTTAAATGTCACACTTGAAGTGTTGGGCTGTGAAGAAGATAGTCTGGTGAAATGAAAAGAGATACTTTACATAAGCCAACAACTTTTGAAAGAACCACCAAAGAGGCTCTGTCGAGCCACGTGTGGCTCCAGAGCTGCAATTTTGCAGACCCCCCCCCCGATAACATGAATTCTCTCAGTACAGAATAAATTACTTCACACGGCATAATGTTTCCAAAAACGCCCGGCGAAAAGCTCAATAAATGAAATGTACCCACATGAAGTCACATTAACACATTTCTGTGCCAAATTACCAGCCTGGCGGTGTAACCCTGCAGCTTTTTTTATATCTTGAAAATTGGACAAGTCTCGTGGACATAGGGTGATCGACCATTGGATGAGTCGCCATAAAACATTTTATTTATTTATTTTGGTGGCGTGTACTTAATTTGAATCACACATCCCCTCTTGTGTATATTTATTGAGGACAAAAAGTAAAAACAGTAGTCAATAACAAGAACTTAAGATCAAAACGTAAAAGTCAAACTTGATTTGCCGTGGCTGCACCACAAGCAGAATAAACTACCGGAATTCTCTCCAGGTCCACAACAGGCAGCTCAGCACAACTGGTGACACAAGATGTTTGTAAGGGAAGAAAAGAGTCTTTTTTTTTTTCTTCTTTTTTTTTGGCAGCCCTTGCATTGGAAATGGCAGCCAGTGTAAAAGAGTGGGAGTACAAAAAAAATCTTACTGAGGTGCCGTCTGTAGCCTCAGTCAAGACCAGAGGCAGAGATTTCTCCCAGCAAATAGCATCCACAAACAGCTGTAGCATCACACAGTGTGAGCCTACAATGTGAAAACACAATTCTTCAGAATGGCCGTGTTGAGAGGGTTTGAGTAGTGTCATTACACATTATTATTATTATGTATTGTTAAAAAGTAGAGGTCATGGGAGCGATCTCAAATGGGGAAAGTAGGCTGTATGAGTGTGCTACTGTCCACAAGGAGACTTATTACTCGAGTCTCCACAGATCTCTGCTGTGGAGATGATCTTTAATTCATTGTATGTAAATTACTTGGCCATTATGACCACAGCAAATGCATTTGCGCAAATGTTTCTGCTTCTTTACTGATGCTGACCAAATAAGACGTTATCTGAAAATTAAGCATCTTTTTGATCAGTTTTGAAAAAGCTCTTTACACTGAATAGACATTACATCAGCTGATTTCTAATGTGCATAATAAAAATCAGCTTTGAGTGAAAAGATTCATCTTAACTATTTTATCGCATTAAATTTTAAAGATTTCCGTTATTTTATTCACAATATAGGGCTCTTTAGATTTTATTGTGCATGATATGCTTTTTACCAAAGAACACCATTAGTGCATTTACTACATTTATTCCTCCTCCAATTTGTCAATACAAAAATCCTCCTGAAAAATGAAATAAATCTTCTTTTGGCGTTCATAGTTTTTGGATATTGTTTCCATCTTCCTACTCGGTTTAATTTAATCCAAGAAGTGTACAATTCTGTGTGAATGTAAATCCCAGCATGTCATGCCGGTTCCACCAGGCATATGTTTCGTTGTCGTTGGTTTGTTTGCTGATTAACAGGAAAACGTGCAGATGGATCTTGATTAAAAAAAAGCATGCTAAAGGATGATGGGGCATGGATTCTCAGCAGGCACTCTCTAAGTGCCCTTCTTCTTGTTTATTATTCCTTTGTTAAGAGAGGAAAAAAAGCCACCTTGCAATAAGCTGCATGTTGAAGTGCAGTTTGGGGTCAACTCAGTGTCGCCCAGGGGATAAAGTGTCCTGTTCCCAGCCTTTACTTTTATTGTTTAAATCCATTCCAGATAATGATTTTCTAAAAGTATACACAAGTAAAGATGTAAAAGTGTTTCCCTGGGGTGAGTGAAAGGAGAATGCTGTAAACTAGTAAAAATCCATCTTGTTACTGTAGAGAACAATTCCATATTTCACTTTCCCTTTCATCTGTTCAAGATTCAGGCGGCGGCGGCGGCGTGGTCCTGCTTCATCCTAAAGGGGAGAGCTGTCAGGTCACCATTAGTGTGGAGTACGGCGTGCGTTTGAGAGACACGCCGCTGCAGAATCCTGCAGGAAGAATGTCCTGACCCGCCATTATTGTTTTATGGTTCTCACCTGGACTCACACAGCTGTACTTTCTGTGAATGTGCATTGTGTCTTTTCATATTCTATACCTGAGAACTGTGCTACCGTCTCCATTAACCTATGAAGACAAGCAAGAGCACACGCAAGCACACACACACGTCTTTTATTGACACTGTTTTCACTAAGTAGGTATCAACAAACATGTACAATCTCAAAAACAACAAATAATTTAAACATTGTTTTACTGGATATTTTCACATTCATATCATATGTTGTAAAGAGGTGCAAGGCTTTTCTAAATGTGAGTTGCAATCTGATCAAAAAGAAAAAAAGCAACATCTGAAATATTGAGATATTTAGATATTTAGCTGTATATTTCATTTCCATGACTTTCCATGGCAAATTATTAATAAATATTTTTTTAAATAACATTTTTCAGTTGAGGTTTAATAAATCTAAATAGTTGGACATTTCACTGTTTCTTGAAGTAAGTTTGTTTAAAAAAGCAAACGTGTTTTCAGTGTATTTGTATATTTTTTGGATCCATGGCCACCTTTGAAACGGCTGAAGCTACAAACCTGATGATATCTGTTTAAACGTTCCAAAATACATAGTGTCTTCAGCATTTGTCTAAATAGATGCATGAAATATTGAGACATGTACATGGACTGTGGCTTATGCTTCAAACATTTCAGCAGGTTTTCCAGATAACTTTATATTTTTTTAAGACAAGGTTAAATCTCTGCGGTGTTTATTTCATCACAGCAAGTCGATGCAACATGCACTGTATATTTCATTGCTCTCTGTCCTGAACTTAATTCAATGCACCACCGCCAAGAACAACCCCCTTGGTACTTTTTGGTGCCCCTCTGTTTTTAAATTGCAAGAAAACAGCAAAAACAAGTGGTAAACCTGAGGTCGACCGCTTAATTACCAGCTCTCACAATAACTGGTGGATCTCCACGCCTGCTTTCAGAAGCTCGACTCCACAGCATCAAGACACACAAAAATGCTAAACAGCAGTGTGACAAGTCAGGAAAAAGAATTCATGCAAAGTTGTTTTTCTCCTTTCAAAGCGATCTTTCAGATAAAAGGCGGTTCTCCTTCACCAGATGAAGATAGAAGGCACTTGACTATTGCTGAGTCAGAGGTCCTTTATCTTCGCCTTTTGAAAGATTTGAATGGAGTGCTCTTCATTAATGGGAATCTAAATGCTGTTTCAAATTAAGACTGCTGCACAGCTCAGCATTACAAAAAAGAAGATAAACCTTTGGAGAATTAAGACAATCTCAGTACTGTTTGATCTGTTAAATAGATTTCAGCACAAAAGTGGGGGAAGGTAAATGTATTCTTTCTTTTTTATTGTTTTTGGGGAGAAGGGGGGGTGTGCTGTAATTGCAGGACACTTTGAGCAGAGTGAGACAGAACTCAGGACGGACACATGGGGCTCTGAGACAGAGTAGATCACAATGACGCACACTCAAAAACAGGGCAAAAGATGAAAACAACAACAACAACAACAGCTGACATTCGATCTAAAACCTCATAAGAACACCAATCAGGCCTTTGTTTATCTTTCATCACTGTTAAGCCGTCAAAAGTAGGCCCACAACGTTTCGTTTACACAGTAAACACTGCCATCATTGCACGACTGCGCAGGGAGACGTCATCTTGGGCCAGAAAAATAAAACTGATTTGAATATTACAAAGTTTAAGAGCAAACACTGGGCAGCATTGGGCCTGTGTCATCACCCCACTCGTTATTAGGAAGAAACATCAGATGCAAACGCAGCAGGTTCCAGTATCGGAGGACTATGAAATGAGGTGCCTGTTCACCTGTACGTATGAGTGTTGGCGTCAAGGGCCACATTTCAGACGCCCACAGCAGGTCTAATTTTGAAAAATAACAGCAAAGGATGGACGATGAGGCATCTTTACACCGTGTTGCAGCAGTTGCAGTAACGCTGACACGCTCAGGAGAACTGTCATCATTTCCAAACCAAGTGGTTGACAACACCTCTCAGTCAGCTTCCTGAGCCAATGCGTCTCCGAAAATATGTTCCCTTCTGCAATATTTAATTAACCATAGAGAAATTAACTGGTGTTTTGGTTGCTGGCGGATTGAAACTGATTGAAACTTAATTATAAATTACCACACCTACCTAACTGAGCAGTAAACTTGAATGTCTTAAAAGTGTCTGTTTGAGTTTAGTGTATTTCGGTAGCTGGCCAAGCGAGTGACTTTAAAAATAAAGTAGAATATTCAAATATTTCAGACACTCCTACTCACAACTTTGCTGAAGGATGATGCATTTTGGCTCTGCACGCTGGCACTCCACAATATGTTCCCAGGGCCTCACTGAGGTGCTACATTTAAACTTAATGGTTTAAAAACCTGAGACCCAAATGTGCTGTTATACTTTCATTCCTGTTTATTATTATTACGTTCAGCTACAACAAGCTGACACTCCTGTTCAAAGCGATAACCGCATACTTAAATGTGTATATTGGTTTTTGGCTTATATTATTTATCACATACTCCGACAGCAAAATTGACTCAACTTTTCACTCTAATTAAGTTATATTGCTTTTTAACTTCGGAACACATTTACTGACACACCAGGTGGGTCATGATGCCCTACTACCGGTAATTGGCCGTGTATAATGATTTTTCTCAAAGCAACAGCTTTTTATCATGGAGTTCCTCTTTACTGTTGTCTTTTTGCAGTTACTTCTCGTTATCCATGCTGTCAATGTGGAGGAGGGATGCATACATGACTTCTTGTGAATTTTTCCCTGCTGTAATGACATAAATCAATTTACACAGTCAATATAATGGAATTCCGTTCATTTAAGATTGGGAAATGGTTGGTTTAGGTTAATATAATTATAAATGTAAAGTAAGTCAAGTGATAGTTAAATAGGGAATTCATGTTTTATTAAGAGTTGCCATCAGTCTAATTAATGCAATAAATAAATATTTGATCACATTTTGTATAAACATGGTTAATGAATGTTTTGATCCCTATCATGGAGGCATGTGTGAGATATTTTAGAACCATGAGTGTGTAAGTGTTTGTTTCCTAAAATAAAGATTTTTTTTGTTGTTATTTGGAGTTGGATTGTCGGTCAAAGCCATGTGAGAGAGTGGCAGGAGGCCAGACTCGTGGATTTGGCGGCAGCAGAGTCTCTTCAAAGGGAACTGCTTAGTGACAAGGGGCAGATGGTAGCGACGACGTTTGAGCCAATTTTTATCCCCCGTAATTCTTCACTTATGATATAATTGCCCTTCTTGCTCGCTGTGAATGCAATGAACACATTTACATCCCTAATAACCAGGGATATTATGTCAAAAACAAACACAGACAAAGGACAGTGTTTGTTTTGTTTTTTTGTTTTCTGCTTCTTTTTGTTTTTTCTGGAGAGGTGGAGAACATTTTGATGACTATGAATCAGTCATCTTTTGTCCTTCCTCCTGCTGTGCATGGAGTCTACCATTCATCTCCCCTCTCGAGCATCACTGGCTCATCTGACCAGTTTCTTCTGATGTTGTTTTGTTGCCATGGTTTCCAAGCGCTACAGTTTGCGCCATGGTACCTTCTGTGCAGAGCAGCTCTCTGCCTGCTCAGTGCCATTTCTGCCCGAGACCACCAGTGAGTGCAGTGCTTCATGTGGCAACAACTCTGAGCATGAATTCAGTTTGTATTAAAAAAACAAAAAAACTTAAAAACATTCTAAACAAATAAATAACAATGATACATAATACAAATGCTTAATTTGCCATAAAAGTCCAACTATTGTTTTTCCCAGTTGTATGAAATCAACCTAATTACCTGTAAGTGAAAGCCCATTGGCGTACACAATGACAGAAGTCCTCAATTCAAATCAAAGAATGTTGGTTACATAAACAGAGAACTTTATTCATGTTAGTCGTTCTAGAATTCTATTTAGTGATTAATACTTCGCTATTTCTAAGAACAAGCCATCAAGGTTTATGTAGAGGAAAATAAATGACCACAAATTCTTTCATTTAAATGAGCCTGGGTGATTCTTTTTGCATTACAATAAAACATTTTTATTTGTGCGTTCAACGTCAAAACAAGTGACATTCTACATCCATCCGAACTTCTGTGCATCGTTTAGGCATAGTATCATGCGATACTAACAGCATGCCCTCCAAAGTGATAATTGAAAATTGTCCAACACTTGTTGTCTGGATGAGCACAGAGCTTTATGAATCTGTGAAGGACAGACTCCTATACTTTTTTTTTCATCGCTCCATCCAACTGCTCTGGTGCGTCAAAAGCACTCTCTCTCTCTCTCTCCCTCTCCTTCTGGGGCGTATGGAGTGGTGGTGTAAGCATTTGCCAAACTAAGTGGGGATGGCAATCACAAGCTGGTTGGGTGTGAAATCATGACAAATAATGACAGGGAGGCAGGGACACTGCGAGACTGTGAGACTGTTAAAATGTGAAGTGAAGAAGTACTGCAGTCTGTGCATGAAGAACATGCCTTATGTAAATCCAGAGCGCAGTTTGCAACTATAGACAGAGAGCTCACGTTGTGAATTGACTCGTCATGCTTGACATATTAAGGAGGCGTAACAAAAGCTTGAATAAAATGACTAATAAAAAAAAAAAAAGACCTGATTAAAAAAAGACAAATAGTCCTACAGGTTAATCGGGTTGATAGTGTTAACCTATTTGCGCATCAGTAAGTCACTTGCAGATCAGAAGATTTTAAATGACCATGTTTATTAAAAGATAGCACTATTAATTTATCTAACATCAATTGATTATTTGGCACAAAGAAAAAAAAAACTTTCTAAGAAAAAAAAACACCATGGTTTTGGTATCAGATCAGATAAACAGAATAAATAAATGTTGGAGAACATTCCTCAACATTGTTCACTTCAAACCAAAATGACGCAAATAACCCTCACTTACCTTCAGTGAAGTGAACTGGTGGTGATCAGTAATCCAACCGTCTGCTTAATTTTGGAATATTTTCCGGGATGCGGCTCGACTTTTCTCTGGGCGGATGTAAGAGGCAGCGTGCTGTCAGAGGGCTTCAGATCCTCGAGCATTTCCAACAAGTCAGCTTATTCACTCGAGTATTACGTGAACGTGTGATGGTAACAGCGCGCGCTATGATGCAGGAAAGGAGGGGAAGCGTGTGCGCGCCCGCGTGCGCGCCACGCTCCATCACTACAATGTTTGTGCGTGCGTCCACTGCATCAAATGTTTCATGTTATCACCATTTTTTTTATTTTTTTTGCCACTTTCTTTTTTTGGGCTGGAAATTGATTCGATGATGTTTGCATCCGTACATTTTGAGGAGCCGTCACGTTTATTTATTTATTTATTTTTTTTTTTTTTTAATTACCAAAAAGTTATTTCCTGGCTTTCACAGGAAAAACTTCCTGCTTTTAAACACCGCTTGTTGTGAGTAATATAACACAAATCTGTATTCCTTATTTCAGCTTTCTTTGCTTTCAATTTAAATAAACTCTTTAATTGATTAGGAATGTGGACGCATCAGGAAAGACATAGTTCCCAATGCATTCACAAGTGGAATTCAAGTCCTTCACTTTTATGATATTACTAAATTGTCACATGCTCATGCAGGTGCTACAAAGGCAGATAACACTGCTCAAGCACTGCCTGATCTTACATAATGGTAAAGGTAGACCTGACAACAGCATCATGGCATCACCTTCAACTCTGCAGAAAAAAACCTGGAAAAAATACAGCTGGGAGACTACCAGCATACTATGATTTTAACTATATACTATCACAAAATACAATAGCTGTCACAACCCATCAAATATGTTGAGGAGGAAGCAGCTGATGGCAGACCGGGTAGCTGATTTCACTGCACAGTCACACTCGCAAAGCATGAAACAGCCCAAGGAAAGGACTAATCCGACAAAGTACAAGAAAGACCGAGACTGAGTGAACCAACAGATCTAAAAACCCACGTCACTGGGGTCAGTGCCAAAAGAAAGTGTTATTCAGAGAGAGGAGAGGTCTTTCAAATGGACATGAATGGTACAAGGGAAGCATTGAGAGATTTTCTGTTTCTAACATGTATCATGACCAGATTCGTCTCTCAGCACGTTCGTATCCCTGCAACTTGATCGAAACGGATCCAACCCAAGATATGCAGGATATCAAAATTCAATGAGGCAGAAATGTAACCACCATCAGCTTAGTATGGGCTGTGTCACCTCTTCACAGTTTATAATGTAATTGTGCATTCTGACTGTGTGCCTCAGCAAACTTCTGAGGTCAAGTTGACATTTCTACCTGTACAGGGTTTAAAATGTAAAATGTGTATTATTATTATTATTATTATTATTATTATTATTATTATTATTATTGTTGTTGTTGTTGTTGTTGTTGTTGTTGTTGTTGTTATTGATCATCATCATGATTAAGCTATTGTATTGTCGTGAATATTACACCTCAGTAAAATCTCTCTGACGGACAGATAGTCGTGCAGCATAACATTACAGAAAATATACAGGCTTCGAAATACGTTTGAATTTATTGGCGTTCTCATCTATAATCAAAATCGCTAAGTTTAGACTTCAGAAATCTGCAATTTCGAAAAGTTCACCAAGTACCGAGAAGCCTCATCCAACCTTCAGTAACACTTTGCAATTATGTACAGGTATGCAGAGGATCTGTAGGGATTATAGCTGGTAGGCACACTGTAACACTGCCTTATGTAACAGGAGTGTCTCTTCTCTCCTAAAATGAGTAATGCCGCTAAAAAGCCATTGGGATAACAGGAAAGAGAGCGGTGGAGCATCTTTAACCTGCTCCCCACCTACCCATAAAACCTCCTACTCCCTCTCCCTCTCTCTCTCTCTCTCTCTCTCTCTCTCTCTCTCTCTCTCTCTCTCTCTCTCTCTCTCTCTCTCTCTCTCTTTCTCTTTCTCTTTCTCTCTACTGACTCCCTGTATCGTATGGCTCCACAGAAAAAGAGTTGTTTTTGGGGTGCAAGTTGTGCTTCGTCGCAAATCTACATCCTGGAGTTCCTCTTATCACTGCCAGCATCCTTGAGCCATCATAAGTTTGTAACTCTCCTCTCGTCCTCACTGCAGGTGGGACTTAGTCATTATGTCAGCTGTTTCAACCTGAGATTGAAAGTCACGATGGGAGAAAGACACAGGAGCACTTGGAAATATAAACATAACCTGAGCTGACACAGCGGCAACAACAGAAGAAAAGCTTCTCTTTCGTTTCACCTCAAGTAGAGAGGATGTGCAGAGATTTGTGTCAAAAAATAGAGTTCAGGTAAACACTGAAAATGGAAGTTCATTAAATGAAAGTCGAGGCGCATTGAGAGATTATATATGACGCACTGCTACAGCAGTGCAATATCATGCATTGTTAAAGAAGCCTAACATAGGTCTAGATCACTTCATCATATGTGTGCATGCAGCAGTAGTCTTTACATTTCATAGTATCTCTCTGTATTTCACCTCTGTGGATTAATAAAATTAATTATATCTATGTGCTTGTCACAAATACACACTGAAATGAATGGAAGTTTATTTATGTAGCATGTTCCAAGAGCAGAGACGTCACACAAAGTGCTTTAATTTAATCAGATAAAAACAGATACTGTAAATCTAAAGCAGACACACAGGATTAGATAAAGCAGGACGAAAGAGCTGGATCCTATATTTAATGAATTTTATAAAAGTACGTTTTAAGAAGTCATTTTAAGGGATCATTTTGTGCTATCAAGTTTCTCCACAAATTATAGCTGAAAAGACCTCATTTCAGTTTTACTGGATTGGTATTCAGATTAAATTTTCTTATTTTTGATTATTGTACATTCAACTTACTAATACAAAAATAGTGACGTTCAACAGTTATTGTACATATGAATGACAATGTGGTCATAGATGACCTGTTTTCCTGATTCTAAATGGATCTTGCATATATATGCATTTTAAAAACACTTTCTCTCTGTCACTTGCTAACAAGAGAAGAACGAATAATGCAGTGTGTTCCTCTAATAGGCATTATAGGAGCTGTTATTTTCCACAATGAGGTTTTTTAGTCAGTCATACAGTGATTGCATACGCAAAAGTGGAATCTGCGTCATTAAGCTTGCAGGCAGTACCTCACTGTGCTTCTCAGAAACTACTCAATGCTCTGCTCATCCTTACGTTACCATGGCTGCGTCTAGTTAATCCAGCATTTGTAAGTCTATGAATGGACTCAAATGGCTCTCTGCCTCACAGTTTTAGCATGTCTGTATTCTAGTCTGTGTCCAAAATCCCCTGCGGTTTCTCCACGAGTTGGTTTTGGAGAAAGCAATGTAGGCTATCTTTATTTCACATCAGACTAGACAGGAATTGATCCCAGTGCATTGTCTGTGGTATCTTGGAATTGTCCAGAAAATCGATTGTGCATCTTTACGTAAATAATAATTAAGAAAAAAAAAAAAAGACTGAATGAATGAATAGGGGTACCTCTCAATTCACCAAAAGCATTTAATTATTTTCATTGTTTGATGAAACAGTCATTTCTTTTCTATTTGCAGATCACAATTTGCTCCAAACAAACCAAACCTATTTGGTGTCCACTATCCTGTACTCTCACTTGTAAACGATGAGTCAACTTATATTTCAACTTAGTTGCCATAGAAACTAAAACCAACAGTCATGGGGTCTGTGATGGAAACCTTTGAAGGGCTAAAGGCATGTTTCTCAAGCATTAGTGGATACCTGGACATCTAATAAAAACTCACCCAACAAAACAGTCACATTTTATGAAAACACTGAAGCCAAAGGGTGAGTAACTAATACATAAAACCACATTTCTACGAATCATTTTAGAAAATACAAGTGCCTAAATGTCTGCTCTTCCCCTTTTCAACCGTTGAAACCAACATCTGAGGACATTATGAGACAAAAACAAAATGCAATCCTCTCTGGACTATTTGACAAAATTCAAAAGCGTGTTTTATTACTGTGATAAAATAACACAACAAATAAACTGGAATATTTATCCCAGACATTGATTTTCAAGTTGATTACATTTCAGCCCTTGACATTTCCTACACACGGGTGCAATAGACAAGGGTTAAGACACTTAAAAAAAAATAAAAGTTGAATTATCCTGATCTTGTAAAATGATCTTCTTCCTCGCTTCATACATAAAACTAATAATTCACATATTTCTGGAAATGAGCTTTCATGCTTGACAAAAACAATTTCTCAGTGTTTAATTTATAAAGCCCATGATACTCTGAATCCTTCTGAGTATGAATATATGCTGTTTATTATTGTTATTGTAATAGCACTTAAAATATTTATTATTATTATTATTATTATTATTTATAGTTTATAAAGAAAAGGCAGTTGAATAATAATTTCTTCTCCATTCGGAAAATGTTTCGACACAAAAGCCTTGTAGAATATTCTATTCTATTTTTAAAAAAAATCTAATATAGAGAGGAGGATGCAGACCAGCATTGTTTTCAGTGTAGTAGTAAATTGTAACCGCAATAATTTCAGTGGAAATTTTACTGTAAGCTTCGTTATAATAAATGAGCCCCCATGAAAACTAATGACCATCTGCTATTTTTCGGAATTCAGGAGGATAATTAAAACCTAAACACATCTGCATCTGTTTTGGGAGTAAGAGCAACATAAATTAGTGTTGATTGCTGCTTTTGTTCAGAATGTGGCAAAGTGTCTCTTTATAAATATACCATGTGTACCAGTGGTTTTTAAAGTTTCCCCTCGGGGCCACTGAGAACTCTGTAAGGCTTTGGGCAGAATCAACTTTTCGTAGAAGAGCAAATACAGAAGACAAATATATACTTAAAAGGTGGTATGGCATGTTATTATAAAGAAAATCAATGAAAATCAGTCATATTTAATGATTGAGCGAAGAATCTGTTGATAGAAAGTTAAATAAATTGCAGTCACATTTAGCACTGAGGATGCCAAAGCAAGTACATCTTTCTTTTCCTTTTTTTAACCTGTCAAAAGCATGAAAGATCCATAAGCCTGCATGTCTGTCAGTCATAAGAAAGGTTACTGAATAGCTTGTGAAGAAGAAACATCAGCAGCGTGTTGCGATGAGAAAAGAAGCCGTGTGTATTGTGCAGTCATGACTTCCACGACTTTGAAAAACATTTTGTCTTGTCTTGGTTTTTTTTTTAAATGACAATAATGAACCTTTACAATGTGTAATTGAGCTGTCTCTGTTGTTGCTAGGCTGTGAAGGACTCATTGTCAAATGACCTTGGGTAAGACTAGCTGATGAGCATCGCAACCGTCCATGTGTATTTCCATGTACTGGGGGGGGGGTGACATGTGAAGTGGAGGGTTGGGGGGGGGGCAGCTTTAACCTCGTCCACTAAAACTTGCAGCGGATGTCGACAGTTTGAGAAGTCATTTGGATGGTGCCTGTTTTTGCCTTCACAGAGGAAAAAGAGACACGATGTCACAGCTGATACCCTCACACTTCAAGCAGAACATTTGGTGCTCTCGGAGGTTACCATGGCGACCACAACACAGCGAGACCGGATGTCCATAATGCTGAGCGGCTCGTAAAGTCGCGGCGCATCTGATTCCGAGAGTTGAAGCAAACTGTCCACAATCATTTCTTTTTCGTGGAGAAGCATCCGCGGAAGGAGAGATGAGCCCGTCGTTAAAATGCCAGCCCATATATGTATACAACTCCCAATTTAATCTCAAGTCTTATCACAGTGAAGAGGGTAAGATTCGATGGTAACAAACTTTGGTTTGGTACACTTCATTATTAGGCCAGGCTCGTGGGACAAAGCAACCATAATAAATACCAATTAACTTGCTTTAAAGGTTTCATGTCCTTGTAATTACTGAAGCCTCTCTGCTTGTGTGGAAACGCAATTTATCTCTTAGTTCTCTTGTGCTAATTCACAGTTTATGAGGGCTGCCTTTGGGTCTGCACCGGCACTTAACCACTTTCACAAACAGTGGGACTCTTTTTCCTAATTGCTGCAGGCTATGGCTGATGTAGAGATATTACACATCTCCATTATATTCACAGTTATTTAAAAGAGGCAGATTATATTAATGTAGGAAAAAAAGAAGAAAAAAAGTTGTTTTTTTTCTTCTTCATACAATCTCTGCTCATACATGTGGATTTTATTTATAACCCTTTGTGATATCGAGTAATAGACGTGTTTGTGTGCGAAGATAGATTACACTATGAGCAGCTGGTTGTCAAGTCCATCACCGGACAAACACGGAGAGACAGACAATCACACACACTCACATTCACATCCTACAGGAAATTTAGAGTCACAAATTAACCAAGTTCAGGCAGTGGTGGAAACCAGAGAAAACGTACACAGAGAGTACATGCAGGCGTTTGCTACCATCGCCACTATATCCACAAGACTTCTGTTGTATTTTAGTCTTTTAAAACCGAGGTGACATGCGAAGTCCAGCCCATTGCCCAGATGCTCGGCTGTTCTGTCATGTTCTTCGAACTATTGGGAATCCATTTTTCTTTGTGGCAGAGTGTATTGTCCTGTGGAGAGTCGGCATCCACGTGTTTCCATCAAAGCATTATCCATAGAATCACACTTCCTCCCCAGGCTCGTGTTTGTCCCACGGTTCATCTTGGTTCTCTGTGTTCTCCAGGTCGGCATTACATGCACACTCATCCATTCGTGCCGTGTAAAAACAAACGTGATCCACCAGACCAGGCCTTCTTCTTTAATTGCCCTGTAGTCCAGCGTTAACGCTCTCGTGATCAACAGGAGTCAGCGCTGACTGGCCTGTAGCTCATTATGATAGATAACATTGTGGATGAGGAACTGGAGTTGCTCTGGTCAAGTTTTATGCCCATCAAAGATTTGTCAGACCCATTGAAATCCTGTCAGGCTACGAAACGGATCTGATCATAGAACGATAATCAATATCTGTCTATGATTCCAGCTGTCAGTGGTCATAATGTTGTGGTGAAGAACTGAAGCTATGGTCCACGACGGGTGGAAAAGATTATCGTGGGAGATATGGGCCACTACATTATCTCTGTAACAAAGACGAGCAAAAGATGCCATTCGGTGAGTGAGTGGAATAAAATATGTATTCAGAGTGCTCACAGTGAAGCATTCACTTTGAAGTGCATACTGTACAGCAATCCTTTAATTAATCATGGGATGGAAAAAAAGCTCAGTCAATAGTTGAATGACACAACAAAAAAATACGTGAAATTCATGAATAGATTATGAAACATGCATAAAGCAGTTTGCTAATTTCCAACCATATCTCGCCGCCTTCCTACACACTACTGGTATCAAATGATGGTTGTCATAGCAACAGGCTCACAAGCCACAACAGGGCTTTTGGAAGACAAACACATATCAGCATAACAGTAAACCTCTCTCATGCACATTTTTCTGTCTGCAAGCCTCTCTAAACATCACTAATGGAAGCCGTCGCGGTTCATCTTTGCTCGTCTGAGTTGCGGCACCGTCTGAGCGTTTGAATGCATCCGACCCAATGAGGGATTTTCATTAAACAGCAAACCTACAGTGATATTCCCTGTGCTGCATACTCCAGATTGGATGGCTATTGGTGTCCATTCCAACATGACTGTTGCATGTTTGGTTCCATTGTGAAAAAAAAGAAGGTAATTTTGTCTGGAGTCAACATGCTGGGTGTGGTTTTCATATGGTGCACTGTGCTTACCCACTAATATGGCTTAAGTTTGAGTTACAATTTCCAATCATCGGGCATCAGTGAAAATGCTTTGACACTTACAGACAGTGGCCGAATGCTTTGGTCTAGCCATTCCAAAGACGAGACTGTGAAACCCATCGCATACAATGGAAGTGCTTCCAGAGCTGGGACTCTAGTGTGAAACTTAAAAGTTGACACAGCCTCAAGCAAATGTTAGGTGTGACTTTTACAGGCGGAAGAAGCCAAAACTGTTTTCAGAACAAATTGTTTCTGAGTGGGAAACAAGAGGAATTCATTGAGCTCTTCATATTGTGGACTGAGGTTCTCGCCTGATGAACCAGTTCGTTGTGTGTTCTATTTAAATACATTCATGCAATTCAAGCCAGATAAAGTTCAAGGAAAGAAATAGCTGATGTTTCTGGAAGGTTGGAAATTGAACACCTATATTCTCAACAGTGCGCATGACGTCATGTTTCATCACTCCAAAGCTGCTGTGATCATTGAGAGCAAGCTGGACATTAATGCACTTCATAAAACTTTACTGTAAAGCATTGACCAGAGCTCACTGTGGCCTGTTCACTTGGAAAAACTCCTTTTATGCTGGATTTCAGGCAGAGCAATTACTGCATCTGCACTAGTTCTGCAGGCTTACATTTATTTTGCTTAGTCAACACATCTGACGTCGAGCTGCCTATTTACAGATGTGTGTAAATTATTGAACATTTTGCAAGTTCATGCCCGAATGAGAGAGAGAAAGTGTATCGAGAATGCATACGTCGAAATAGCACCATAAGTTGAACTGCATATAAGCATTTTCTCAAATTGAGAATGCTTGCATGCTGGGACCTCCATCCTCTGCATTTAAGGGGAAAGCATACTGGTATCTGATAGCATCTCACTTCCCATTGCAATCACATTATCACATTATTCCCAATACAATTTGCATTCAAAACCACCAACCACAATATATCTTCCCCCATGAAATATTGAATGTGTCTGCGGACGATGCTATTATTATCTTATATTTGCAATTCTCCTGAAGAAAATTGAACTGCACTTTGCTGGGTGGAAAAATCAATTAAAACATCTATAAGAGAGACCACTGCAGACAAAACTGGCAGGGTACCAGTTTTGGGGGAGTTTTCAGCTGCATGTGTTTGTTTAAGGTTTCTCCTGCAGACAGTACTAAATCTGGCCATCATTAACATACCCAGTCTATTGTTTTTGGGACGTGACAGAAAAGGAAAGTTGCGGGAATGCCACAACTGCTGGATTTTTGTTTTTCTTGTGAGCAAGAATACAATAGGAAGGAAGAGGAGTCCATAAATAACCAAACAGAATTGAGGTGGAGGGAGCATAGAGTCACAGAGAACAGCACTGTGGCAGAAAAAATAAAGAAAAAATGACAGCATGCACAAAATCATATCGAATTACAATGTAAAATACCTTCTGTGTCATCTAGATAAAATAATAAGATGTGAAGTTGACATTATTGTCTTTTTTTTTTATCATAATTGTCTTAATGCCTTAAATAATACATGTTGTCTCAACTGGAGCCAAATCCCAGCTGACTAAAGTTTACCCTATACAGGTTGCAAATCCATCACAGGGCAAATGCAGATAGTCGCCATTTAATCTCATATGCTAAGGTGAAACATCCAAATCTCCATACAGAGATCATAGTGACGTTTGCACGACGAGGCGAGGGTGGAGCATAATGTATATGCATACGCGTCCCTGTAGTATAGAAAACAATAGGAAATTTAGACACAGCTGCAGTATCAATTATATATTATGAAAACTTGAGGTGTGCAACTTGATGAGTTAATTATGCAAAAGCAAGTTGACGAGTTCGTAAAGACAAAATTGCATTAATGACAGAATATAGAGGGAGGCCAGCCTATGTTGTCTCAAAGTATCTGCTTTGCATTTAATGGCACATGTGTGGTGATATAGGCAATATGTCGCATGAACACTGTAACAGAAAATGTCCTTTTGTGAGCCGCAAGATACATTGGCAGATTGATGGAGGCCGTTGAAAAAACAAGTACAGTTAGCTATGTGGCTGGCCTTGTGCTTCTAAAGCTCTTTCATTGCTTGGCAAATTTGTGTGTGCCTTTCAATATAATCCCATCTGTGGAGACATTCACTCATAGAGCAGAGACAGGAACAAACATAACACTTCTCTCCATCTGTGACCTCCCAACTCCTCATCCTCCCTCTGAATGCGATGCAACAATGAAGACGAGCGAGGGAGAGGAAGATTGCCTCGCTATTCAGGTAGCTACTGATGGTACACAAGCTCAAGGATAGCAGATTCAATTCAGAGAACAGAAGTGTGAGAAAGGCTACAGACCCACTCACAAGATATTCTGCTCAGAAAATTAAGATTTTTTTCAATTATTATTATTATTAAAGATAGAAGCGATTCAGTCCATTACCTTAGAAAAATGCCGATTAAAAAGAACACAGTTCGCATAGCTGCATACCACACGATGAACGAAGCAGATCTGAGTGCAACAAGAAGTGACTCGAGGATTCAATCCTAAAGCTAGACATTCTTCAGCTGAAGAACTGGGAAAGTGCCTCACAAAGGACCTTCAAGTTAATTGTCCTAAATGTTGTGAAATTTCAAACCAGCACACAACAGGAGGAGCCACACAGCTAAACACTGTGAATGTGTGATATGACAAGCACTGCAATATATAAACTTGCAATTATCATCCCTATATATTCTTCTGTCAACGTGTTCTGAAATAACATCATGGAAAACTGAGAGACCTTGAGTGAGAAATGTTTGCAGAAAAGAAAAAAAAAAACAAGAAAAAACAAAAAACCTGACGACATATAATGCACACAGCTCAGTTCACAACACCTGCAAGATGAGGCTCAGCAGCAGTGATTCAGGTGAGTTCTTTTTTTTTCTTCTCCGTTCTGACTCCTCAGGCCGTTTCATAGCGAGTGGTGCAATGCAGAGCATCTGATGCCAGGGAGCTTCACAAAGGCCAAAAGCTCACGGCATGATTTTTTTATTTTTTTTGTGGCCAGGCTGCACAGATGAATCACATACTAATAATTTGTGTGGGTTTGACAGCAGAGATCCATCACCACTCATTTATGCGTTTGTAACAAATTCCTATTGTTCCTCTGTGGGTCAGTAAAACTCTGAGCATCGTCTCTAGAATAGATGTGAGATATCGCTGAGCTCAACCAAATGTTTGAGCTTGAAATTCAAGCAGCTGATGTTGACATGCTCAGTCACCTCATCCACCCCAGCAACTGGAGGGTGGTTGCTCATTGAAGTTGGCCCGGATTAGTGAAGAAAAAAAAACAGCACATATTGTCATTCTGAGACAAAGTCTTTCATTCTCTATATAATTGGCCGACCTCGTGGAAAACATATCGTGAATTATTAAATTGTTTAAGTGACTTTGGGAACTAAATTGAAAATGACAACATGTGGTATGTCCTCAGCTCCTCTCTGCTGAGGACAAATCTGCATAAGTCTTGACAGGAAATAAGTAACCACAGCTACTGTTGCTTGTCCAGTTTGTCATGGATCGCACCACAGCTGCTGTCTGATTTTTTTTTTTCTGCTGTTTTCAACAAAACTCCACTCCAAAATCAAGGCAGTGCAACATTCAAGTGTAAAGGGGAAAAATATATATATATATATATATATATCTGTGTGCGTCTATGTATCTTTAAATATATACTTGAAAACAACTAAAAGAAATGCAGACTGAATACTTAAAGGTTTTATCTTTATTCAGTGCAGCTATATTCTGTGTGTGTGTAACATAAGAAGAACAAGATATCTGCTGCTTATGAATCCAAAGAACACCTTAAACTTGCTGACGGAGTTCACGATTGGTTTATTTCAATGTGTGTCTCTTTTGTTGGGATGGTGGGGATGTTTATTCACGAATGGTGATAATGATGCCAAGCTGGGTAAAAATGGATGGAAAGTTTTGGGGATATTTTGTTTGACAATATTAAGTTTGTTTGACTCCAGGATCATCTTAAATGCAGTCATCCATCCATCTTACTCTATCCTGTTCAGGGTGGCAGGGCGCTGGAGTCGATCCCAGCTAAATATGGGCAAAGCCAGGGTACGCTCTGGACAGGTCGAATGCAATTACGCTCAATTTAATTTTTACATTTGCAGCCAAGTCAGCACTTATTGACAACATGTCATCATTTAAAATGTAATTCCAAGAGAGAGGCAAGCATTTCTCAAATATGTGACCTGACATGTTTGACTTAAAGTGCATGTTTACCTCTGTCAGTATTTCAAAATCATTATGTCCTTCAGTGTCTTAGAGGAAGTTGTTTTTCATCTTCACACATGATGATGCAACTAAACTGTAATAAGTTCATGAAGGCTGCACAAAAGATAACTCACATTTTTTTATGAGGGAGGAGTTACAATGAGCCGCTGGATCATCCCCAATGCAATAAAAACAAAACTCTCATAAGTATAATAGATGACTGAGTGCACAAACTTTCTCCCCTTTCAATTCGTTTCACATTGATGTCGGCTCTATAAAGATGCCAGATCTGGTTTACACACTAAATACAACACACAACTAATTTCCGTATAAAACAAGTCTTTCTTTGCCCTCCCAGCATAACTTGTTTCATCTTGCCAATCTTCTTTTTTCTTTTTTTTTTAACATCTGATTTTAATGCCAGCGTTCTTGTCACATACCCAATTTTATTTAAAATGCATGAAGAGGCTACATTGGCAAGTTAATCATAAGATCACCCTGCAAGGTGACACCATGTTGAGTTGGAGGATAAACATGAATAAAATCTAGTGAGATACTGTAAAGCATCGGCGTGCTTAAAAAGAAAAGACTGAATTTGTCTGTGGTTGTCCTGCTGAGGATCAGCCATGTGCAATGCTGACTGCTGTGCATTTGGCTGCAGAAGAGCAATGGTGATTACTTGTTCATCATCACCAACGCATCTGCTTCACCTCTGTGCGACACTGTTTCTAAAAATGATCTGATTTAGAATCGGAAGCAATCCAGCATTTCATTTCCTTGAAGCCATGAATATTTTTAAATGGTAAAAACTTTAAGTGAGCAGTGCAATTTCAACAAATTTGACTTCAGTGAAAGCAAATCTGTTTGCTTCAGCCCTTAACCGCGAGCATCTCTGCATATTTATAGTTCGTTCCTCTACCTGTGTTATGCCAGAGCCTACCACTTCAGTTCCTAAAGATTGTTTTACCCCATAAATTATTCATGGAGTGCTACAAATGCTAGATACACAGATTAGGCGGGAGCGTGCAGCTTTCAGTCTGGTTGAACTGACATGAGTCAGACCTCTAACAGTGTGTGTTTTCCTCTCATCTGCCAGGCAAAGAACAAGAGCCCCACTGCTTCAGACCTGTGTCATCACACTCAGCATCACTTTCCTCTCTGGCTTTGAGAGTCCACTTGCACCAAGAACTTTTGTACGCTCAGAAAAGGGCCTTTTTTTGTGCGGTTATATATGCATACTTGTATATGCCCTTGTTATTTTAAACGTTGCCTGTGTATCTGCTGCATTTTCTCCTTAGGTTTATTTATTCAAAACAATGCCAAGTGAGAGACATTTCATATGGTGACATGCTTAAAAGTGGAAAGTGGAAAACGGTCAGAGAAACATCAAGCACATCAGAACCGAACACCCATTAGAAAACTCGTCTATCAGCTCAAACAATGTTTTCATTTAAAGCAGATTTCATTGCTGTGCTGAGTTTGAAAATCAGTACTCATGGCATAAGTGGTCTTGGATTAGTAATTATTACCTGGTGTATTGATCGTTCTATTCGAATGCAAGAAGAAAAAAATAAAATCCCCAAAGTATAACCTATGCTGCCGCTGTGTTTATTGAGTTGCAAGACTGAATTTGCCACCTTTTCATAGTCGAAGCTGTGTATATAGAAATATGAGGCTCAGATAATTATTAGTTATATTTTCTGTAGAGCTGAGCAGTGCTGGAGAATGAGAATGGGACACAGTGCGCCCTCTAGTGATGATTGCAGGTACTGAATATGTTTCAGAACAGCACATGGAACTCGCTCTCTGCGTGAGATAGTTTGTGGAGAGCTTTTGCGTATTATTGTCTCTGAATCTGTGCAGCATAAATTATTTTTGCCCATAACTTATTTCATGTCCATGGAACAGATAACACAGTGGAACTGTTGAGCCCTGAGCACGGGTCAGGATTCATAGGACTTCCTATTATAGGAACCATACTTGTCCACAATACAGCACCTTATCATCGTCTACACTTTCAAGAGCAAAAGCACAATTACATTCATTCTGTCTCATTCAAACATGTGCTTTAAAAAAAAAAAAGTCTTTACATGTTGTCCTTATTCTGATCCATAAAAAATGCTGTAACCATGAAGGGATACTTCCCGCAGGGTTTGGCCTCCAGTTTGAGTTTTATAGGACCAACAGTGTCTTTAAAATCAGTAGTGAATTCTTCCAGGTGCGTAGCCCAGTTCTGTAAACCAACAATTCATCTGACGAGGAAACTTGCTTCCAACGTTTAGCTGGATCGTGAGATACTGTCCCAGAGTCCTCTGGCATTTCACTTTCAGCTGGCGTCACTATGGTTGCCGTCCGAGTCAGAGTCCTCGGCCTCATCTGCAGATCCAGTTAGGGGGGGGTAAGGTCTCGGCTGGTCCAGGTTGACATAGGTGAGCTTCAGGTTGATGTAGTGCTCTCCTTCCAAAGAGGACAGAATCTGATGTACCTCTGTGACCAAGCTACGGAAACTCGGTCTGCGCTCCGGCACTGGATCCCAACAAGCCAGCATGATTAAATAGCTGTGGAATGAGTAATTGTGAAAATGATTGAATGAAAGCATATGTGAATAAATATGCAAGCCTCTAAGTAAGCCTCTGAATGAACGCTATTGTGAGCTGACATATGGTAACACAGAAATGAGCCCAGGCATAAATTTGTTATACGCCTGTTGAATTAAATTAAGATGCTCAGACACATGTGCTGTCGTTATAATGTGCATGCTTGTGGATATTGTTGAGGCGCTGGTGTGAATCTTACAGAGTATCTGGGCAAAACTGTGGCTGTGGCAGCCGACGTCCCTTCAACAAGTAGTGAGTGATGTCATAAGGATCCACATCTGGATATGGGCTGGCACCTCTGGTTAGCAGCTCCCACAATAGGATGCCATAGGACCACTGAGGAAGACATAAACATTTTTTTTACACAAATATAGAGCGCATCAAATACAAAATTCCTCTGCGTTAACGTGAGCATATTTAAAACACTCACCACGTCAGACTTGGTTGTGAACTTTTGTGTTTGTAGGCTTTCAATTGCCATCCACTTCACCGGAAGCTTTGCCCGCTTATGATCCTGAATGCTGTAGTATTCCTTATCATAGATGTCCCTGGCCATGCCAAAGTCAGCCACTTTCACGGTGAAGGTTTCGTCAAGCCTGCAAATAAAAAATATCAAAAGAAATGAATTCATCCACAGAGGCTCTCCTTTAATAAACATAACTCTTGACCAGCGAGGGGCACAACCAGAGGGCCAGAATATAGTGGAATAGTACTCCTAACAATAAGGGAAACTTAACGGCTATGGCTGCTGATTTCATGAAAAAGGTAAGAGTAATAGCAATTTCTAACAGGGTGAAATGTGGTGAATTGATCTTTCTTATTCATGATATTAACAATTTATACATTTTTGAAAACTGACCCATTGACAGCTGCAATTACTCCTCAAAAAATGTACACGTCAAACTCTCGCCCCTATATAAACTACACATTTAATATTTACATTAAGAAACAGTTACATATCTTATAAAAGGACAGAACACAGTATTTTCCCGACAAAGCACGGGTCCGTAACTAATCCCACTCACATGCAGTTACGTGCAGCAAGGTCTCTGTGAACAAACTTCTTTTGAGCTAAGTACTCCATGCCCTTGGCAACCTGAAGGCCAAAACCGATCAGATCCTTCACTGTCGGGTTCTGAAGGCACAAAAAAAACAAAAACAACAAACAAGTAAAACAGAAATTTCAATTAATATTTTTCAGGGGTCAAACCTGGTTAAAAGGTAAAAAAAAAAAAAAAAAAAAAAACAGGTTAAAAAAAGCAAGTATTATCAGTCATGAGTGTCCTTTAAATTACCCTTTTCTCTGAACGGATGAAATGACGCACGTCACCGTGCTTCATGTACGGCAGAACCACCAGAGGGAGCCCTTCTTTAGGCAGCATGATGCCCAGCAAAGACAGGATGTTGGGGTGATGGAAACCTTTCATGATGATGCCTTCTCTAAGAAACTGGTCCACTTCACCAAAATCTGTGATTCCTGTCAGTAAAAAAAAAAACAAAAAACATTGCATACATATACATATACATATACAGATACGTATATAGGCTCGTTTGTCACAAAAATGTGGATTTTATTCATGAAATATAGAAATATTCACTTACTGTTCAATGATTTAACAGCACAGTGAGTCTCCTGTTTATTGCTGTCTATTAAATAACCGTGATACACAGTTCCAAAGTGACCTGTACAAGAGAGAAAAGAGCTTATTGAAATATGAAAGAAAGAAAGAAAGAAAAGAAGGAAAGCAAGAAACCAAGAGTAGGGGTTGTTTACCTTTGCCAATAACCTGGTTCTCTTCGATTCGAAGCATCTCAGCGGGGATCAGCACGTCCTTGACCTCTTCCAGAAGATCTGAGCTCAAGCTGACCATTGAGATATTGTCCCTCGGCAATAAAGGAACAGCCAAATGATCATAGCTGGCAGCGTACAGTAAACCTTGAAAAGCCACTGCTCCTGAACCCGATGTTTGGCTGGACAGATCCACTGTGACACACAACAGAAGCATGCAAGGGAGACAAATATCACCTCTGTGGAAAGGTTGCAATATAAATTACAGTATCAGCAAAGTTCATGTCTAATATACAGCATTGTACTTGTGTTTCACCAAACTCAGTGCACAAAGGTCTATTTGTCTACTGGGACAACCACAATGTTCAAATCAAGGGACAAGGAACAACAAGGAAACATCGCCACTGATCGATGGATGATTTTATTTGAAGGTCTAACCTCGTCTGTAGTCACCTGTTGGAGAAGCGTCTTGACGGCTTCCCATACGGCTACGAGACAACATTGTTGACAGACGATTTTCAATGTTGGCTGAAAGGACACAAATCATATATCAATGCATCACCCAACAGCAAACAGGCTGTGTTTGGGTGAGTGAGTAAAAAGTTAACAGTAAACAACAATGTAAGAGTTGAACAGAAAAACATTAGAATTTGACAAAAAAAAATGCATTGAGACACAGTGGACGCTTGCTCACCTCTCTTTTTCTTCCTCAGATGAATCATCACAGTCAATGCAAGGCAAGCGCCAACGACGAGCGCAGCAATGATGCCCAGGACAATGCCCGCTATCACTACGTCGTTGTTGCTTTCACGATACACCACCGTACCCACGTCGTGAACTTCCCCATTCACACGCACCTACGGCAGTAAAAGAAAAGGTTAATTGGACATTCTCTCGTCTTAGTTTATTAGTGATTGGTTTATTATGATGATGAGGAAGCGCAGTGTCTTACTTTAACAGGAAATCCCTCACTGGGGATAACGAGGCCCTTGGGAATCCTGCAGGTCAGCTCATTTACCAGAACCTGAGCACTGCAGTTCACGCCGCCGATGAGCATCTCGATCGTCATGCACTTGCTCACTGTGTTCAGTTTGCTGTGCTGTGTAACACACACGCGCATCTCAAAACATCAGAATGCACTGGAAAAGTTCATTTTGCCACTCATCTTGCGTTTCTTTTGTTTGTTTGTTTTTTTATAATTCAACTGAATTGTCGGTAAAAAAATTTGTATTGTGAACATACATGCAGTGAAACTTCAGTGTCTCCGGGTTTCAGGACTAACACGTTGTCATCGTTTTCAAAGGGAATGACTTTAGCGTCATGGTAGTAGTCAAAACGTTTCTTCCAGAGGTTGCTCTTCCCATCGATGTGAATAGAAATCTGTCCCATCTCAAACTTTCCCTCCGGCATTTCCTCTGTGAAAGCAGGAGCCCTGCACTTCATGTGAGTGGCATTTCTTGGGCCATCGCACACCTCAAGTGAAATAAGGAGAAAATAGTTACAAAAAAAAAAATACAATACAAATGTTTATTTTTCCATTTCTTTGAAGAAATAGTTAGTGTTGAATATTTAAAAGATTTGTCGAGCGTAGCTTTTACAAACAATAACTCCTCGGACATTTAAAAATCAGCAACTAATAGAAAGCAGAGAACCTTGTAACTGCTACACAAAAACATTATACAAAGGCAACATTTGTGACATGAGCAGCTGAATGCCTAATCCTGAAGGCGTGCCAGATATTTCTTCTTCTATCTTCTCAAAGCCATAGTATCAAGACTCCACTCACTTGCTGGACAGGCTGCAAGGGGTGATTATTGGGAGTGTACTGAACCACAGTTTTGTGGGCGGAGTCAAGATTTTGACCTTCGATGACCAGCTGGGAGCCACTGCATGACAGCATGATTGGAAACAGGTAAATAATAACACTGACTTGTTTTAAGAATGAATGTTATTTCATGTGAGGAGTTTTCTTTTAAGACAAAAACATCTCAGGTTCAAATCATTGAGACCAGGTCAGTGTTCGTACCTTTGGAAACCGCAGAGGGGATGAACAGATTTAATCAGAGGGTTCCTCTTGTAGGAGAACATCTTGCTGGCAGTCACTTCCAGGCTGTCAATAGAGACTTTCACAGGTACTTTCCCGACACTTGTTGCTGCTGCTGTTTGGCAGACGATTGAAGATGAAATCTCCGTTCCTTCGGAAACACTAAAACCAACAAAAGTCACTGTCAACAAAACATGCAATTCTTAAAATATGCAATTAGGCATGGAAAAGCTGTTAAAGCAGTAGCCCCAACCAATGTAGTGAAAATAATATTGGCATGTTGAACATTTGAGCAGTTTACCTCTGAATCTGACACTCTCTGTCGGCAAAGTAGACTTCTCGCTGTATCCCAGAATTGAGATAGTTTCCTGTCAGTGTAACAGTTGTTCCTCCAAACATGGGTCCATAGTCAGGCTTGATGTCAGTTATGACGGGTTCCTGATCAAACACAGGCAAACACATGACTCAATAAACATCATTTCCATGTATGTCTTAACTGAATTTATTTTATACGTAAAAATGCATTTAGGTCTTTATACTCACCACAAAGGAGAAGCCACCAATCTGAGCTGTGCCTTCAATCGAGTATCTCCCCTTCACCAGCCCCTCGTGCACTTCCAGAGTAATGTTGAGGTCCTGGTTTGGTCTTTCACCGTGAATTCTGAACACCAGCCTGTATTACAAAACAAAGTGAACAACGTTGTTGAAGGTGACGCTCCGGTGAACGAGAGGTTTCCAGCCACACACACCCATACAGTCAAACACTAACATAAATGTAACTGTTTATTGTGGATCCTCTTCAGTATTGAGGTTCCATATAGCATTTGGAATTAGTTTCTCATATTTGATTGTTAACACTGTGATAATGTAAAGAAATGCACTCGTCCAGCTGAGCTGATTCACTTGCTTTGAGATTCAGTACCTCCCAACTGGATGAATGATAATATGCACAGACATTACCACACAGATGCAGTAATGACAGATAGAAGTTATGTCCTAGTCAGACATTGTGTAAGAATGTGGCTCTTGAACTTAATTAATAACCACATGAATATCAGCACCAGGTAACTTGTTGGAATGTGTTGAGTATAATGAAATGCTTCCAATAGAAGGGACCAAAAAAAAAAAGAGAGAGACGATGTCTGACGCGTCATCGTCAGAGACACACGGAACGTCTGCAACTCACTTTTCACTGTTGCTCTTCACGGGCAGGACGGTAGCCAAGGTACCAGAGCTCACTGTGACGATGTGTGTTTTGCCACTGACGATGCTCGGTGGCCGAGGGGACTGAAACTCTGAGCCGCACAGCGTCACCTCCGTCTCTCCGCCGACGGGCGCCGTTTTGGGGAAAAACTGCAAAGTCACAAATAAGCGGCAACAGTTTCTCTCTCAGTAGAAGAAGAGTGCGGTGAATACAGCCCGGTGACTCATTCTGTTTAAACTTTAATCAGTGGCTAATCAGTCACACTCAAGCAGCAGCTCTACCTCTGTTATGACAGGCGCACAGGAGTCTTTGTTCCACGGTGAGGCACACTCATGCTGCCGCGAGCAGATTCCCGAACACCAGCCACAGTTCATGAAGCGTGGAGCCGTCAAACACATGGAGCAAGTCATGAAGTGTGCACAACCGGGTCCTGCAGAGGGAACCTTGAACATCTTGATTCAGGAGAGAGAAAGATAGGGGGTTGGGCCATGAAAGAAAAATAAACACAGCAGGAACTACGTGCAACAGATATTAAAGGTGACAATGAGAAAAGTTAGAATACTTCAGTTTACTTTTACTACTGGAGGTGCATTTTGCTTTTTCCCTTCCCATGTGGATCATTTAATCCCCATGTTTGATTGAATTCATGTTCCTCCTGATGCAACCTACGCTTTGCTCATGGACCCACAGTAGGGGGGCCAATCTGCGGAGGGATTCCAACTATCAACCACTAATTTCACATATTAATTCATTCTGCACATAAATAGTGTAAAAATGAAAAAAACACCCATACAGAAACAGAAAAGGCATGAATCAAATGTTCTTCCCCCTCTCTTACTGCTCCAGGTCAAACAAAAGGATAAAACAAACCAAATATGTACATTTTGGAAAAAATGTTTCTATCTTAAAATTTTTGTTGCTTCTGACAGGAATTATCTTTCTTTGTATTGCTCTGCAATTACACTACTATAAGGACCCCACTGTCACTTTGCATCACCTGTTATCCCTGTTAAACCCAGTAAAGAGATATAAACTAATATATAAACCTTTGCAAATTGGTTGGATTGGACTAAATTCCTGTCCTGTATTTAATTTTTTTTCATCATTTCACACTGCCAGCTTGAGGTTCAAAACACTTTCTTAGAAAAAATGCAAGCGATTTTTGAGGGAGAGAACTAATGACCAAATGAGGTCATTGAGGCAGCAATACATTCTCCGTGTACTGTGTTATGTTCGTCAATGAGCTACTTTATACTTTCCTTGTTTAGTCTTTTTTTTCCATTTACTTGAGGTTTCTGAACACACAAGTTCCCATTATACTGCTAGAGCAGGAGGTGTGCACTGCTTTGGTCACATCTGAATAGTATAATAAAATATCACCTTATTTCCAACCACAAAGAGTAGTGAGTCATCCGGGTACATGGCTGCTGTCCTGGATACTGCGACGTCTCCAAGAGAAAAGTTGGCAAAAACAACTGGCCTGTACAGTGTAAGTATCACCTAGAATGGTGAAAAATGGGAGGTTACATCATAAGGACCGTCACATTTAATGTTTATTACATGCATTTGCACAAAGCACAAAGCCAGCTAATAAAACCCCCGACGTCATGTTTACCTGCAGTATTCTGCCATCCGAGGTACCAAAATGCCCCAGAGTAAGATTCCCAACGGTGTTGACGAGGACTGCGGTGAAGAGGACGTCTCTCATCTTGCTGTTGAAGAGGTCCACTCTGTAGAACGGCTTAGACACTAGAGTAGGCTTTTGAGTGCATGTGTCATTCCCTTCAGAGCTCTGTGCAAACAAGAAAACCACATTCAGCTTTAGGAATTCACGTATTTGGGATTAAAGATTCAGCCGACGAAGAGGGGGAAATATCCGTCAAGGCAGAGACATATGGAGATCAGTAAGTGCATCACTATCCGTGTACTTTTGTGGCATTGTAAAAGGGACACAGTGTATCAAGTCATTCATAAAGAGGAAATGCTCTCATCCCAACTCCAGTTATAGTAACAGCGACAGGAAGGTCATAAAGCAGAAGTGACTTCAGCTCTGTTTACTTGATGACTGTTTCTTAGAGCAGGCTATCAGCGGCTCAGGCTGGACTCCCGATACCTTCACATGTAAATAAGAGTAGACGGCAGGTCAGCAGAGCATGAGTCAAGCTGACGTTTCCAAAAAAAAAAAAAAAAAAAGACAGGGTATGTTAAACTAATGGTAAACATTCCACTACAGAGCACTTAAGCTGACCTGCACCAGCATGTCTCCCTCTTGGGGGCTCAATATTCTCACTCTTTGATCTTTGAGTTACTCTGAATGCTTACAGTTTACGTTTTGATACGTACAAATTGCAGCTTACAGTATTAAACACACAATTCCAGAAAAACCACTACCAGATTTAAATTGACGGCTTTATTAGATAACCAGTGTGTTCCATATTTCTCTCTCTCTCTCTCTCTCTCTCTCTCTCTCTCTCTCTCTCCCTCTCTGCCCCTCCCTTCTTTAATATTCCTCTATTTCCCACTCACACCAACTGTGTAGACACAGTCCGACACTGACCCTCCCCTTGAAATTCCATCTTTTTATCAGCAAGCTTTTACAGCTTGCATTTATTGGCACACATCCCGAGTACACGTCTGTGAAGGCTCAAAGGACACACATTGAAATCCATAAAAGGGAAAGACCACACCTTTAGTTTTTTTTTTTGTTTTTTTTTAATTCCAGTTTGCGGTTCTCCAAGAGTTGCTTTCAAATTCACGCTTCAGTGTCTCTCTCTTCTGCTGGCTTATCAGAGAGCATGAGAGCATCTTTAGAATGAAAATCTGGGACATCCTGTGCATTTCATCTCAAAATACAACAACAAAAAAACAAACACTTGGACGTGTAAACATTTGCCACCCTGATACTGAGAAAGCTCGAATGTTCTGACTGAATGAGCAGCGGAATAGTGTAGCAATGTGTGCAGGTCACACACTGACTCATCCACCCCTCCCTTTGCTTTCATTGAGCACCCACACACACACACACACACACACACACACACACACACACACACACACACACACACACACACACACACACACACACACACACACACACACACACACACACACACACACACACACACACACACACACACACACACGCATACACATACACAGGCACACAACTAACAGTACTGTCTTCAAAAAAGCGTGTTTTTCATTTTTTATTACTCAAATCATATCAACGCAGTACAAGTGATCCCAAGTGATCTAATTACACAATGTTTGTCTACACGGGACACTTCCTGTCTGTTCATAGGTTGACCTTTGTACGGCTCCTGTCCTCTGATGACACTCGGGCATTAAAAAAAAAAGAGAGAGAATGGAAAGAAAACAGTTTACTCACCTCATGTGGGCAGCTCTCGCAAGCCTGGAAGTGACACAGACCCCTGGACAGCTGCTCTGTACCTGAGCTGCAGCAGGCCTTCACACCGATTTCGATCGCACGGTTGACTGCAGTCAAAGGGAATGCGCACACGGCCGAGTTCTTCTGCGGCTCACCCCGATCGTTCACCTCTGCAAACACCCCGTACAGAATATCCTCTCTCACATCCACCCTCAGGTCCTCAGCCAAGTCCTTCCCTGCTCGGCCAAAGTATGCCGCCTGTAGCCCGTTGTACACAATGTCCCTGAAACTGTCCTTCCATCGCTTCCTGCGCTTTGGTTCGTACCGGCACTCCAGGACCACCTCTCTGTACATCCACATCTCTGGGATCAGAACGGGCAGCCGTCCCAGACGAGTCTGAAAAGGTGAATCGCCCCTGGAGGGATTTTCCCTCTGCAGGGACAGAAAATAGACATAGTCCTTTGTGGAGAAACTATATATGTAGTCAATGCTGTAAGAGTCGCGCAGACTGGGGAGGACAGTGAGGCTGTTTGAGGACATAAGAAAGCCGTCTTCAGTTGAAAGTGGCCTCATCACGGATATGGACCTCCTCGGGTACCTCTGTGTCACTTTTTCATTGACAGAAGCCGCCACGAAGAACAGAGACGTGGCTCCGTGCTGTACGATGGTGACCGTCGTGCCAAGTGGGCTGGCAAGACAGTCGGGACAGTGGTCTGGGAAGTTTTGCGTCTTCTTGTATAAACACATAGGTTGGGGCGTTGGAGCACTAACGTCAATAAAGTAACAGATCCCGTGCTGAGTACTTCCACAAATGTACAAGTATGGCAAAAACTTTCCATCGGGATCCAAAAGCAGGACCTCGTTGTCGGTGTCCACTTGGTCCTCAGGGTCCGCCTCGATGTCGCACAACAGACACGTCTCACAGTCTGGACTGCCAACCGGTCCCGTTTTCACGTCCCATTTTTTTTCCCAGGCATCATTGATTGCCACTATTTCATTCTGGCATGCGACGTACACCTCTGTAGACTCACTGTCCCAGTTCACCGCGATGTTCTGTATTTGTTTTTCCGTTTGAAAGTGTGGCAGGGAATACTCGACAGTGAAGTCCTCCGACGTTCGAAGGGTGGAGGGACATCGGTGCTCCCCCGAGGCCGTTGGTGTTTGTATCCATATGCATACTGCCAGCAGAGCAGTCACAGTGACCATCTCCACGTCACACTCCAAGGTGATCGAGTGTTACCTGCAAGATACTTTCCTCCAGCAGTACATTCTGGAGAACCGGCAGGAGCTCTGTGAGGGAAAACAGGAGACAGTTGAAGCTTCACAGACAGACTGCGTGACTCTCAACAGAGACGCATTTCTTTTGAAAGAGTAGGTGGATTCTATAAACATGTTACTGCTGCCTGAAGAGGGGGAAGAGGATCAGTTGCTCTGTGGTAATCTTTTCTGGAAAACATTGAGAAGGTCACAGCTTGTATATCAAGATGTATGGGACTGATGTGTATTCAACTGGGCTAATGAAGCCAGTGGGAAAATAACAAGTCGGTAGGGTCTGGTTAAAAATCTAAATGGGCAAGACATGACAGGCAGTAACATGTGGAGCAACCGTGGCAGTTGTCGAGCCTCCACAACCACCATTAACACAGACAAAGTAATAACTACATTATGTGTGTCACAATACATATGCTATCTCAAAAAGTCAATTTCAATACACGGAATTAAAATGACTATATTTATGAGTCGGTACAACAAAATCAAACTAATTTAAATCCAAATGGTTGTAAGAATGACTCTTCAGCAACTCCTATTAGAACCATCCATTATGATTATAGGTATTATAGAAGAAAAATAGCTGCACAAAAAAAGAGCAGTTGAATAAATTAGAGATAAGTGTAATTTCAGTCACTAAGGTGGAACAATAGTTAAGTCACCTTCCACCAAAGTATGCAAATGAAAATCTTACCAGGCTTTGGGAAAAGTGGAGATCTCTCTGAGAGACTGTCCAATAAGCTCTTAATTAGAAGTCCTGATGAGGTGATAAATATCCTGTGACGGTGAAGCTCCTCGCTCTGACCACACTCACCTGACAGCCTCACTGCCACTGACGCTCACTTTACTCCCAGTGGCACCGAGCAGCTTCATGACGGACGAAAATTGCAGCCTTTGACCAAGAAGTGCATCCTGTACACCCCGTCAACATAAAAGCAAGAACCAGGGGCGGAAAGAGGGGAGGAGAAAATACTATAGAATGCAGTACAATAGACAGCTTGATATACAATGCAGTACAATGTTATGGAATCGAGTACACGGAGTTCACTCATCATTAATCACATTCACACCCCAATGCAAGGCACTGTCACTCCAATTTGAGGTTCTGTGTCTTGCTCAAGAACACTTCATCTTGTGGACAGGGGGATATGGGATTCGAACCTGCAACCACACAATTAGGAGATGAAAGCTCTACCAAACAAGCCATACCGCCCTGTACAATACAATACAATGTGGTAAAGTAAAATACAATGCAATACAATAAAGAACAATATAATACAGAACAATACAACATCATATAACGTGATACAATGCGTAATACATTGGGAAGAAAAAAAACGTCAAAAAGTCATAATGATCATACATTTTTTATTATGTTTATATAATTATGTGTATTTTCATGAATTTGAATGTGCAACAAGAAAATGTGTTCTTTATCCTCAAGAGACTCTTAACCGTTTGTGACACTTCTACAGAAACAAGCCGGGTTTTATTTTCCAGTCGACTAAAGGGAAGTGTTGCAGTAGTTTCCGCTGTTTCACGGTGATTCCCTCCGGAGGCGCTGTCCTGTCAAGCCGCACCCGCAATGAGGAAGTTTGGAAGAGTTGCGAAATCTGACCGCGTCTTAAATATCCTCCGTTTCCTTCCAGTATCGTCTCCTATCAGCAGAGACTATACTCTTATCCGCTGTCAGTGCGTCACTTTTACTGTTCTAAAGGGGAAAAAATGCAGATACCTTCTCAAGGGGGCTTTTTTGTGTGTGCCAAAAATGCATTTCTTTCGGGTGAGGACTGAAGATACTTTTCAAAAAAGTTGGCAGCTCCAGCCAGGAAGTTACGAGAGGAATGCATTCGCTCTTCAAACTTTTTTTTTGGGGGGGGATATACGGGAAATGAAAGCTGGAAGAATCAGTGCACATATCAGCAGTGATTACTTCATAAAACCTCTCACATAACCTGCCACTGGCACAAAATAGAACTCAAAGAGTCCTTGGAGCTGCTATATATTGATCCCTGCAGCAATATAAGAGCATTAATAACCAACATTGTCTAGATAGAAACGTCACAGTTGCCATAATGTGGCACTACAGATCTAAAAGTTAAACATCTACCACTGAATCCAAAGTTCAAATCAAATAGACTAATCTGGTGTCTCTCTTCACACTTTCACTGCCTCGAGCCACAAAGATCCATAATCTAAATATTGCACACTAAAGAGGCAATGAGAGCTGTGATATTGACAGAGGAAGAACAAAATATAATTGACTGACAAGAGGTTGTATTCTTTCCAGCTCAACGAAGATTTTGTCTTAGAGGCAGGTATTAAAAATAAAGCCAGAAACAACAAAAGGTAAGGTCATTGCATTTAGGCCTTGAGTTGGAATCTGTTCTTGCATTACTAACAAAACCATGAACAAACAAACACAAACAGGCACTGAGTTGTTTAGTTTCCACTCAACCAGTTATGTGTCAAAATACTTTTTTTTTGTCTTTCTGTAATTGTGGAACACATAATCAGTGCCATATAAATGGATTTTCTACTGTGTTAGTGTGTTCCTCATTCAAATACCACACTGAGGTTTCTGGTTTGCCTCTTAATGTTTGTAATTGATGCGTAACGTTGAATCATATCTGGTCACTCCACTGCAATGCTCATCATTGGGTTTTCTTTGGCTCTTTACTAGACTGAACCTGTTGAAACTAATGACAAATATATGAGGCAATACTGAGGTGTATCATTGTTATTGTCACCATGGAAAAGTTATTGTTCCCTCCAGGCATGTTTTAACTTTGAATATGTACGTACATACAAATGACACCAACTCATTAAATTCAGAATCTGGTTTAAAAGAGAAACAAACATCCAAGGGTCAAACTCAAGATGTATGCATATTTCTGTGAAATGAAAGTCAAAATTTTAAACGATCAGAAAAAAATACCTATTTTGGCAATTTTATCTGAAGGGACGTGTGTAAAGGTTGTAATTTCAACAGACAGGGGGTTTTCTGAGAATACGTTGCAGCAGTATGGAGATTTTCCATGATGACATAATGCAATGACATTTCTATGTTGTTTACGACGCGTAATTGTGACCTGTCATGGTTTAGTACTTATAATAATAATAACCAATGTCGTAAATTCGAACATTAAAGTCACTTTTACTAATTGTTTAATAACATATCAGTGTTGAATTCGACTTCAGAAAAGTCACACAGTTTGGGGAGGTTCATAACCCTTAATGTCAAGGTTTCCTCTCAAAAAATTAGAGTAAGGCCTGCTGGGAAATGTTTTCCTCCCCATAGTCTTTCTGTTTGTTACATATTGCACCCAGTATAATCTAAACTCCTTCAGTTGCGCGTTCGAGTGCGTCTATCTTGTTTTGATCATCGGTCCGGGGTCGCCCTCTAGTGGTCGAATAAAGAACAAAGCCTCTGTACGGTGATAAACCTTGTTAATATGAAACGAAAGTGAAATTCAGTCGTATGTCAATCTGTAACCGTCTCAGCAGGTTCACTTTCTCTTCTTTAGCTGTTTTATCCAGTCCGGTCAAACGACATCATGTCAGGATCCGCTGAAATCGATGAAGGATTTTACTCTCGACAGCTGTGAGTAGTGCTGATCATGTTGATGGATTGTTATGCATTCCGAGAGTTACTGCTGACGCTCTCCTCCTTCCTTCCACCTGGCTCAGGTATGTCCTGGGACATGAGGCCATGCGTCGGATGGGCTCAGCCAGCGTCCTCATTGCGGGGATGAAGGGCCTGGGGGTGGAAACGGCCAAAAACGTGATCCTGTCCGGAGTGAAGTCCGTCACTGTGCAGGACGAAGGTCAGACCTCGTGGAGCGACTTGTCCTCACAGGTACTGACAGGAGAGGGATGATGTATTGTCACTTGATCAAAGTTCTTACTTCGTTATTTATTCAAAGTGCTCATGTGACTGTTAAATAGGTCAGATTATCCAGGGTGTCAACACTTTCTCAAGGGTCTCGTTGATGAAAAAGATAAAATTCAAACTTTATTGCCTCAAATCCACGTTTTCGTTCATTGTCAACCATTTCAATTTTGGATGATAGGATCTACATTCAGAATCTGCTGTGTCTGTTAGAGCTGGACTGGCTCCGCCCACACATAGGGTTTGATTTCTGATTGGCTGGTTGGAGCAACACACTTCTTTAAAATGTAAACAAGCTAGGGAGAGAGAGGACAGACTGTCTTCACTTCTGGGGCGTCGTTCCTTGTATGAAAACAATTATTACTGTTGGAAAACGATGAGGAAGTTCATTTTGCATAATATGACCCTTCTAAAAGTATTAATTGCATATACTTGTTGTATATGTTGGTTGTACTGCAGTCATGTTTACTGGTGCACGGTGGTGTGTATACTGCTATTGTTATTATTATTATTATCCGTCCATCTTCAATCCTGCTTTATCCTGGTCGATCACTCAAATGGGAAGAGCATGCAAACTCCATGTCATCACTTTCTCACTGTGAGGAGAAAGTGATGACTACTTTATTATTATTATTGTTATTATTATTATTATTATTATACCTGCAGAAAAAATATCTACGTTGAACAACTTGTCTCTTTATAAATGTTTTGGCTCACGAGGGTGAGGAACTAAGAATGCATGGTGAAGTAGTGGTTTGCACTCTTTCCTCACAATGGGAACTTCTCCCTTTGTTTTTTTTTTGCCGTCAGGCAAAAGTGAACACTTGCGTTTAAGAATAGCCTGTTGAGAGGAAGTTATTATTCTCTGGCATTCAGTTCCCATGATCTGTGATTTTATAATAATTATTTTCATCGCCATCTTACACAAAGCAGCTGAAACAACATGAAGTTATAATCTCCACACCAAGTAGAGTGGGAAAACTCTTGGGCCGAGATTGTTTTACCGACACACTCTTTACTGTCGCCTCCAGTTCTTTCTGAAAGAGTCCCACGTCGGTCAGAACCGAGCCTCGAGTTGCGTCCTGCAGCTGGCCGCCTTAAACCCGCATGTGCACGTGTCGGCGCACACCGGGCCTCTGGATGAGGAGCTCGTTCTGAAATTTCAGGTACGACGCATCGAGCTGCCTCGTCGATACTCGTTGGAGTTGAGAGGTTGAATGAGCAAAACACCAAGAATGTCACATTGTTGTATGGTAACATGGATGAAGAGACTTTTGGCAGAATGAGTGACCTGCCGTCCTCCAGGTGGTGGTGCTCACTGACTCCTCGCTGGATGATCAGAAGCATTTTGGAGAATTCTGCCACTCTCATCGCATTAAACTCATCATAGCAGACACCAAGGGACTCTGCGGGTAAGTGCATAGCCAATTGAAATGAATTTAATGACGGTGTAAAAAGGTAGATGTGAAAACATGGCCGTTTATTTGCAGGCAGCTGTTTTGTGACTTTGGCGAGGCGTTTGAGGTCCTCGATCGGGACGGAGAAATGCCCGCTTCGGTGATGATACAACATATCTCAAAGGTCATACTTTCTTTTTGTTTTATGGCTCTGGCCTGTTTGCCAACTCAGGAGTTTACCGAGTTGGCGAGACTACTCACATTCTTTACATAAGTAGAAGCACAGACACTTGTATAAAAACGACTTTGGACGCATTCATCTTGTCCTGAAAGATATGGAAGTTGTAAAGTAATTAGTCAAACATGATTTTATTGATAGCAATGCATTTTTCGTGTGTTGCAACCTGTGAGAACTTCTGGAAATCCTCCATGTGTGTGCGTCATACAAGAAAACTAACCTCAGATTATTCTCATGACCTTTATTGTTAATGAACGCGACTTTCACTGACACGGTTTTCAGGACAACCCTGGCGTGGTCATCTGCACGGATGACAGAAAGCATGGACTTTCAGATGGAGCCAAAGTTTTCTTCTCCGAAGTCCAAGGCATGACGGAGCTCAACAACATCCAACCCATGGAGATCAGAGTTGGTGGTGAGTGTCACTTTATCATGATTCCTCCTTCTTTGTGATACGTTCTTAATCCAATCTGTTCATAGTCACTGTGCCAAGAGCCACAGTCGTTCCCACAATACATCCTGCTGAAGCTCCCAATAAGACCGAAGTCTTTATCACATTATCTTCAATATATAACTCCAATCAACAGGCCCGCATTCCTTTACTATCTGTGACACTTCTGCGTTTTCTGAGTATGAACGTGGCGGCGTAGCGACTGAGGTTAAACAGCCCGTCATGCTCAACTTTGTAAGTACGAATCAAGAATTATTTTAAGCTTAAAAACATTTTTTTTTCCATCGGTCATTAAAGTCATTAAAATTGCTGATATGAATTACAGAAACCACTCTGTGAGGCTTTGAATGACATTGAGCAGCTGACATGGACGGACTTTGGAAAGATACCAAGGCACCAGACTCTGCACTTGGTGTTTCAAGCCCTGCACGAGTTTGTGAGGAACGAACAAAGACTCCCTCGCTCTTGGTGTCAGGTCTGTTAAACTTAAACCTGTGTTGGTGTTGCTGACTGGTCATTACCCCCCCCCCCCCCCCCCCCCATAACTCACTTGTTGGTGACTTCTTGCTACAGTCGGACGCAGACTCGCTGCTCGCCTTGGTGAGAGAGCTGAACACCGTCGCACAGCTGGAGCGGATCGACGAGGCCGCCGTGCGAAACCTGTCCTTCACGGCACGAGGCGATCTGGCTCCTGTGAACGCGTTCATAGGGAGCGTGGCTGCACAGGAAGTGATTAAGGTAAGGGCAGCAGTCAGTGCCTGTAATATTTACATCTTTTCGAATGTTATTTGAGTGCTAAACATCGTGTTTAATTGAGGGGGGGGCGGAGGCTGCGTGTTGATTTGTACCCTTTTGAATACCCCCACAGGCGTGCAGTGGGAAATTTACACCTCTTCAACAGTGGCTGTATTTTGACGCATTTGAGTGCCTTCCTGCAGGGGAGGATCGGCTGACAGAAAGTGCAGTTTTAGAGGTTTGATGCTCGGAAAACTCAACAGATGTAACAAGAAGCGGTCCAGATTCAGACCTGAAAAACCCCCCAATTTTTTTTGTTTTCTCTTTGATAGAACGGCACGAGGTACGATGGGCAGGTTGCTGTGTTTGGGTCGGCGTTCCAGGAGAAGCTTGAGAGGCAGAAGTATTTCCTGGTGAGGACGGGTTTTGATATTCGTCCAACAGAGGGCACCCTATGCTCTCTGATGCAGGCTCTCGCCATCTGTGTTTATCTTTGATCTGGTCTGGTGTTGATGATGGCACGGGCAGGAAATGGCTGTGATTCAAGGTGGCGTTTCCTGGCAGCGCTGACCGCCGGCACGGGGGTCCGTCTAACAGCGCTGCACCTTTTTCTGTTTGTTGATTTGACATGTTTCACCGAGTTGAACAGTTTGTGCATCGGGGAGTAAAGTCACATGCAACAACAGACGCAGGATTTTGAACAGAATCCAAAAGATCTTGTCTATCTGCAATGCATTTGCATCCTTACTCTAAAACCACTCTTCCTTTGCAAGGTCGGAGCTGGAGCCATTGGCTGTGAGCTTCTTAAAAACTTTGCCCTCATTGGGCTCGGGGCAGGAGAAGAGGGGCTCGTCACCGTCACAGACATGGACTTCATAGAAAGATCCAACCTGAACCGACAGTTCCTGTTCAGGTCTCAGGACATTGGGGTGAGGCAGCACACAGTCCAGCATATCACAACCGCCTCTTCCACTTCTCCTCATCGTCATCCTCTCCTTCCACCTCTCCCACTTGACGTCGTTTCTTGTTTATGCTGGCTAATTGAAAACCCCTGGGGGTCTACTAATGAGACTGAACATACCGTGACCGTCAGAGATGTGTCGTGTCCGACTACACAGATCTCCCATTCTGCATCACATGGGATTGTTTGGCTTTGTGGTTTATTTTAGGAACACATCAAATAGCTGATCTCGCTGTTTGGTAAACAACGATTGGTACCTCAACTTATGTCATGTGTTTCTGTTCAAACGATGCCAAGCAAGTGTGATTTGCGGATTTTTACTGTTGCACATTAGAGGTCAGACTGATTATTGTCAGGAAGCATAGAGCAGCTCATTTGTCTTCTATATTGGTAATTATTTTTAAGAAAAGTTAGTCGAAATACCCAGTAACAGGTCCAGTTAATCGTCCAAAATGTGTAATTGCCGATTTCTGTGCCTCATTTGCACGTAGATGTTATTTAGCAAACATAAACAAACTTTTCTATGAACAGAAATCTAAATCAGAAGTTGCAGCCAAAGCCGTGCGCGACATGAACCCCAAGATGAAAATCACTGCACATCAAAATCGTCTGGACCCTGACAGCGAAGGAGTGTACGACTATAATTTCTTAATGGGTCTGGACGGAGTGGCGGCCGCCCTTGATAATGTGGAAGCCAGTGAGTCTAATGTAGAATAAACAAATCCCTCTATATGGAACCGTTTGCACTAGATAAGTCTAAAAGAAAGCGAGTTGCTCTTTCTGCTGTTCAGGGGTCTATCTGGACGGACGCTGTGTCCAGCACCAGAGGCCGATGCTTGAGGGAGGCACTCTTGGGAGCAAAGGTCACACCCTGGTGGTCGTCCCTCACCTGACGGAGTCCTATGGACCAGCCAAGTCAAGTTCCAGCAGTGCCATACCACTGTGCACCCTCAAGAACTTCCCTCACCGAATCGAGCACACGCTGCAGGTAGGAAATCAAGTTAATTTATCGTGAATAGGCTCAAATCTTGACCTGTGGTGTTGGGGACAACGTCAGCTAGAGTAATTAAAATCTACATTTCAATGGCTTGTTGAAGTATGAGTCAGATGTCTCTCCAGGAATTGATGGATTTGAGAGTCCAACTCTTCAAATAAATCAGAACTGTATTTCAGCTTTTGACTTAATCATCGTCAAGAACAATGTTTGTGTGCAATAAATTATTTTTTGTTTGTTTTAGTGGGCCAGGGACCAGTTTGAAGGACTGTTTAAGCATGCGCCAGAAAATGTGAATCTCTTCCTGAGGTAAGAAAAGATTTCATCCTTCAATAATTCATCCCCACATTCATAGCGAGTCTCCACTCTGGTGCCAATCTGCTGTCACTTAACTTGCTCTTTTTTTTTTTTCAACAATGCTTCCTTAACAGTCTCTTATAAAGCATTCCAGTCAACCTACAAAAGCTAATGAAGTGGTTCGAGCTCATTATTCTGTTTTATAAACAGGAAAACATGTGGTTGGCTTTTTAGCAGCAAAACCCTAAAAAAAAAAAAAAAGAAACGACAGTCTATCCTTATAGTAGAGACATTCCCTTGAGTCATTAAAGGATATGTGGTTTATTTTTAGTCTATTGTCAATCTGAAAGAAATGTGGAAAGCTAAGTTTGCTATTTCATAAGCAAAATTGCTAGAGATTAACATAAAACAGTAAACTATTTGTAAAAGAACAGATCAACAGTGATGGATTTGAAGCACCAGCTACAAACAGAGTCTGAGCTTTGAGTGCTGGAGCCGTCCTAATCCAGCCATTTTTTTTCAGAAGTTCCCTGTTTACTTTGGTAAGACTTGACAGTAATCCCGCACTCGCTGTAAAGTGCTTAAACACTTACTTCTGTCTTTACACAGAAGATATAACAGTTTCTTTTATTACTCTTAAGTTAAGAGACGCTATCATGAATGCGGGTTCACGGATACTCTCATCATCGTTCCTTTCCGGTTGATTTCGCAAATATGGAAAAAAATAAAAAATAAACTTCTCTGGACGTTTCCCCCTGAGGGGGTCAGCTTCATGTCATAGTCCAGCGCATTTTAAGTCATGGGTGATGAGGCCATGGAAAGAAACAATCATGTTTCGTGTTGTTTCAGTCCCACCCACACCGCTCTAAGCAGAACTTTGACACTCGATGTTCCTGTTTGGACGTGTTGAGGTGTAACATTCAGGCAGATGTGTTTTGTTTCCACTGTGTATCCACCGTTGTACGGTGAGCCGGCACGTAATCGTGGCCACACTGACTACCCGTTCTTGTGGCTTTGGAGTTGCACTGATGCAGCGCGTTACAAACGCACTAACCTTTTGCTTCCCCCGCTGAGAAACGTGAAATCGGGAGTCAAAGAAATTCCTACTTGAGTCACAAAGTACACAACGCCAACGTTGTCTTTCATTTTCACTTTATCAACTTTTTATTTTTTTTTATTTTAGCTATAAGCTGTTGCTACAATCTCAATACTGTTTTGTATTAACGTTTTCTCCTGTGGACGACAAACAGAAAGATATTCCAAAGGCAGGATCACTCATGAGGAGTGAGTTTTCGAAACACACTTGATAACTTGCAATGGACAGTTTAACTTTCATATGTGCATCAGATTTTTCAAATGAGTTGGCAGGTTAACACTGGACTCTGAATCAAAGTTGGCCTGCTGGTCATAGTTGGCACCAATGCATAAACATAACACGTCTTTTTTCTTTCTTTCTTTTTTTTTTTTAAACTGTGAATCACCTGAAGCTCAATTTTCATTTCCGAAAACTGCATTACAGATATAGATTTATTTAATTAATTTATTGCGAAACCCTTTTCCTTGTATTTCTGCACAGCTGGTGGTTGTTTTATTAGTTTCATGGTTGTTGTCTTTCCTGCAGGGATTTGGGGTTTGTAAAGCGAACTCTGGACCATGGAGATGCTGAGGCCCTGGAGATTCTTGGAGGGGTGTGCAGCAACTTGGAGGACATGGAAGCTGGGGGTCAGCGTCCAAACAGCTGGGAGGATTGCATCAGTTGGGCACGCTGCAAGTGGGAGACTCTGTACAACAACGAAATCCGTCAGCTTCTGCACTGTTTCCCTCCGAAAGAGGTAAAATTAAGCTTAATAACTCTCCCTACAGCCATGTACTTTGAATATGTAATTAAAGTTTATGGGCACAGAGGGGCACTGTTGTGTATGAGGTGTTTGCATGCCGATCAATTAAACAGGGAAGTGAAGCAGTGGTGTTGCATTTTTGTTTTTTCCACTGAGATCACTATTAACTTTGTGTGAAACCTGAATCACACAGAGCTTTCTGCTGATAAATATCTCCAAGGGGCTCTGGGGGGGATTATAATCTGTCGAAGCATCCAGACAGTGATGTCACATCTTTCTGTCACACTCGGGGTGGATCAGTGTCAACCCAAACAAGCCCTCACTAACCCCAGTCTCACTTCTGGGCCTATTTAATGTCATTACAGGTCCTGGAGGGTTTTGGAAAACTCCTTCAACCAAAAAAAAAAAAAAAATCATCCATTCATGACCACTTAAATATTTACAGAAAATGCTTCTTCTTTTTAAAAAACATCTTTATATCTTTCTTCATAGTCATTGCACACCCAACCATAACTGTTGCTGTTGTTTTGAGTGCCGGTTCTCCTTTTTCTGTCCAAACGTCTCTTTGTTCTCATGACGTTCCCCTGAAAAGTCATGTGTAACCACAGACTTTAAAACATCAGCTTACCTGACATATACCAAAACACAAGCAAGGCGGTTGACCACAGTGAGCGTAACAGCTGCCAATCTGTCAGACGCAAACATGGAAGTAAATATGGCAGCCAGTTGTAGGTGTGTGAATAATGTTTGGCTAAATCTATGTGTTGGAGCGTGTTTATTTTACACATGCGTCACTGTGAGTCTTAAAGCTGAAATTTAGTGAAATAAAAGCTGTTAAACTAGAATGTGGTAGGTTAATAAATGTTATATGCATGTTTAGGTATGCAGATAATCTTTGTGTATTATACACGCTGTTTTACAATATATGGATCCTACAATTGAAAATACTATGAATTACTCTTAAGGGGATTAATAAAGTTTTAGTAATGGGCAGTGTAACACTGGGGTTTCAATCTTGTTTTCTCATCACATGAACACGATACCTTGGTCTGTTGTTGCTTCAAGTGCTTTTGATACTTAACTGGTCAGCACCATTTGAATATCGCATACCACAAGTCAGTAAAAGAACTTTAACATAAAGGATGTCTTAAAAACAACAGCATAAGAACACTTAAAAAAAAATTTTTTTTTAGATTTTCAAATGAATGTACTGGGAAAAAAATAAAATATGATAATTGCACAAACTTGAAAGTACAAAATGATGTAAAATAAGATTAAGAAGTAGTTGGAATGAATATTCTTACTGCATTCTCACATTTTTATTGAATAAAATAACTGTCTTCAAGTCTTGCACTGAAAAGAAAAAAGAGCGAGAAATAAGAGAGATTGGTGCGTTCAGTTTTTGCAATCACTAAATAAGGCAAATGACTCAATAAAACAGCAATTCCATATAACATAAAACCCCAAAACTCGTACCAGCATGTAAAGTAATACATTTTACGCGGGTACATTTCGAGGGCTCATAAACTTGATTCATAGGTGATTGAAGAACAGGAGGCTCACAGGAGAGCAGCATTAACGTTTCTAAACGTATTATCCTCCCCCGAAAGGAGAAGTCATTGTCATTGTTATCACCTGTCCTGCTCCTCGGCCATCTGAAGCCTAATCCTGAACGGGAGAATATTATTGGTGCCTTTTGGCTACTAAAGAAATGCCCCCTGCAGGACAAGCCGGCCCCGCCAGTAGGAGACTCTCTTTCTCGGCATATGGACCATTTGGTGACTTCAAAGCTCTCAGGCCTCTTTGTTCCTTTATCTGACATACAAATTGTGGAGTCCACACGCAGCTGATAACAATATTAGTCTGTTTGCGCTACAGGAAGTCTGCAGGTCTGCTCTGTTGGAAGACTAAATGACCAACTGAGCTTTTATCAGGTGATTTACTGGCGCGCTGCGCCAAAGATGAGCCATTGAACTTTATGTTAATGTAGGTTTGACCTCCACCTCCTTCTTCATCTTATTATTATTATTATTATTATTATTATTATTATTATTGTTATTATTATTTCCAAGATGTCATGCATTTATACACAAGACAGAGGTCTAATTGTTGCCAATAAATGTTTATTACTGTGAGATACAGAGAAGATCTCAGTTGGTTTTAAAGGTTTTACGGCTGTTGATCAAGGATGAAAGGTTTTTGTTGTTTTTGTTTGTTTTTTCTCTGTAGGTAACTGCAACTGGTCTACCCTTCTGGTCTGGATCTAAGAGATGTCCTCACCCTCTGACCTTTGACCCGAGCAACGTGAGTCACGTCTGGCCCAGTTCCTCATGCTGTAACATACACTCACTTGATGTGAATGACAGAAAGAAACCACACTATGTTATGGCCTCTCACATTCCTTCTTTAGCTGGTTTATTTCTAACCCTTAAATGCATTTGCACTAAGATACAGCTCCTCTGACCCCTTGACTTTTTTCGGTATATTGTCATAATGAGTAACAATAGACACAACGAGGCTACAATTCGCTGGAATCACAATATAATTGAGGGTAATGGTGCAATGATCAGAGTTTTGCTTCACTTCTTGTCTTTTAACAGACTTTCAATCTTCTATTTGTATGAAATGTGATTTAGTTTTGAATATCTTCTATGAACGCAGTGTGATCATATGAGTCAAATCATCAGGCCATGTAGATAAAGCACAAATTAGTTTTTTTGTCTTTCTCTTCATGACAATTTCCTGAAAAGTTATACTTGGATGTCTCCTTTAGACCGCTCACATGGATTATGTGGTGGCAGCGGCGAACCTGTATGGGCAGATCTACGGGCTCAGAGGGACAACAGAGCGCACGGCCATCCGAAATATCTTAGAGGGCGTTCAGGTGCCAGCTTTCACTCCCAAGTCCTCCGTGAAGATTCATGTTACTGACCAGGAGATGGAGGAAGACAAGAAAAATGACAGTGACGATGCCGGTGAGTTGGTTTCTGTCTCTGCGATATCATAGAGTTGCTTTTTTTGATCTACAAAGTTTCTCAATAAATAGATTTCACTTTCAGTTTGAGTGTGTTTTGATGGATGAGAAACATCATGGGCAAATGAGAGTAGTCAAATGGAGGTTTAGTGGGTATTTTGTCCCGCTTGCTCGAGAACGATCTGCTAGAAACGGTACCGCCATGGATTGATAGCGAGAGCATTGATGCTGCACTGATAGAGCACTGACAGTGTGATACGGCAGACATATTGGTGGAGGAAGTTATCAAACATATCAGATTGTGACTGAAAACGAAGCTGAATTTGGCTAAAAGAAGAAAAAAATGCAATATAGAGAAAGGAAAATTGAATATGTCAGAAAATTGAAAATTCAAGAGAGGGCTACAAAACAGAAGGTCTCACGATAAAGTCCTGACAAGCAAGCCAAGGAATTGCCTCTTACTACAATAACAGCAGCGGCATCTCTGCTGAAGAATGAAGTAGTTTACATTCAAATGCATTAAGAACAGATCCAATCATAAACAGCATTGCTCTTTTCCGTTGTGCTAAATAAAACAAAATACATAAATGACTGCTCGAGGTTTCCCATTGAGTAAACTGCTAGGTGGGTGAGCTTGTTCCCAAATCAATAATTGATCATGTATCATCCTAATACAATAGATCAGTGAATAAACAGTACAGCTGCAACATTTGACTTTATTTCAATCAGTAGAACACCATAAATCAATTTCCACAGGTACTGTAACACCATGACAGAGCACAAGCCATTAAAATTGTGAGAAAACTTCCAAATGAATGAATAAATGATTTAAATCTCAAGTCACGGCCCTCAATAATCCCTCATCTCAACTTAAAAAAAAATAAATAAAAAATTCAGATCTGCTAGGACAACTGGAATTCTCTTTCACTTTTTTCCACCTTTTTCCACTGTCTTTGTGTCCTTCCTGCAGAAAAAGCCCGGCTCGAGGAGTTGAAAGAAAAGTTGACTTCATCCTCTCTGAATCGCTCGGCTCAGATGTTCCCCATTGACTTTGAGAAGGTATGATGAGCGCCGTGGCTCGTCTGCAGCAACACTCTGCAGAGGCGGCAGACAGTGACACGGCGGCGACGGAGTCGTGGCAGGGAGCTGCACTCACAGCTATACGTGCTCTCAGAATATGTTTTTTTTTTTTTTTTTTCTCCATCGTCGGGTCCTCAGTGACCTGAATCTGAGCAGGTCCTAAACACAGTCACAAAACAGTGCTGGCTCTGTCTTTGCACAACCGTGCTTTGGAGCAAAGTTATGTCTATAACTGTGTTTCTGTTTTCAGAAATAATAGGAGCAAAACAGCAGCTCAGTCAATTCATTGTCACTGAACGGGTTACTGTGTTAAAACTAAGGCAGCACACTTCTGTTGATGCTTGGCAGCAGAATGGAACAGCGGAAAGGCTGCAAGTAACTCAGTCTTTAACACTCGGAGCCCCAAAACAGAGATTTCCCTGTGTAACAGCTCCACTGTGTATCTAACCACTGTCACAGTCCCTTTTCACACACTTTCACTCAACGTCTTAACAACTTATCACTCTGAACGGACATTAAATCAGGCTCAGTTCTTGGCTAACAAGATTCAGAGTGATTCATTTTTTTGTAGAAACTTATCAGGGAGTGCCGACTTAGATATACTGTACTCCCAAATTCCCAAAGAATGTCCCAAACAATATCCTCACCAAATTTTTCCTCAAATTCAGTTACGCCCTAAATTCAACACAGTAAGTTAGTGGAACAAATCTCTCTCTGAACTTGGACTCTTGTTTCTAATCTTCTGGGAATTAAATGAGAAAACTTTGGTTCTAATTTTTTTTACTCGTCGTACAGTTTATGTTTCTGTGGTCTAATGGTCATTGCTCTCATCTCGCAGCGAGACGATCTCTGATCATTTGATATTGCGCCTGTATCTCTCTATGGGCTGTGATGGACTGGTGACCTGTCCAGACGGCCTGCATTCATTATTAATCAGCTTTAAATCGCTCAAGCTCCCCACAGCTCTGAATTGGAGGGAAAAGTTTTAAATGAAGTGCATCTGCATCCAGGGTCGTCTTTTAACCTGTAACATAAACATGGGAAAATTACCCATCTAACGTTGCATGTAAACAGATGGTTTACAGCATGTGTTTGGCATTTTATAATTTGATTTCTTGGCTTCAGCAGAATAATTGAAAAAAAAAAAAATTTCTAAAAACACGTTTGTTGTATATAATTGCAGTATTGTTTTGGTGTTTGTCTTGTCCATTGGGAGGTTTTTTAAAATTTAGAATTCACATTATATCAAGAATACCCCGTGCAACACATTAAGAAACTAAATATACTGCAACACAATTATGTACAAGTAATGCATTGAATTCATAGCAAAGGAAAACAACTTAGCCATACAACTAATCCAAATAGATATGATAAGTATTCTTCTACATTTTTGCAGCCATAACGATTTTCCCCTGGCGAGGAAGTGTTTCCTCATTATTTCTACCATTAATCTGTTGACTTTCTGACCCATCTATGTTTTCTGGGTTTTTCCAGGAAAGAGAACAAAACTGAAAGGTGACTTGCAATTATTTATTTGTCACCTTTCAACAACAAAATGTTTAGTTTGAAGACAACAAAGCCCCTTTGACTCCTCTAAAAAGAAGGAAGTCACAAGAGGCAATGCCAACAAGATAATTAGTTGAACCGCGGTGACAATGAGAGGAAATCCTTTATTTTATTTATATAGTATTCCTGGCTCAACAAAGCACTTCAAGTAAGCCATAAAGTACCCAAAGAGGAATTTGGAGAGGGTGAATGACTTTAAAAAGTTTCCCCAAGCAAAGAATTCAGTGACTCAGTAAAATGAAGGTGTATGAGGTACGTATGTGCCTATCGGGTATCATCTTGAGTAAGAGCCAGATTCCCAAATTTCTTTAGCTTCATTTTCATCCCTATGTGCCCTGGTCTTGCCGCGGACAGATGGAATGTGTGTAGGAGGGTTTGAGCGGCATCGGGTTGCCAGCTTGAAGCCCCTTCAGCCATCCGGGAGTGACAGTCACTGTCACTGCTTTTGTAGAGCCGCGCCGGCAGGGGCATGACCTCACTGGCCACGTCGATCAAGACAGAAATCTGATTTCCACACGATACGGTGACCAATTCATATAGCAGGGTGATTTAAGTGACATGGCAACAAAGAGGAGAAAGTTCAAAGAAGGAAAAGAGCATGACATCAGGAGATACGTGTGGCTTGGCAATGGACGTGGGCCTGAACGGGCCTCTAGCAACTTCCATATATCTAATTCTGAAAGGCGAGCTTAAAGAAACAACAATGAATGTCTTTATAATGTATCTAGGTGTGTCTTTCAAATTAGATTTACCAAAAAATATTAAACTTGTCTCTGCTGTGTGTTTTATATGTGACTAACATTAACTTTATCTCTCCGCCTGCTGCAGGATGATGACACGAATTTCCACATGGACTACGTTGTTGCTGCATCCAACCTCAGAGCAGAGAACTATGACATCCCGACAGCAGATCGCCACCAGGTCTGGAGTTTTACTGTATGGCAGAGAGAGAGAGAGAGAGAGAGAGAGAGAGAGAGAGAGAGAGAGAGAGAGATAAAGATATAACAGTGACCTAAGGGGTGATGTAGATGAGGATACATATATATATATATATATATATATATATATATATATATATATATATGTGCCAACTGCTCCTCCTCCCTTGGGGTGATTTTCTTGCACTGTGCCGCTCACACCTGCCCTAAAGCCACAGAAACAGCCTCTTCAGCCATTGTTCCTGGAGCAGAACTAATCACAGCACTTTACCTGTCGCCTGGGAGGTGACACCTGAGCCAGGCCTTGTACCCACCACTCCTGCACACACACAGCCGAGACAGATGGAGGGGAAGGGGGCGGGGCAGTGCCGAGTGAGGGGACACAAAAGAAACCTAGCCTTCTGTAATCTTACACACAGATGCACGTGTTGCATCTTGTTTTGGAATAGCTTCGCCACCATTCACCGTTTAGCTATGTTTTCAGCTCAGCTTTTGTGTAGACGTGTTCAGTTCATGCAATATTTTACACATTCAAGCAGTCGTGTGGCCTGGCTCATATTTTCAGATATGTACCTGTATGTACCCCCCCCCCCCCGTACCACCACCATCAAATTAAATAAAGCTGCGATTCGAAATGGATTATACATAAGCACTGGCTTTATACTTGAACTATGACAGACTGTATACAATATAAAGTACTGTGCAGTACAATTCATACATTCAATTTCCTCTTCACAGAGTAAACGCATTGCTGGAAGGATCATTCCTGCCATCGCCACCACCACGGCTGCAGTTGCAGGCCTGATGTGCCTGGAGCTGTACAAACTGGTGCAGGATCGGCAGGAGATCAGCTCGTACCGCTCTGCCTACATCAACCTCGCTGTCCAGTACTTCGTCATGTCGCAGCCCAGTCGCGCTAAGCCCTTCGAAGTGAGTAAGCGCTCTGCACAATCACAGTCATTTTTTGTTATTAGCTTTGGGAGCGGCGAAAGGTTGAGCTCTGTGCAGCTTTCAGTCACTTTTCCATAAGAAAAAGAAAGGCACTCTATAAGGTTTGACAGAGCCCTACTGTATGCACGCTCATAAATCAGTTTGCTTTGGGGATCGGTCCGTTGAGTTCTGTGTGGATTTATATCCTTCCTCCTGGGTTGAAGAAACCTTAAGTTATGAATGAGTGGTTTGAGAACAAGAATCAACAGCTTACTGTCAATCTGGTGCCCATAAAGTCAGTGTTTAGATAGCTCACTGTAATCCTTGTGGTATTTTAAAGCAGGAAAGACACAAATAGACCCATACTTGACTGTGTGTTAAAAGAAATTAAGTGAACTCAAGGCCAGTGCAAGAGAAAACTAAATGAGTTGACCCTTTTATTATGGAGACCTTTTTAGGGTCAGAAATGTATTTTTTTTTCAATCTGAGGTTGTCGACATCACTGAAACCCAGAATTAAGTCTAAATGAATAATTGATGAGTCGATTTTAGCACTCTTACTAGTTTCTCTGAATGAGCATATAGCCCACCTCTCAAGGTAATCAGACACTAAATCCACACTCTCCAGCATTCCCATTGAGTGCAGCGGAGGTCTGACAGGTCGGGGTCACGAGGGGTCACCGAGTGGGGTAACTGTGTCCGGCGGGATACGAGGCTGCAGTGACAGGGAGCTCCGAGACAGTGGAGATCTGGTTTCAGTTTTGGTTACGGGCAAAAATTCAGCATCTGCATAAAAGGGTGCCATGATGACAGGGGCAGCTGTGACTTTCTCCGCAGTTGCGACGTTCCAAACATGCTTTCCTCCTCGGATACAAAGACCCCGGTGTTCTCGCAGTTGTTGCCTGTAAACTTGGTCGTGTTTTGCGCATGCCATACCTGTATCATTTCTCCCGCCTTCTAAATTTTCCTGGGATAATCACAATGTTCATTGGAGCAGCACAGAAAATTACACAGTAATTGCAAACAGTCTCACTGACAGAGTGCCTGACCTCACCCCGGCCAGAAGGCATATGCAGAGGCTGAATCATTCAGTTCGAGAGACTGGCGAACATTAATTCTTTCCAGACTTTCACTGATTGAGCTTTAATGTTCCTATGTTTGACTGAGCGGCCAAATCAGAGGCTGGATGTGATGTTGCAGAGATTCTGTATCCATGCTTCCACAGTGTTGAAGAGACATCTCATAAATGAGAGGCACACATATAATGAAACACTCCCTGAGATGAGAAGGACAGAGAGGTGGTTCGCTGCCAAATCCTCAGCTTTACAAGTGGGAGATGCTGCATGTTCTGCCAAAACCAACATTTCGGTTTTAAGTATTAATGACTAGTTTAAATATATCTATGACGCCTTCTTCCTTCCAAAAAAAAAACGAACTCTTCTGCAACATGAATTGATAATATCTTCGATATAATGTTCATTTCGTGCATGCCTCATATGAAAAGCTGAACCGAACGTATAATTAGTGTACATTGATAAACACAATAAAGGTCCTAAATGGGTATATTTCAGTGATTTCACCTCGTGAGAAATCCAGAAATGTCAGGAACATTAAAAGAGGCTGTCAAAGAGTTTTGGAACTGCACCCATGGAAAAAACCCAGTGTGCAACTGCACCACGTGCACCACGTACCTGACATACATGGATCTCTCTCTGGAAGTCTTTCTTTCCAAGTGTCTCAAGCAAAATATGTGACAGATCTCTTCCTAAGTGTGATCCTCATCTTGAGGAAGAATAAAAATTACAAAGAGCCAAATTGAGCGGGTCAGGTGGATGGGGAGTGATGATCATGTTGGTGTGGGCCAAGAACTCACACGGTTCGAGGTCAAGTATCCCAATGGAGCACGCAACTCTGCAAAATGTATTACCATTACCACATTACCAAAATGTAAATAAATGTGAATAAACTTCCGGTCCTCAGATATAGTAACTGTCTATTGTGGTTTAATTATGCAGTCACATTTCTTCCAACTGGAGTAGACTCTCCCATCACTTTGTCCTGATATATATAAATATAAGTGCTTCTCTTCTCCAAGCCGCTGAGCTTCGTCTGTATCCAGCTGGTGGTCTAGACATTATCTCACAAGCCAGTGGGAAAAAATAATGTTTAAAAGCTCTTTTAATTCCTGATGCACTTTTTTACGTTGTGCATTTTGGCGTGGGAGCAGCAGACGAGCGAACAGAAATGAGGGCAAAATGCACTTGTTAATAATATTCTTTTATCTGTCTAATCTGAGATTAGAGGAGGCTTTGGTCGGCTTTTGAAGCAACTTCAGACGTGCAGCTGTTAAATGTCACTGATCAGACATGCAGTATCAAGAGCTCGGCTTACTTTTGCAGTGACTTAGACCTCTCACTTCTCGGGATCAGTCTCAGTTCATTAATATCGAGTGACGACACTCACTGGTTATACTGGTGGTCCACTCGATGTTTGCCAAAAGTCACAATATTGTCAGCAGGAGTTACATTACGATGTCTGGTTTGACATTTGAATGACAAAACTATCTGATTGAAATTATTATTGTGCGAGTGAGGCCTCATAGAAATGACACTTTAGATGTGGTTGGGTAGCATTACTGTCCCTACAAAACAGTTTTTACTCTTAAACTTCAATACGTGGTTGCTCAATCTCCCCCTATCTTAATCACTTTCCAGAATTTGTTGCTATAAAGCAGCTGTTTCCCAAAATAGGAAGTTCCCCTGGCTTTCCCCTCCTGCTGCTGTCCTCTGTATGAAGGCAGAAATATGTAAACAAACGGGAGACTGTCTTTGTGGGCTCAACACTGCGTCTCTTGGGCATAGTTGTCTTCCCATTTGTTGATGTTTTTCTGTTTGAGGGCCAAGGCTATAACGAGCCCTGCCCCCTCAGAGAGAGAGAGAGAGAGAAAAAGAGAGAGAAAGGCAACAGGATGGCAATCTCTGGAGAAGTTTTAACACAATAAATTATATAAGATTTATTATTTATATCTCCCAAAGTGTTGACACCCTAATATATGCATTTGTGGTTAAGAAATGCATAACAAATAAGTTGCACTGAGCAATTGTATACATAACTCTGAGCTAATCTGCAGTGACACGTAGAATTTCCAGCTTGTTTTGGTTTCATGGCTATAGTTAATTCTCAGGCATCAACAACAGGCAGGCCATTTGGGGGGAAAAATAGTACTGCAATAAACAGTTTTTTTTTTATTGTTTCTAGGCATGTAAACAAAGTAAGCAGCATGTAACTGCACAATGGATCATGTTTTTTTTTCCAAGGAGTTCGGTTCAAATCAGAAAAGCAGCTAATATTAAATAACAAAAAAAAATCTTATGTATTATTTTTAGCTTTTTTTCCCCCCACCTCATATATCAACAAATTGATCGTATTTGAAAGAAGGAGTGGTCATCTTCACTCCGGACCTTGCCTTGCAGATGGTGCAGGCCAACGTTTTGCAGCTGAAAAGTCACAACGCATTAAAGGAAATTTTAAGAGCAGCAAAGATTAATGACTTGCTGTGCTCGCGCAGCTGTAACCAAGCTGCAGCCTCAGTCAGACACGTCACCCGAGGCCAGGACAGAGGAGGACATGTTTCAGCTGCGTATTAAAAAGCTAGATTTTCTTCCCTCCAGCAGCGTGTCTGCTCTCTTTATGTGTCTGCTGGACTGCCTGCTGGTTCTATGCCATGGAAATACTCCCTCTTCCATGCTTGTGCACACATCCTGGCCTTAACATCGTGGCCTTTCACACTCCCTCGGTGCCCCCTTTATTTTCCACCTTTTAGCCTCTAATTGAATTAACAGTGTTGGAGGCAAGATTCCTGATCTCTCGAAAGCCACTCAAAGGACGATGCTCACACTGGTTTCTTTGTTAATTGCCCACAGAAATGATGGCTATTTCCTGCCTTCACAGGAAGCAGTGTATTGAAACCAGATTTCCAAGAGAGCAGCGTGTGATCTCATTGTATGCTCTGCGGAGCACCAGGAGGAGGCAGAGATGTTGTGTTCATCAGCTCCAGTCTCTGCTTCTGATAACTTTTCATCCACACATTGTTTACTGAAATGTGTGCTCAACAAAGTCTGAAAGAAGCACTGATGTATAAATAGTGGAACGGGTATTCAAAGTCGAATGCCAGTTGACGTTTCGCATGTAGAAAACAAAACCCGTGGCTAATTAATTTGGGATTTCAGCACTTGAGTAATTAAAGGCGCCACATCTGTCACACAGAAAAAACGGAGGATGCCTGAAAGAGTGAGCGAGACCAACAAAGAAGGAGCTTTTCCTCACATGTGGTTAAATCTGCTCTGGCCTCCACTGGCTGTGCCAGTAAAGAAACAGGGTGAACATGATCCAAGGCCCTTTGGGTTCCCTGAGGACCACAGAGGGCATTGTGCAGTTTGTAACTCAAGACCCAGACATGAATAGCGCTCGCGGGATAATGAGTAATCTGTGATCAGCATAAACGGCTTGTGCCTTCTGTTGTTTTCTGGGATTTTTTTTGTTGTTGTTGGTGGTGTTGTACCTGTACCCTTTAAGTTGTAATGTCAGTTGTTCTGCACTATAACCTACATTATTTAGACGCTATTTACGATATTAAATCAGTCAGACAGGATGAGATATAGCACATGAGTTACCAGTCGGTGAAACCAAAGTCTTCAGATGTTTTATTTTACAGAATGTTACTCATAAAGTCAGTATGTTCACTGTTTATTCAAATTCATGTCACAGTACACATTTTTGATTGAAGTAGACGTCTCATTATGGCCTCATGCTACCTTTAGCAGAAGAGACACGTTTTATTTAAAAGGAAATCTAATGGGTCTTTGTTCGTCACTCACTTAATGCCTGGATTAGATTGCTGACCTTGAATAAACTCCAGTTATTATCATGCTCTTTGTTAGATTTTCATACAGCATAATGTCTCTGCATGCTTTCGTTTCAAGTCGTCACTTGTGCACACATCAGGCTGAAACTGCTGACTCAGCATCATGTCGAAAAGATGCTGGATTACTTTTTTTTTTTTTTGGGGGGGGGGTCCTGCTTCTCTCTGGGTATGGATTTCTTTTTCGGGATTACTAAACTTTTAAATGGGACTTACAGTATTAAGTAAGAAAAGTAAGTACCTTTAGCGCAGTGAATTATTTATGTTTGAAGCACAGATTAAAGCAACCAGCATATCCTTTTCCAAATTTGCAGAGCTTAAGTGCTTTTCTTTCTTATTTCTAATCAACATCACTGTATGCCTCCAGCTAATTAGCTACTGACAGGAAGTGGACATTGTATTGACCTGCAGCTATTGATAGCTCCCATAGTAGCATGCCAGGGTAACATGCCAGGGTTGCATCACTCTATACAGCATCGGCTCACATAATCTCACAATGTGACCTTTGATTGCTGAAGTTCAGATCAATGCTACAAATTAAGATACATCAACAACTGACATAGCGACCATGGAGTCCACAGCTCTATGCTGAACCAATGCTTGACATGAAACCTATGCAAGTTGTTTTATTGTGGTTTATACACCATAGCATCAATAATCACTATGTGTTTAGATAATTACAGTAGTCATGAAATGCAATGCATGTAAAATAAACGTGCTGCTTATTATGGTGTTTAGATGCATTAAGTAGATTGTTCTCATATAACTGTCAATCACAGTGCACCCACGCAAACACTTTGAAATGATAAAATTAAATAAAATGATAGCTATCACTCTCCCGATTTGCCTGGTGCACAACTTTGAAGCATCTTCACAATGATTCATTGCTTCAAAAGTGCAGATCTATGGCACATTTGCTGCTTGAGTGTCTCCGCAGGCTCCAGCATGTCAGTGGCCCATTTGGAAGAGTGCTTTATTGACTCAGTACTTCTGCCCCGGGTCATTTTCAGTCAGGTGGAGTGCTGTTATCTTCTCATTTGAAAGACAATCGCATTGGGACTCTGTTTGCTGTTTTACACGTCAATGGAGGCTTTTCAAAAGCACAGGCCCGCTTTTAGCCTGTGTGTCAGACTCGGCACTCGCATGGGAAGTGTCTTTGTGCTGCCAGGCCGTCCATCCCGCTCCTCCTCCACCAAAGAACACAAGCCCCCTTCTCTCAAAACAACACATCTCAGATGAAGAAATCTTTTAATATGTCTGGTTGGGAGAATCACTTTCTATTGCGGGAGCATGTAAGTCTGGTATCCCGGCAGCTCTGTGGGGTGTTGTCATAGCAGAGTGCTGGAGTGAGCAGCTGGAGCTCCCGGCCATCTGTTTCTTCACTGCAGGCCAAAGAAACTGCTGATCAATAGTGATCAAGAAGCAGATGACACTCCTGATCACATAAAGAGGATGATTTACATGACAGTGCCCATTGTCAAACGCAAAATCAATGAAAACAGCGAAGACGAGGACATGTAAACAAGAGTCTCGTCACTGACTTATGAAATCTGCCCCCCAGCAGAGCTTATGGTGATATTTCTCATAGTTAGATGGTGCACAAAACTTTTTTTTTTTTTTTTTTTTAACAAGACTGCTGACTATTAATGCAAACATTTTGGTCGTATTAAAACAATTCATGATGATTGCTCTCACCTGATTACTTCCTACAAATGTCCAGTAGCAGTTCATTCTCTGGTCACATGCTGTACTTTGGGGCTTGTTGAATAAATGTGAAGCCTATTAAACGTGTCCTGGGCCACATATTGGTGTAGTGGTCAGTGCACTCGCCTCAAAGTGACAAAATCCCTGCTTTCAGTCCAGTCATGTGTCTTTCTGTGAGAAGTTTGCATATTCTCTCTTTCTCGCTCTCTCTCTCTCTGTGAGTGTACTCTGCTTTCTCGAACGTTTTCAAGGTTAATCGGTGACTCTAAATTGTCCGTGATTTCTCTGTGTTTTCTTTGTGATGGACTCGTCACCTCGTCACCTGTTCAAGGTGTCACCTACTTTCACCTGTCGTTGTCCGGCAGTGGCTCCAACGCCCCACGACACCGACCTAGATAAAGCTGTAAAGGATATTCACTCCACAGAGTTTTCCAGTCATTCTGAATATGACCTTACTGCCACTATCGTGATGTGGAACTGTTGCTTCTGTGTTGCATGAATGACGTAAACGCTGAATGGTGGGGGTCAATACGATAAGAGGAAATTGATTGTTCATTTATGTTCCCAATGAGCACAGTGGCTGTTTGAAAGCACAGTGTGTTTCCTCCCTTTGGTTTACTATGTTATGAAATAGCAAACTACTTTTATAGATGCTTTAAAAGTGTGTTGTCGATATCGTTGTACCTCATGCACATTCTGTATTCTATTTATATTAGTTTTTAAGCCACATAAATTTCAATTGGGCTTTTATGGAATATAATATGTGAAATATGACAGATGTTAGTTCAATTTAAAGCCAGTAAAATAAGAAAAACCCCAAAACTGTCTTAAGCTCGAGACGTTGTTAGTTATTAACCTTGGTGCATGCTCACATATTCTGCAGTGTACAGAAAAAGAATCAATCGCAGTGAAGCGTAGCTTAAGGCTCAGTTGAGGTCTTAGCGACGACTTACCACATCGTCTACAAAAGGAAAACTGAGTAAAACTAAAAGAGATTAAGATGAAAATATGATCTCAACAGACCACGCAGATCCTCCGTCTGCCTCCTCTGAAACTCACTTTGAAGCCGTCCGAAGGAAAATAGCCGCCTTTGAAGAAAAAGGCCTCTTGCCACAACGGGTTGTAAAAATGTTTCCACTGTTGGGATTGAGGCCAGGTATCGAGGCTGAGAGCAGAGCGTGACTCGGCAGAGGTGTTTCATGAGGTGGGCCGTTGGTAGGAGGACTTATCATAGTTTCCCTACTTATCCCAGCTTCCTGTCCCCAAAAGTGCCCTATTGTCCAAAAAGGGCAAAACTGAAGTGTGCATTATGGAATCTCACGTTTTCCCTCCAGATGCAGCGGTGGTGCTTCACAACCTGCCCGGGTGTGTTTGGGTTGGACCGCGACTGTTTCTGTTTCTTTATCGGGTTCATTAGCACGACTTCCTCTGGCTGCATTCCCAATGCCCTCGTGTATATCTGGAGACTGGGCCGTCTATTTTTGGGCTCCATTAATCAGTTTTGCTGTTATTGTAAGAGAGTTTGTGATGTTGCAGGTCACTTGTTGCAAACTGCCTGAGTGGAGTTTCATATTGTTGTGGGATTCAGAAAATATGATTCAAAGTTTTGTCTCGACTTCAGAATTAACCTTCTATTGACTCCATCAACTCAATCTTCTATTTTTTAGATTATGTTGCTTTTACATTTTTTTTCTAATATCTGTCACTTTTTCAATGGTGCTGCATGTTTTCAACCGCATTCAGATGCTCATGTTGGTGAAGCTCTACCACTCTCATAGGTCGCTCTTAGGTGTTCAACTTATAGGAAGTTTTAAAATGTTCTAGATCTGAGTCATGCTTATGAAAAAGTACACATGTCACATCCTATCAGGCATGAAATTATATGTGCTGACATGGTGGTTCGGACTTTTTTGGGCCATATTTGGTGTCTTGTAATGTTTCTTTTCTCAGACTCAGACTCACAGTTCCCAGGTCATGGTGTAGTAAAAAAAAAAACAACAACAAATAAAGATAAGACACATAGGATGAAACAAGTAAAGCTTCATCTGTGGGAAGACCTTATGCACTCTTATTTCACTTTAAAAAGAAAAGGAAATACTGTGTTTGGACATATGCAGCATAAAACTACGGAAAGTGACCGTATCTATTTTTGAACCAATTAAGTCTAACGAGTCATGTTTAGTTTATTTTGTGTGTAAATAACGGAGGACAGAAGAAGAAACTTGAGCGAATAACCTGCATGTGATGGTTGAAACAACTTTATAGTCCTGAAGTATAGAAACAACCTTCGCTTTTGGGTTAAAATGTTCCTTTCAACACATTTTAAACACATTTTAAAGTGCTTTTTCTAAACCAAGAAACTTTCAGTTTTACAGCAAACTACTAACCAATTTGCATCCTGTAATTTCCTCTGATAACATGTTTGATTGGAGGCACAGACAGTGAAACCAAAACTCCGTCGGCTTTTGCCTCGGGTTCTCGCCAAGGTTTTCAGATCTTTGCTCTGACTTGTTGGAAATCAGACTTCATGATGCAGCCAGGTCCTGGCGGCCTTTTGATCGTCGACGTCAGTAAAGTGAAGGGGAATTGCTCACATTATGCAGCTGTATATTATAATTAGAGAAGACCTTTTATTTATCCTAACTTCAATCAATGTCTTTTTTTCCTCATATTTGACTTTGTTAATGACAATGGAAATGTTTTGATTCTTTTTATCTGTATCCAGCCCTCACTTTTAGTTTCATAGAAAGAGGAGATTTGAAGTTGTGTGAGTCTATTCTATATTATATGAGGCCTAAGATTTAGATAATTGCTTTTGCTTTTTGACATTCAGGTTTTTCAGAAAGACAAAGGCAGCTCTCTGGGTTTCCTGTCAACAAGAGGAAGCAGCCTGCAGCTTTGGCTGCGAGTCAGATGAGGAACTTCATAGTTGAACTTGCCACGTAGGGAGAGAGAATTAGTTAGTAACATGCATAGTGAAGAACTATGGAACTTTGTACGCGCATATTCAACACATGGTGAGAATCAATTGCATTTGAGAAATCATGAGTTGCATTGAAACACTAGATATGTTGGAACTTATTGTTTTGGCAAACAGCTGCTTCATGTTTCAGAGGGAAGTTCAAAGCGCCGTTTGCAATTGAGACTATAAAGCAGATGAGAATTTTGGCGAACTTCCAATGACAAGGCAGACCCAGTGTAAGTTTATATATGTTTCCCATATGTTCACTGCTGAGACTTCATGCCACCAGACCAATGGAGTGGCTGTTTGTCACGTCTGCATCCTCTGGAGTTAAACTCAGTACTGTTCAGACAAACCGACTCCAAACCACCAGCTGTACTTTATTAGCTATCAAGTACACTGTTTTTTTTTACATTTCTTTTATTAATATGCAAATGTTAGAGACTAAATTAACATGCACACCTTTAAAACCTTGTGCATTATAGATAGTGGGAAGTAGATTGCACATACAGACCTAAGTTGTAGTGGTTTAATCGAATGGTTTTCATGAGAAATGCCCGCATTGAGTCAGTGCTTGTGTTAAATAATCAGCTGTCTTCGGCATGATCTCCTCAGCACATTTGGAATAAAGCATTTGTGCTGACCGTCATGGCAGCTGTCCTCTCCTCCAGCTTGTCTGCTTGTGGTTTGTCCATCGTGCACTTCTCCGTTTAACAGGTGACTGTAATTCTACACCACAACCCCAACCAATTTTTTATTTTCTGCTTTTCAAGTATAATCAAAGAAAAGAAAAATAAATCCTGCAGTAAAAGTGTGTCCACCACATGCTGTAGATTTTTGTGGCGTCTCCCGGCAGAGCAGCTTTAGTTATTTTCCACACTTCAGTTTAATACTTCTCCGAGAGGAACACAATATCTTTCTGCTTCACATGCAATTCAAAAGTTTTGTTGGAACGTCTAGATTTTTATTGTCGAAGCTGCATGACAAAAGTATAGCAGAGCTCTGCTTGTGGGAAACCATTTGAAGCCGTTTCCAGAAGGCCAGTTTGCTTCAAGCATGCTTGTTTATTTTCTTTCCTCCTTATCCAGTGAATAGTTAACGTCTCTCTATAGACCCGCTCCATATACTCACAGATATGGGAGGTGATTGGCTTCGGGTTCCTGTTGGAGTGGAGCAACAGACATGAGAGGAGGAGGGGGGTAGCGAGTAAAAATACCCTGCACTCCTGCTTCGCATTGTGTAGAATCAGCATCCACTCACAAAAGAACTGAGGAAAATGTCTGACAAGGGACTACTGAAAAATAAGGTTGTTTTTTGTTTGTTTTTTCAGTTTGACAATGATGTTTTCTTAAAAAGAGAAACTAAAAGCTTTTTTTTTTTTTTTTTTTTTAAGAAAATGGTTCAAATACTTTACTCACACATGAAGCGCCAATCACGTTGGGGTTACGATGTGCATCTTGCAAACAAAATGAGCTTTGTCTGAAAACTGGGACAAAGGACATGAACAACCAGTTGGAGAGCGTGCTGCGAGTGTGTCTCCCATCAACCCAAAAAACCCCGTGAGTGCTGGGAGTAGTGCGGGCTGCTCAGAAAGTTCCCCTTGGTTGCCGGAGCAGAGATAATTGGTACCAGGTTCAGCCGCAGTTTTTGGTATTCACAGCTCAAGCCAAGTTTTGATCTTCACAACTTCTGCTACCAGACAGGGTCTGTGTCTGAGCGAGGTTCGTTCAAAGTGACATATTTTGACTCAATTTCCTGCACGTGAGGAATCCTGGCCCGTTTCGGTCAGGTGGTACTTTTTTTTTTTTTCCCGCCCCTTAGGTCTCACACGTTTGGATTATGTTGTTTAGTGTAAACATGTGATATCATGTGAGGGCGGAACGCTATCCAGTGGCAACAGAGGAGCCTCGTGTGTGTTTGCAGGGGTTAAATTGATCAGTCTGGGTGTCAGGACTTTGTAGTGTGTCTTTGTTTGGAGGTCAGGGGTCGATCCTATAGGAATAATGACTTGTAGGATGGCGAGTCACTGTCGGGTCATCGGTCCTAAAACCTGATCCTATGAGACGTGAGAGGTATGACGACAGTGTGTTTTTTGCTTTTATTTTGGGTGGGGGGGGGGGGTGCTTACTCTGGAACTTGAAGCAGAGGAAACAAATCATTTATATCTGTTTGAATCAATGTGGATGCTCCTTTAGGACTCACATGACGTTTTGTCCTCGCGTCACATGCAGTTCAGTGATTGCCTGAAGTTCTGTCAAGTCACGGGTTCTATATCATAACTCAGCCTTGCTGCACTGATGAGCATGAAATCAGGATGTTCATCCACCACTTTCATCGAGAATGTAATGTTTCGACAACTGGGTTGTTTGTTAACCGTACAGAGAATCAGATTTGTGTTTCTTTATTGATCTCCTCCACCTCCTTGTGCTGCCGCCAGCTTGAAGTTCCGTGTGATCAGTTGCCAATTTGTCCACTTGTCTTCTTCAGTCCTCCAAACAACAGTTAACAAGAACCAACAGTGCAGAAAAACAGTGAGGCAAACAAAATGTACTTACTTTTTTTACATACTTTATCAGTATCAGCTCAGTCAAATAGAACATGATTAAAATATTGTTAGTTCTGATTCCAAAAGCAAAGTTTGCAAGTGAGGGTAATATTATAAGAATTAAAAAAAAAAGAAATGCTGGCATTTCCGACGTTCCATCAAAAGAGGGTTTTATAGGAGAGGGTATTCGTGAAGCGCAAGAGGAAGGCCTTCAGGGGAGAAGGAAGAGCGGGCGGTTATACCAGATTTTACTTAACAAAGTGGCTGGATTTCAATCCAGCAGTCATAAACGTGTGTTAAAAATGTGTTTTGGTGATCTGTGTTTGATTATGAGACGTCAAAGTGTGATAAAGGTTAATAAAAGTGAAGTTGGTAATGGGGTAATATTTAAAATGATTAGGAAAGGTGTTTTGACCATAAAGATCGGACAAGTTAGGAGTCATGTACACATGTTAGGTCATGTTCACAATCCTGAAACCAGCCATAGAAGTTTGTGAAAAGTGGGCACCAATCTTGCGACGTTGACTGTGTATTTTGCAAATTATGTAAATCAGTTCAACTGCATCTGTGCTGCTACTCCTCAGCTTTAACTTCTCAGTGACTGAAAAACTGTGAGACGGAAGGCAGAAAGATGCGACGTGACAAATGAAACGAGTCACTTCAGGAAGCTTCTTCTTGACCTGTTCGTTGATTGCTCTCAACTGCTTTGTGGCACAGCGATGACAAATGCAGCCCTCCTGTCTTTGAGTGCCCAGCACTCTCTTTACGGCCTCAAACATCTTACACACTTCCCTCACAGCGAGTGTGTGTGTGTGTGTGTGTGTGTGTGTGTGTGTGTGTGTGTAATGTTTCCATCATCAGGTCGCAGGAAAGAAATACACCCTGTGGGATGGCTTCCTGGTTGAGGGCAGACGCAGTGGCCAGCAGGAAATGACCTTGGAAGATCTGTTCCAGTATGTCAAGGTACGGCCTCCTTACTCCTCTCGGCAAGGAAGCACACTTTCTTCAACACAGAACACATTTTATGAATGTTTTTTTAATTTTTTTATATTGGAAATAAACCTGTTCACCTTCCTCCCGCACACACACACACAAATCCTGTTGTTGGAAATTATCGGCCCCCTCCACACCTACCATTCACAAGCGCAGTATTATATAAACCGTATGTTTCTTCTCATAATCGACTATAAAGTTTGAGGTTGGACGAGTAAAGATTTCAAACCGAGAAAACCATTTTAAAAGAATTGCCTCAAATGTAGATTCCAGTCAATGTGTTACGTCCACACATTACCATGACGTTGTTGTATTTAAACAGTTACGTGACCTTCATCTTATCATCAAGCAAAAGCAGAAGCATCGACAACCGAGTGCATCCTCTTTACAAATGTCACTCCCACCATTTCTTATGTTATCGTTCATGTTTATCATTGTGTTGTTTGTTTTGGAGAGTTTCAAAATACGTACAGTATACCGTCGCATTTATTCAATATAAGCTTGTATCTCACTGGGAGAACAGTGAGCTGCCATTAACGCTGTTCCAACCGATTGCCTCTAAGTATAGTAAGTTTGGACAGATTTAATAAAATGTGTTCATTCATACTCTGCAGCCTTTAATTGTGGGGAAATTTCCAAAGAAAATGTCAAGCTGGAAACATTCAAATAAAGCAATGAAATTAAAGCAAGGTTCAGGAATATGCTGCTGCGTTTTTTTCTTGTATTTTGTTGTGGTATTTATTTTGAATATTTCTCGTTAATCTTGTGATTTTTCACTTACTACAAGGTTACATATACCAGGTGATGAGCAGATCGTCTCACCACAGGAACTCCAGCCTACTTTTGATGCATTCACGCTCTTGTCCTGAAAAGACATTTGGTTTATTGATTCTACTGATTTTGTTTTATGTCTGTTTATTTTAGGAGGTGAAGGTGAAATAACTTGGCATCGGTTGTTATTGCTGCAGGTTTCATTTAACCTTTAACTTGTCGTGTCCCCTGGTCTGCCAGATGAGACGCTGCAGAACTTCCTGAACTTCTAGAGTTATGGGACAGACCTCGTTGGCCTTTCAGACTCGCGCCTGCGTTAAAATCAAAGTTGTGTAAAGCATGTGGCCGCACGCATGTCTTTGCACTGCATATTGAACCTGATCGTTTGTGTTTGTGCAGGAAAAGTATGACTTGACTGTCTGCATGCTCTTCTACGGAACAGCCATCTTGTACAACGGACACAAGGACAGGCTGAAGAAGAGGTACGTCCAGTAAAAACAAAGATAATCTCTAAATGTTGCACTGACACTGTTGCTGCACAGATAAGTGGCCGTGATAAGCGGTGTTCCTTTGTTTGTTTAGAAACTAATAGGAGGATGAGATGTTTCCCCTGAACCTGCGAGGAAAGGAGACACACGCACACACACACACACACACACACACACACACACACACACACACACACACACACACACACACACACACACACACACACACAGATGAGTGAGACTTCTCCTCAGGTTTCCCTCTGTTTGTTGAGGACTAAAGTTAAGGTGTTAATTAGGTTGTTTGGGCCTGTTTGGAGCTGCTGCACATTAAAGGCAGTTCCAATTAACCCGAGGGGGTTTAGAAATGAGTCACATATCACTAGTGTGAACTCTCCCCATCAGCTATCAGTCACGGTGAAACGTAGATCCTGCAGGATGTTTTGAATCCCACAGGAAGTGAAACTAATAACAAATGAGGTTTGACCGAGCTGATTTCACTTGGTGAATTTTTATTAATCTGATTTATATTTGTGTGAGGTCTCAGGAAAAGAATGCTGTCTTTATATTTTTTTAGTTTTTGCGAGCCGTGTCTCCGGGGAGACTTTTTTTTTTTTGGGTGCTGTGGTGAGATTAGGCTCCAGAGCAGCGAGGCGGAGTGCCGACCATGTGGACGGCAGACCCGACATGACAAATGCTCCCTGCTGTACCCCGCTTCCTGTGCAGTTGGTTCGCCTCAGGTTTCCTGTGTTGAGCCACTGAAGCTAACAAAGCCCTGAAAATTCAGACACACAGAAAGAAAGAAAAAGAAATCACCCCAAGAAAGTGTCCAGCCATTTTTCTTCATTTTTTTCAGTTGTTTTTAGACCAAGATAAAAGTTAATAGAATGATAGTTTATACCTGAATAATGAACATTGTTCATTTATTTGTGACATGCACATTTAAAGGCAGTACCTTCCTTTTAAAGCACCTAAACGTTAAAGACATGAAGTAGTTTTACTCATTATTTTGCATTTATCAATGTGTGCATTATTTCCACAGCGTGTCGGAGGTGGTGAAGACAGTGACGAGAGCAGACATCCCTCCGCACAAGAAGATGCTGGAGTTGATCCCCTCATTTGCTGAAGATGAAGACTGTGAGTCCGTCCCGACTATCCGGTACCTGCTTGAGTGACGCCGTCGCTGCATCTCAGACAGCTGAAGTGGCCCGAAACACTGGATATACTTGATTTACTCATTCCCACACTCCAGTCTGTTTACTTTCTTTATTTCTTATATTATTTCTTTGTTATTTTGTGTCTTTCTCTTGTCCCATTTTGTTGTTTATTGGAAGAAAAATATAAACCAACAAAGAGTGGGGGGAAAGAAAAGATTGATTTACAAGAACAATTTGAGTATTGTTGAATATCATTGGATAAATTCCTCAGGGACCATTTCTAATCAGTTAAACTGATCAGTGTGCTATCCTTCACTTTGGATCTATACTTTGTTCCTTTGTTGTATTGGAAAAGAAAAAAACTGAGGTTTTGGGAGAGGGAACAATTGCATTTAAACTCTTGCTTGACATTTTCTTATTTTAATAATAATTTTATATTTGACTAACTGTTGGGCTGCTTGATTCAAGATTTGATCACCTGCCAATGGTGGTGCGGTGCAGTTTCGATGTTGTACTATTTTTAGTGTTGAGGAGAGCGAGACACTCTCCTCACCTCGGCCAGGAATCCCAGAGCAGCTGAGAACAAAGAGCCTGCATCCATCTGTCAGACTGTTGTGAGACTCCTCAGCTTCTCCACAACCTCACAATGTGTTCCACTCTCACGTCGACGTGTCTTAACATTGTCAACTTTTCGAAATTTAGATCATACCGGGCGCTTCATCTCATATCTGTAATCGCCTATAGGAGTTCATCGTCGCTATATGATTGGGAATGTGAATGCCTGATGCTCTTTGTGATTAAGATGTTTTAACAACAATGCAATAAATAGAACTTTTAAAAGTCTGTGCATGTCACTGTTCAATTTAACTCCCTTAGAATTGCCCATCCACTTCCACAGCAATACACAGAAATGGATTGACCACATCACACTTGTTTTATTTTTGCCAACATAAAATCCTGAGCAGTTTATACACATCACAAAGCTTCAGTGTCTCCATTGTGTGGTTTTCCAACAGCTATTAAGCGTATTTCCAAAAACATGTCTGGGATGCCATCAAAGGATGAAACCAAACGCTATGCAGATGTCGACAGCAGGATTCCTGCGACACACGCTGTCATGAAATGTTCAAAAAAGCTGATGAAAGACGAAAATAATACCTTTGAATTTTAAGTTATTTTTTAATAGGTTTTGCAATGTTTAGCGCTGCTCAAACTTCTGTAGGAACCGGGGGGAAAAAAATCCCCTTTGTTTCAGAGGTGTTGATGCTGAAAAATGAAACGGCCTCATTGACATTTGTGATTGAACAGTCAAATATATCCGATGATGTCGTTGCATATGATGGGCTGCCGGCTGCCCGTCTTCATCAGGGCGGTGAACTGGTGGAAGTCAGTGTCCAGCTGATGCAGTCCTGTGTGGGACTGGTGAAAGAAAGGTTTGAGACCCTGGAACCCCACCGGACAAGACATCCGCTTGGGAGCTCCTGCAGCCCTGTGGGCCTTCGTGGAGTCCGCTGGCCTTTGCCTCATCTCCACACCTCTAGACATCCCTGCCAGTCGCCGGCGCATATTACCAAGAATGTCTTTGGCGAGACGCCGGCCTGCACTGGGCCTCAGTTCTGTTGGCTCGGGACAGTCTGGAAGGTCCATCCAGTTCTTTATCAAGTCGGCAAAGCTATTGTCCCCCAAAACCAGGGGCTGTCTGTTTCTGCTGCGGCTCAACAGGGACGCCGTCCAGTCCTCCGGGTCGCCGGCCTCGAACGAAGTCCAGCGTTCCAGGCAAGCGTCCGAGGTCGACTTCGGCCGAACGCGACCCGAAGGTCCAATGTTTGTCCGGAGACATGCAGAAGAGGACACTCTCACGTTCCTGGTCCTCCTCAGCACCACACCTTCATCCTGCCAAGAAGCCTCAGAGTAGCCGGAATCAAAGTCCACACTCTTCTCGCTGCCGGGGGAGCCCTGGGCCAGCCGTTCATGCTCCTGCTCGCCCTCCTCCTCTTCCTCCTCCTCCAGCGGGCTGGCCAGGCAGCAGGCAGAATCGTACGTGTTGGCTTCGCTGGCGTCGGAGACGCGTAGTCGAGCGAGTCGCTCCTGATGTGCTCTCTGCTTGCAGAGCCGAGTCACGGCGAAGGACTGAACGCACGGTTCGCTCAGCGGCCTCGGCCGGCTTATCTGCTTCAGGTCCTGCAAGGATCTCATCATGTACTGCATTTGATCCCGGAGGCAGTCGGCAGGATCTCTTAAACACAGCTGCACAACGAGAGAGACACAAGACTTCAGTATATTTAAAGACAGCCCTTCCACCAAAAAAAAAAAAGTGCTGCCGATTTCCAAAATATCCCATCATGCCCTGGCCAGAGTTGCTGAGGTCTGAACGGTTCCTTGTGTTATTCCCACAACTGGGCCAATAAGATTTTTATTAGCTGAGATCACTCGGCGCTGTTGCCATATAACAAGTGAAGTATTCCTGACAAACCTCAGAGCAGTTTTATTAAGACCATTCCATGCTGAATTATTGCCCCTAAAAAAAAAAAAAAAAACGTTTCACCCTTGGACAGCCAGAGACACATTTCACACAGGAATTAAAAAAAAAAAAAAAAAGTTTTTCTTTCTGCCTTCTCAAGTTAAAAGGGGAAGTTTGGACAGAGTGGAGGTGAATCTGCAGTGAAATATAAAGGCTCACGTATCCTATCCGGACTCCTGCTGCTCCACAGGAAGTTGACTGGTGTGTGGTAAAAAGCAGGAAATGACCGCAACATTTTGGAATTACACAAAAATCATGTATTCACTATGAATCATACCATTTCTTTTGTTTTTATGAACAGATGAAAAGATGGAGAGAGAAAAACTTCCTTCCAAGCTTTACAAATTTTTTTTGAAAATGCCATTTTCCTTTATTGAAAATTCCAAGTTAGTCCTCATACACATACAAAAGTCTTGTTTTTGTTTTTGTTTTTTGCTCTCTCACACAGTTTGTTTTTTTGTGTTCTTATAATATTTGGTTTGTTCAGTCTCTTTCTCTTGCCACTGTTTGGCTTGGAGTAGTAAGGACACCACAGTGCCATGATGTTATCACAGCTGTGGGCGCTGAACCATTTGGCCCCCGGGGGAGATTTATCAGACATACAGAGGAAAACCCACAGTGGGACTCAGTGGTCAGTCTGCCACTTTTAAAATGCCCTGTTCTTCTTGGCTGCATACATACAAAAGGGGAGAGGTGATTCACCCGGCTGTATGCCTTTTGCCAAGGACAGTTTGCTTTGACTGTACTGTGACTTCAGGGTTAAATTAGCAGCCTTGGAAAAATATTTCTAAGAGTCGTGAAACACAAAGCAGGCCTATATTAGAACCAATCCATCAAGTGTTTGATTGAACACAAAGTGAAGAGTACAACATTTCAAGACACATTGGTAATCCTTTAAATGATAAAGAAAACAACTTACCATTGCGTTTTGAGACAGTACTTTACTGTGGGTTGTTATTATTTTCTGAAACAAAAGAAGCATGCGTTCAGTTTGTGAGCATTAAACACATCAAAGTTCAGGCTGTAGAAGTGAAACTCACCTTGTTTGGGTGCAGAATAATCCCACACATCCACACATGCACAGCTGACAGAAGGAGATGCGTCTGCGCGTGTCTCCCCCCTCCTCTGGTCCGGGATGCGGGGCTGTCAGAGGATTTTGGCCATGATGACTTTCTGCCGTTCAGCCAATCAGCGCTCAGCATCACGACGGCAGCCAATCACAAGACGCCTGAATCAAGACCCCGCCTCCTGCGAGAGACCTGTATCGAGTATCCGCACGCTCCACGTCTTGATTTGATTTAATTACTAAAAAAAACTTAAACAAAAAAACCAAAAAACTTCTAAATATGAATAATCGCACTAAAGACAATAGTTACATTCATTAGAAAGTTTTTTTTTCTTCTTTAAAGCATTTTCTATGTCTCACTCAGCACCTCCAGACAGATGTGCCGATTTACTGAAATCGCCATACTGCCACCTTGTGGAGGGAGTGAGTTACTGTCGATAGTTCTTCTAATTGGCTCTTTGAAGTGCAAATATCCTCTCAAGATTTCACCTCTGTTGCAGATAAAAAAATTAATTACATGAAGCCCGTGTCATTGCTGCACCTCTTTGATTGTGTATTGTGATGAAGTTGAAACACACTCTTGTGTTTACTTCAAGAGAAATATTCAATTCAATCAGTGAGGCGTTAACAGAAGACACGTTTCCTGCAGGCATTAAATGACTTTTCTCCTCCACGGATCAGACATCATGTGTCACCTTTGATCAAAGATCACACAGGTGAGGTTTATTCTTGTGTGTTGCTTAAGCACTCTTTTGATTTTATAATTGAAAACTGTGGAAGTCTCTGCAAAAGGAAAAGAGATGTATTTTACAAATGTTGAATGAGATGGTTGTATGCAAAAATGTTGGTTATTAATTTAGCTTTAGTTTGCTAATTATATTTGCCAATTTTGTGATTTCTGTCCGGGTTTTTAATGATAAAGCATGAAAGGAGCCTTTTATTTTTAAGTTGATGTCAAATAAAAGCATAACTTTGCCTTTAAAATCCCACTAATAATCATTGGCAGTCATAATCTGTCAAAGCACCATTTATCACCTGAATGCTCAAATAGTTCTTTTCACGCCATTTTGGTTGTATGTAATGTATGCAAATTGTGACATAAATGAATTAAAGATGAAGAAGCATAAAAGGGATTCACTGATAATGGTACGGATGATGTGATAGACTGACGACCTGTGCAGGATATATGGAATAATGATGTATGGTGAAGATTTTAATTTTATATAAAGAACAACGAAAGGTGATTTTACAAAATTATTGTCTGGGTTTATTGAAAAATATTCATAGATATTTATTCCACAGGTACACTTTCACAGTAAAGCTGCACTGTCAAACTCTCCTGATACTCTACTGTTGTCTTTTATGAGTCAGTCATTCCCTAATACCTTGTGTTTAAATATCATGTACTTTTTTTAATGGACAGTCTGAGTCTCTCTGACCAGCAGTCTTATTCGTCGCAATCCTTCAATTTTTCATTAGATTAACTCTTATCAGTTTATAGTGTTTGTATTACACAAGCATTGTTATTGCTTTCTTCTAAATGATCTTTTTCTTAATCTGTGCATCGGTCCATTTTTACATTTTATACTGTTATTGCTTGTTTTAAACCAATAAGCACACAACGTTGATTCATTCAGAAGTCTTGTTTTTACACAATAACTCTTCATGTTTGCAGACTTAATCGAAAAATCATGAGTTTGTCCTGTTCAGCCAATCAAATCTTCTATCTAAATTGAATTTCGCGTGGCGTTGGACCGGAGCTGCTCACAGCCGACTATATATGGCCGAAGGCTGAAGCCACGCTGAACAAGTCACCGGTCCGTCACGGGAAACACTGACACACTTTCAGTGCAGCTCAGAGTCGCCAACTGACCTCATGCATGTTTTTGGACTGTAGGAAGAAAACCAAGACATGCAAAGTCTACACAGACGAAGAGACACGGCAGAATAAAACATCGTGCGACCAAACCTTTATTTACACTGAACAAGTGATTGACTTTTTTTTTTCTGTTGATATTAATGTATAACTATCATCCATTTGTCTTGGCGTCGTGGTGCATCCTAAATCGTGGTTTATGTGACGGGAAGTGGAGTAGAAATAGCCCTAATTCACACTATGGAAATAGCATGTCTCTAAAGAACAAGTGTAAACGGATATCAAGGCACAAACATATGTAAAAAGACTTGGAATGAGACGAATAGTACAGAACAATCATGTTAGGAACACGCATAACCACTTAAAAACCTTGCAGATATTTTTTAAAAGTGACACATAACCATTTCTGTTTTATTTCGTTAAAGAAGTTACTCAAGGAATGTAATTCTGTTTGTGGTGACGGGTTATACAGGCTAGTCTATGGACAGTCATGCAGAACAATGCACTATAGTACAAGAGTGAATATTGATCTGTGTAAACATTGTACAAAAACATTTTCCCTTCAGCCGTTGTCATTCTCCATGCTTGTTTGTTTGTTTGTTTTCTTCTAAAAAATAAGCTCTGTGCAGTCAAAAGGTTCATAAAATGCCAGTTAACAGATGCTAAAGGTGATTTCTTTTCTTTCTTTTTTTTTTTATAAAAGGTTTTTTCTCTGCGTCTTCCTAAGCTTCCAAAGCAAAAAGGAAAATAAAATTAAAACAAACAAAAGATCTGGATACAGAAAAGAAAGATTGAACAGATTTGAAAAAAACAAAAAAACAAGTGGTTCTCATACTGGTCCATGATGATGCACTTCGGATGAGAACGATACGTTTTTATTTTATTTCCATTTGCCCCGAGGCATTATGAGATTAGCTGTTCGTTTGCCCCGTTTGGATCTTCTTACAATTATTGAGCCAACTGGCTGACAATTTTCACCTTACAAATCAAATAAAAGCAAAAAGCCTCGATTGTGAGTTGATTGTTCCTGTTCAATTCGAGGGTCCTCGGTCAGGGCGAACAGTACAACGGCCCTTGACAAAGAGCAGTGAGGGATACATAGAAAAACAAAAAATAGCAATAACAGGTCAGACAGACAAGGCTATGTTTGAAAATCAGTGATTGTTGAAGTTCTTCAGGTCCCCCCCCCCTCCAGGAATCTAGTCCGTTATGGTTTTCATTATGAAAAGCAGTAATCATCTCATGGCTAATGCAGTCTCTCATGCAGGCTGAGCGAGCCAGGCTTCATCCTACATGAGAAAAACAAAACAAATTAGACACAACATGAAATCGAGAGCAAAAAAGACAAAAACCTCTCGATCATTTTTGGTTTACACTGAAAAATCCATTACTCTTAATTGGTTGTACAGGCTTTTTTTTCACTGAACTGTTAACATTTTGTTTGAAACGTTTGTTGTTATATAGATACACGTGTAGTGGAAAACTGATTTTCACTTCATGTTCTTTTAATAAGCTTCCTTTGAATGTTAAATTCACCTCAGCCTGATTAAAATCTGGCCTTTTCCTTGCAAGGCTGTGATTAATACCCCAGAGTTTCAGATGCAGTACAAATGAAAAGTTTCATCTTGATTAATAGTTCAAAGTGTAAAAACACATTTATTTTAACTCTCACAGGACAAAGAGGGAGACTCGGATTTAAAGGGATGAGAAGAAGCTGGTTCAAATAATGGTTTTTAATCATAACATTATTATGAAATTAACTGAAATGACATAAAATGGCGTTCTCTTTCAAAGTCAAAACCTCTGACGACCACCTGTCTACAAATTTCATTTCTATCCTATGTTTTAGCACAACATATTGTTAAAAACTGGAAGTCTATTTAATAAAACGCACTGCCTGCAGTCAAATGGTGCAGCATGATTGTGTGTTGAACTCTGACAGATGTTTTTCCCTGGAGATTATAAACTCTTAATCTGATCTGGGTTTTTTTTTTGTTTGTTTGGTCTTTGAATAAAGTGGCTTTATGCGTTGCATTTGAGAAGCAGATGTTTTGTGGATGTTTTGATTTTGAAACTTCACTCAACGTATAATCACATTTATTCCACCCAATAAACACTGTACAATTGGTGCAGTATCATTTCCAGCCACCCTGAGTGGCCGGGAGCCCACCTTTAGAAAAGACCACAGTCTTTTAGGTTGTTCTTAATAATAACATCGGTGACGGCGTCGAAGACAAACTGGACGTTCTTGGTGTCGGTGGCACAGGTGAAGTGGGTGTAGAGTTCCTTGGTGTCCTTTTTCTTGTTCAGATCCTCAAACTTGGTCTGGATGTAACTGGCGGCTTCATCAAATTTGTTGGCCCCTGCAGGAAAAAAAATAAATAAAAAATCAAGACAATGAATTCCCGCAGAGCTTAAACTGCTCCCGGGACATCCCTTGGACGTGTACCTGTGTACTCCGGGAAGCATATGGTGAGGGGGCTGCGAGTGATCTTCTCCTCAAAGAGATCCTTCTTGTTGAGGAAGAGGATGATGGAGGTCTCGGTGAACCATTTGTTGTTGCAGATGGAGTCGAAGAGCTTCATGCTCTCGTGCATTCGGTTCTAAGGAGAAAAGCAGCCGTGGATCACTGCTGAACGACATATAACAGAGCGGCCACCAGGGGGCAATGTTGTCACATGTTGGAGGAGGCTTCAGAGCCTCTCCAGAGCAAGTCTCTCCAGAGCACTTTCTTTATAATCATCACCAGTTTGAGAAATTGAGGCCAATTGGTTCACGCCTCTTGAAAAGAAAAATACCTATTATATCTCTTATTGTATAATTGCACTTCACATAGCAGTTCACTGGGCTAATTTTATGAACTGTGACTCACTATTATTTAGCAATAATAAAGAGGGACGGGTGATCATAAAAGCCCTGCAATATAATCTAATCTACGCTGAACCAAGAACGAGCCCAATAGCAGATTTATGAGTTCAGTTAATTGACATTATCCATGCTGATGAAGACACACAGAAGGGCTTTCCATACCATTTCCTCGTCCTCGGCCAACACCAGGTCGTACGCGCTCAGAGCAACACAAAAGATAATGGCTGTTACTCCTTCAAAACAGTGAATCCACTTCTTTCTCTCCGAGCGTTGGCCTCCAACATCAAACATTCTGCAACACAGATCAAACACAGGGGGAAAATTAGGTAGGATTTTTCCCGCCTGTTGTCCGGGGGATCACCGTCACCAGGGACTGAGGAGGACATTTCAGGAGGAAACGACAGCAGAAGAAGGAAGGAGGAATCTGGGGTGACGTCCCTTGGACATGCATTAAGTTTTCATGTGGTGGTTCGAGAGCAAAAGTGGAGAGATGCCTGTCTGATGATGGACCACTGGGTCAGTGCAGGCCTCCACATCCAGAGCAAACCACCGGCTGATTGCTGAGCTCAGGGCTGTGATCAAAACTGTTAGGAGGTGTGAGCGAAATCCTGCAGACAGCCGAGGTGAGAACAGTCCGCCACATCCAGAGCAGCTGCCATACCCCGACGATACAGGGCGCGAACACACAGCCTTCGCCGAGTGTCGCCTGTTTAAGCTTAGCGGCACATAAAAGCAGCATCTTGATATATATAGATATATACTGTAAATATCAGGCCACTGCCAAAAGATGACATTCGACTGTATTTAGGAAGTATTTTTCGGTCTACACTTATTATGGCCAACAGAGCAGAGTTATAAAAAATGTGACTTTCTTCCTATCGATTTGCTTCATGTATTATTCAGGGTGAAAAACTGAGGCTGTGAAACGAGGTAAATATCACAGAGTTCATCGGGAAACAGGTCACACCAAAGACATGTGACCACCGCCGGTCACACATTTACCTGCTTCAAGGAAGCTTTTTCATCTAAAATGACTATCTAAACCACTAACCATCTAAAATCTGTTCAATAAAACAACCAAAAAAAGAGAGAGGAGGACTATGTCCGAACTCTACGCTCAGCAATTATATAAAAACAATATTTTTTTATCCATACTTTACATATAATCAGTGTCATGAGTTGTTATCAGACATCCTCTTCAGAGTAATGTCTATACATCCATTACTATCCCACACAGCAGTGCTCATCTGTACCAGAACATACTTTATGTAAGTACCGTAGCCTGTAGGACGCATTTAAATGGAAACACTAAGTAAACCTCTGGGCTTATTTAACACATGCATTTGTGGCAAGCGTCTAATGCACACAGCCCTTGGCATAAGCGTGTTAATTAATCGGTACAATTTGGCTTCTGCGCGGCGGGGTTGTACTTTAAACGCCAGAAGGGTCAGTCACACCTCAACACAATTAACGGCAACTAAAATTAAGTGAGAATATCTCCGGAGGACGTTGTGATCGAAGTGTAGAGAATACCTTGGAAATCCAGAGAGGAGTTTTGGTGTTAAAACACAAGTGGAGGCTGCAATGTCACGGGTTTCGGTTGTACAATGTAATTTAGGGAAACTATACTACCGATGCTTGAGTTGTGTCGTTTACTGATATACTCACTGGCTATTAGAATAGAAATGTGCCTTTAATCATCTAAAAATGCTTTGTTTCACAGATCTGAAATGTTTTTACTGCTCTATGTGTTTTTCTTTATTGCAGCTGTGTTGCATTGTCGCCTCAAAGAGGTGTGTGCGCATGCGTTTTCAACAACACCGGCTTCTCATTAATTCCATTTCCTGTCGCTGCACGACCTTACTTGAAGTGCAGTTCCTTGAAAGTGAAGTGGGTCTCAACAATGCCCGTAGTCTTAACCCGAGTTCGCAGCACGTCCTGCTGGGTGGGGATGTAATCCGGTTTGGCTATCCTCTCAAGGTCATTCAGGTAACTAAGAGAGGGCGAAAAAAAATAAATAAAAAAAGTCAACATTTTAGCATCATTAGCCTGGAAGAAAAGGAAAATAGAGAAAGATGAATGAAAACAGTCTCGACATGATGCAGGCTCTTTTCTTTTGGTGCATTAACATCAAGAACAGTTTGCATTTTACCGAATTGCTTTAAGCTTTTAAGTGTTTAAGTGCCTTTTAAAGTGCAGCAGTAGTAGAGCCGTACAATAATGATGTAATAACAAGCTGCATTATGCAGGTTGGAGTCCAAAAGCAGATGCTGTGATCTTTAAATAAATGAGGACAGACCCCCCCCTCTCAAACTGTGTGATGTTAGCAGCTTTATTTGTTAAATACCCGCCTGGTAAACGACTGCCCTCACCCTGTGAACGGTGATTGATCACCTTCAGAAGCAAGTAAATGACGAGCACGGCGAGCCGAGGAGCTGCGGACTGAGATCCTCTCAACGTACAACATAAGGCCAAAGATTTGAACCCGCAACATGAGCTGCCTCGATATAAAGGCTTGAATGGCCATCACTTCACGACAGCACTGAGAATCTACGTTCACGTTCACGTTACTGTCCCAACAGAGTCTGCAATCCAAGCAAGAATTAAATGGCAGCAGGACAAATATTACATGTTGCTCAGAGGGAAAAAAGAAAAATAAAAAATCTGTGTTTTTGGAGTGAATCTGGCCATTGCATCTGCCAGTTTTTTTTTTTATGTATCCTTTCTTTGTCGGGTTTCCATATGATGCCAGTTTTGTTGTTGTGCTCTTTTGGCTTTCTCCACTTCGCTCGGCACAACAGAGGAGATTTCTGAAGAAGCTGCTGGCTGAATTCATTTTCTTTTTTCCCATTTTTTAACTGTCAAGACTCCAAGAGTTTGAATCATGATTTCGATTTGAATCATGACTACGTGTGGAATTGGCTTTGCATTTTGCCTCAATTTCCTTTGTTCCACAAGTTTAATGTGTTAATGGATATATTTAAGAATTCAGTAAAGGCTGACTTAATGTGCTTTTACTAACTGAGCAACACTCACGGCTAACTTTAAGCTTATCAGTTAACACGCATGCCATTTTTTTTAAGTCTGCTTAGTGACATTAAAAGGCTTTTTTTTTTTTAAAGAAGATTTCATTTTATTTTCTTTAAATTCAAACTTACAAGCTATTCCATCTTCTGATTTAGAACTGTCCAATCCATGGGACTTTAGGCTCTGATGCGATAATTCGGGTTTACATTTTACATCAGCGGGGGAAATCCCTGCGAAGCCGAGCGTGGTATCGGGTGGCAGTGGGTGAGAGGAGGTCAGTGGATGGACAGCAAACAACTTTGCGATAAATCTTGTGTAAAACTGCTTACTGAAATTACTGAGGGAATACCATCACACTCAGTGGAAGGTTTTTCACTGCATATGCTGTGCAGATTCAATGTAGTAAGAAAAGAAAACATCACAGAGCTTAAAGATGAGGGCAAAAACTCTAAAACAAACACATAATACACAAGTTGCATCATTTTATGAAGGTATTGACTAGTTTTCTTCATTTCTGTGCTTATTATGTCCCAATTCTTATTGCCGTTTCTCACTTCCTCCCACCGTCTTTGTAAATTGGGTCTGGCTTCTGACAGACTGGCTGGTCAGTAGGGGAGTGTGGAAGCATCCTCACCGTGTTTCAGACTGCCTGCCCCACTTTACACAAGCACTGCATCGCCGCCCAAGGCCAGCTGGGAGATTTAGCCGCCCTGCCAACCGACACTTCGCAGAGGAAAAGAGATATACGGTATATCCGGCGCTGCAGTTCTATGTAATGCTAATGAGCTGATACAGCCTTGACAGACTGGCTGAACTGATAAAATAGCTCAATAAATGATTAAACAAATGTTTTGTAATATTTTCTAATGACGGCTGCAATGGGACAATAAACAAGAAGCCGGAATTATTACAAATGACACAAAGCAGCATTTAACAATATCGTAAAAGTGCTGCAACAAAATGAATCCGTTTGTTCAGGGAAACTGAAGCAGTCGCTTGGGAGTGTGATTACAAGAAGAATCGATTTTCAAAGTTGGCTTGGGAACTACTTTTTCATTGAAGTAAACAGAGTTTTTCACATCTCGAATTCTTTTTCCCACACCTCAAGACAAACTGTTGGCACACTGTTTTATGAGGTTAAAATATTAAAGAATCAAGCCAAGGAAGCAAGATCTAATCATAAAAGGGAAGTTATTGGACTATCTTTCTAGCCTCCATAAATCCCCAGAGAGGGGAAAGACAGGTTTTTAAATGAGGGAGGCTGAAAGGGCCGAACATTAGATTCAGGAGAACAGCAGGAGAACGGCATCCACAATGGCACCGTTGTCAGGGAGCCCTCATTTTGATGGCAATATAAAACGCAATCAAGAGCCAAAAGCAAACAAACAGCCAAACTTCTCTCACGGTGACAGTCCAGAGCTGCTTCCTATTTCCACTAAAATAGGCGGTGCCGTGTTTCTGCTGCATGCTTCTTTTTTTTTTAGATGGACGACTGACAGGTACTCAGGATGTGAGCAGAAGAAAATCTGACAGGAAACAAGGATAATCTGCATGCTTGAAAACTGTGCAAATAAATAAATAAAAATTAGTACATCTAATAAGATTCTACACACACAATTTTAAGGTTTTACTTGGCAAAAAAAATCAATCACACCCAGAGAGCCACACTCACTATGCTGCAGAGTCGTTGAGTTGGTATTCTCGCGACCTCGCAAAGCAGCTCTGTATGCCATCGTTGCCCCACAATCGCCTGATCACGTTGGCCAAGTCATCTGGAAGGATGCCCTGTTCCTCAGCTGCCGCGGACAGGGCGAAGAGCTGCTGGGCATCGTCCTGCAGGGGGCGATAAGCACACCACGCTCACACAATCACTTACAATGAGGGAGTTTTATTATCCAAAGAATGACAATTCTCATCCTTGGCGTTGGCAAAAAGACCAAATGGCATCTACTGTGTAGACTGCATGTGTTTGGATTACGCCTTTATGTATTCAGGAGAAACACATTGAGATTATTAATTTCTTTTGCAAGTGTGTCCTGGTAGAGGTACCTAAGATACAGTGTCAGTAATACTAAAATGTTCTTAAACACAAATAGATAGCAAATGATACATGAAGTCAAATAAAATTACAGACACAGAGAGCATATGACAAATAAAAAGAAAGATTCTAAAAACCATCAAATAGTTGTAAAAGGGCCTTAAACTCTCCCAGTGAGACCAGTTTAAGATCGGTCTGTAAAGTATTCCATGATGTGGAGCAGAACACATGAAGGCTTGTTTTGCCCAATTCCGTACGGACAGTTGGCATTGTGAGAAAAAACAAGTCTTTAGACCGCAGGCTGTAGTTATTTTTGGGGTTTTTGGGTCATATAACTGCAAAGGTACGGAGGCAGCAAACCAAGAATTGCCTTATAGATAAAACCAAGCCAGTGAATGTGTCTGCACATCCAACAGAGTGAGCAATGGCGAGTGAGAGCTTTGCAGCCCGTTATAAATCTCAGTGAGTGAAAACATTGAGAAGAGGCTGTAGATATAGGCAATAGAAGATAAAACTGATGCAGTTAATACAAATAGTTGTTTATCCATTACTTTGCATTCTGACATGAACAGACAAAATGTTGCTCCTCTTAAAACATTTGCAATGAGATTTTTAACACAGCCAGAATCTAAATAATGTAAAAATGTAATGCTGCTTCAGTCAAAATATACTTTTAAATAGAGAGTATGAAACAAAGACAGAAGTATTACAATAAATATATGGAAATCTTTTTAAATACAGTTCAAAGGAGACAATCATGTTCCTCCTAAATTCTTACAGTATCTACGGACGCTCTTGCTTGTTAAATGAAAAAAGAAGTCATCAATATGTGGCAGTTCTTCCAATTAAAATAAACCAAGAGTCAATAGCAAAATAAGCCGTTCGACATCAACAGAGAAGATTAATGGGAGCATGCACGCAAACGTATGTTACTCCTAAAGGCATCGTTAAATCGGGAAATAAACGTGTTTTGGCACGTGTTAGCATTGTGACAGCAGACTGATAATCTACCAAATACAAATTTCATCACCCTTGACACTTCTGAATATGCGAGTCATTAGGAAAAAAAAAAGATTTCAAATATTCCATGAAATCTGCTTAGATTTGTAACATTTAGTGGGGAGGGAATTGTGTTTCCCGCTCAAGCTCACGACATCGATGCTGATTCTGTCACGAGCTTTGTTTGCATATTTTCAACAAGCTTTCTACAACTGATCCATGTTTATTTCCCTCCTTTCTGTGCGCAAGTCACCAGTTGGTATTCTTTACTTTCAGACAGGATAACAGTCCTGTTTACAATCGTCTGCGCCTGAATTAAATGTTGGAAACAGCCAAAACAATCTCGGTGGAATTCTAATTCAGTCTTGCAGGATTTCGGATGCAGAGGATGACTTGCAAGCTTAAAAGCCCACAAAAAAAAAAAAAAACAGCTGAAGTCCGGCAGCTGGATCGTAAGTGGTCGATACTGCAAATGGCGGATGAGGTGCAGCGTGGCTGCATGTGTATGCATGCGAGCGCACCCTCATCTCTGTGTGTTTCGACGGGGCTGCTGCGCGCGAGCGTTGTGCACTAATTGCTGTGTGGGAGTGTGAGAGTACCGTCACGTACACACGGCCATTTGACAGATCTGAGAGAAAGAAAAGGGAAAAAAAAAAAAAAAAGAGCACATATCCACAGTGCAGTCCTCAATCCTTTTATTACTGCTTCAGGAGCTGAGCACATTCAGTCCAGTGCAAAATCTCACACAAACACAAAAGTACAGCCACAATAGGACTTCATCTGCCCGAAGCTCCAAGTCGTTGCTCTTATCGGTGTTATACAAAGTATGTTTCTAATTGTCAGCCAAATGGTGACCCAAGAGTTGTGGAATTGGGAACATTTATACATTTACATTTCAGTTTCTTTAAGATATCTAAATATTGTGGTGCAAAAACTGTTCCACACATGGAAACAACCAGCGAATCTAAACTTATATATGCCATTCAAGCTCTGGGTTCATTAATCACTTTGTCAATACCTCCCAGGTTTCGCATTCACTTATATTAATAGGTAAAAAACTATAACCTTATCAATGTTTGGAACATGTTGAAATGACTGATCTAAAAATTGAATGTAGATGTAAAGTCTTCTGTTTTTTAGATGATTAGATTAGATGGAGATGATGTAATCATACTTTATAGGTCTCACTGTTGTAAAATAAAAATATAAATTCTCCGAGTAGAGCCATTTATATATTCTTCATCATCAAATTGTTAGACAATGCCCACTTTTAATAGTTGTTCTTCTGGTTTCAGAGTAAAGCCAGACAAAGAGCTGGCTATCGTTCTGTTGGTAGAAATTCACAGAAACATCTATCAAACCTCTTAAAAGCGAATTGCTGCTGTGGTTCAATTCCCTTAACGCACCCTAAAAGGCGCAAACCTCTCAAAAAGCTGACATTTGAGTTTTGATTCATTACAGCTGTGAGAGACTGGACAGGTTTTGAGGGAAAAAAAAGAGGTCGGCGGACGACAGAAACTGAATGACAGCCTAATTTGTGTTGTTGTGAAGGCTGCAGATGGCTGCGTGCCACTGAAATGTGTCCTGTCTGCATTATTGAATGATCCTACTTTAAAAAAAAAAAAAAAAAAACAACCTCTGAGGCTTCTGCTGCAGGTTTTAGCTAAACTCCCAGGCCCTTCTGTCTCTCATAACTGATGAGAGTGCAGATCAAGGATTGGAAGAGATGGAAGTTGGCAAGACGAGGACCGTCGCCCTGCAGGTTACAGAGACGAGGATTTCACCGTGTTCCAGTCTGTGGTTCAGCAGAGCCGCCGCAGCGAACAGGTGCGTGTTGGAGGTCACATGCTCTCACATTTGTTTCAAAATGCGTACAGCAGCGTTATTGACTGAACACGTACTGCTGAGAGAAGCAGACCTGGTTTCCCCCCGAAGCATTACAGCCTTGGAAATAATCTTCGTTCTTCTGGGTTGCGCTGGAAAAACTATTAAGCAAGAGGGAGTAAAATGTTTGTTCCTAATCTAACAAACACTGCGTGCAATTCGGCTTTTTTCTTTGAGAGCGAGGTAAAAGGGACACAATCAGTTGAGGAGACAAAAGTAACCTCCGGAGGTTCGAATTCTGAGAAAGCACAAGAACTGAGAGAGAAACTAAATAAATAAATAAAATGCAGGTTTAGTTTTGTCGCAGTCTGAAGGAAATCTTAATCTGGTAAGTCCAAATGATTTTTGCTTCCACAAACAATAAAAGTTGTTGTTCTTTATTTCTTGTGGTCATCACATGTTTGTGCCTACGGATAAGTTATTTTTAATGGACTGAAATATACGGATATATTGTGTTTGGACAAATACATCATTTTCTTTTAAGTGTGTTTGAGTGTTTGTGTGTCTTACCACTCTGCCAGGGCTGGAGTAGTCTATCTTGAGACTGGCCATGGCTTTAACAATAGCCATTATGGACTGGATAATGTTACTATAAACCACCGCCCGGTACTGTTTACACTCATCTTCCGAGTAGCCGTCTTCATGGATGATTCTGAAAATAATAAGAAGAAACGAAGAAAGTTTATCAAAGTGTCCGTGTTCACAATTCACAGGTTTAAAGTTCAGTTATTTTTGTTAAAGATCTTCTATTCCTGAACAGAGTGAACGATGAGGAGGTCACCTTTTCACAGCCAGTACGGTCAGGGTGGGGAAAACCTGCTCACCTTAATGGCCACTATAATATATTAAAAGTCCACATTTAGAAAATGAGATATTTCTTGTAATGGGGTTAAAAAAAAGACCAGGAAATCAGAGCATAGAAAAGCTTTGCCAGGCGGACGTACGCAGTGGGATTCGTGATTTAAGGCAGACGCGGAAAACTTTTAAACCTAATGGCAAGTATCATTGACATTACTTCTCTTCCTTTAATGATGCCTGAACACTGGGACGTCTGTAAATTCATCAACTCCTGGAGCTTCATTACGAGTAACAGAGATCCTTCCACTCCAAATCTGATTATAGTTCTAATTATGAGGCCTTTAGAAGATCGTAAGGAGCAGAAAAGTACAAAGGCTTGTGTTCAAACTGAAGGACAAAAAGTAAATACTTCCGTAAATTACAGAAGATAATAGTGTCAATCAACTTGAGCATTAAATGTCTGCATTATTAAAAACATAACACTAAAAAACGTGCAAACCTGGAAACCTGGAAAGCATCTTTTTCCTCTCTCTTATCGTCCAGTCTAGTCTAGCAACGTGCAAACCCTCCACTCAGTTTCACATCCACCTTGGCAGCAGGCTGTGTAGGATGACGTGAAGCAGTGGCTTGAAGACACTGAGCAAACGCCTCAGCGTTCGGCAGCTGTGGTATACCGAGTTTACCTCTCGCAATATCATCACCTCCAATGTGAGGGAACAAAGCGCGTGTGTGCGCTCTCGCGTGCATCCTGTCACGAGTGCAATCAGAAAGATTTCATCAGGTTGCGAAGGGAAGTGCACCGCGAGAAGACAGACACATCTTCCCATTATTTGAAAGGAAAGCTACCTGCTGGGTGTCAGCGGTGAGAAAAGTGTTAATGGAGAGAATTCAGTTCTTAATCGTAACATTTTGAAGCCATTTCGTGAATGCGATTCAGTTTCCCCAACTTTCCCTGCTGCAGGTCCAGGTTTACACGAGACACCGTCACGTGAAAACGTTATGTAATAGACCAGCGTCGGGAGGGTTTCTGTCTTGCAAGCTGATTTATCTGTACGTGTTAATAACCTGGCTTCAAAAGCAACAGACCGTTCCTGCTCCAAGCTCATAAAAGATAGATTCAATGCCTGGCTAGCCAAGAGGAATGTGAATAATTAAGCCATTTAGAGGCCTCAGTGAGTGAGTGAGTGAGTGAGTGAGTGAGTGAGTGAGTGATTTCTGATAGGTGCAAACAGGCATTACAATAACCTCGTATTCACACTCTTCACGCCGTCGTTCTTGTTTGAGCAGGGAAAAAAAACCAAACAAACGTTATCGACACCAATTCGGCCTGTAAACTGCACATAAATACTGTAATCTAACGGCGAGTGTTTACTCCTGAGAAGCACTGAGGTGAGATGCTTCATGGTCAGTAGCTGTGTGCCGGAGCTAAACGCAGGAGGTGAGAGCAGTGAAGCGTGACGGGGGACTCAAGAATCATCAGATCTAAGACAAAGAAGAAACCCTCGATTTTACTTTTGTGCTACCAACACATCATATTCAGATTAAATATGGAGTCAGAATTTTTGATTGCAAATGTGAACTCATCCACTACTGCACCCAAGGTTTATTTAAGCCGAGAAAAAAAAAAAAAAAAAACCCCCAAAAGAGTTTGTGTGTGTGCGTTACTTACTTCATCTGCTTTACAATGGTGCTCTTTCCGGACTCCCCAGCACCTGGAAAAGTAAAGCAAAAGAGTTAGAAATGAATTCGGCTGTGACGTCTGTGTACGTGATCGCAGTAAAGTTGACCTTGTAAGCTGCTCTTGGTTCAAAAGCACGAGTGACCCAGTGATGACCCGCCGCTGACATCGCACTTGGTCCACTGGGCTGTCTGGTTTATTTATGTTCCCGTGTGAGAGGACATGGTGTACAGATGTGCACGCAGACTTCCGCTACTCATTTCTATGTTTATTTCTCACCCCGACATAAGAAAGGGTGCAGGACAGAGGATGAATCCCAATACAGCTTCCTCTTTTTTTTTCTTCTGTTTTCTTTTTTAAATCTACAGGTCTGTAGAAAAGTAACACGCTTTATAATGATGAAATCTAAAAAAAAAAAAAAGTATATCCCAACAACGATTCAATAGTAAAGTTCTATCATGCTGACAAATAGGGACATTTCCTTCCAAGTGTAAAACTGTTACTATTTTCACTTCATCTCGGAGTTCTGGGTCTTTCTAGGATCTACTGCAATGTGCACAAATAAACAATGCGCCAAGAAAAAAACAAAAAAACACAGAAAACAGAACCAGTGCAGAAGCCACCGGGGGCATAACAACCCTGAGTGTAAACAATCCAAGATGTTAACAATTTCAATATTTAATTATCCAATGTTAGACCCCCCAAAAAAAGATTAACGTGCAAGCAAGTGAGACTCAGGACCTAAAGCACACACACAGAGAAAAAGAAACCAAAACCTGTTACAAATTAAAAATTAAAGCTTTGGTGCAGCGATAGCGCAGCAAAAAAAAATAAAAAATCATCACACACACATTTCACAAGTCAGCACATACCTGCTCATAGCTAATAAACCTGCTGCCTTAAAATATTAATACATGGGGGTGCACTTAAAAACCCTTGTTGTCTTGTTAAAACCAAGTCGACTCTTTGACCCTGGCGCCGTCAGGAAGATGCCACCATGCTGCCGTGCCTTCATGCCACCGAACCCGGCCCTGTCAGCCAACATCAGCCCGGCCGCCGACTGACGGGGCAAGAGGGACCTGCAGTGTTACTCGTTCACGCCGTCAAAACTCATCATATTCACACATCCGGCACTTTCTCGGAAAGAAAAAAAACCCAGAGGAAGGACAGGGCACAGGAAGGGGTGTAGAAGCGAGGTCTGAGGTTTGCGTTTGCCGCCACACAAGCTTGTCATTTGTCTTCCTTCGGTTGCACGAGCATGAAGGCTGAGATCTGGATGGAGCTCCGGCTGTTCTGTGTCCCGGTCAATGGCAATGTGACACAAATCAGCAAAATCACACCGACGTATGTGTGTGTGTGTGTGTGTGTAATATACAAGATCTGTTAAAGAAAATATTAGTTTTTCCTGAAGACGAACAATTTTGTCATCACTGGGTTTTTTGTTTATCCCTTTTGTTCTTTAACTGAATCTAAAGTGGATACTGGGGAAGAAAACTTGGCAAAAACCCCCCAAAAAAGCACACCAGCCAATCAAGATAAAACTATGCAACTAATCATCTGCTTCTTTTGTTTTGACTTCAGATGTCTGGGTTTTTATTTATTTATTTATTTAAGGACTGCATCTAGAATATAAAATGTTGCCTTCAGCAAGATAAACATGAAGAAGAACTATAGTATCTCACACAGAAATGTGTGTGAAAAAACCCAGTTTAAAGATAAACGGTGGGCGGTAGAAAGTGGAATATCGGTCTCTCTGCAGACACGCACGTGTCCGACGGTGACCTTCCTGACTCCAGAATTAAACTCATCCTTTAATATTTCAAGCCTAAAGGGAGGCAAAAGCTTATGAACAGAAGTTTTAAAAAAAGAAGAAGAAGAAGAAGCCTTACCAAAGCTGCATCAGGGGAACTGGGCATAGCTTTAAGATCGTCCTCATTCAAATCAAAAGGAATAAACTCTGTAAAATGTGAACTTTTTTCTGTTTTTTGTCTTCAGAGCCCAATATACCACATGCAGTAATAAAAAAAATTTTTTTAAATGAATTTCTCATGAAGACATGAAGGACAACATGCATTCATCTATTTTAAATGAAAACACAAGAAGAGTTTTTTCTGAATGCTCCAACAAAATGATGACTATGCTATTTTGTGAACCCGAACAATAATAATGACAACTAGAGAACAATAATAACAGATTTTAAAAAAACGGAAGAAATGAAACAGAGGAAAAGTCTGGCCTTGAGACTTCTATGTAATTCAATTTATACTGCAGTGCTATCACTTCTTTGATAGCAGTAATCATCAAAAACAAGTTTCATTTGCTTATAAGTACTAGATGCTTGAGCGTAGTTAGGCTAAAAAAAAATCTGAATTTATGTTTGTATGATGAACAGAATTAAAAAAAACGCAAACTTCACAGTATATATATATAACAGGTCTATCTTTAATGCAACATTATGCACAATATGCACATCAAACAAGATAAACTGCAATACATTGTGTTTACGTGCTGTATTCATTCTGCACATTTTGAATATGAATGAAAAGTGCAAATAAATACAATTAGTTTATGTACTTCATGCCCAGTGGCTGGAGGGCAGAAGTTAGAAGCACAAAATGAAAATATCAAGGAATTAATTGCACAAAAAAAAAAAAAAAAAAATCAACAAACTACTTCACTTCTTAAATGCTGTTGATAGGAATGCTATTTGGAGGCTTGAATGCCAGAGTACAATGACCATCATATACTGAAGTGAACATGCAATATTGAGTATTGCTGCAACAATATGATTTCACATAAATATTTAAATCCAATACCGTACAGCTCGACTGAAAATCTTCCAAGTCAGTGAGGTTTTATATATATATATATATATATATATATATATATATATATATATTTATTTATTTATTTTTTTTTTTTTTTTTTTTGCGTCATGCACTATAAATAATTTAAACAAGTGTGGCAGTTGGTTTTAAGTGACTTTCTCGATCGACCCACTCCAGCTGTATTAGGACAAAAAAAACAAAAAAACAACAACAACATGTAATCAAACCTCTTGAGAAAAGATGTAGATTAGATAAGTGCTTTGAGTTTGACTTGAACTGCATGCGTATTTGCTGGGATAAGAAAATCTCCTCAGTCCAGGAATGGAAACTCTGTGGTGCCTTCAGCAGCGGGAGACGGCTGCCAGGCCGTCATCCAGGCGAGTGGGCCCGAGAGTGTATTGGATGCGTTTTCTGAAGCCCGGCTGCTTTCAACCCTTATGCTACAAATCACATTGTTAATCATTGCAGTGTGCTCTGGGCAAGCACTAAAAAACAAATAAAACAAAAAAAACAACAACAATAACTTGGGAGCAACTATGAATAGTCAGACCCGCAGAAGCAGAATGGGGGTGGCATCATCCCCACATTGCCAGAGAGCGACTCTGTGTTGCAAAAAGCAGTAAAAAAAGAAAGAGCTTGTATTTCCCTGCCAGCACGGCCCATAGATGGATCGTTCTAATTCCGATTCCTGCCTCTATGCTGCTCCGGCTCAGTGAAGGCACCGAGGATGCATCTGCTCTCCTACAACATTTTGGTTTTCACCCACAGAAGGTGAATGAAACGGTTAATAATCGTTTCATGTTCCCTCGCTGGCATGACCATGTAAATATTTGAACTTGTTCTTGAAATCAATTAACGCGAGCAGTTGTTTTATTGTCACATAAACCCGTGGTAATTTTCTGCTTGGTGGCAGTGGATTGATCCCCCGCAGCACCTCGTCGTCCCTTCGTCATTTAGGAAGCGTTTCGACAAATGTCTGCACCTGAACTGAAGATGAGATGCAGTTTGGTCGTGTCATATTGGGACAAATTCATCTTCTCCCCGTTTGCTATTATAAAGTAATGCCGTCTTAAAAAGACGTGCTCGCTCTGAGCTCACAAGACTGCGAATACGTTCCTCGTTATTTGTAATATTGCAGTATTTTACAAGGTCGCAGTGTCGGTGTAATAGTTATGCACATTAAACTCTTTATTGTTGGAATCCTGTCAAACTGGCATGGACCTTTTTATACAGTTTAAATAGGGATTTATTAGCAAGCAGACATTGTGGGCAAAGTTTGGCTCTTGTACGAGGAGGTCAGTTGAGGTATTTATGACACTATAAAAACGTGCTTGGCTCAGACTGTATTAAATGGGCACTATAATTCAGAATATGCTTTTTAAATTTGATTTTGAATGAATTGGAAACTTGCAACTGATAAAGTGGGGGAAAGAAAACAATACAGACAATAATGCAACATCTCTAAATACCACAGCCTTTGTTCATTTATTTGAGAAATAGTGTTTTGTTTTTTTAAACAAATTCTGCAGTTGCAGTGTAAAGACTTCGGTAGCCATTAGCCTGGCGTGCAAAAACAGCAGTATTTATGTGTACAAGCGACATCTATCAATATTTAATCTGTTTCTTGGTTTATGTTAATTATTTAACTGCAGACTTTTATGAGCAAATAACATTTTCTTCAAATCTACTGTAAGCAATCACGCGAAGAAAAATAGTGAAACTTTATAATCACCAAACATTTTAGAAAGAAAACGTACCCTCAACAGATCTGACAGTGCCAATGAGAAGGAAAAAAAACAAAAAAAAACTGGCAGTGTCTGCAAGTTCAGAGTCTGCAAGAAATAATGTGAAAACTGCACTACTTCAAAGGATTGTGGCTCTTTGGAGAAAAATGGGCACCTCCCACTGAGAATAATCAAGTGTGGGTGAAAAGAATCGACTGAAATGACTCCATGTCTTGCAGAAGGCGTCAGCGAGAGCAGAACTGGTAAGAGTTCCAGTTAGATAATATACACTGATTATGAATGCCTGAATGAATGAATTTATTCTACAGGTATACCATTTTTTATTTTTTTTTAGGGGGGGTGGGGTGTTAGTCATTTATATTTGTTTTTATTTATTGACAATGCTCCTTGTGAATTCAGCTAAGTGAACAGGTAGGAGTGGAATGTCTCTAAATAGTGACAGTGCATACCTTTTTGCTCAGCAAAAAAAAACAAAAAATAAAAAAAGCATCCTGCAGACAGCAGTGCAGTATTTCAGGCTTATATAAGCCCGTCAGCTCCACTGTATATACACTTCAATGAATCTGCAGCCACTGCGAGTTGATGGTGGTCAGCTATACATTTTTAAACACAATGTCCTTTTGGAGTGTTTAAAATACAAAACAATAAATTTTTCTTTTGTCTGTCTCGGAATCATACGCCTAAATTACAAGCCAGGAGAGGTGTCGCTATACACCATATGTTTTATAAACAACCGGATACGTCTCAAGAAAAAAAAAAGAACCGAAGCTCCTCAGAAAACATGAGCTTTTCAGCAAACACCTTTTCACACACCAGCACACAGTCCAACTTTGACTTGCTGTAACGTAAATAGTTTTATGACACTGCTGTCTCGGCTGATCAGTTTTTGATCTGACCCTAATGTCGCCCACTCCTCCCGACACAGTCAGTGACTCACCGGCAAACTCGAATATCATCAACATTGGTGGGATGAGGCCTACGGCGTGAGCGCCGGATGAACTCATGAATATTCATGGCGGGTTATCTCCCCATGTGCAGATTAATGCAGAATTCAGGTATGAGGTCAGCAGCTTTACGAGCCAAATGAAAAGCCGGTCCAGCGGAGGACAAGCTGCAAAGCTCGTTTGGTTCTCGTTCTCTGCGTCACTTCACTGCCGGCAGATCGAAGCAGAAAACGTTTAAACTTCTGAAAACAGTGAATTAGACTGAAAATTAGTTCAGCTTTATGAGACGTTTTTAACTAATAGAGAAAATGTGAAGAAATCTGTGTAAAGCAGCATTTAGTACACTCACGAGTGCACACCAATGTCTGTGCTGACAGAGTTGAATTGAAAAGTGAAACATATTTTATTAAAATACACATTTCAGATATGACTATAAAGGCAAATTGAAATTATAAAACAAAGTCCACTACATAGCTGTAACTGTAACCGGTCCAATGGGGATTTATATAAATGAATATCTGAATTTTAGCAGCAAAAGCCTCCTGCAGGCTCTCCACAGTTCTTCATTTTAAAAAGCATAAAAGGATCGCTCAGGATAAAATGTAGGTAATCAAGCTTTGAACCCAAAAACATCACTACTTAACATAAAATGAGGCTAAATATGATAATTATTACCCTCCACTGAGGGGAAAATAATCAAGAAAAATGTGCAGCACTTTATTAAGTCGCCCTGTTTAACTACCCATTAACACAAACAGCGTGTCAGTCAGTCTGTGTTTTTACGCAGTAGATTCGGAATTTGATGTAAATAACGTGACAGCACAGGTTCATCCTGCCTTCTCTTTGCACACTTGAACAAACGGCGCACCTCTGGAACGGCACATTCACATCATGGGCATCCCAGTCGATGAATCTGTAGCATCCGTGTGACGCCATCGTGTCAATATAGACCAACACATTGTTGAATCTCTGTCACTATGATTGAAGACCGATAGGAAAGATGCGCTGTTAAAATGAGTACGGACCATTTGTGAGCTCATCATACGAGTGAACGTTTTGCCAGAATCTTACTAATCAGTAGAATGGAAAATCAATTTTTAAAAATGTAGCATCTGACAGACACATGATGCATGCAAACCAATATTGTGCATGCCGGTGAATACACACACGCATCAAGACATCAAGGCACACACACCACACACACACTCAGCAAAGTTACATTTCACAGGACAGAAGTGAGAGTGCAGCATCAGCAGTCTGAAGCCAAACTGCCTCACATTTCTGCTGGCAGTGTAGGAGTAACTGTCGATTTATAAACCAACGTCTGCAGCCCCGCTGTGAGGCCACAGCAGCTCTCAGCTCCCAAGGGCCGCCAACACTCGCTTGTTGCTATATATGCATTGGAATTAAATGAAAAATACACCCAAGGCTGGTGCGAACGTCCGAATTGTAACAAATACCTTCAAAACTTCCAATAGCAGTAGTGATCACACGAACGCATTAGATGACAAACGGCTACAGGGGTTACTTCTTTAACTCACAAATTAAGCTACTCGACAGAATAATACCATCAATCCATCTTCTATGCTGCTTTGTCCTGTTCAGGGTCGCTGGAGATTATCCCAGCTTAAAGGGGAAGGAATTGGGATACACACTGGAGAGGTCGTCAGTCCATCACAGCGCAAACAACGATAAACCATACTCTCAATTCTCAGCTATAGGAAATTTTAGGGTTATTAATTTACCTTGTATACATGTTTTGGGACTGTGGGAGGAAGGCCCAAACAGCCACAGGGAAAACATGCAAACTCCACACAGAAATGCCTGGCTGGATATTTAAACCCATCATCTTCTTGCAACAAGGCCAGACCACTGACCACTAGGATAATACTTGAAAAAAATAAAATATACCTGGGCTTAAGAGTGACACTGAAAACATAATTCATGCAAGGCTAATTTTCATTCTGTAAACGAAAAGCCGTGGTATGAGCGCTGGGCAAGCAGCAGAGATCTCATTTCAACCACACTAGGTTTTCTTTGCATTTGATCCCTAAAAATCCAAGGCTAGAAATTAAACACTTTCTCTAGATGTACAAAATTCAAACCCGACAGTGTCATCCTGGCAGAGCACTTATTGCTTATTGGAGATATGCACAATTACACAGACGTCTCTTGGGCTCTTTTGAGAAACCATCAGACAAACACCCTCTGTACTTAAAAGACAAGGCTTATCAAGCTTGATTCAATGAGTCACAAGCACCGAATATAAGTCACCAGTTTCCAAACAGAAGAACCAGAACCATGGCAACACATGGGAAAACAGTACTATTAAACTTAGCATGAACGTTGCTATCTGCTATAATAGATTTTAAATGTTACTGGATTTGAACAGACGCGCAAATATTTCGCAGCTATTCAATGAAATGTATAAACAGCATGTCACAGCATCGTTAGTCGGTCCGTACATACAGAGATTTGTTTTATCCAGGTCTCTGTGTCACACAGCTCACCGCGATGCATTTCTTCTGTGGAGACACGCAACACATCTCAGCATATGCCGACGTCAAGAGGCCTCCTATTGTCTAATGGGCCTCCATGAGCGAATGAGTCACTGGCCCGGCTGCGACACGACTCTTCCTTCGCTCACGTCCTGGCTTGCTGCCCCCAACTGTTGGTGTCACGACTGCTCACGTCTAACCAGCTTTTACAGCCATTTAAAGGTTAACCTCCTCTGGGTGTTGATGACACTGAGCAGAATGCACAACAATGATGCTGCTGCTGCTATTTAAAGCCCTGTCGCAGCGAACTGAGGCGGCTGACTGACACAGGCAGCCCTGACGCCGTTTCCCAACTTAATACATTTGTAAGTAAAGTTTTCTTCTTGAGCCATTTTCTGAGGTTCCTAATGATCCACTCTTGCACTCTTACTACTTGAACATTGAGTGTTTGTTGCTGGTCAGGGGTATTGGTCCTCCTATGGATCAATTCCTCTTTAAATGCAGATATGAACCACTGGTTTGAATAAAACACTTCAAAACCAGTTTTGGGTTACAATTATTGCAGAATTTATCATATTTAGCCTGAAACGGAAAAAAAAAGACATGCAATTTGATTCAAGCTGTGACTTATTCCTTCGTCAGATGTTTCCAACAGTGGCATGCTTCATGCATCCATATATGTTACCTGATAAATGATGAATATCAACCATGTGATGTGCTCATCTCGCATCACTAACTGGCTGTGTTTCCGAGGACAAGAAAATACATGAAAAATTCACAAAGCTCAGTACATTGGACATAATGCAATGCAATAATCCATGCTGGTGACCTGTAAAATACTGCTTTGTTGCGTAATTCTTGTTAGAAAGCTCCTATTTCAACACCAAGCTATGCACCAATATGTCAAAAACAATGCTGCACTGATTAAATTTTTGCAGTTCACCTTTACAGGTTTTACCCACAGTTTTTAGATCCATTTCCCTCAGTAGCAGCAAACCTCCGTCGTTTGAGAATTTTGCACAGCCATTTATCATAAAGCCTTTTTAAATATGATGTACACTTGATTCTTGTCAGGAGACTTACTTACAATCACACTTTACTCTATTCTTCTATTGACAAACCAACTACTGTAGTATTTGAATTATTTCACACACAAGCAAGAACAGATTCAGTTTGTTCTGTAACATGTAGGTTTAACTAGAAAGTCAAATAATCCAGAGCTGGTAGCTCAACCGGACAGCTATCCTCCTCCTCCCGCCACCACACAAACCTTTTTTTTTTTTTTCACATGCAGAGCAGAGAGCAGAGGGTGATGCAGGAATTTTACATGGCTGGATACAGTGCAGCATGTTATCGCCTGAAGTGGAAAAGTAGGTCATCAGCCTTGCAGGAAGCAGTGGAGCTTCACTGCTTCGCTCCTGCTGCACGTACAGCCAGCGCTGAGACAGTGGAAGCACCTACGCAGCTGCAGCTCATGAGAGTGAAGTAAAAAAAAAAAAAAAAAGCCCGTTGTAGATTTGAAGAGCAGATGACAGTGTGGAAACACACAAACCCACAACTGTTGACTGAGTGCATAAGACAAACAACAACGGTAGTATGGCATGCTGATGTGTGATGTAATTGATCTCTGCTGCCTCCGGAGGAACGCTAAGCTCGTAGGATCAGTATTGCGGAGACACACTTCATTAAAGAATTCTAATAACAGAAGCAAGCACTTTTCTGCTTTTAATCCTTTTAGAAGGCAGCGCATCCTTCAGCACCGTCGACCATCCTCTTTTGAATTGATGTCTCCAGGCAGTGGGTACATGTCACCAGCACTGCTCTCGACTGCCTTATACCTTTCCAATATTGCGGTTTTAGTCACCGCAGAAAAAAACCCATCCTGCTCCTTATCAAACAAGACTTATGCTTCGCAACAAGGGGCAATTTTTTTTTCTCATTTATTTCCCTCTGCTTGCTCCTCGGTGCCGACGTAAAACATAAGACTATGTCTCCTCTAATCTTTAAATAATACAGCCACTCCTGGGATTTTATGAATCTTACTTCATGATATCAAGTGCAGGATATATTAAGACTTATTACACCCCAGTGAGGTAAAGTCGACTATTCCCAGCAAATAGGTGTATGTGCCAACAATAGATCGTTGTGGGTGTTTTTTCAGACTTTTGAAGGTGAGGTTTTGAGTGTAGCGCCGGCCTGCATGTTGCATGCAGCAGAGGATCAAGAAGTTCTTTTCTCTCAGTACCTTTGGCCTTTATATTGTGCGCCTGTGCCTGTACTGGAATAGTTGTGTCTGGTCTGAGAAGTGACACCGAGACGAGACATATTTGAAAGTCCGCAGCAGAAATTGAACCCCGTGTTGTTGAAGCACAAGTTTCAGTCCTTAATAAACTACAAAGTCGACATGTTTTGGGTCATGAAATGAGAAGAAAGTGGGACGAATGGGTTACTGGTTGCGTAGATTCGTAGCAATGGATATTGTTAGACGCATTTAAAAAAGTGCAAATATGTCACCACATATAGGCTTTGGACATGTTTTACAAAAGAAAAACAGTTTTCAGAAGATATGCAAATCACAAATCTGTCATGGAATCAATATAATGGACAGTGTAACAACAAATATTGACTTTAAGAAAGAAAATCATGATTTGATAGGAAATGATCTGGAGGAATATACACCTGGAAACATTTCTAGCATTCTTCTTGTCTTTCCCTACACCCATTGTTCAAATGTTTATTCATACAGCTAATCTTTCTTCACAGTAAATGATTATTCCGTTCACACTGACTTAAATACCCCCTGTTAAGGAAAATAAAAAAATTGCACAAAAATCTTCCTTCTATTGTCTGATTAATTAATCCTGACGAGTGAATCAGGCAGTCATTTCAAAAAACTACAAGGTAAATTAAACTTCAAGATATCCGTTTCTCTATTTACATTGATCCAATGTGAGGAACAATGGTAGTGAGAGGAGCTATAAGACAAGGCAAGAGAGGACAAAGAAAACAAAGGAGGACGTAAAGAAGACAAAGAGAGAAGAGAAGCAGGAAAAGAAAACAAAGAAGAGATCGATGAAGATGTTGCCTTTGTGATATGGCCACAGAATCTGTAAACATCAAAATACTTAACCGTTGCATCAACAAGCACCCACGTTTGGCCAGAGGAAGTGGAAATTCTGGCCATCAGCTGAGCTGGTCATCCATTTTACAGGTGACAGACACTTGGAGGAACCAGATGTCACTCTGGACATAACACCAATCACACGAGAAACCAAATCAATATGCACTCGGGCTCGCCAGAGCTTCTATTAATTATACCAATCAAGTAAATGTGTATTGATCACCCGTTACAACACTTGACATGTGGAGGTTTTTAACCGAAAAGGAACAGAACTCAATACAGAAGAGGAAGCAAGTGTAATCAGAGAGGAATATGTTGTTGCAGCTACTAAAAGAAGAAGAAGTTCAGGTCGTGGAAACATTTTTAAGAATCTACAAATCGAAGCCCCTTGTTTTCAGGTGAACCATATTTCACAACACAAAGTGTGTCATGAGAAGAACCAACTCAAGCAGGATCCACTGTTTTACAATTGACAATGGAAATCAATGAAGACTAAATCCTGAGCAATCAACAAAGTCAATATGTGTTAACGGTTGCTATGAGAAGTAAACAGTTTCAGGAAGTACTGGCCAATTTACCTTTGTCTGAGGAGGAAATGTTGAATTGGTGAATCTATGGTGTTGAAAAGAAGCTTATAGTATTCAATGTGGAAATTACATTTTGTTCTGGGCAGTATTTAGCACTATTAGATTAACGTTAATCTGTACTAAGAAAAAAACCCCACAATCGGTCAATCTAAGAAACTGACAATCGAAACAGTCAATCATACAGTATGTGGGTAAGAAGGCTACCTAAAGATACTAAAGATGGAAAGCGATTCCATGCCGAACACGCCGTCACAGCTGGTGTTTGCCCAGCAGTCATTCTGCTTACTCTCCTACCCCTCAATGTTTCTGTGTACCAGCATGTCAGCTTCTACTCCATGTACTCGCACATACGTCAGCAAACAGATGAAGCACCGGGAGTGCCGGGCAGCTGCTGGAGGGTTTGAGAGGCTGCAAAACCATGCAGCACTCTGCTGGCACACCAGATTGTTAGTGCAGGTTTATGTGCTCAGGCTATCTCCTCACAGAAATTACTTTTTTAGGGTTGTTTTTTTTGTGGTGCTGGTTGGCACCTAAAATCTGACATTATGAAAAGCAGCAGTGACTCATGATGTTATGATGGGGAAAGTGGGCATCTTTAAATGGAAAACACGCAGGTGGGGAGCCTTTATGTACAGACACAATTTATTATCCTCTTTTGTTTGATGTTTAGTCATTTTTCATCCAGCCTACACACAAACACTTTCTCCCCTAACTTGTAATGTGCCATCATTCTTTCTGACTTCCCAATGTTGCCTATAGGGCCTGGAGTCACACCAGCTGGGACGCCGCTTCATTACGGCCGACCTCTGATGTCTGATAGCCTGGGAGAGAAATGGGATGGCGGGCCACTTCCAAGGAAAACACGTCAAAAACATTGGTATCGAGCCCGGCAGAGCTGCTGGGGAAATGACAACTGGATATGTTTGAACTGGAATAGTTGCCATGGTTACAATACCACATTGACTCACCAAAACATTTCTTAACTCATTATCATCATAACAACGCGTTGGGTTCGCATGTTTCACCTTTCTGCAGCGAGACAGGAATGCGATTCTGTTGCATGTGCACGGGGAATAACTATATAGGGGAGTTTATATATGCAATACACATATTTATTTCCCACAATTCATCATAGAGACATGTATTCAGAGCTCTATTTATCAACTATTGTGATGAAGGGCAGGAGAAGCTCATAGTCGACACGGGTGAAAAGGCAGGAAACACGGTCAGGTCATCAGTGCCTTACAGAGAGGGAGAATCATCATCACCCACACACACCTACAGACACACTGCAAGAACACCAAGTCGAAATGGTTAAACCAGTTAAAAATAAGAAAGAATAGCTATTATGGAAAATGATTTACTTACACCTATAATGTTCACTGATTAAAGCGTTTCCAGACTTGGAGAACCAGGTCTCTGCGCTAAAAAGTAATTTTCCCAGAACATTGCCTTGTTTCTCTAAAGTTGATATGACAAACTGATAACATCAGGACAAACTCATTTTGTCTCTTCCTTTTACGAAAATATGTATGATTTGAAAAAACAAACATCTCATATCACTGTACTGTGAAACAGAAGCCTAAAATCTTTAAACGTCAAATGTTTAAAATACATCAACAGACTAATGAACCTTACACAATTGTTATCAAGGAGGTAAGTGTGCAGACGACATTATACCACTTTCATAACTGAAATGACTTGACTTGTCCATTAATCCAGAGGAGCCTCACTGCATATTAAATCTTATATGAATCACGTCTGATGATATAGTGGGAATGACTAATTGGATAGTTGAGTTACAGAGATTGGAAGTATGCGTGCATGTCGGTAATTAGTCTGAAGGAAAACGATGGCACACTATAGGCATGTATGCACACAAATCGAAATCATAAACTTTTTTTTAATTACTCAGAACAGAACTCTTTCTCTGAGCCAATATTTCTGTCTCAAGCCGAGTCATCTTTCACTTTTCAGGGCTTTCCGATTAAAGTCCACTGAATAATAATGTTCAAATGCATTCAGGGCGGAAGCGCCACAATATGTAATACTGTAATACATTTTAACTCATTATGTAATGACATTATGACATTTTCTTAAAAAACAAGAGGAACACCCATATTTTGTAATAACTGTTGCATTGTGTAGCAAGTATTTACGAAAAGTGGCACAATTCGTTAGAAAATACATTCAAGAAGTTAATCCAAAATGCGTTATTAAACATTATTATATAATAAGTTGACAATGTATTACACTATTACTTATTGAACTATTATTACATAATGCAGCGCTACGAGGTCTTTTGCAGTCTAGTTGACACAGGATAGTTTTCACATAAAGACAGCCAATCAACATTTTATTTTATAGATTACTTGAAGAAGTTCGTTAGATCGTGAGAAGTGTCAGAACACAAATTGAATGAGCAAGAACGTGTCAAGACAACCCTTTAATTATATTTACAAGAAAAGTCAACATCTTACATCTTCTTCATGTATTTTAATATTCAACCGATGGTTCAAGTCAAACTTGTCAACGTGTGCGTCTGTCTCACTGATCGCTTCAAGTACAACCTGTGCAATTTTGTCTCGTCCTAGTGAAACAACGAACAACCATGACAACATCTCTCTTATCGTGTGGTTTTCTGTCGTACAGTGAGAGGAGTTTGTTGATGGCCGTCGTCATGGTGATGTTCACCACAAACAAACCGAGATAATTCCCTGACTGTATCAGAAATGTCCACAGTCTCACCACAGCGCACAATGTGACTGCGGCTACGGTGACTAACAACCAGAAAACCGATTAAAGAGATTAAAGAGACACCAGCGCTTCACAAGAGTAATAGATTACCAAGATGCAGATTACTAAAGAGGTAAAATGCTGCATCAATTCTCTTTAATTCTATACTGAATGACTTCCCTGCACAGATAATCAGGTCAAGGACGTCTTCTTCCAGGAGAAACCTGTATGAATTGAGAGAAAAATCTTCAGTAGAATAAATAAAAGAGTCCCAGAGTTGCGCTTTACAATTTAAAAAAAAATAATATATAAACCAATTGTGAATGGCAATAACCATTCCACTCAGGAGTTCAATAGAGTTTCCCAATATTAGAGATAAGCACACTTTGGCTCAATGAGAAAGGGAGCAGAAACGGTCAACTACTTTATTCTTCTCAAGACAGAGAGGAAGTCAAACATGCCGTCGTACTGAACATAATTTAATCCCTGTGCAGAGTGCGGCAGGTGATAAACTCGCAGGGCGGCTAGAATTACGCCGCGCGGAGCCATTACTTCATGATCAGATTCGGTTATTGCTTCCCGAAAAATCCTCCCGTTGAAGGTTTGGCGTCACTCATCGCTCCGTGTGTCTCATACCCTGGTCGTCAGCCTCCCATTTCCCCGATTGCGGACACCTCGCCTCTCCCCTCTTGCCTCTCGGTGTGTCTGTAAGCGGTTTACTGTGTGTTTGTCAGCGACAGCTTGTCTGGTGAGTCACGAGAGTCGTGCACTGCCTTTCCTGCCAGTCTCACCTCGTCTAATCTGGCGTCTGGATTTTGAATAATCACTAGTTTTTTTTTAATCTTGTCTCGGCCTTGCCCTTCGAACATCTTTGCCTTGTGACGTATGGCTTATTGTGTACCAAACCATGCAAATCTAATAAAACTAATTTACGCTGCACTAAGTGGAGTCATTATGAAGTAGAGAAATGTAAGATACACGTCACACAAGGTGTGCTACATCTTACTGGGATACATTGCAGAGGAAGATGTGTTTGTTGTTAATCCATCTATTGGGTTTTATGGTTCTATCGGGAGGAGTCCACAAATGGTTCACCGTTTCTGGCCCCCTTCCAGAATTCACCTTCTTCCAGGTTTTTCTCCACAATTCCTTAAGTAGTCATTTTCACATTTCTTCTCCACGACGCTTAATTTGCCAATTATGTGTGCCTGGTTTTAGAGCTGAGCCGGTAGTCGACAGGATGAAGAAGTGCTGACAGGAGCAGGTAACAGGTAAACAGGTAAAGAATAATGAAGGGGGAATGAATATTGTATCAAGAAGAATGGATGCTTCACAAAATATGAATAAATTGAATCTTTCTGACAGAGAGCCGTCTTAAAAGTACGAGGACACACACCCAGCCACTCGGTGACCTGTTTGCGATGGCATTAATAATTTAAAAAGATCTCAAGCAACTTTCAAAAGCCCAGAAAAGTGTTGCAAAAGAAGCTAATGATGCCCTGAGGTTGCAAGAAATATTTAGGTCACAAACAGGTGGTGCGCTTGTGATTTTTCTCCTTAATCCTAATAGAAAAATGATGCTTTCAACACTTAATCGGATCTTTAAAAAAAAAAAAAATTCAAGCATAAAAATCACATGGAAAATGTTGAGACTGTTTTGTAGGAGAACTTTTGTTGTGTAACAGGAAAATTATTTGTATTATTCATTTATGGAACAATGATAAATGGGAACGATTATTTTTTCCCCCAACTTGAATGAGAGCAAAACCCATTTATATCTGTTTATTTTTGTACTTTTTGATGTTTAACTTTTCCGTCACGAGAATATAAAGCAACTCGTTTGACGTTCAAACATTTTAAAGTTGATCCTTTAGTATGAAAACAACCAAGGCAACGACTCAAAGCAGACGAGACCAAACTCGTTCATCTGGCTGAGCTGAAATCAATGACACTTTTCTTTTCTTTTTTTAAACTGCATTCAAACATTCGATTCACTCGCCACACCATAATGATAGTTTCCATGTCTTGGATAAACACAATATTTCAACAACAAAAAGAAACTACCAGTGTAAGTAATTTGGTGCTGGAGCGGTGTCAAACGTACAACTTGTGTACTGAAGATCTCATACAGTAACAACAGGAGGTGGTGTAGTGGTTTGCACTCTATAATCACAGCGAGGCCTTTCTGTGCAGCTTGCGTGTTTTTATCCCATGTATTGGATTTGTGCCAGTCAGGCTGTCATAGAAAAATCTGATATGGCTCACACGTGGGCTAAAAGTGAGATTTGAGCCGCGGTGTGAAGGCACACCCTGGAGTAGAGTGTACAATAATCGATAGAAGGGGTAACTTCAACCTCACAGCTTATATTTTCTCTTTCCTGCATTCTCTTCATAAACAAGGTATTTCATACAACAATTAATTTGAAAGTTCATGATTCTTGAGAATCAACCTCTAACTTAATGTGCAACTGAGACGTCTTTTGCTGATTGCGCCGATCTCAAAGAACTCTCCGGTTGTATATTTTATGAACTTGTGAATGTGTGGGGGAGGCGGGTTGATGGTTATTCCAGGAATCAAGTGAAAGTCAGATCGATGAGTGACCTTGACAGCCAAGTAGAGCCAGAAGAACTCGGGGGGGGGGGGGGGGGGGGGTTCACGGCCGCCACAACTGAACATACTGGATATACAGATCTGCTGCGCTGACGTTTTGCAGAGCAAAACCAGCATCTTGTTGCACCCCACTATGCATGTTTTGCAGCAAGCAATTACCCTAAAATGGAGAAAAGGCCTTCAATGAATGGTCAGTTTATTTTAAAATGTATTTGCAAAAGTTTTGCGTTTCAGTAACCCCCGATTCGTGGTGGTATTTTGATATAATCCTTGCACACATGAAAAAAAAAAAAAAGAGAGGGGTGCAATAATAAACACAAGAGTGCTTGCAGAGGGACTCATTCATCAAATCTGATCTGGGAGACATTTCCTGTGGCCCACTGCCCTTTAAAGTGTTCCTACGTCTTTTTCCAAGTGCAATTACTTACTCGTGCCTCTTTGTAGACGGAGCTGAAAATCATCTCCTGAGGGAACGCTGCCTAGAAGAGCTGTGTCAGCACGCCATTTAACCAGTTCAGCCTCTGCAGCTGGCATGCAGAGGCTACTTATGGCCCTCTTAATTACAATTAAAGTTACCACACCATCCATCTTTCATTCCACTTTGGATCGCGGGGCATTTTAGTCGATCCCAGCTCTCTTGGTCCAAACCAAGAGAGCGGGGAGAGTCCAAGATGGTGCCGGGGGACCCTTGAGCAGTTTGCATATCTCAGTTTTTAAGAAAAGTATCATAATTGTAAAATGAAGCACTTTGGAATAAGTGAGAAGATCAAGTTGAGCTCCTCTTTACAGCTTTTGCATGTTATCCCTGTGTGTGTGTGTGTGTGTGTGTGTGTGTGTGTGTGTGTGTGTGTGTGTGTGTGTGTGTGTGTGTGTGTGTGTGTGTGTGTGTGTGTGTGTGTGTGTGTGTGTGTGTGTGTGTGTGTGTGTGTGTGTGTGTGTGTGTTTACTCTCCAGGTAAAATGGTTTTCTCCCACAGTCCAACTCTGAATTGCTTGTTAAATAATTCACCCTGGGAGTTCCATTGAGATTAGAAAAAAAAAAAAAAAAAAATCTTGTTTATTGAGGATAAACCGGTATGGAAGATGGATGTTTAATTCCCTGACTGGCTCGAGGCAATTTCAACACGCTGACTGATGTTGACGCGGTAAAATTGTAAACTTGTGTCTCTTCTCGATCGAGGCGCAGCGGCACTTTTCACTTATTGTGTGAGCGAAGACGAGGTCAGGAAGAACAAAGTGAAAGCACTGAAAGAAGCTCACTGAATTATAAATGAGGCTGATAATGGAAACATGATTAAAAGAATGAAAGATTAGGAAAAACCTGATTCGTCACCTGCACAAGAAGAGAGATGAGAGATGCCCTCTCTTGAAATGGGGATAATACTTTACATAGTGAGACGAGTTGAATATGCTGCTGATAAAACTTACTTTCTCCCAAAAAGTCTATTATGACATTAAAAAGTTTAGAAAACAATGGCACAAAAAACTGCACATAAAAAATCTATTATATTGTACTAACAAAAATGTAAATTATATTTCAAATTACTGTAATACAGGCAGAAAAAGCCTCAGGGCTTCATCTTATGTAATGTTGTCTTCTCTGTGCCTGCTGTCATCGAATACAAGAAGAAACTGTGGAGAAAATGTAATTAAAAAGGCAAAAAGCATCCACCTCCCCCGACTAAATACTTAAAATGAATCCAATTGTGTGGAAAAACACGATGAAATTTCAAGAGAATTCTGCATCGACAATTATTACACATTTTTTGTGAAATACCATGGAAGAGACCTGAGAACCAAATGAAGATGGATAAATGAGACACAATATGGAGAACTACGGAAGCGTATTGCACTCACATGAAAAAAATAAAAAACCAACTGTTTTTCTGAATTAATGACATAATTATCTCAGAACTATGAGATAAAATAATTACGTTTGCATTGTGTTTTCATGAATTTATGAGATATTGTTTTCTGGGGGGGAAAGACTGTTATAGGAAACAACACTGAAGTTTAATCCAGCTTTATTTCTGTTTGGTTTGAGACATTGGGAGATACTCTTGTACTTACGGTAAGTATTGTTGATGGTATTGTTATTAGCTTGTCAACTTTGCACAGTCTTACCATGGCTGGTTCATAACTCCAAACCGTAGCTAGAAGACCCGGTTTATTCCTGAGCTTTAATTACCCATGAAGAATGCCACATCTGCCCAATTGATCCTGGAGAAACTTTACAACGACCACCCAGCGGTGTTTACGTTTTAACAGCCGCGGGTTCCCGAGGAGCCTGTCGTTACATGCTGAGCCTGTCACTTTAAGGGTCTGATGCATTGTGGGAAGTGGAGTGTGACTTCTTTTGGCTTGGGATATTGTGGTTCGTCGTTCCCTGTGCAATGCAGCAGATTTGTGCACGCGTGCTACGATCAGCGTGCGACTATGGATGTCTTCCCTGTTTCCCCTCCAGCAAACTCCACAGGCAGAATTACCCGGAGTTGAAAGCTTGCTACCCGCAGACGTGAGCCAAGGCCGAGTCGGTGAAGCTCAGTAGTAAAAACAGAGCCATTTTTTTTCCATTTTTTTAGAAAACAGTATCTCATAAATTCAGAAAAACAGAGCCATTTTTTTTTATCATGTCATTAATTAACAGAGTGTATTTATATTTTATCATGCGACTGCGATATGCTTCGGTAGAGAACACTATTGTGGTCCAGAATATTTAGTGGCAAACACTGACTGAAAAAAAAATCTAAAATAGAATTACATACAGTAAGGCTGCGTCCCAATTCTACCCCTTAGCCCTACCCCTTACCTCTACCCCTTTGAAATGTGCATTCACGAGAGTCTAAGGGGTGTCCCATTTCACTAGTGCACAAAGGCGGAGGGGTAAGGGGAAGGGCTATTCACCCCTCGTAACGGAGCGTTTACAGATGCACACTTTAAACAGAGGGGTAGGAGGAGTTTCAAACTTCCACGCAACTCACCAACAAGGACTCGCATTTCACATATATACGCTTCTAAAGTTATATAAACCTGTTGTTTTATACTAGTAAGAACGGCAGTAGCGCTGCCGTATGTAGCTTCCGTGTGTATTTGTTTCGTAGAGACCGTGTTTATAACATTTTATTATTAGGGGTAGGGATAGGGGGTGCAATAGGGGTGCAAAATTGAATTGGGATGAGGCCCAAGTATTCTTTTCTGACCATCACGGAGCCTTTTTGATAAAGGAAATAGTTTGCCCATTATTGTACTCCATATTTCAAGTATCCTCACAGATCAGGCTTCATGACGACGCAAATTATACCAATGTTGAATTTTTGTACCATCATGCTGTCGATTGATTGACGTCATTAAATCATAAGGGGATTAAATGATCAACAACTTGCAGGACGCTCATTAGAACCGAAGCTAAAGTCAATCCGTGCAAACAAGTCAGTCTTGCATGTAGTTTGACCACTTTCACATCAAAAATTGTGTCAATCGTAACACATTTCTGTCAGCTTGTTTCAAAGCTCTGAATATTTCTAATTGACAGAATTTTAAATATGAAGAAAGTGAGTTTATTAAATAGAAACATTAAAGTTTAAATTTAAAATATGACCTTTCTGTTGTGTTTTTTGTGTCTACTAACATTTTCTCTTTCTTTTTTTTTTACACCTGAATTATTATATTTTAGCGTGTGTAATTTTTATTTTATTTAGAAATGTGTGAGGGAAAAGCTATTCTTTGGTTCTCTATGTGTGAAAATGTGTAGCTGAACTCACAGATGAAGTGATTTGGAAAATCACAAAAGTGCGGGATTAAACAAAAAAATTTCAACTGACAGGGAAAGAGCAGATTAAAGCAGTTGGGTTTGTTTTTTTGCACCTAGAGTTCTGTTCGCCCTTCATAATAGGTTACAGTAAAAATTTATTCTCGAGTCGCGATTTGTAAAATAATTGAGGGATTCAATTGTTCAGAAGGAAAATATCACACGCAACAACTGTCAAACACGACGGCCTGTAAATAAGAAGAATTCTCACTTCCACAAATACCAAACCTAACACTCAGCAGGGTGTCATAAAACCACCATCCTGCCTCAGGAAATATCCACCGCTCACTTCTCAATTTATCAAACACAGACGTACACGGAACTCCTCATCCCCTCACCTTCATTAGGATTTCGAAAAATGGCCCCAGTGCTCCGTTAGCCACAGTCACTGTGCACATAAACAGAAATAGCGTTCGCTGAATCCATATCGAAGTAGAAGCTGTACCCCTCTGTTCGATTCCAGCCGGGATTCATTTGTTGCCAGTTCAGCACCTTGTGTAAATGCACATGCATTTACCGAGGACTTAGTGGTATCCGCCAGAGACGTGACTAACGGCTCATAAGTATATTCTCTGGACGTGTGGGCGGCCGTGAAGTTGTCATCTCTGGACGGACAGTCTTACCCTGATCCAGTCTCTCTGTCACGAGCTGTGAGTAACGTCTGTGAAGCACTATTATTACTGTCTGCCTGAGGAGGGAATTAGAGATAAGCTTCAGTGGAAGCAGATTTGAGGACATTTCAATGCAATAAGGTTAAAAAAAAAAAAATTAATCATTGCAAAGCAGAGAAAGAGGTGCCGCTCGTCTGACTCATCAACAACCACAGAAAACACTTTGAATGTGAGATTTTATTGATGGCGATGAAATTACTGGTAACAGATATGACTGGGTTTCCGACAAAGAAATGATACGTTGTGGTTGTAAGGAAAAAAACATTGAAATGAATTCCATGGCTAATTTTTCACATTGTGTTTTTCAGCTGCGGCGTTTCTACTTTCACGAGGATCGAGATCTGCGTCGATGAATCATCTCCGACAGGTCAATCAATACCTACATTATGGTGCATTTTCCCCCCCGAGAGATGAAGACTTCTTACTTCTCCGAAACTCACTTGAGTCCTCCAATACTTAAAACAGTTTTGTTTACTCGCCATAATCTTTCCTAATGGAGTTTTCTCACTGCTCGGCCTCCACAGCCCAGATTAGATCATCTCGTGAGGTTTCACAGCAACAGAGTGCGCCTCTCCGACTTCATTTGGTTTCACCTCTCAAATTACAGAGGCAAATGAATGATCTGTTGGTTTTCTAAAAAAAAATTTTTTTTTAATCTGAAAAGAATTGCAGCCGCCACTCAAACGGCAAACGCTGATATTCTCCTAAACAAATGTGATAATTGGAAAACATTACAGAAAAAAACTGCTGCGCTAATGATGGACTTTGTTGTTTGTATGGTATTTGTATATATTAAGCAAAAATCCCTTTAGAAAAACGGTTTGGTCCAGATTCAAGCTTTTATGAGTCCACACTGAAACCAAACCGACACAACACGCGTGGAAAAATTTTGAAAAGAGTAGCTTCAGATGAGAATCATCAGAATCTATGCCTCTTGCATAGATTCATGCAACGCGAGGTTCAAATGAAAGACGTCCCATCCAGTTAGTCCGTCCCTTTGCTGCGAGTGGTCTTCTCTTCAGCATGGTGCAACATGGTGAAATCCTTTGTTCAAACGCTGAAAGAAGCGCGCGGAGCGTTTCCTGTGAACCCGTTTTTCAGCTCAACCGCTGAGACGAGACATGAAAAGCTCTTTGTGTCCGACAACGTTTTCACTAAAATGTTCAATCACTGCTGCGTCGGCTTCTCCTCCACGTAAACTATGTCCGACTCCACGCCAAGGATGAACCTAGAAATGCACTTCTCATCTTTACCAGGTGAACTCTAAACTTTTAAATGTACTCTTCAATGCTTAAGTGCTTTTTGCAGAACTCGGTGATCTCCAACAAGGACGTTAATGACGAAACTCACAACATGTGTTTGATCCATTTACGGACCAATGAATGTCCAGTTTAATCAGAGTTGGTATTTATTTGGAGACGTTGATAGGATTTCGTTGTGGTACCCCCACCACTGTTCCTGGCTTTTGTTTTGATAAATTGCTTGATGCCTCTAATTAAATGCCCTACTTTAACTTTTTCCATCTAATTTCACCCAAATGTCAACTTTTTTGTGAATTGTGCAAACTAAAGAAAACGCTCCTATGTAAACTATAGACACACAATGGAAACATTTCCAATTATCAGTAGTAATATTGGGGGATTTTTCATAACTTCCCCACAATAAACCTTTTCCACAGCCAGCTTGTTACATTTGATAGGTTAAGTGCCAGCATTTGCCGATATTGTTTTATTTTATTGTCATTTCATTTGCGTGGCTTCTGTATTGTCACATGTCAAAATGGCCGAAGGAATCTGTTGGGGCCCCGTGCTTCCGCTTTCATTTTGTCTTCATTTTAAATGACATTCCGCCGATGCTGAGCTCGTTCCTTCACCTTGTGTTGCTCACTCAGCCAACTGTCACATTATTGCATTTCCAAAACAGCAGCGTGCGTGTGTGATGCGTTTGATGAAGATGAAGAATAGCCCAAGAGGGGCAGACGCGAAAAATCAAACAAGAAGGAGCCAGCCATCGATTTACAACAGTGTAGAAAGGTCAGACATGGAGATATGACGGATTTAAGCGACAGAGGGGTCCTTCTGCAGATAAAGAGCAGCAGCAGATTGAAGAACAAATAATACAGTCACTTGAGGCGTGGGCATGTGGTCACCAGTTATCTTGATTTAATCAGTTTTCATAAAGAAGCTGCTGGTGGCAACCATTTTAAGTGCAACCAGCATATGAGCGTCTATTAAACCTCTTGAGTTATCACAACTTTAAGTAGTCACCCTGCAGCTCCTCAGCACTTTGCTGGATCCTGTTTTACATTAAACAGCTTGGCGACACACTTCCACCTCCACCTGCCCACCTCCACCTGCCCACCTCCACCTGCCTCAGTCTCCACCGCACACTGTAAACAATGGCAGCTGAAACGGATCAGAGGGGAAGTGAGAAGAGAAAGTGGCAATGAGCAGGTGGGAGGGTGTGTGTATGTGTGTGTGTGTGTGTGTGTGGGGGGGGGGGGGGGTGTACAAGAGGTACATTGAATATGGGAAGGCTGCATTTTCAAGCTTGCAGAATCAATTTTTTTCCTTCAAGCGTTCAAGCCAGCAAGAGGAAATTACCTTGTTTATAATCCTTTGTGGAGGAGCTGGTGTGGATTCAGAGGAAAGCTGAACTGTGACACTGTTAATGTATTGGAACACAGGCTTGTTGAATTCATGACAAGGTTATTCTGTGTTTCAAGTTTGGCTGAGAGCTCATGATATAGTGCTCCTATGTGTGTTTTTCGTGATTTCTTATGTGGTAAATCTTATGAGTGGGTTTCCTCTTCAAGATTATGGGCAGATTACAATAAAATACTTCATTGATGTGTTTTTTTATGAGCAGACTGTGGCCATAAACTGTGCAGATTGAGTCTATAATGTCACCGCTTTCTGCGTCAATATAACAAGAGCAGGAATTGGCCGTTTTTGACTTACCCAATAAAAGCAATTTCACTTCTCTGGCTGCCTTCTCTCCATCCTCTCGGAGATTTTTGTCAATCATCTTTGACCTCTCCGCGGCAGCTTTATCCTCGGCGCTCACGGTACAGCCCATGATCCGAAGGCAGGGGCGCACCGACCACTTGCGCAAATAAAATAAATAAAAATCTAATTAAAATGGGTACGGGGTAGAAATAAACGATGGAGCAGCTTGGGGAAGAAGAAAAAAAACCGCCCCGTGCCACACTTTTTTTTCTTTAAAAAAATAAAATAAAATCCACGCGTTGAAAGTCTCGGATCCAGCTCAGGCAAGAATTTGGATGATCGCGTGTTTTCGTACCACAGTTCAGGTTTGCGCTGAGCGGTCCATGCCGACGCGCACTGAAACGCTCCGTCCTCAGGCTGAGATGCCTGAGCTGAGCTCTGTGGTCTTGCAGGAGGCCTGGTCCTGCACGTCTGGGTCTGTTTCTGCTGCTGCTGCGGCTGCGGTCCTCTCAGATGCTCAGTCAGGGCTCGCGCGTAAAGACGAAGAGGAAAGAAAAAGAAAAAAAAAAACCCAAGTCCTCCGTTATTCCCCCTCCGTGCCACTTTACAAGTACCAGTCGCGGATACGTCACACGTGCCACTTGTCGCGATAGTCCAATTAAATCAGGTGAGCGGGTTTTTGCCGAGGAGCCAATTAGAGAGGGAAGCGGCGAGGCGTGATTTTCTGCGGGTGCGACGCGCGGCGGGCTGCAGTGGGCGCTGTGCCAGACTCGTTCCCCCGCAGCTTGTGCCGGATGAGGCGCACTATCCGCTCTCCCCGAGACGACGAGCCGCGCAGAGCAGAGCCGGAGCCAGTGAGTGACGGACGGACCCCCCCGCTGCACGAGACGCTCCGGATCTGCGGGCGCGCGCGACGTGCCGCAGAAATGGATCTTTGCGTCACATGTTTATGAAATACCTTGGCTCATAATAAGGGCCGCTGGAATGAGAGGTGGAGAGCGCCACCCAATGGATGAAGTTTTGTTTTTTTTATTTTTTTTTCCATTTTCTTCTCAGACCTCAGCGTTTGAAAAACACTCAAAAGTACGCTGTTAAATGTGGTACAATCTCCTACTTTTTTAACATCTTCTCAAGGTAAATAGAAGTAGAAACATACATATAGATAGATAGATATAGATATAGATATAGATATAGATAGATAGATAAGCTCTTAGAATTACTCCCGATTATTTCAACAGATCCCGTCCGTTTAACTTAAACCAGATTAAGTTTGTGAACGTCTCAACAGTTTTAGTAAAAACAGCAGCTGTTCCAGATTGAAAAGCATGTAAAAGGATTAAGCTTTTATAGAGGTCATGATGTTCTTTTTTTTTTGTCTGTTGAGACGGTCACAGAGGACTTTCTAATCTTTTGCATGACAGACAATGGGTGCAGAATGTGACAAACAAAATGTGGTACGCCACACCAAACTACAAGCTCATCCATTTGTTACATGAGTCAGTGGCTGAAAGGAGGGTCCGGACATCCAGTGTGTCACAGAAACACACAAATCAATCACAGACATCCCCACCTTGGACTGAAGTTGGGTTTTGTTTCTTATTTTTTGATTGATTTTTGGAAGGAAAAAAACACACACACACAAAATGCAGTATTTACAAACATGTTTATTTTAATTTTTTGCGTCAAAAGGACACGTCAATCTGTTAGTCTTGGGGTGCTTGTTGAAATACGCTGAATCTAATCAGTAGGTCATCGGTACTGACAAAGCTGCTATTACACTTTAATTTTCTCGATACAGTCAAGAGTAAAATACCACCAAGAGATACAGTTGTGAAGTAAAGAAAAAAACATGATAGATAGATTCAAGAACAGGCCGATGGCATGCTGGATTTTACCATGTTACCATTTAATATTAATTCAACATATTGTTGCCTCAATAGGATAATAAATAATGTCCCATTTTTCAATTTGAATGCTGCATTTACAATGTATTCAGTATTCATGCATATTTTGATTTTCCAGCATTACTTAGTGGCTGTTTGCAGATCCACTCCAGTCTTCTGCTTGATGATACAGACTGTATCAATGCTGAGGATCTACTTTCTTGTAAATATGTCAGAGGCAGAGCCACAGCTGAAGAACTATTCAAAGCGCTGGAATGCTTCCGGACTGAGAATGAACTCAAGTGGGAGAACTGCATTGGTACTTTGCAGTAATGGTGCACAGACCAGGGCAGGGATTAGAAAAGGCACTTGATGAAGGAAGTACTGATTCATTTGAGAACCTGCATGGATACGGGGGAAATTAATGACATAATTATGTCATTAATTCAGAAAAACAGAGTCGATTTTTTTTTTTTTCTTCATGTGAATGCAATACACTTCCGTAGTGGCCGGCTCGACTAATTACAGACTCGTCCTCAATTAATTTTTCACATTTATTGAAAACTAGGGTCACATCAGGAGTGAACATCTCCAAACTCGACTACCTGTAATCATGACAAATAATTGAAATTTATATTTATAAATGTATAAAGTTCATTATTCTGCGCTCGCAACATATTAAACACAAGTTACCCACATTGTCCTCAGGTCAGGTAGTTTGGAGTTTTGGCTTGGAGGTGGAGGCGGAGCCTGGGAGGTGAACAGACTGTCGTCTCTCTTTCTCTTCTTGGTCCCTTTATCCTCCCTGCTGCCGTCGTCTTCCTCATTGATGCTGCTTTCTTGAAAGACAGAGCATTCAAAACATTGGAGAGGCCCACAAAATATACTATTTATTGCTCTGTGAAGCCAGGCATATTGGATGACCCTTATTTGTGACTATGCTATTTCCCCCAAACAGTGGCTGCCGACGCTGATATGTTATAAAACTATGAACACAAATTCTCCTCCACACCGATCCAGAATGCATTCAATGTCGTGACATCAAATGGGAAACACGGGCCAGGCGACACTCACCCACGGCATGACAGCCGGCTCCCAGGTGATGGCTTTCTGCAGCTGCTGAATGCAGAGCGACAGCTGAGCCGAGCTGTGAACTCGGCCCACGGCTTCACGCCACAGTCTCATCCCTGGAGCCCCATCCTCCTTGCTGCTGTAAGGTCACGCAGCGCAAAACAGCAAATAAGACAATCTGCGGAACGTGACAGTTGCCTCTACTGCACACAGGAAATGTCAGCATTTATTCCGATTCGATTCATCGTGCAAAGTAGAATACATTTTATCTGTCCTGGCCTGAGGAAGCCGACCTCTGTACGTACCGAGGCTTGATGTGTCTCTCCAGCTCTGCGAGGCGGGTGACGGCTACGTCCAGGGGATTGTTGGGTCGTCGCTCAACAGACCCGGGGAAGTCCTCCTGACCGTTGTCTCTCTGGTCCGTGTTCGGCAGAGGTGAGGAAGACAGGGGCTGGTGCTCATGATAGATAAGATCCTCACGAAGTGACTGGGCCTCGGGGCAATTCCATCTCTGACAGAGGAATCAGTGTCATGATCCATTTTTTTACAGTTGCAAAATGGACATTTCTTAGTGAACCGCATTTGAAAATAACTGAGAAGATTTTCAGAGAAAATTTCTGAAGTCGACAAGCTGGCCACGGCCACATCTTGTCCTGTAATACCACTTGGAACAAACTTTGACAATTAAGTTGCATTTAAAATAAGTGTTTAGAGGTCTTTTAAAGCTGTAAAACAGGTGAGGACGCTCCGTTTCCAGTACCTTGACCTGCAGGCCAGCAGCAGTGACCTTCCTCTCCAGAGCTTCGACCTGCTGCAGCAGAGCGATGTCCACATTCATGGCATGCTCCTCCACACACCAGTCCTCCACCATCTCCTTGCTGAGCTTCTGCTTTTCCATCATTGTGAAATCAATTGCCGGCACTAAAGAAACATTAAAAAAAAAAAAAATGACAGTCAGCTATTATCTGCTAAAAACTTGCTGACATCTCCAGAGGTACCGCACCAGACAATATTTGTCTTTGGGTTAGGTCATGCGTCAGTAAAAATCTGAACCCAAAACTTGATTGATGCAAAGCAGGATCTTGTGATTACGAGATAACAAACTGTTTTTTTTTTAAAAAGGGATATGTTTTGAGAAGCAAACTCTGCAGCGTTAGGGCTGTAATACTCCCCCTATACACAAGAGGGAGCCGCATACTTGTCTACATCTGTGGTGGTCGGAACTGATGTGTATATTCGCTGATCACCCACGGATGTGTTATTGTGTGACACAATGTGTTTTAGCTCGGACTGGGCTAAATGTTCCACGTAGGAATAATATCGAATTGCATTTTCTTCTTTATTACAAGCAAACAGTACGACGTGTGTTGTCTTCGTGTGAGTAGCGAGGAAACGTTGTAGAATGTAAAATGTTGATTTCGATGTCTCCGTTTCTGATTGGACCGGAATAGATCACGTGTCCACAAAGACACGCTTCAGTTGCAACAGAAAACCCCTCTTTATTCTCTTTTAAACGCATCGGATCCATAGCAGTGATGCTTGGACGGTGTTGTTTATGCTCCTTTTTTCCACGTGAAGCCTTAAATAAACTTGTGTCGGTGTCACACCAGGACTCGTGCAGTCATTACCGAGAAACACTTCCTTTCCGCGGACCCAGTGTAGGTATCGCTTCTCGGCCTTTTGGCTAAGATCAAGTGTAGTATCTGTTCTTATCAGTTTAATATCTGATACGTCCCCTACCCGGGGACCATATATTAAATTGATTTTTGGAACAGGGAGATGGAATAGGGGCTTGCTCCGTCCACTCCACGCATCGACCTGGTATTGCAGTACCTCCAGGAACGGTGCACCCCCTCTACTGTTCAATGAAAATACCAAGTAGGTCGACGTAGTGGCGTTTTTGTCATGTTACAACTGTTTCCAGCCCGAAACCTATCAATGGTTGTATATGTATGAAAGTTGCTGAATCATCACTGCACAGAGGAGTCATGCTTATTAAAATTGGATACAATATGTGAACAAAACTGAATTCCATAAAAACTGTTTATGTTACTCTACCTTAATAAATCTATTTTATCAACAACAAAAAAGCGTCACTTCTCTGCATCAATATGTTGACAACCAATGTGGAATTTGTAGCCATCAGACTGTTTCGCGAACTGAAGAGCCTCTAGGATCGTTTCCTACCAAAAAACTAAACAGTTTGTCGTCACCAGATGGCGCTCTTGGACACCAAGCCAAGTCTCTATAAAAGCTGCATCCGGCATCTTGCTCCAGCTGGGTTTGCACCCACAACCTCTCCAGCAAGGCATTTCTCCGATTTTGCTTTCACTCATTTGTAGAACGAGTTTATTTTCCCCCCCCCCTACGAATTCAAAGTAAACAAGCCTGCAAGTTTTTGTGTCACAGTAAAAACTTGGAAGTTTATCGACAAAACAATTAGGATTTAGTGTTTGGTTTAAAAAAAAAAAAAAAGAAGAAGAAAGAAAGAAAAGAAACATCTCAGCCTTGACAGATTACTTAAATGTCTGACAAAAGCATCACATTCTGAATGTTTTTTTTTTTTTTACTGTAAACACAAGTGTGCGGGAGACTGTGCTCACCAATGTAAATCCGAGTTCAATTCAACTTTATTTATAAAGAACCCAATACAATACAGTCATGTCAAGGTGATTTTAAGAGAGAAACCCAACAAATCTCTGCCTTAGTTCTTTATGTTAAAGCAAAAATGTTTTATTCCTTGCATTATAAACTTAAAAAAAAAAAATTATTGTCCTTTCTGAGCTCGCTTGTGCATTTACACTTCATAACACGATGACATTAACTTTCCTCAAATTACATCGAGAAGGGAAATGAAGACAACAGAGTCGATTTAAAAACATCTACAATTATTTTATTGCCAAACTAAAACTGTCCGTGCTATTTACACTTTACAGGCTATATTGTAAATATGCATCGTGAATATAAAAGGTATACATTTATATACATTATTTATATAAAGTCACGTCTTAATTACCAAAAAGAAAAAAAATTCCATCGACCTTGTTATTTATTTATAGTCATGTTATTCCCACAGATCAACATCTTGAACAACAGCTATAATAAAGCATCACAGATATTCATTCGGGTACAGGTCAACGTCTTACTTGGTTTCATACGTTTGGTAATAAAACGGCGGTAACTGTTTAAAAACTGAAGGCGTTTCCAAGCGGTAGGTTGTCGGTTGTTATTTTTGTCACGATCCCTTGAAGTGAAGAAACACTGGGTTCAAGCTGAACAACAACAACAACAACAACAACAACCACTTCAAGTACATGAAAGCAGCCTGATACTCGGGACTTTATCTTCCTTCAGTCGTTGTTCATTATCTGTGAAATGCAGTGGTCATGATCGGAGCTACTAAACGTTTTCTCTCTTAACATATATGTTTATAAAGTAAGTGAACCACTTGAGCACTTAAATTCTACCAAAGCCTGAGAATTGTGATATAATAAAACTTTCTTTGGGTAAATATGGCAATTGTGTTTGTTTTTTTGTCTTTTTATTGCAAGTTAACGCTTCATATCCATCCTCTGATGTAATGAAAGCAACTGAAATTGCCAAAGGAAGTCATTGCAACTTGCTCCTGAGGCGTTAAGTTTATCTTTTCCCCCGACCGGGATTCAACCACCAACTCCCTGCGTAGTTTCAATTTGCCACCAGAAAGGAACAATGAAATACTGTAAAAAAAAAAAAAAAAAAAAATTAAATTAAATTAAAACAAACGCTTATGCAGTTTGTCTGTGCGGTTGTGGGTGTGAAAACCCCTTGTGTCACTATTAAAACTATGTAGGATTTGATTTATTTTATTTTCTTTTTTTTTTACTGACATAAAATTGTAGCAGCGCTTCATAAAAACACGACGACGGCACAGACTGGGACTTCAAAACACTTCACTATAACGTGTCAGGGGTACAGATTTACAAATACTATCTATACATGACAGTGAGGGAGGGAAAGAAAAAAGAAAAAAAAAAAAAAAGGTTCTGTGCAGGTTATTATACTGACTACGGGGTCGACCGGAGCAAAACGTCATGCAAAAACAAGACCCAACTAAACACTACAATCCAGTAAGGCAAAACAAATATGGCAAAATCACGAAAAAGCACAAGACATTGTTAAAATAATATATTCATAAAACCAACAGACCATTAGGGGCTCGTCTTGGGGGGGGGGGCATTGGTTAAAATAATTTCTTCATTAAAATGTAAATAAAACATAATCCAGATCATGTTGTCCACATACTTGTTTTGTCCATAAAACGGACCTTCAGAACCCGGGATACTACAGTACATCTAAAAGCATTTATATCATTACACTCAATTCACACATTCATTGGCAAATATCGGGGTAATATGGCCGTTTGGATGGACTCAACATTCGACAATCACAGCAGCAAGTTTTGTTGTTTTTTTTTTTTTTGTTTTGGGTTTTTTTTTTATTCCATCAAGCGTGGCACTTTTAAACTAGAAGCAACCTTGAATATGTCTTATGTTTTGTTTAGTTTTTTTCATGTCTCTTCCATCGTATTTGGTAGCGTTGCAAATGAAAGCTTACAGAGCAGGTTCAAAAATAACCACGAGTTAGTCGGAGACTGGATTTAGAAGAAGATGTGAGTGAAAGTGGAAAAAAACTAAAATTAGACACTGCTGGTTTGTATTTGGATACCGGGACACGGTTGAGTAATTTGTGACACGTACAGTGAAGTACCTGAAACTACACGGGAAGGAAAAACCCACATAAGCCACTTCATAATAACTGAGACAGAGTGAGAAGCAAAACTCTAAGTTACAGTTTTTATTCCTGCAGTGAGCGACTTTTGTTTGGTTAATTTCTCTTCCATGAGATCTGATAAGATCTGTAAAATGAAAGCTTTTAGAGCGGGCTCTCTTCACTGACTCATAAAAAAAAAAAAGTGAATCACTTAAACGTTTGGATTAGTTGTAATCTAACTCAGACTCAGTGATTATATGTAATTTTTCTTCCTAAATCGTCCATTTTGGCTGCTGCTCACTATATTTCTGGCGTCTTTTAAAAAAAAAACATCTTGTGCTGAATAAGTTAAAACTCTTTAAACACTTTAAAGCTTAAAGTGATTTGCAAAAACAAACCAGCTGTTAAAACGGTGCACTATTGATTTTATCCGAAGCTTTAAAACCTTTTGCAGTTTCAGTTAAAATATTCACTCCGTTTAAGCATCAATCATCGCTAATGAAGTGTTTTGATTTTATTGTCCAACGTGAACATATTATTTCTGTAATCTTTGACGGAGGAATCAAGAGCTCCTTTAAAAACTAAACTTAAATAACTGTGTGCGTGTGCGTGTTAAATGTTTTCCTAACAAGTAGCATCAAATCTTCAAATCAAGCTCTTTGCATTTTACCAAGCATATAAAATATTGTCAGTCTGTAACACTTGCATACTGCAAACTACACAATACCATAGACAATGTATTGTAATCATTACCTTCATCATATACAGTAGTTAAATATAGTCCATTTGAAATTAAAAACACAGATATAGAAGCGAGTTAAATAAATATATACTCGAGTTTTTTTTTGTTTTCGTTTTTGTACTGTATACTTGTGTGCTGTTCTAAATACTAAAAGGCACCGGGGGCTCGTGAAGAAACTTTGCTTATTCATGCATGAGAAACAAAAAAACTCTCCTGCAGTCGGAGGCCGAAAAGCACTTCCACTTCTCACATTACGTGACGATGAAAAGTTTCAACCGTTGCTGGTTCATGATAAAATCACCTGCTTTTCTCCTGTTTAAGTAGTTTTTAAAAAATAGCTTTAAAGTTATCTTGTTATATACTGTCTTTCTGTCCTCAGCCCAGAAGGCAATCACACGATTTTTATTTTTATTTATTTATGTATTTATTTTTTTGATCTTTTCTCTGTACAGTACCAGCTGCAATTGTTTGTGTGTAAAGTACCATTTGAGAGATGGCATCAATAGAAGAGACCCTGTTCCGTTCCTGATTATATGAATAAACTTACATTATCACGGCTCTGCGTTAAATCGGACATATGCTTGTTGTGGAAAAAGTGACTTTCATTTTCACCGACACCAGCGTGATTCCTCATCATACCATACTGTGGCAGCGTCGTGAGCCGCAGCCCTGTCGGGTGTTTCCACGACTCCCTTTACAAAGACTGGGTTTTCAGCCCACTCCTTCTACTCAGGCCTCACACACACAAACACACACACACACACACACTCCAACACCATCTAGTGGCCTCCGGCAGCACGGCTGTTCCCTGATGTCCAGTCTATAAATATGAAGCTGAGGCTCATCACCATGAAGGAGACACCCAGAGCAGCAAAACAGGCAGCCTGAGAAGGAAGAAGAGCAGAAGTTTTTAAAAAAACAACAAAAAAAATGGTTCTATCGCTAAATTATTACAATAAATGCATTTCAAGATTACATGCAGGAGTGTTTAGTTCCCCCCCTTTTTATCTCGCAGATGAAATCTTTTGTTTACAGCGATAAGAAATAAACTACAGTAGTTTAATGGGGCCGGCCAACTCTCGTGGAAACTCACTGAAATACTGCAATACAGCTCAAAATTTTGGGACTGAAGTGGAGTCTTCAACCAAAGAAGAGATTTTTCACATGAATACGAAGCTTGGAGGCATTTGTCGTGGATCCCTGAACTTATCCGCCTGCTGTTACACATATGGTTTCACATTTATAGCCTTTTAACTTGTTATTTTATCCATCTGACCCTGAATCTCCCCGAGGTGTGAGTGTCGGCGGTTGTCTCGTTTCTCCCTTCAGCAAAACACTGAACCCCAAATGTTCAGTGGAAAACTACGATGTACGTTTAAATCAAATGAGCACTGCCAACACTGATATTATTTTTTACTATAGTATGTTTATTGTACTTTATTCTACACTTTGCCGTCCCCCCATCATAATTTTCCTTGTATTTCATCTTACTGTATATTTTGCTCCTCTTAGAACTTATTATACTTTATTATAGTTTGTGATTTTTATCTTATTTTTAGTCCTATTTTTTTTTATCTACTTATTATTACTCTTAATGTAAATATTTTTGGTCCTTAGGGTTCTTGATAGTCATTGTATATAAGATTCCTCTATTCTTACCTAACTGTTTGCACATTTCTTGTCTTTCCTACTACTGAGTGTCCTGAAGAGCAGAATGTAACAAGTACATTTCTCCATTGTGAGATCAATAAAGGCTTATCTTATCTTATCTTATCTTATCTTATCTTATCTTATCTTATTTATCTTCCTCAGCACACATAGTGTGGCGACCAAAGACCTCAATAATATAGACGATATCTGTGTCATTTAATTATCTTCATTACCTTGACATTGATTCAGTTCTTTAAACACTTGTCGTTGATTAAACCAGTTTCACTGGCTTCCCTTTTAAACCACAGTTTTTTCCCCCGAAAACAAACAAGACAGAAGGCATGCTGGGAAAAGCAGCACGTGAATCCCACCCTGACAGCGGGACACATATTTAAAAGCCTCACCAGTATCTTCGGGGTAGAGTTCATGGGTTCGCGCTCTTTGGGAACGATGCGGATGTAGAAGACAGCGGGGAAGATGAAGATGAGGCAGGGCGCCGACGTGGCACCTGAAGGAAGAAACGTGGGGGAGAGAGGTCAGGAACCGACACGTCCCTTCATTGTTGTCCCTTCATGAGAATCCCCTTTAACTTCACCACAAAAAGCAAACAGATATGAGAAGAAATGGATAATTTGATGATATCCAGTAAAAGATTAATCAAACCGTGGTCGGTTAGCAATCAACATTAAATTATCTTCAAATTCCAAATGAAGTGCAGATTAATCCCAAGTCGAGACTCAAAGTCTTTTATCAAGCACAGCAAAACCTCCTCGGGGCGTTTCGTTATCTTGAAATCATGACACGTTATTATATGGTACAGAAGACACACAGAGAAATACATCAGAAGTAAAGACGTTAAAATATTAAATAAGTAAACGGAAAATGATAAGTCATGATCCTGCTGGATGTTGCGTCATCCACAGATCTGTTTCCTCCTTTGGTTTTAAATTCTTTTTTCCTTTTGTTTATTTTGCCACAAAAGAGTTTGTGTCGTCACAGTTCTTCATGTTTCAGTGCTTGTATGTGTGTTTAAGGAAGCCTGGTATGTGCTCACACACACACACACACACGTGTACATAAATGCAGCCGCATGTTTGTCGAAGCAGGAACCTTTGAAGCGGCTTTGAAGATGCCCTTGGTGCTCCTTTAGCATAAACATTTTCTACTCTGACCTCTGACCCCTGGAACGTGGCCACCAAGCTGAGGACAGAGTGTGGCGACAATATTGACTCGAGCTGTCAGTCCATCCCCGAGCAAACACGCTTTTTTTAGTTTTGCTTTTTAATGCTTTTCTGATACAAGTAGCCGTCTTCCCGAAGCACGCGGACTCAATTTGCCGACGGAATAAGGAACCGAAATCTTTATCTCCAGTTGCTTCCGGGCGTGTGGGAACTTGCCCAATTCTCAACGTTCCCATGAGAACCACAGTACTAACCAATGAAGCCGAAGATGCCCAGGATATTGGGGGCGAATATCACCAGCATGTTGATCAAAGTGAGCAGAACGACTGCGATGGCGACGTGGCGGATCCAGTTGAAAGACTTTGTGGGGAAGAGCATGTGCAGGATGGCTCGTCGCACCTGCAGGAGTGCATTCGATTCAGGGGGAAATGGTTAGCAAATCGTAATGACAAAAACAGTGGCATTTGATAGCGAGAAAGGAGGAAGGTTTGAACGTACAGGGAACAACACAATGGGCACAGTCAGTGTGACAGCAGTGAGGACGGCCACTCGCACACACAGGATCAAAGTGTCATAAGGATCGATCCGGGCATAAGTGTGCAGCAGTTCAGGCTCCACTTTGTCTGCGGGGGAATTAAAAAAAACAAAAAAAAACATGATTAATATGTGTAAACAGACCAGTCATAAACACACACACACCTAGTATCTATTTGTTTATTCATAAACATCCATTTATCCTTTACACGTGCTTTATCCAGACGACGGTCATGGTGCCGGGAGACGTTGCACCTGACCAGGTTAGTCCATCACAGACAAACCTTCGGCCAATTTAGAGACTCCAATCAGCCTAAGAATCGCGTGTTAGAGGCAACAAAAAAATAGAAATCCAAAGACTTCAAACCATTCCTCAGTTCAAGCCCCTGTAGTACGTTAATATAGCGCGTGAACAGTGTACCACACGTTATGACAAACGGTCTGCACAAGAGGGAGTTTGGTCTCTATAACAAAATAAAAAGTTATTACTGTGCAAAGTTTAATAACTGTTTTCAACCACATTACAGGAAAAATAATAATAAACCGCAACTATGACAACTGCGAATCATTTCATCACTGAAAAATGTTCCGAGAGTGAAATCAACCCAGAAAGAGGTCATACGGAACAGCTAAACATTTTTTTTTTAAAGTTTCCTTTATCTATTCGCCTTCAACCAAAGCGAGCACAGCAGGCTTCTCTCCTCCTCCTTTATCATTTCAACAACGAGAAGCCTACGTCGCAGTTTTGAATATGTAATTAGGACATTTGCACTCACGCCCCCGGCAGTGAAAACGTAAACAGGGGAGGCGGTGGCACGGACAACGGCTCTCACCATAAAAGGTCAAGTATCCGAAGAGGGCCGCCAGAAAGTACATGGTGTACATCACAAATATGGAGAGATTGGACACCTTCTGCATCTTCTTCTTGGTCGGACTGCAAACAGAGCACTGACGGTTACGCCGCCGTCACATTTTGCACCCACGTGTCATTCAAACATCGCCGGCAGCCGAGGGGTGACTCACTTGCGGAGCTCGGTGTAAATGGGCAGGACCTCCGGGTGGCAGACAAAAGCGAACGCCAAGATGGGGATGGTGTAGGCGGTCTGAGGAGAGAGATGCGCACAAGCACATGACTTTCTATTATTACTAGGAGTGGGGGGCTGCGTTTCCAAAACAAAGCGCGTCGACGTCGGATCGGAAAATCAAGATGAGGAAGTCTGTCATTTATATATTTATTACTCTGAATCCGGCTGCCTACCTGCGAGTTGATGGTGAACAGACGCGGGCTGCAGTGGGAGTCGTCCTGCTCGTGGACCAGGCTGTGGTTGAACTCGTGACTGTGGTCGGAGACGTTCAGACTGCCGTGGGTACCGTTGGCCGAAAACTCCTCAAAGGGGCAGGGGATTTGAAACTTCTTATAACTCACCTGCAGAAAGATGTGTGTGTGTGTAGAAAAAAACAACAAAAAACAAAAAAAAATAAACCCTGCATGTAATAAAAGGTGAGATGTAAGGATGGAGACATGTGTCAGGACACAAGGAGCCCTCAGACAAGATTAGGGCGACTCAGCCTCTTAAGTACTTCGGTTTTTTCCTCGCAGGCTTTGATGTGTTTAAGTAGCTCCTATATTCGCCTTATCAAACATAACCACATTCCGCTGAAAATAGAGACCCGGGGTGGGAAAGAGACAAGGCCGGGAAAGTGGGCGACGTGCGTGCCAAGACGACATGCCAGAATAAATAAAGGCTCTGTGTGAAGAGTCGCTGTAACGACGTGCCACCGTGTGAACTTACAGCAGTGAGGAAGAAGACCATGCAGCTGAGGGAGAAGCCGCTGGTGTAGCCGAGGTAACCTGGAAACCAAAAGACACGTCATGTAGGGCACTTTTTGAGTCTTAATGAAGGATAATGCAATTTTCTTTTCCATTTTAGTGATTTTCGAGAAGTAATAAAAAAAAAAAAAAATGCTTTAGTCCATTAATACATAATAAAAAAATTAGTTACAATCAGAGCTACTTCTAAAGCTATTAAAAATTATTGAACAAAACTTGTGTCTCGCTGGATTTCAAGAAGGTTTTATTGGAAAACGTCCAACAATTTAATGTTGTTGGCAAAATAAGACTATTATGACTTACTAGATATTTTAGTTTCCTCAGTAGCCTCTCACAATATTAAAGCAAGTAATAACCTACAGTCAAACCAAATGTACAACAGTGTCGTCAAAAACAACAACAACAACAAAAAAGTTTAAGACCGCTTCAGAAGCTATGAGGTTCTCTAAAACAACTATTAACTATGCAGGCTGGCGTAGACGCGCATGTACTTTCCTTTGAGGCTATAAATGGAGGTGTTGCAAGGATTTGCTTAAACAGAATGACCTCACAACACGGTGGGAGCAGAAACAACATATTTACTGTCGTATAATGAAGAGATTAAACTGGAACGGAGGCTCTGATTTCCTCTGGGAAAATGACATCTAACTTGAGCACCTGCTGGTTCCGCTGCCAGTGGTGGGATTAAAGCACACTAATTGGTTGACTTGGTTGTAATTGTTGGTTATGTAACTTGGCTTAAAGTCAAAGGAATTTTTTATTTATTTATTTTTGATAGGTCTTAAGACATAGAAACTCTTTGGAGGGAAAAAAATGTTGTTTACAAAAGTCAAAATACAGTAAAGTACAATAAACTAAAGGATCTGATAATAGCAGCACGTGATGAGCCAAAGTAACACTTAATGTTTCAAAGATCAACCAGTAACAGGCTGATTCTTAAGGAATACCAGTTTTAGATCAAAGTGAAAGAAGAAGGTGCACATTTAAAAAGAGAAAAAAAAAAACATTATTTTGATTATTATTAAATCCACTAGACTTCCAAGTCGTGCAAAAAAAAAAAAAAAAAAATCCATCTGTTTATCCACTTCGGGCTCACGAGGCGCTGAAGCGAACCCGGCTGACGAGAACATCCTGGAAAGGTCAGCAGTTCATCAGAGGGCAAAGTCAGACGGACGCTCGTGTTCACACCTACTGGTATCCAGAGAAAAGCCACGCGCAACGTGTACATTCTTGCTGTGGGGCGGGGGCAAAGCGCTCCGTCACCAATCCTCTCGGGGAAATTCCTTCTCCGCATTTGTACCCATCCCATTCAGGATTAACCTCACCTACGCATGCTAGAACCAGTGAGCTGCCACAGTGGAGATGGTGGGGGGCCTCGCGACGTTCTCGCTCAGGGACCCCCAGTGGGCTTCGACTTACAACCTGCGAACGTCTGACCTGAAACAAAACTCCTGACGGCCCATCTCCACCGCCGTGCGGCCCTCAAATGATAATCCACATTGTGACACAAGACTCCTGGCACCTCTACACCTCTACACATGCAAACATCAGTCAATTTCACGTCGACAGGAATGCCTGGGATGAAATGTCGTTTCACCGGTATAACTCACCGAGTTGTTTCATTAAAGCGAGGGGCAGGATGATGCTGGCCGAGACCATGATGACCAGGTAGTTTCCATTCACGTACCACAAACTGTTCGGAGAGACATTTGCTTTGGTGAGCTCAATATTTCCAACAAACCACGGAAACACAAGAGGGCGACGGGAGACAAAAATAGAGCAGATCATGGAGGGTGGAAACAAGACCGGTTTTCATATTGAGTGAAACTGTGTTGTCTGTGTGATCCGCTGCCAATTCTCTGTCCTCCCCGTCTTAAAAAAAAAAAAAAAAAAAAACGTGTCTGCTTATGTTTCTTTCCACAGAAGGAATAGACTTTTGCATAACTCCTGATTTATGAGACTGTCGTCTACGCTTGCAGAAAATGAGGACATGCTGGAGTCAAAACGATACTTAAAGGAGGATAAGCAGCGGCAGTTTGGAGCATGTCTTATCACGTTTGTTCACGTTTCATGTGAGAACATGCCTAATAATAAATACCCCCTCTTGTCCTGACAGACTTTCTGCAGGGATCCTTCTTTGTATATATGGTCTCTCGTAAATAAGCTGTGAAAGACCCCCCATAAAACATCCCTCCCTCACACAGGGAGTATGTCACATCACCTGCATGTGTGTGTGTTCTTAACCCACGTGGGCACGTTGGTGTCAAGAGGGTCCTTTGCCAAGAATCTGACTGCTGCACATCACAGAAAACACTGTTGTGTACAATGACGCCATGCCGTAATATAGCATGAACACAGATGGTGGGAGGTTAAATAGCTTGTTTATTGTCTTTTAAATATACCCTATAACCCTGACATCAGTAGCAGCAGGTTTTAATACTCGATACACGCAGCTTAAGGAAATTATTTTCAAACCATTAAAGGCTAATTGTCTCCTAAAGCCTGTGTTGCGGAGAGGTCTTTGTGCCCTGCAGCCCCTTTTTAGGCTGCTAAGTCTGTTATTCTTAACCCCGAATGAAACACAGCCAGCGGGATCAGCTGTCAGACGGGAACACAGTGATTTGTGAGGCTCGCAGTGCGGGACGGTGCGGGTGTCAAGGAGTGTGTGTGTGTGTGTGTGTGTGTGTGTGTGTGTGTGTGTGTGTGTGTGTGTGTGTGTGTGTGTGTGTGTGTGTGTGTGTTGATGGTGGTCCCTTGAAAGCAGAGGAAGTCACACAAAGCACGGGCCCTTTCATCTTTGCCCTTCTGGTCAGTAGGTCATATCAGACGATCGGCTTTCACACTCGAGACTAATCAAGTCGAGCCAAGGTTCAAGTTCAAACCGATGCCGGGTCAAGTTGTTAAAAATCAAGTTCAAGTCTTGAAGAAGTCTCTGAATATGATCTGGCATCTTGTTTCCAAAACTGTGCTGCAGGTACTTCTTTTTGCCTTGTGATATAATATATCTTGAATAAGGACTTTGTTTGTTAAGCACTATTCTCACATCAGTGCAGCTCAAAGGGGTTTACATACAAATAAATTATAATTTACTTTAAGAATATATAAAGACCGTAACCTTGAAATGTAATACTGCATCACAAAAATAAACAAATACAAGTGAAAATAGTACATAATAAAACTGGACACGAGGGAATATAAAAAGTTGAAGACATAACAAATGTTAGTCCGAGACCAAAAATAAACTCGTCATTTAACTCTTATACCATACGTTCAAGTTATTATTAACGATCTCGCCGTGTATTTACGCAGCAACACCCACATTACCAAAAATGACCATGTAATTCAAATATGTCTCCATGTAGTCTAAGAAACTACTTCAGTTACAGCACCTTGTCCGTTCATCCACCGCACACTTATTACAGTCTATTTAGAGAGGAAGCAGTCATAAATAAACCCCTCCCTCCCTCCCGGACGCTCGCCCCTCATTCTCTCAGTTCTAGTGACGCCATGGATTTGAGGATTTGACTGGCTGGAGGGGAGTCGTGTGGAAATGAACAGTGTGTGTCTTGGTTGTTGAAAGTTGGCCCTGAGTTGACCCGTCCTTATGCTCAGCCTTGGAATTTGGCACTCCGTGTCACACCACCTGCTGCTGTCATTTGTGTGTGTGTGCGTGTGTGCACAAGTATATTGCATTATATTCCATAAATCAATTTTAATTTAGCATGACATTCTGATCTTAAAGTAACAGAAGTTTAAAAAGATTAAAAAGTCATGATTTTAGGAGAGCGTACTCCACAGGTGGACACTTCAGAGCCCAATGAACGTCTCGTCAGACTTTCTCTGTCTGAACTTAATACTCGACTGGCTCGGTGGGTCTTAAACGTTTGATTCGGTTGGGGAAAACAGCGCCTCCCTGGTGGTACTGTGTGACATCAGTGTATCTTAACGGCATCAGTTGAATGCGCCTCAGAGTGCATCAAGAGATTGCTTCAAAGGGCATGACATGAAAATGGGAAAGCAAATATTAAACGAGACAACAGCAAGATGATAGAGAAGGAGACCAGGCCGCGTGCTTTGACGGTCGCCTTTGTGCGTGTTTAACAGTTTTGCGTAATGTTTATCAAGGAGCGTCGGCCCTGGAGATAACCGCCCGGAGGCACATCTCCATGGCGAACAGTGGAGAAGTGTACAGTTGCAGTCGCCGCAATCCCTTTTGCGCACAAGGTTTGTTTTTAGATTTGAAGAGGCAGCTGGAATCCACTTCAGGCCTCCGTATCCTTATGCAGAGTGTCTGTGTCGTGACGTGAACAGTGCTTGCTCTCCAGTGGAGGGTTTATGCTGTGTGCGTATGTAACTGACAGACGCTCAATCATGGACACTCACTCCGCCCCCCCCCCACGGTGTCGCTCAGCCAATTCCAAGCCTCCAGTCTCATCACACCCCCCTGACTGACCGAATCAATACGCGTTGCCAAGTGCAACATTCGCTGCCCACATTGTCTGTCAAGCCCCCGTGACCCTGTACACAGTGTCTACCACGGCCGAGAGTCACCTGTTTTCTGTCAGCGCTGGAGCGCACGGCGCTATGCGTGTTGTTAAGTACACAGGATGACGATACTCACTCGGAATCAGGCCCAACTTTCAGGAAAGCTTGAATAACCAGCGGCAGTTCAGACTTGACAATGTAGAGGTAGCTGGACATGGCTGTGGAAACACAAGGCAGAGGGGAACGTGAAGTGGTAGAGCCAGACGTGCAAGACGACGTCAAGAGAGCAGTTACCACGCCATGTTTATGATAACGTTTATCTGAAACTATGAACCCATTGATATGTAGCATCCTGTGTTCAACGGAGTTCCAAAATAAAGAAAAAAAGAAAGTGTGGCACATTCCTAATGACAGTTGATTATTGATTAAATGTCACTCAGACATGATTTTAAAAGGGACTTTCCAATATTTCACCGCCAGAATTGCACAGTTTCTCCACTCCAGTGATGAGTAACCATCTAAGCTAAAGTACTGATGCGGACAGTCATGCTCTCAGCTCACTCATGCAATGCCACTGTTTGGTTTCTGTTTTTTCGCTGCTCTCTACGAAGAGTCCACAAAGACCACCACACACCTCTGGCACGGAGTGCTCACACTTCTGCCTCCGTGCCGCAAGTACAGAAATGTGAAATGCAGTCAGACTAAAAAAACACCTTCTTCCCCACTGCCATCAGACTCCTGAGCAGCTGAAGGGAGTCACAGACTGATAACACATTCAGCACTGAACCAATTGCACAGAGTTCACACCACTTCTTATCGCTCCTATTTTACTGTTTGTATATTAACACTTCTTTATAGAAATCAAACAGCATTTATGAATTGCAGTGTTCCTCTCGTACATGCATTTTATTTATATAATTTATATCTACTTCATTATATTTATAGTGATTTCTCACAGAACTGAATTTGTTGGTTCATCCAAATTGATTCAAGAAACCTTGACAGCAGACTTTTCTTAACTGATGTTTCCATTGAACAGTAGAGGGGGTGCACCGCTCCTGGAGGTACTGCAATACCAGGTCGATGCGTGGAGTGGACGGAGCAAGCCCCTATTCCAACTCCCTGTTCCAAAAATCAATTTAATATATGGTCCCCGGGTAGGGGACGTATCAGATATTAAACTGATAAGAACAGATACTACACTTGATCTTAGCCAAAAGGCCGAGAAGCGATACCTACAATGGGTCTGCAGTGAGGCAGTCATTCCTCGTACTGTCTACATGAGTCCTGGTGTGACACCAACACAAGTTTATATAAGGCTTCATATAAAACCAAAAGAACCCAGAGCATCACTGCCATGGATCTGATGCATTTAAAAGACACCAAAGAGGTGTGTTGCCCAGTGACATGACTGCCAACACCTGTAGCTTTGCGTGAGGCTTGTTCGGGAACCGGTGGCATTATGGGGACCGCTCAGTATGTGGTCAGACTGCGCTTCCAAACGGATGAGCTCTAATCACGACGTAAGCTTCGATGCTTTCATATGTGGTCTGGTTCATCCAGCTGTGCACACTGTGTGCATTCACATGTGTTATTCAGATGAGTGCCCCCAGTGCTGATCCTGTGTTAAAAACCAAGCGTTCGTGACATCAGTGAGCTAAAAGTAACACCAGTATGTAAATAAGTCAACTCAAATTCATTTGGAGTGATTAGAACTGCCTGAGCTGCCAAATGCTCCATGAGAAATGATGCATTCCATTTTTAACAATACTGATTTCACTGGTTGCGCTATATAATTTCACTAATAATGGAATAATCATGGGTCTATACAAATCCTTGGCCAATAAGACACATGATATTAAGTGAACAGGACAAACTCTCTTCAATGTTTTCAGCACAGCGCTCAAAGATGATTTTGCTCTCTTATATTTTACTTTCAATACTTCCTCCAATTCTATATCTACAACTAAAAACAAAAGCTAAATCAGCACCGGCAGGCGAAGTGAAGTAATTCATATTCTGAGAGAAATGACATTTGAACTCAGCTGTGAGCGCTTATTCACAAAGCCACAGTGGCTCCTCACCTCCGATGTTCTGCAGGGTGATTGCGATCCCAGCAGCCATTTTTCCAGGAGTGCCGAAGGCCCTGAACCCCAGCTGCTCATAAGCTCGAATTCCTGTAAACGGATTACAAACAATACCATTCAACCTCATTTCCAGAAATGGCCCTGTAGGTAAAACAATAAAAACCAATAAAAAAATAAAAAAATAAAAAGATGCTGTATATCTGCAATAAGAAGACGTGAAAACGTTTAAAAAGACATTTTAAACTATGCCGCACGATATTACAAAACAAATTCAATAAATGTTCCTCATGTAATCAGACACAAATCTGATTGCAGAACTTCCTGTAAAATAAACAATTTAATTGTAATTATAGAGATATTTCTTCGCTAAAAGGAAGAGACGGGACACAAGGCTTACCCACAATGCCAGAGGATTTGAGCAGCAGATGAATAGAGTACGATGACAAAGCTGCTACCGCAGTCAGAAGGAACCTGTGACACACCAGAGAAAGTCGCACAATTCTGTCTTGTTATGCATCCATCCGTGTTCGCCTCATCCAGTACTCCCTGCCATTCCATATATCGTCAGGGATTACAATCCTCCCACACCACTTCTATACTTTAAACCAATTATAGTAAGGTCATGATGTACTGGGAACAGATTTCCGGTTTCATCTGACATGATTCGTGTGTTCAGCGTGAGACGTTCAGGCAGAAGCAGCTCTTAACTGGCTGGATTTGAATCATTGTTTTGGCATCTTGAAACTTAAGCTATGCATCACATAAAAAGGCAACATGAAACCAACGATTAAAACAAATCATGAAACAAGAAAAAAGAAAGTTGAGATAACAGGTTCCTTTATGAAACACACATTTTTTTTTAATTTATTGTTGGTGGTGAATAGATTCAGCCTCCAAACATACTTATTGTAGTTAGATGTAAATCGTAAACTCATTACCGCCGCTCAATGTCTCCAAACAAGATCAAACTTTGACATCCACTTACCAATCCTAGAAAATAGTTATGAGCGCAAGGCCTCACAGTATCTATTTACATTGCGAATGGGTCCCGATTTAGGCGGTAATGTTGACTATATATCTTGCATAAGATCAGAGTCTTAACACAAAACAGGATTAAACACGTGTCAAACGCTGCAATGACACATAACAGTCAGGAAGGAAGAGAAGGGAAGAATAAAAGATGTGCAGATGTACATGACAAGATAACGGTTCACATAACATGGAGTATGATTTTTGACACTCAGTTATCATTTCCAAGTCTCATCTGGTCTCTTTTCGTCTGACACGTCAGATTTTAACTAGTTTTTTCTGTGGCTATACCAGATCCTTCATCCCTTCTCTTCAATATTAGTCTCGAAAAGCTTTTAACCAACAGTATACAGGTCTGTGGTTTGATTCATGTCTCACGTTGACATTTTTGTTTGAATCCTTGCTTTTCCTTGTCGAGATCCATCTGAACTCATCCTCTCCTGATGTGTCCTGATGTGTCCTGATGTGTCGATATATCTCACATGATGCTCGTTAGGATCCACACTCCTTTGTATAAGCTGGTGGCTTCCATCAGGTTGTCGCCGTGTCACCTCATTTTGTATCTGTGTAAAGAGTCAAATCTCTATGCCCGCATTCTCTCATCTGCACCATGTCACTCCCACCTACTGCTTGCTGACCCAGTGAAAGTAAAGGGGGGGGGAATTTCCTAAGATATTTTCTGCAGCTTCCGTCATCATGGGAGCTTAAAAACTCAAGTTCTTGGATTTACAGTAGAGACGAACAACAGAGCCGGCCATTATTCTCGTCTCCCACTTGTGCTCTCGGCAGCTACATAAACACAGACGGTATAACCGAGACCACCTGGGCCATGGTCGGACAGCAGAAGTCTGCATAGAGACCATTACGAGGAATCTCGACGTAACAGTCTGCATGGAGACGGTCACAGATTCCTTGTAAAGGATCTGTGGGTTCAGTTATTCTGAGCTGTGGCCTTTCTGGGGCCTATATGTGACACTGGGAGTGAGGATGAAAGACTAAGAGAAGGGATATGAATAGAGAGGGCTTATCGTGTTAAATATATTGTACAAAATTCTGTGGCACGCCAGTTTGTACGGAAGTCCATCAATGAAGCAGTTCCCCCGCGTTGCATTCACAATGCGACTGTTGGTTTTCTTGGGGTGTCTGATTTTCTGTTCCCGTTTAAATGGTGCATGAAATTGCTCGTGTGTGAGATTGTAAACGTGTGAGGTTGTCCTTATCTCTGTGTGTTTGCCCCGGGACTAACTGGTGACCTGTCTGTGGTGTGCTTTGCTGTCTGCCAACCGAGGCCTCATTTACTAAGACCCTTTACAAAGCATGTTCAATTGCATCCTTGTCAGTACATCGGCTTCTGCGTGTGTGCAACCAATGCCAAGTCTGTGCCTATTTATAAGCCCAAACCTTTATTAGATCAGATCCTTGTGTGTAGTAGAAGATACGTATGAATGGTTCAGTACAAATATGGAGCGAACTGGTTTATCGTAAAGCATAAACTAAGTCAAACAGCTTGTCCAGATATGTTTTATTCATCGACCAAAACCTCATGCGTGGACTCATTAGGAAATGTGTGTCAAAGTTTAATGCTTTACAGGTGTTTTTGCTTTGCGAGGTGAAATGACATCCTGGGGTCTTGGTGGCTTCCCTGGGAACACACCCACAACGAGCCGCTTCCAAGAATTACTCATTAGTGTTATTGATCAATGCTGGTCGGTACATGCTGTTTTCTTCAGCCGGCCGAGACGTTCCCATTATGAACCCGTCTAAATGCTAAACTGTACAAAACCAGCTGCAGCTGTATTTAGCGGATGAAACGGGAGTGGTAACCTTCTCCTCGAACTCTGCCCAGGAAAGTCAACACCAGGAAGTCTGTTTCCCAAAATGTAGACGGATTCTTGAATAGAAGCTATTCAACGCATGCAGTTATGCAACATGAGAATGAATCGCTTTCTGATTGGCGTGCCCTTATTTACTCACAAGAAAAGCAGTATGCCGGTGTTGGCCATGGCATAAGCCAATCCCAGGATTCCACTGCCCATAATAGCGTTGCCCAGGTTGAAGACTGACATGCCAAAAGACGTCTTCCCTTCAAACTATAAATAAAACAACAGCATATGTTAAATACCAAATAGCAACATCATACATGGTGCTGTTAAATGATCACTTACATCTGTGAAACGTATCGGCTTTTTTCCATCAGCACTGGGCAGGAATTCTTCATTCTCCAGTCCTCCATCAGGATCGTCAAATCTAGAGAGCAGTAACATGGCTGTTAAAAGGATGTTTCTCCAATTCACCGTCTTAAAATGTGCAAATTTGTACTATGTACATTATATCGCATGCTCAATTCATGTGTAGCAGATATAAACACAAAAAAAACCCAGCATATAACCCTCAGCACAAATGTCAACAAACATACCTGACTGTTTGAGTGCCATTTCTGTGTAAGGATCCACCCGTTGCGAGGAGCACAAAAACAAGGTGAACATGCATTTAAAAGAGCAAATATTATGCAGGAAGTAAGTCATACTGTATGTGGTACACCACACCTGTTGACCTGATCTAGTCCAAACCTATGTTTTTAAGCTTTTTTTTTTTTTTCCCAAAGTAGTTCAAACTTAAATAACTGAGGATGTGGTTTTCACATAAGTATAACTGCAGAGAGTAACAAGAGCTTGATACATGCTGTGTTAAGCTTTCAGGGTAAAGCCACTGTTCATCCATTCATTTGTGCATGTATGAAGTTAGACTACTCACTGATCCTCCTCGAATAAGGTCTTCATGGGTACACCCGCCTCATCAACGAGGTCATGACTTTTACCGTTGGCTAAGATGTTGGTCTCGGACTGAGAGGGCTCCATCGTGCAGGTTTCGACGGATCACTTTGCGTTGGCCGGTGTCGACTGAGGTTTGATCCTTCTGGGCGACTTAAAACCTCAACGATCTGGAACAGACGGGAAGAAAACAACCGTCACCATCATACAGACGAAAAACAGTAAAAAGCATTTCTCTTTTGATTTCAGGATAGGAAAATAAAATAAGCCAAGAAATTTCTTCCGTCCTTTATTTGTTGTTCACACCGCTTTATCCAGCTGCTGGTGGTGACGTCCCGGGTGACTTTGGGCGAAGGCAGAGAAACAATCACACACATTTAACACCAACTTTAGATCACCAAGTCATCTGAAATTGGTTTTTCCGGCTGAAACCCGAGAAAACCCTCACATGCAGCTGGACTCAAACGGCGGGATTGCTAACCACGACATCACGCAATTAGCAACCTGATACACTCTGTGGTGTTGTCTTACATTGTCATGGTAACCATCAATCAAACCAAACCACTCTGTGTAAGTCGAGTGAGCGAATTCTTGCCTCAAAACTTGCCCAAAGGAGTAAATGAAAATGTGTGTGACTGTCTTGTCTCTTTGATTTTTGCCTTGTAAAAGGACTGGCGTTTACCCTGAATCCACCCATAGTCAGCTGGGTTTACCTCCAGTGCCCTGCGACCCTGCGGGAGGCTAGTTTTTTTTGCACACATTTCATAATGTTTTCATGAAATTTTCCGTTGTTGGTACTGCAAACATGCAGCAGCAACCCAGGTTTTCTTCAAACACAGGCTTGGTTAGAAGAAATGAGCCAACACGACCATTCATTGAACCCCAAGGTTGCATAAATGTAAATAACTCAAACTCAAACTTAAAATATATATATATATATATTCATTGCAGATCATCAGCACAGAGAAAAGCAAACAAGGCCGAACCTCTCGCACAAAGGTCAAAGTCTGTTTGAGTCACTTTGACTGATGTTTGTTCTTTTTTGTGTGTGTGTGTGTTGTAAAACCACAGGATTCCCAGAGCTTCTGCAGAGATTACACTGGCAGTGCCTTTTCTGATGCATGAACACATAATATGATCAAACAAAAGGGCAAATTACTCACAACAACATGCCTCAAATTACAGAGAAAGCAGATCGTAAAACGGTTATTACTTAAACACTTTAATTATACATACTTTCAGTCGGTGAATGTGGGGTTTGCAGTAATCACAATCAGTCAGAAAGGTAAAAAAAAAAAAAAAAAAGATATATCGAATGGGAAAGTATGTATCAGAGATTAGTAATAACTTAGCTACGGTATCACATGACCACCGGGGAAACAAATGGATGTCCTTCACTGTTTCAGAGTGAGAACTCAGACGGACAATGGCGTGCTGTTGGCAGCTTCCGCTGTCATCGATGTACAGCAGCTCGATTGTCTTCAGAGCGTCTCCTCTGCCAGAGGATCAATGTCACGGCTATTCATACTGTGTGACTGAGGAGTGTCACTCATACCAGCGCAGCGAGGAAACACATCTAATGGAGATGAAAAAACGCGTGGCCCTGCATGGTTCTCGCACACAATGGTCGGATAAATTGATAAATGTCTGTAGAAATCTGTAACCGAGGACAAAAGAGTGCCCTAACCCCTATGAGACCTTTCACTCGTCTAACCACAAATGGCTTTTATTTGCACAGAGCTAACGCGCCCTTTAACGTAGCCTCAGACGTAAAAGACGCGAGAGTGATCGTCTCCACAGAAATGGGACTGAGAGACTGACATTTTTCACACAGTTATGTCATTATTGATCTTGATTATGAATACTGGTTGATGAAATGTTGAAAACTGGAAAAAAAATGCAGAAAAAAAACCTCATCAAGGATGTGAGTGCTGTGCTTCACTGCTGTGAAAATGATCACTCACAAGGCTGTAAAGCAATGGATACCTGTGTTTACTGTAAATACAGCAGACGGCTCCTGGTGCTGGCGCAAATAAAGAATTCACTCAACACTCAAACAATAAGTAAGACTACAAAAAAAGTGGAAAACTACTTTAGAGGTAGTGACAAAGTTCCACATATGTGGACAATGATATTCTAAGTACTGGATATGAAAAGAACAAGTTCTCTGAGGACGATCCGTAGTTTCCTCTTGATAATTACTGGGAAGTTACAGATTGACGGGTTTCAAAAATATATTATCAGATGATAATACATTAAGTGTCACATTAACCAACAAGACCACATCAATTCTTGACTACGGCTCCTCCTTGAAGTCTTAATACGAACATAAGACCTCCTACTACAGTCTAAGAAACATGACCACGGAATGTTCTAGCGTTGTGCACGCACATCTGCCGCGGTGACACAAACGACAAAAAGTCAATGTCTAAATATCTGACATGACGGGTAATGGAGATATCTGGGATTGGGTTTCTGTTTAAAATATTCTTATGGAAACGTTGCCGGTACTATTTCTGCAGTGTAATTTCATCTGGTGACACGCAGGAAGGAAGGCCAGACAGTTTAACTCCACGTGTGTCCAAGAACATTGACTCGCGCTTTAAAGCGACTCCACGACGCAGAAACGCCACGCTGCAAGTTGTTGCCTTATATGACGGTCATGACGCGGGTCCTTCGCTTGGATTAGGTTCGCAGGTTTGCAAAAGATGCGTACATGACCGAGAGCAGGAGCTTTAACTGTCGGAGCCAAATATATTATTTTATATATATGTTATTAAGACCCTTTTTGTACTTTTAGTACTCATTACATTCTGAAAATGTTCCGATTCAATGTGCTCTGTTCACTATTCCTATACTGAAACAGGAACATATCATAAGTAAAGTGTAGATTAACTTATTCAATTCACAAAATGTGAGATTTTCTTTTTTAAATAGTATGAGTATTCATGAGAATTTTTTCCCCCCCTTTAAAAGCTGTAAAGTAATCCTCGTGTGGATTTGTGCTATGTAAATTGCTCGACTGTTGAATGATACTGAATACAGATCTCCGTCAGGGGAAAAAATACCCCGTGAGCATATCCTGTTCTCCTGAACAGCAGGACGGCCTCCTTACACTCCTGGAGGCTCGGCGAGCTCTGTTATGTAAGAAATCGAGTCGTGATGGAGCCATGTGAAAGTCCCAGTTGGAGTTAGTGAACTTACAGAAATGGTGAAGCAAGAGGATTATTATTATTTTTTTTTATAATTCTGTCAGTCCCAAACACTCAATAAGGACAATTAATTATTTTACATGTAGAAACAGCATTCTTCAGAACGCGTTCCTCTCTATTCCTGTGATTGGCTGGCACTTAAAACACAATAGGAAAAGGGAAAAGCGAGGAGACAGTGGGGAGCCTTTGACAAGCACATGTGAATGAGAAAATGCCCATGTGGCACGAGGTGCAGCCAAGAGTGCCTGGCAGCACCAGCTCGTCCAGATCCACGTGCCTGCTGAGGACAGAGGAAACAAACTCGTGTCCCGTGCTATCAGCCAGCACCTGAAATACTCACACCACTCGTGTGCTATGAAATGAAACTCAAAATACATTTACTGCGGAGGAAACTTCAATTCTCTTTAAGGAAGAAGACAAATGAACGCCCTGAATTTCACCCTGAAATCGGATGTTTTACAGATTTCTCGAAAGAAAGAAAAAAAATCAGCTCGATAGCACAGCGGCCATTGTTTCTCCCACTATCAGCTCACCGGACTGTTATTTTTCCTACAATACATTCTCCAAATATTTTCAGCCGAGATATGCGACGTTCAAATGCGACAGTAACCTCTTGCATTCCACTGATATATCGAAGGTCTTTCAACCGGGTTTTGGTGGTGCAATTTTGAAAAAATCATAATGAAAATGTAAGAAAATATTCAGAAAATCCATTATTAAATACAGATTTTTAATTTAAAAAAAACTAAACTAAATTTTACTGATACCCAGTAAGTTTTACTCATTAAAAGTCCAACACATGACTCTTTTACATCAGCACAACAGCGAACAACTATTGGAATAATGGAATTAATATGCTTTCATACTGATGTTTCGAACACCGGTGTGAGCGAGACGTGTGAATATCTCCATATTGTGGTTACTATTGTTTTGATATTTCATAACAGCGCATTTTTAAATAGCAACGCTATTCATTCGTGATACACCGCCCCCTGCTGGAGCAGATCCCGACTGGTTAAAGCAAGATGGGTCGTCAGTCCATCAGACGACAAGCACAGACAGAAAGAAAGACTCAAACTAACACCTTTGAGTAACTACTTCGCCAAAGCTACATATTGTTGGGGTTTGGTATCGAAACCTTTTCAACCCAGACGTGAACCGGAAATCTGCTAACCGCTACGTCCATGTGCAACTCTCTGTAACATTAGACAGCCAGTTTCAAATATAATTAGATTGTGGATCAAGCGCACTGTTCCCTCATTGGCTGACTGATGCTGATGAGATTTACTCTTAGGTATCAAAGCCATAAAAGTACTAATTTGAAGAAATGGAAGCGGTGAGGTTGCAGGTTGAACACAACTCTATCTGCATTATGGCTGTGAAGCAAATTTGGAGTTGATATCCAGTACAATACACCAGAAGAGCTGATAAAACATCAACCCAGCATGTCTCTTTATCATCCGGCTCCCTTTTCACGCAGACTGTTAAAAAAAAAAAAAAAAAGAGCCGTGGAAAGGAAGCAGCACTACTAGAGCGCAAACCGAATCAAGATATAATCGAATATGCTCCTTTACAGGGAGACGGCAGCAGTCTGGGTTCACGCGAGGATTGAGATGACAATATAAAGCTCAGCTGTCATCTCAGTGATGATTTGCAGAGCGACATGCAACAACCTGATAATGTCACTACCAGCCAGTGTCCCGGCGGCAGGTGGGACATCAGCTGGACTTCTCAAATGCACTTAAAACCAATGAAGAAGGAATTGCATTTTTTTTCTCTCTCTCTCTTCCGACTGACTCCAGTGATCTTCTCGACATTATCTTATGACTCACAATCAGATTTAAGCGCCGCAGCTGTGCAACACGCATTTGTGTGAATTGGTCCAGAGCATTCTGCTGCACATCTTCATCAAGTTACAAGTTGGTTCTGATCCAGCGGGTCATTAGTTTGGGAAACCGCAAAAACGTACGGATGTGAGCTGTTCGGAGGCTAATGACTGACGCATCCTGATCTAATTAGAATACACACACGAGGAAACACAAACCACAAGAAACATCTGCACAACACGGAGCAAACGACAATAAATCTTGAGGTTTTTTTGTAAGTAATTTTTTTTTTCTTACACTACATGAGCAAACAGCTAAAACAACCTGATTATTTCATCCATTCAAACAGTTATCGTTACAATTATTTGTGACAACAAGCTAATGAACTATTTGAATAAAGTTTTCAAGTTCAAAATGGAAAATTAGGCTGTTTCATCAAGATTATGTAGAAAAGATTATGTAGAAAAAAGAAGAAAGTCAAATAAATACCTCATTTAACACCATATATAGCAGCAACACAGCTGATGAGGAGAATTATGTGTTAAAATCAGCATTATTTTCATTAAAATATTATTAAAAGGAAACGCACAAAGAAGATGACCTCCTCTTTCTACTGCAACAATGAGAGAACTTTTTTTTTTTTAGGAATCTGCATCTTTCATTCGGAACAAATGTTACAACAGCACCATTTTCAACAATGTGGCTTCAGCAGTGGCGTGTTCGTCACTGTATCTGCCACTTTTATTTCTTGTCAGCTGAAACCCCGGTGCAACACACACTTGTATAAAGAACAAAGGGAGGTGCTGTTGGCAGTCAGGTGTGACTTGGGAACAGTTCCATTGCGTTGACAATCACACTCATCTGTGCAGTGTTCAATTTGTACTTTTTCACGGCCCTCAGGAGACTCTTGGCGACTTTCATTGTGTTGTTTTGATTGCATTGGCCTGTTTGTGTTCTGATCCATCGTCACAACTCTCTGTTATTTTTATCTGGCAGAATATTAAGAATTGTGGGAGTTGTTTTAACCACCTTGGCAAACATAATAAACTCTCCTTTCCTGGTCTGTTTTGGCCTCCAGAGGGAAATATTTGAGTGTCGTCAACACTCCGCCATGTTTTCCAACTGGTCACACGCTCTGCTTGTGACGATGTTTGGTGATGAGAGGGTTTTTTTTTCTTTCTCCTCACCTGAATACGTCTGCCTGCTTCCGCCAGTGAACGTGTTGATTATGAACCACAACGGGGAAGTGATGCTGACCCTAACTTTGCATGTTATATTCTGGCTTTGTTTTCATTGTATTTGATAGTTTAGGCCGCTTTAAACTTGGTCTGATAGTACAAGTTGTTCACGACGATGCCAAGTATCTGGTTATTTATTGTCTGTGATTGTACATATGGCCCACATGGGACATTTTCAGCCGGCATACATTGGCTTGCGTGCACATATTTTGGTACAGATTGTCCATTAGAGGAAGAAGAAAAAATCTCATGAGATAAACTTTAAAATCTGCCCTTCGACCACACAAAAAATCAGTACATTTAAATTTCACGTCAATCCCTTGTGTCACCAAATAACAATGACTTTCTAATGACATTAGTATAAATAGACTGTAGCACACGTGACTGTCAGGCCCAACGTACAGACGACGTACCTATTAACAAAGATAATAATAACCTCTGGAGTGGTGACACGTTACACTTGAGCTGACTCAAACGCAGATATTCACAGTGTGACAGATGAGTGCAGCTGGCCGAGTCCCATGCAGATAAAACACCACACTGCACACCTGTCTGTCCGGCTCCTGTTCAAACTCTCCAACAGCTTGACCCCCCCCCCCCTCCTACAGGATGAGGTGACTGACCGCAGTGACGTTTATCTGCTCCCTCTCCACCGCCATGAAGCCCCCGTGTTTAGACAGGGACCAAAGTCAAAACATACAGCCCACTCTCCACCTTGAACACACAGACAGGTGTCCTCTGAACTCCCCACCCAGATCCCTCTGAATGATTATTGATTCCTTCCCCTGTTGTAAGTAGGTCCCCCTGCAACACAGGTCTTTTTATGGACATTCAAAAGGTAAGATTTAAGAGACTTAGGGGCTTAGGCACCTTCTTTTATATAATTTCAACAGCTGGTGCACAGAAATAGTCACATTGAAAGAAGTGGACCAACAGTCTTCAACACACATGTAAACACTGGGCATGTTGCTAAGAGCCATGATGGGAATATTCCCAACCCTCAGCATCCTCATGCCTGTCAGCCGACTGGGAAGAAAAATCACAACGAAATTAACAGTATGGAAGACAGAAACGCAGCGTAAAGAAAAGTTTTCAGTCACATAGTCGCAAAACTAAATTCCCCATTTGTTGTTTTTATTTTTTTTTCCCCCAAAGCACACAGTAATGACAGGCCAACAGAGCATGTGTGCTGAACTTAAGAGAGAAAGTGGACTAATGTGCAGCATTAACGTCCCACACAACGCGCTCTTCCTCCACATGGGTATATTTAGTCCACAATAACAAAAGGCGACGCGCTTTAAAGGGCTGCTGCTGCGGTTTATTCCCTCACGAACCGACGCACACTGGACGCTTTATCGCCGTATCGGCGGGATGAAATGTTAAAAAGTCGCAGCCCTCTTTTAACCGTTCAGCTGAGCTTTGGGTGGGTTTTTTTGGTAGATTTTTTTTGGGGGGTGGAGGGAAACGCGTCTGTGCGCTCTCGCGGTGCCATGTGGCGCACAAACGCCGAGCTTCGTCTTCCGAAGGCGCGGGGCTGAGATACCTGGGGGGAAACTCTTCCTCTGGGCTGATCTTTATACAGAAACATTAGAAAATGGCCAAGTTCTGCCTGAAAAATCCCAAACAGGGTCGCTGAGGTGTGCACACACACACACACACTCACACACACACGTGCGCTCATGTGTCACTGGTAGTCACGTAGGCGTCCCGCGACCTGTTGCAGGGGGGCTTTGTTTCAACTTTAACGCTTCATTGGCGTTAATAGTATTTATTTTCAAGCCCCCCCCAAAATAAAACGAATAAAGACAACTCGAGTGTGGGGCAAAGAAAAGATGGACAACCGTCTGTCACTTACTCCTGGGGCCACATGGTCGTGTCATCTGGACCTGGCGCTGCCTGGGGATTAATCTGCGTTCCTGCTTTATTGATCACCCCGGATAGTGGGGGGACGGACAGAGCCATGTGTGAGCCAACAAAGACTGCAGAAATGTCCATTCTGCGCTTTCTAATTTACTGGATGAAAGAAATCAAACATAACCTACTGCAAAGATTTACACAGTGCGTTAATGACCAACAGTGAAAGCAGTTGAACACAAAATAACCGCGTCTCCGTTGATTTGCCATTAAAAGGTATGAGATTTGTTCAGTCTTACCAAAACGTTGTTTGTCACGAAGCTCTCGGGTTTAATTCCACTGGTGAAAAAAAACAAAACAAAGCAAAGCCACAAAAAAGAAAAACCAAAAAGAAAGAAAAAAACTGATGGTCTATGTTGTTGTCCTTCTCGTGTGTAATTCTTTATTATTCTTATTATTTTTCTCTTCAGTGCAGCAGATTGCGCCTATGTCTTTGTACGTCGGGTGTTTACGCACATTCGGACCGCTTCTCCTCGCGGCGGCGGCTGCAAAATGTGCTTGTAGAAATGGACGGCATTGTAAAGGCGTCTGAATGCTCCGCTGTGGGGGTCGCGTAAGGTCCGCCTCCTTGGCGCCCCCCTTCACCCCCCCCCCCCCCTCCCCTCGGGTCCCACCCCCCCAGGCGCCCGAGCTCCAGCCTCTGTCTCTCTGCAGGTGAGGCAAAAGGAAAACCAAACACTTTGGTTACTCCAGACGTATTTGGAGAATCAATGTGACAAAAAAACATTTTAATAGATAAATACCGACAAGTCTTCCCACGCCTGCACCAAAACGAGCGCCGACTCTATTACCGTCTTCCTTCACTCACACTGAGTTGTTGCATAATTCCCTCCCTGAATGTCTCCGTGCTGCAAAACTGTGGAGACGTTAGGAAACCGTGTCAGACCGACACATAGGAGATTATATTTGGCTATGCGTGGCAAAAATTACATTGCAACAAACCAACCTAACATTTTTTTTCTAATTGTATACCTTTATTTGATCAATTGTCTTTAATTTATAGGATAGAATTAAAAAAAAGTGTTTTTTTAAGAACAGCAATAGTTGAGTTAGTTTACAAAGTTTCACCACGGCAAGTTATAGCAGCTTGTCACATTAGACATTTACGCTCGAGATTTAGACACATTAAAACTCTAGAGAAAGCCATAAATGTTAAAGTTGTGACATTTGCAGGCTGCCTATTAAGAATTACTCATTTCAAATGAAAATAATAGACAAGAGGAATTTCTATCGATTGTAGATCCCTGTAGCATTAACTAATAATATATTTTATTATGAGGTAGTTAAAGCTCTGTGGAGTTGGGTCTACTCCTCACCAGTGTGAAATGATAAAACATTACCCCATTCTGGAGCAAGAATTGCAGCAAAGACTGGATCAGTTGCGTAGGTGAATACCCCCATAATATGTTTTAAATATGTTCTCCAATTGTAGAGCAGGGTATAGAGTTTTAGACAGTGTCCTTCAGCTGAGAGAAGGTCTGCATAGAAGCTGTTCTGTCTCCATAACATCTTAAAAGACTCATTTTTAATATGCATTCATCTTTTATACCAGGTTTGTGAGAATCGCAGGCCTTCAAACCAAGTCGCCCAACATGCATCTCCGTAGATTGTAGGAGGAAACGAGAGTACATGCACAGAAAAATATATAGTCACCAGGGTCAGTCCCTATAGCTGGAGTGTACTGCATCACGGACATTCCCTGAATAGTTCTTCCCTTTGCTATCTTGTGTTTCTCTACTTGTGGTGTCCTTGGTCTCCAGAAGATAACTTGTTTCAGATTCGAGTGAAGACTCGGAAATATAATGGCGTCCCTTGTAAGCTACACCTGTGAAATATCCCATTCAATACATATATAGACTTTGATGCTTATATTAAAAAAAAAAAAAAAAATGTCTTCCTGACTTTTCAGGGTGACTGATTCAGATAATGGAGCGACTGAAGCAATGACTCCAAATTCTCAGGATTTGCTCAGTTCTCACATGTGAGACTCGTAGAACCGGGGTGGTTAATTACTTGTAAGCTGGGCACAGACTTCAAAGCGACAGCAGCTCAGCAGGTTTTCAGATTAAAATGTACAGGCGGTCACCGTGTTATATAAGCAGGACAGTATAGATGAAAGGCAGCTGCAGGGCTGCTCAGTGTATTCAGTGAAGAGCGCTATATCTTCGGTGTCAGCCCAGGCTTGGGGACTTCAGTGGAGAGTTTTGCATGTTCTTCCTGTGTGTCCCTGGATTTTCTCACGTGTTTCAGGTTTAACTGGTGACTCTTTCTCTCTGTATGACCCTTGTGAGAGACGGTTGTAGGACGACTCGTCCACGGATGAGATTTCGGAATTTGTTTTTGAGAAAATAAATCCTGTAGAATGTACTTCCACTCATTGTTATTTCTAATTGATATTTTATCTATTTTTCATATATCTAGTATATGTCCAGATATACGTATTTAGTATGGTATCATATGGCTTCGTTTCTCTTTGTTTTCATGGCAAAGAAATCGAACAAGTGCAGGTAAATACATTTCTAGGAATTACTTTTGATGCAAAGCTCAGTTGGAAGACGCGTATAAATATCCTGAAGTCAAAATAAGCAAAGAAATATTGATTAACATGTAAAATCAGATCAGTATGTGATCAAAATTGACTCATCTTATTATTTAACTCTCCACGGAGACTTGAAAAGTTCAATGTCTTGTGACCAAAACAATAAATGGTCCAAACTTCACATGCTGTCTCCTCTTACCTGTCATGATCTACTTCCCTCATTATTTTAATGACAAATCAATAATCATCCTTTTTTTTTTTACTTCAGAAAAAGCCATTTCGACTCATAAATCAAGATTATTATTATTATTATTATTATTATTATTATTATTATTATTATTATTATGCTCCAACAAATCCTCTGTTTGCATATCAAACACGCTAAAGATACATGATATTGTCGACCTTAATAGACCAGCATGTTTTCGTCTCAAATACACTTAATATAATATATAACAGTGTACTTTTGTGGACGAGTTGTCCTACATTCGATAGACTGGTGGTCTGACCTGCGTGCTTCCTGTTTTCCCCCTCGGCCCAGTTGGCTGGAATCATTCTGGATAAAGTGCTGTGGATAGATGGCAGCTACTTATCTGCCCTTTGCTAACTCAACGTAAAACAATGCTAAAATAACTGATTAGTGCTAAAATCATGTGAGAGAACAGCATTGAAATACTTGAGCTGATTGTGTGGATTATAAAGGGCCAGTGTGACCGTGGTGTGTTCTCTGTATCATTCTACTGTCAATAGGAACCAGTGGCAAGAGCAAAACAAGATTTCACATAGATTGGACAAGCAGATTAAAGGTACATTACACACAACCACATGGCGTCAGTAACAGAAGATATATGATATCGGTTTTTCTTAAACTTTAATAAGACAGAATAACTTGCAAATTTGAGTTGCATAGCTGAACTTCAGCTCAAGCTTTGCACCGACTGCTAATCAACCCAACAAGAAACAATAGGCCCGAGCAAATGGTGGCATCGATAAAGATTTACAATAATGTTCATTATGCGGTCGCGTGTGATACTGTGCTGAAATTTAACTATCACGTGGAAAGTGAGAAAAGGCATGTCAGCAACATGGAAGTGGGAAGTTGGGACGTTTCTCGATGCTCCCAGACGCTGAAATCTTTCATATCCAAACAAACAAAATCTTAACGTGTAGAATATGTCTACGCCTATTGATAATACTGACTTTACATGTGACGGAGAAGCCTTTTTTCTTTTTTTGCACATTATCAATAATTTGATAAAAAAAATGTTTTGGTTTCTTTTCATTTGAATGCCGCCAACTGGGAAATAGGAATTTTCCAACAGATAACTTCCCAAATTCCCAGTTGCATGAACACACCACAAGTAATTCAAAGGATTCACATTCATTTGAAACAAATTCATGAAGGTTTCATGATTTAACGGTGGTTCAGACGATATGAGGTACAAAAGCTGAAGCTGAAGAAAACACAGAGCTACGTTCTTGTTATTTCTTCGTCGCTCAGCAGGAGTGTGTGGTGTTCTCCCTGACAGTGTGGAGACAAACACTCCACAAAGAACATATGCAACCTTCTTGTATTGCTTCGTGGTCTTTTATGTAACAAGAGGTGGATGTGAGACTCGGGACATTTCTCCCTGAGAGGTGAGACTATCAAAGGATGGGGTTTTACTAGATTCACGCAATAACATGTGGGATACTTTGTCTTGCGTTTCATTGTGGAACACACTTTGTTTACATAAAAGACACGACCAGCAGGGAGACCAGCTCACCACCGCTTTGTGGGAAGGACCAGCATCGCCTATAATTCTTTACAGGTGTGACTTTGCTGGTTACTTTCACAGTGAAAAATAAAGGTAAGAAACTGAGCATTTAACTCTTAATTTACGAAATGCTTTTTTCCCCTAATTTCTGTGCCTATACTCCATTTACAGTTTTTATACACAATATTAAATTCATAGAGCTTTTTAAGGATAGCGTGTGAAAGAAAAATCATTCAAACTTTTTAAGAATAGTGTGTGGTCATACCTTATATCTCAGCCCAAAGTAAAAGTTTTAACAGCCTAAAGAGTCAAAAGAATATAAACTGATAAATAACAATCGGTGTAAAATTAATGGCTGCAGTGTTTAACGTTCCCACTTTACAGCAAGTAAAGTCAAAGGTTTCAATCCATTTTGTTGCTTTTCTCTGGGATAAATCATTTTTGAAGAAAGAAGCTTAAAATGTAATATTAACATAATGTACATAAAAAAAGGTAATTTTTTTAATATAAAAATGGCTGTTTTTCAAATGTTAATATTGTCAGACCAAAACAAAATGATTTAAAAAAAATAAAAAAATCACAATCCAAAAATTCAGATATCACCATCATTGGTGAATAATGCAAAGCAATAAACTCAGTATTTTCACTTTTTCCAAAACCCACCCTGATTTATCCGTCATCCCCCCCCAAAACTATTTCCCTATTTCCCCCCACTGCAATGTCTACATTTTAGATTATACATAATGAACTCAATTACTTCAGTTTAGCTTATAGCTCAAAATCAAATCACACTACAAAGACCTGCAAACAATAAACAAGACAAATCATGTTCGATGTCTTTTATTTTCTGTACAAATAGACAAGACTTTGTATAAACTGTACAAACTTCACATGCCAGAGATTAAACAAAAAAGGAAAATAGCACGGAATACAAAAGAAAATGTGTAACCCAAGAAAGTAAAATTCACTGTGCATATGTACAATTTATAAATTATATCACCAATACTCAATGTTTTTGTCTGGTTGAGGGCAGGAGGTAATAATCAGACTATACACTAAGGAATAATTAAGTCTTCTTGCGTTTCTCCTGGGTTTGAACTCCACCTGGACAGGAAACTGCTCGGGTTCCGTCGACTCATTCCAGCTCGGTGAAGCGAGCGAACATGGCTTTGCGGACGGCGTCTTTGTACGTGTCCGAGGCAGAGAGGGTGTAGTTGGTTCCTTTAGTGCCCAGGCCAGCTCCCTTCGTCCTCAGCTGTGCCTGAAGAGGAAAGCCACACAGCTTAGTAACTTTGAATTTTACATGCGTACTCGTTGCCGACAGTCTTGGGGTGGGGGGGGTACCTCGATTGGCGTCGTGATGCCCTGCTGGTTGCGACCAAGACCTTTGCCCTCCTTCCAGCCCATGGCCTGCAGCATTTTGTTCCCGATGTTGTCACTGTTAAGGCCGTCTTTAGTGGGCTGCTCGTAGTTTCTACACACACACACAAGTCAGCTCCATTACATTTTGCTCAGAGAAAACAAAACAAACACGAGACGGTAAAATAAAACCGATGCTCACATGACTGGCGCTGGCTGGTTAAATTTCTTCTTTTTCGGCGCCGGGGGTTCCGGGATGCCGTATTTTTCTCTCCTCTCCGCTGCTCTGTCTCTGTATTTCGACTGTTCAAGCAGGGAGACGCAAACATTTCCCATTTTAAGATGCCGTCCCGCCAATAACAACGTTAATCATCAGTGATTTGGGTCATTTTCAATCAAAGCCGAACCTCCGTCTCTTTCCTCTCCAGCTCCTCCAGCTCTGCTTCGGTCATTTTGGTTCTGCGGAGAACTTCCAAGTTTTTCTGCAAGAGACCGCCGGCGGGTTAAAGACGACCTCCTGATGAGAACTGTGCATTTTAAACACTGATAATGAGAGGACGTGGGGCATTACCTTGTGGAGGTCAGAAAGCTGCTGATGTCTAACTAGACCTTCTTTGTTGGGGAACTGCCGTCGACACAGCAAACAGGCCATCTTCTTCCAGTCGGTCAGCTTGTCCTGGATGGCGTCGAAAGAATCCAGCTCTGCTGCTGCTGCCGCCGCCGCCGCCGCTGCTGCTCCTCCTTCTTCAGGGTCGCTGTCGCCGCTGTAGGCCGCCACCAGGGCACACTAAACACAACATGGAGAAACAAGAATTTGCATTAGTGCAAATTAAGACAAGAATATGAGGAGTATATTGGTAAATCCATTCAGATGTCTTATAATATTAGCTGAAATTCAAAAAACAACAACAGGCCAACAACCTTGGAGGTGCTGACAGATGTGGCTGGTATTTCCTCTTCAGGGCCCCTCAGCATCTCTGGCATTAGTCTCTCTAGACCTGCCTGCTGTAAAATCAGACAAACCAGATTAAAAAAAATGAAAAAGTGCGAGGAAAATGTTCACAGTGCACAATCGTTTGTAGTGAATCTATATGATATACCTTCTTTTCGAACAGTGTGTATCCAGCATCAGCTGCGGCTGCTTCCCTCCTCTCTTCTTGACTAACTGGCTGAAAGCTGCCCTTGAAGTTTTCTTTCTGCTTGTTGAGACTTTTAGCCCATCGCTCCATGTCTTTAGCGATCTGAATGACGCAAACAGATTTAAATAAAGTAAATGATATACGACAACCAGTAAAAGGTTTCGTAGACACGTTTGTTGCAGGTTTTATAGCACAGTACCTGCTGGGCAGTCTTGCTTTTGGGCTTGTCCTTTTTCTCTTTGCCTTCTTTTGGCTCTTTGCTGCCGGACGCTGCAGAGCCACTTGCTGTATTGTCATTTTGTCCAGGGACGGCGGTGGCCGGAGCGGGGACGTACGTCTGCTTCTCGATGTCCCAGTACAGATACTGCTGCGTCTGAGAGTTGTAGTAATACTGAAACGCAAAAGCAGCAGGAGGTGCGATCAGACCCATCCAAACTCTCACCAACCCTGCTGAAAGCTGAAAACGTGAAACATGAAAGCTGCTGCTTACATGCGTGGTTGGGTCGTAGTAGAGGCCGGTTTGAGGATCGTAATAGTAGCCAGAGGACTCGTCGTACTGGTAGGCAGATATATCAGGACCAGCTGTGACGTGTTAAAACACGATAATTGAAACAGTTACAAAAACGCTATTTTGCAAAACACAGGATGCGAATTTTGAGACGACTGAGCCGTTGTTGATCGTTGTTACGTCCATACCTGCGTTGGGGTCCAATGTCTGTCCAGAGGCTGCGCCGGCAGCATTAAGAGCAGCAGCGGCAGCAGCAGCGACAGCGATGGGCGGCAGAGATGCAGCTTCAACACCAGAGAGAAGTCCAGTCTGGGGTTTACCCTCCAGCTGCTGAGCAAGTGGCAATGCCTACAATGAAAGTAAAGGTCGTTTGGTCATTGGAACAACAAATATAAGAGATACAGTGTAAATGCTGAAAGAAGAAGAAAAAAAGAAGAGTTGAATTACCTGTACAGCAGGCTGTGCAATGATATGGGGCTGATAGACTTGTGCATGCTGTGAGATCACAACCCCAACTGCAGCTGGAACGATCTTCACACCCGGGGCAGCTACATTTTAAAAGCAAACATTTAAACACTGACTCTACTTGGCAAAAGGATGCAGGTTTGAACATAAATCCAGCTGGACAACTACTACATGAAAAAGTATTAATCTATGACGATGTGTTTATGAAGCAAAGAATGCAGTGTACCTCCAAGAATCCCATTTCCCTGAGAGGTGCTGGCTCCTGCTCCTTGCTGATAGAATGGCTGATAGTCCTATTAAACAGTGAAGGAACATTATCAGGAAAGAAGTACAGCGTCATGTCTCCGGTCTGGAGTCAGTAAGCCGTTACAATGTCCTGAAACTGCCACTAGATGTTCCTACAGAGCAACATTCTACTGAAAGATGTCTTGAGCAGTTTGAACCTCTGAGCTCCACTGACCTGTGAGAGTGGAGCGTAGCCCTCTTGCAGGTAGCTGTACTCCGACATTCCGTCTGTGCTCTGCTGGGGCTGATAACAAAAAGGGAGTTTTAAATCACGTCAGCACTGGGACGTGACCAATGACGGGACGCGGGTCGGAACGGAATCTACCTGGGTTGAAGACCACTGGGCTGCAGCGATGGCTGTGCTCGCCACAGAAAAGGCACTGACACGATTTCCATCGGGGAGCAAAAGATCCCTGACGGAGGCAAGAAGCAAAGATGAGCGATTATTCCGTCTTTGCATATTTATGAAAACAGCCAGTTTGAGCAATAGCACAAATTAAAAAAAGAAAAAGGATTCAAAGAAGCCAGGATGAAGTTTGGTACTCACTTTCTCGCACTCTTGGCATAATCCACCCCGATTGTTTTGCCATCGAGTTTGAGGGGAGGCTGCAGCCCCTGTAAAATGGTGAGCAGCTGAGAGGCCTCCTGTGAAATACATTAAAATTACAGACTTAGTGATCAAACTTAGGTTTTTTTCCCCCCCTTTTGCCCTGTACATGTTGGAGGACACTTTACCAGAGGGGAGGACAGCTGCACAAAGGCAAAGCCCCTGTTCTGGCCTGTTTGCTTGTCCTTGATGAGGCGAATGTTGTTAGCGGAGAGATTAGCGTACGGTGCCAGCGCCGTCATGATGGCTTCCACTGTCGTCATAGGAGCGATATTTCTCATTATGATCGCTGTAAGAAAGGACATTTAATGGTTAGGAAAACCCCACAATGTACGTTTCATGTCAAAAACAGGTCATCTAAGGAAAAAGAAAACGTTCTTACTGTCGCCATAGAAGTCTCCAGTAGGTTGAGTTTCAGAAACTCCAGCATTGTTGCTTGTTTCACTTTCTGTCGAGAGAATGACAGAAGTAAGACGTGCATTAACATAAAAACTTCTGAGACACATTATTAAAGAACTGGAGCTGAGGTTTAAAGGTGGTGTCAGAATGATAGTAAACTACACCTTCCTGTAAGCTTTAGCCTTGTGTACTGATCAAGACGTCGTGACAAAAAGAAAACACCCATGCTGTTATGTCTACACCCTTTAGCAGTATCTGACAGGATTCCACATCAACCTAGGGTTCCTCATGTTTGTTATACTCCAGCACAGTTGCCTCAGGCTGCCCGGATGTCTGCAGTCAGTGGCCTCTCGTTGGTTTAACTACTTACCAGCTTTGGCTGCTCCACACCTGAAGCACTTCAGCCTCCTCCGGAAATTGTACAGGCCACACTGCAAGTAACCGTTCACATCATTTTGATTATACACCTACTAAAGCCCTGGACAGTGCTGCCTGAGAGAAAAGGCATGTTTTTTTTGTCTGTTTGTTTTTATTTTATTTTATTGTTGCCGCATACCATACTTACTTGAGTCACAGCCTAACCTGCACCACTTCACCAAATGTAGGCGTGTCAAAAATGATGCTAACATCGCTACAAAATTGTATCTTTCATGCCTATCTTGTGTAAGTGTGTGTGCAGTGTTCTGATGAGGCATTGTTTGCATGATGCAACCGTGATTCATGAACTTACAGTGCCGCAGAGCCAGTCTTCAAACTTGTTTCGGGGGTGACTGTAGTGCATGTCCACACTTTTGCCTTGGATGGTCAGACGTTTCTGAAAAAGGAAAATCAAATCATTCAAATGTTCATGGCGAGTGCTGGTCTCATCAACAGAGCTAGCAGTTTTGGAAGGGAGAGAAGGGGGAGAGGGGCCCCCAACAGATAGCCTTTGAGTTAAGACAGGCACATGGTGTGTATGTGAGCATGGTGTATGGTGCTCTTTAAGTGTTTGGGACCCGTGTGCCCAGGCTGAGCTGGAGCAGAGTGTACCATGTGCTCTTTACAGACATTTTTGTATGGGATTTCCACAAAAAAATGTAAGAGGAGAAAATTTCTTGGCAAAAAAAAACAAAAAAAAACAAAACACAAAAAACCAAACAAAAATAAAACGAAAGAATAAAATCCTTTTCTACTGAAGGGCAGGCCTCACACAGTAAGGTGATACTGCGCTTTGAAAATATTCTTCATAAGGCCCTGATCAAGATTAAGCTAGAAGCAGATAACTAGAAAAGATGACCTTAAGAACTGCAAATTAAATCTGCAGCTGCCACTGGCTAACTTAAGGACATACCTATCAAATGACTACGTTGTATATCCTAAAAAAAACAAACATTTTCTCTGAGATACTCATTTCAATCCATGAGAGTTTATCTGTGCAGTTTCCACACCAGGTAATCAGTACATTCTGGTGGCCTTTAGGTTTTTTTTTCTCAGATCCCCAAGATTAAAACTAGACTTGGCGATTGTGAAGCAACCTGATTGGTCTCCATCCATCGGGTAGCATCTTGCAAGTGATAAAAGTCCACGAAGGCGAAACCACGGCTTATACCTAGAGACAGCATTCAAATATAGACGGGAGGCGTGTTAGTTAAGAGTCCATGGGCATATTATTCAAACTCTTCCACAAACTGCTTCACGACCCAGGCCCAGTTTGGTACACAACAGGCCGCTCCTTAGGAGTTACATCATTGTAAGAAAAAGACTTGTTGAACACTACTGTTCGAACCACACTCAACAAACGAGTGTGTCTGCCAACTGACTTGATAGCTTTTACTAATATTCTTACTTACCTCCGACTGATTCACAACGTCCTGCAAGGGTAGGATCAAAATCTCATTCGTTTCAAAGTAGCTGATATAACTCTCTTAAAGGGAAAATGGGTCTGAATGGAAGCAGATTGGCCCTATGGTCAAAGAGAGGGGGGAGGTCACGGTCCGTCATTCATCTGGTTCTCACCTGTTTTCTTTTTCATCAGTCTGACATCCACTGGCTGGGGTCCCTCCAGCTGGTCTATGGCAAAACAAATCTGAAAGGCAGCAACAGATCACATCTTAGAATGATTGACAGTTATTATCAAGGAGGCTCTTTATCTCACGACGCACAGTAAGATCACACAAGAAAAGTTCCAGGAGGTCAAGCAAGTTTAAAAACTTACATCATCCTCAGTGATATGAGGCGACAGACCCCAGAGCATGATGGTCTTGCTTTTCTTCTCCTCTCCTGGCTCCCTTCTGTAATCCTGCTCTGGGTAGTCACCATCTGAGTGATAACCATCTTCTGATCTATCACTATTGCGTCTTTTTCTCTCTCTCTGCTGTTAAAAAAAATACAACAACCATATACACGTGTAAATACATTAAAAAAAAAAAAAAAAAACAGCTGTTAAAAACCACCCCGAGAAAAGCAAAAACATTAACGAAAATAAGTACCTCTGGGCTGTCTCTTGATCCTCGGCGATCACCTTCGTAACGATCACTTCGTCGGTCGTCTCCCCAGCGGCGCGTGTTGTGATCACGCTCTGGGTCCCTCTCTCGTCTGTCACGCCATTCGGATTCATCACGGGATTGATCAGAACCATATCTCCCACTGCGCTCGGTCCGGCTAATCCTTTTAAGAGGGATGTTCAACTTTACTTAAGGATATCCGTCAATGGGTCAATACACGCTGCTGTATGAGGAAACTTTTAATTAGGTGCGGACTGTGGTTAACACCTAATTATTCATCTCGTTGGTGTCGTCACTGTAACCAAAACTACCATAAATCAAAGATAACGTGCAAATTGTACACACTATTATCATTCAGTCTGTTAGATGTGACATTACCAGCAGAATGGAACAAAAACATTACGAGGTCTGGATTTGCTTTGTTTGGGGTAAATATGATTTCAATGACGGTAGATGAGGCCTAGAAAATACAATCTACTCCACTGTGACACGATGGCCTCCTCTGCAAATGGATCCACAAGAGGGTAGCGTTTTAAAATCAATCTTTACACTTTCTATCCATGATGTGTTAAAACTGTTTCAACAATTGACTCCTAGGTGAAATTACAATTCAACGTCAGCTCTGACGAAGGAAATTGTTACGTCACTCGATCAACACTAGCTTACATTTTAAATTGAGAGATTGCTTTTTTTTTTTTTTTTACACACGAAGCGTTTTGTTTACAATAAAACAGTTGCCTGAAATAAAAAAAAAGAGCCACACCTAGCAGGACGATCGACGTTTGCAATAAACATTCCCACTCACCTTTTATCGGCGCCCATGTTTTTTTTTTCTTAACTCCGCACTCACACGACCTCTATGGGGCAAAAACACAAAATCGCACAGCTTTAATCAACGTATATTAAGTTGAACATTTCGTGACTACCAGATTAAACACAGACTGACTCGTGTTACGAGGAATTTTGACGCTAAACGACAGCTGGCACAACTTTAATGACTGCAGACGGAAACATGGAGCCCGTTTGGATCGGCGCTTGACAAATGGGACACAACTTGAATTGAAAAACAACGACACTAAAGAGAGGCGGGGTGAGACGCTTCAGACGACAATTCAGTTACAGGGAACTCACCGGTGCAAGTTTGCTGATTAAAAAAAATATCGCGAAGTATGTATTTTTCAAAGTATCAGGAAAACAATTGGGTGAGAAAATTCATCTCACGTCCAAGGACTTCACTCGGCAAAGGCTGCTTCTTTATCCCAGAATGCACTGCGGTAGAACCCAATGCATTGTGGTGATTGTGTTTTTTTGTCCTCGGTTTACCTCGCAGGCACACATCGGTGCTCAGCAGTTTGTCGCTTTTTCTGTGACTAACCTATCATATTTTGGATCAACGTCGAAAAAGAAATGAACAAAAAATTATGTTTTGGGGTTTTTGAAGACGTGTGGATCAAATGCATTTGTATGTGGATAAAGTCAAAGCTTTCTGCCTGCGAGGCAAAGCAGAGGAGCGCGTCAACCCACTTGTAACTTATCCACCATTTTACTAGATGCTTCTTTTAATCTTTTTGTAACGAAAAACTGTTTTCACCTTATTTAATACCTAGAATCTACGTGTTCTATACATCCCATCAATGATCAAGTCAAACAACTAACATGTCAATTTTATAGAGAACAAACCTCCAGCTCACACATTCACTGTTGGAACCATGATGAGCTCTAACATAGGGAAAACACTTTAGATATGATCCAATATTATTTAACATTTATTGCACCATCGGTGCTACTGCAGTTTTCTGCTGCAGTTCATGTTTGTGTGGCTGTAGCAAGAAAATAATTTCCAACTCAATATAACTTTGTTTTTACAACAGGACAAAGGGGATGTAGTGTTTTTAATTATAAATACTGCATAGTTATATCAAAAAGAGTTCTCCAGACACAAAAAGAAAAAAACCAAACAACAAATGGTCAAACAGTGCTTTATTTTCACATTTTGCATGAGTTAATTATTTTAAATATTCCATCTATTTCATCCAATAGCTAATAAAAATACAAGTAATAATGTTTGGGTCTTTTTATTGTAGTTATTTTGTGTCTAACAGCATTCACTGAGTCACTGTTTATCATTTATTACAGTATTTAAATCCTGAAACATCACCTAACAGTTCACTGTAAATGCAGACGGCGACACAATGTTGTTCAGCTTGGCACACAAGAATGTTTCCCTCTTTGTTTTCCCCATAAACCTCTTTCAGTAATGACAATGTATGCAACACAAAAGGTCAACAAGACTCATATTTACTTTGCAGGATTGTTTTTTCTTCTTCTTTCTTTAACAGATGCCTTTAAGGTTTAGTTAGATAATATTAATGAGCCCAACACACATCTTCTATACAAATGAGTCATGAGATAAAACAAAACTTAGGTCATACAATATAAAAATGGTCCACATGGTTTCCAAAAAGCAGAGGGTGGACTCCGTCACATGTATTCCAAAACGTTGAGGTGGGAGGTGGAAGGGTAACAGGAGGATTATGTATGATGAGTTCTAGGTCAAGGTCTCCCCTTTTGTCACCTGTATGGAGAAACATACACGTTTGTTAGTCACTCACAAACAAAAACACACTGGATTCTGATCATATTTGGAGCAGGGTAGAATGCCTGCCCTGCCTTTTCCCTGTTAATCAGCTCAGATGAGGTCCAGACCCCTCAAACATCAAGTCAACAAACAGAAGGTGGATGGATGAATAGATTAATAGATGAATACTCACTCTGGCCTCAATATATTCAATCCTCCTTTCCAGCGCTGTCAGCTTCTCGTTGAGGGTGGCCAAGCGAGACCGACACGACATATCTGATAGGGATGAAAAGCTTCGTGTTACTGTTGATGTGATTTTGTTTCATTTCCTTATTTTTTTTTTTTTTTTTACAATAGCAGCTAGCATTAGCAGCTAGTAGCTACCAGCTCTTAACCCCTTTACTGCATTTTGAAAGCGGGGCTCAAAATCACCAATAAGCGAAGCAAATTACAAAAGTATATTCGACGCCAGACTGGTCATATCCGTCAAAACGTCGGTGATATAACCAGCTATCAAGCTCGAGCTCGGTGTTAGCTGGGAGTGGCCATTTAAAACGTCAACAACTGATGCTAAGCAGTAGCTGCGGGGCTCGCGCCTGCGAGCTAACCGCCCAAGACATTAGAGATAATCGCCACCGGTAAAACCTCACCGAATGAATTTAGGAAGTCGGCGATTTTCTTAATGCTGCTCGTAATGACTTCTATGTACTCCCGATTGGCCCAGTCCTGGTGGATCTCTCGCTGCACTGGGTCTTCCTGGCCCGCCATGTTGGATGAGTCGCAGCTCCGCGCAGCGTTCAGTTGAGGATAAAACACCCGAGTTCACCAGGAAGACGACGATGAAATACTGACTCTACAGTTTGAAATAAACATTGATTTATTAGGATAAAACACTCGAGTTCACCAGGAAGAGGACTGTAAAATACTAAGTCTACAGTTTGAAATAAACATTGATTTATTAGGATAAAACACTCGAGTTCACCAGGAAGAGGACTGTAAAACACGAAGTCTACAGTTTGAAATATACATTGATTTATTAGGATAAAACACTTGAGTTCCCCAGGAAGAGGACTGTAAAATACTAAGTCTACAGTTTTAAATAAACATTGCTTTATTAGGATAAAACACTCTACAGTCTTACATCATACTAGATTCCTTAGAGGGTTATTCGACAAGCGTCCAGATCAACTGCAGCCAATAGTATTTTTTTATTCCTTATGTTGTTGTTCATTTGGAGTATTTTTTTACATGAGCACTGTTTTTTTTTTTTTTTTTTTAAAGAATAATACATTTTATTTATATATGTTGTGCTTTTCAAAATAAGACACTTTACCTGGTCACATTATAAAATCAGCAAAAGTCATAAGTCATAATCCCCTATGGCGACTGAATAAAATATCTATCCATCTATAGAGAATAGGGTAAATACATTTTGGTTTAGTATTTGAACAACTGAGGATACAAATAATTTGCCATGACTCAGCATTTTAGACATTTTCTTTTTATTCTGGTTTCAATTCTCCAAATAAAGATCTGTGATATGCTTTATACAGGGTGGTACAGTCAAACTTTTACATCCTCATCAGAATCTTCCCTCAAAAATGTTTCAGGAAATGTCTTCATTTAGTAAATAGTTTGAGCAACCATTATGTACTGAAGGTATCACAAACGTTGTACTGCCATTGACTTGAGTGTGACGCCTGATAAAATACCAACAATGTGTGACGACTGATAATATTTCTCTTTCCGAGGTGGTCACAACTGATATTCTCCAACGCCACTCTCAGCACACTTTACTTGACTCGCTTAAGCAGCTCTTTAATGTCAGCTTCAATATCGATGGTGAGGAAATTTCTGCTGTAGCGCTTATACGGCTCCCCATCGGGGCCGACCAGGAACTTCTCAAAGTTCCAGGACACATCATTCCTACACACTGGACTCCAAATGATGAACTTGGGGTCACTCATGAGAGCCATGGCGTCGTCGGAGGGGAACGGGAGTTTTTCTTTCAGGAAGGCAAACAATGGGTGGGTGTCCTTCCCATTAACGTCCAGCTTCTCAAGGAGCTGGAACTTCGGTTCAAAGCCATTTCCTGGACGGACGTACTTCAGAGATCGCAGAATTTCATCATTCTTGCAGTTCTCCTGCAAAATAAAAGCGTCAAGAACTTTATAGAATAAACAAACAAACAAGCAAACAAACAAAAAAAGCTATAGTAAATGTTGACAGGTACCTTGAAATCCACTATTCAAGTTTGGAGGCCCTTGTGATGTACTTTAAGTATTGAGATCTTTTGTTTCAGTATTTCCCCCCCTTTTGGATCATTTTACACAAAAATGAAAGCAATTCCTACAACTCTGACATAAAACTTTATGCCGAGTTGGCAAATCTACAATTACGGCTGTGGATGGAAAGTCGTTGAGTTAAATCCGGCATATTTACAGAACTGGGCGTCTGCTCCTCAATTTGCACTGTCCCATTCAAATACAATAAGTAATGAAATGAAAACAATTACAAGCAATCAGAAAAATGTTCCCACAATACACCCCGGAATCTGCCAACAATAGCGTGGTTTTACTGTGATGGTAATATTCATATAGTGACGGGAATTACTTAAGAATCACATGTTTTTCATTGATTCAGCTCCTTGAAAACTACAGCAACACGTTACAAAGGCTTCCTGTGAAACATCCGAGTGCATTACTTTTATTATTAACTCGGGTAAATGATCAACTGTGAAGTATACTAAAAAACACTTGTTTGGTCCTACAGTGCAATAATATGAACAACAAAAAGTCCTGGGATTTGTATATGTATTTCTATATATTGATTAAACAAGTGCACGATGACATTTCAATTATTATAAATATTTTTAGGCAAAAAAAAACCAAAATCTAAAACAAACATGGCTCACCTGATGACCGAACTGGTTGCAGGGTACGCCCAAGACAACGAGTCCCTCGGTGGAGTATCGAGAGTGCAGCTCGTTCATGTGAGTGTAGTCCCTGGTTGTTGTTCCTCAGAGAGACGCCACATTCTCAACGAGAACGACTTTCCCCTTCAGTGCGGAGAAACTCAGAGTTTCTCCAGACAGCAGCTTGGCTGTCAGGTCGTAAAACCTCTTTAAATTCCCAGCCATTCTAAGGAGTTCCCGATGATTTGAACGACCACGGTCAGAATTTAGAGGAGAGGAAAAAAAGAACCCTACTCTGTTTATCTTTAATCCACGAAGGTTACCTAAAGTCCAGCCCCTAACGTCAGCGCGCCGCTGTTTATCAGTGCGCCTTTATACTATGCATTACTGTAAGATCGCACTCAAACGGACTTCAAAATAAGAGTGAATGAGCTCTGTAAGTTAGTTAATAAAACACAAAGTAATACTACCACCACTAATAATAATACGCAGCAACAAAGCTAACAAATGAGTGCATTATTAATACTTAAATAACCAGTGAGAATCAAATAATAATAATAATAAAACATACTGCATGCAGAAGCCTAAATAAACAAATACGACAAAACAAAACAACAAAATACAAACAAAAAACTAAACAACAATCTAAGTTTCAGTCAGTGGTGTGTCACTATAATACAATAAACATCTTCCCATTCCAATGACGTCTTTGAAATTAAAAGCCAAACAAAACAGCATATCTTGGCAAAATTCAGATTAATATTAAATTAAATCCCTCCATCGCCATAAACCAATTTCACTTCCGATTGATAGTAGACCAGTTCAGGATGTGAAAGAATTATAGAGCACTTATAAATGCATAACTGACTGAAAATGTGTTGTTTTTTTTCTTTTTTGCTTCGACAGGCCATATTAATATTTCATTATTAATAGTTTGTATTCATGATGCATTCAATTATTTTGTTTGTTGTTGTGTGTTATTATTAGAAGTAGTATTCGTTTGTGATGAATTATTTAACTAAATAACGTCGAGATTTCGTTCAATGGAACGTCACTTCTTTTATTTTGAAATCCGTTTCGTATGCTCTTACGGTAATGCATGGTCTATCGGCGCACTGTAAACAGACGGCGGCTGGTTTTACCGTCCTCTCTGAAGTGAGGGCTGGCTTAACACAAGTCTTCTGTCATAGAGCGGGACTTACGTGTAAACAAACCTCTGGCTGAGTTCCAACTTTATTACTTTTATAATATTTTTATTTTTTTATTTTTTAAATAAACAATAATTAGGATGCCTGATATTACTCCCCCCCCCCCCCCCCCCCCCACACACACACATTTTTTTTTTTATTAAAATGAATACATTTTTTATTGTACCGGTACTATCGAGGAAGTAGGTTCGCCTCGTGCGTTGCGCAGTTAACTATTGTCAAAAAGGTCAACTGACAACATAATCCGTTCACTTCAGACAGCAGTGCACTTTTCTTTAAACGATCAAAAATAAAATAAAATAAAATAAAATAAAATAAAACAAAATAAAATAAAATATCACAGAATGGTGAGTTCTAGCAAATATTATAGACAAACATCGTTGATTTGGTGTTAGTTTACCCGTTTTTTCATTAATAAGTAAGTATTATGGATTAATTGACCTGAAAGATGTGTCTCAATTACACTACAGGAAAGTCCGAGACGTCCAAGAAGTCCTTCTGACTGTTCTATACACATGATGTTGTTTCATACGCATTTTTAACTGAGAATAGATAAATATTACACAGAAAGGCTTTGTTACTCAGAATTAGATGATGTGGTAAACTGAAAGGGTCTCAGGAATAGTTAGCACAACAGGTGGCATCGTTTGAATAGAAAAATCTGAAATTGCGACTGCTGAAAAATCCCTCGCACACAATCCTTTGAGACGTTAGTTTGTGTAAATAAATATCACAATAATGTACTTCACAAGGACATTTCTTCATCGTATGAAGTTTTATCCAGTAATTACTGATAGCCATCACCCCCTTGTTTGGCCGAAATGGTATCCTCCAGGAAGTCCCATTCAATGTACAGTCAGGTCGTTCACGCCACTGTCGCTTAAAGAGAAAAAAAACAAGCCACATACAGTTAAAATAAAATATAATAAGACAACGCATTTTTGTTAAACATGCCAGCTTCTTGTAACAAAACACGGTAGAGGTCAGAATCCGGAAGTCGCGCGTTCAGAGCCCCTGAGCAGCCTGTTGGTAAGAAGCCACCATGTCAGACTGGGCCAGCATGTGTCTGGTCTTTATGAGTCTGCTAAGTCTTCTCACTGCCGCCGCTTACATCCTGTACTCCGGGATCCTCTCAGACATCACAGTGCTCACCGGCTCCCCCCCGTTCAAAAAGATCACATTCGCCTACAAGTTTAAGGAAGGACCCTACAAAAACTGCGGACAACTTTTCAAGGAGTCTCACTGCATTGGACCTGGACTTTCCTGTATCGGAGTGTTTTATGATGATCCCAAAAAGGTAAGCATCCAGAATTCAGCAGAAGACAATCGATTTGTGGGAGATCTGTGCACGATGCACGTTTTGGTACAGTTTGTCCAATAGTTAAGTTTGAGGTCGTAAAAAGCTTCGGGTTTGTGATCTGCAGACCGACCGGCTAGATGGCGGTGTTGCTATTCTAAAAACTGCAGAAACCATGGCGGATGGATGTTTTACCTCTCAGCAGGTGGTCAGCTTCATTAGAAAGAAACTGGCTTTTTAAAAGTCAGATTGCCAGTCATACGTCTAACAAGGCCCGGATCAAAAAAAGGTGTAATCAATTAACTGTATTTATTTTTGATGTGGTTTGCCATTTAATTCAGTCTAAAAAAAACCCCAAAAAACCCCGAAGATTACACAAAATATGGAAATGGTTTGTTTTACAAAAATGTACGACTTGAGGAAAGTGTAAAAAAATAGTATAATTAATCAAAACTACAAAGTCTGTGAGTCATATTCTTAACTAAATAATTCAGATTTCCTTGATTTCTTAAAAAAACTTAGGTAATTATTATTTCTTCTTCATCTCTATACATGAGTTCTCAAACTTGGGGAGCCTCTTTTAAAGTCTACCCTTTAATTAGATGTTTTTCTTTTTTTCCTTCTTTTTAGCAAAGGTTAGTTATTGTGATAGCATTTCAGTTAGTTTTGATTTTCTCTTCATTGTTTTTTTTATGCAGAAACTGGTGAATCTGTTTTTCACTGTTGTGTTGTCCTAAGCACATTCTTGGTGCACATCTGAAAATAGTAGGGTATGTTTTATATATGTCTTGAAATATAATCCAAGCATGTTATGGGATTTCGGGTTCTGAGATGTGGCCACAAATGTGTACAACTTAGAAACAATAGGTAAATATTCCATACATCATAAAAATGAATAATTATTTATCAATACTGTTACATTTTTCGAATCTGAGTGGACATTATAAACTAATCAGTCAAATTATTCATATAGCATTTCTATGGTTAACAAAAGAATGCCATTATTCATTGCAGTTGAGGTGTTTCATAAACACAAACCAATCTCTTGTAAATTTCAATTACTGAGCATTATGAGCTGACCAATCCTGTTTTACGCTGCAGATAAAATCGGTTCACGGAGTGTAGAACATTTCACAATACAGCACCAACATCTGTGTTTGCAATCCAGGAACAGCCTTCAATGTGACGCCTCAAGCAGACAGAGTTCAATCAGACTCTTCAATATGGTAACAGAATGCAGTCCTGACTGGAAAGATGGGCATTACTGGGTTGTAATGCAAGTTAACCATTAGAGAATGGAACTCCTCCACTCACCACATGCTACAGCGCCTTTTGCAATCTACAATCAATAAACACTTCTCCAGGCTTGAGAATGTGGAGTTCGTCCTTGAACAGGAATCTGACTGGCTCGTCTTCTTTTCTTCAGCTTTTCACAGTAGCAACATCGAGTAAATCACAATTACTCTGGCATCGTTCCTCTCTCGTCTCCGTGTGGTGGGGAGAAAATGGCAGTATTTGATCAAATGAGGCACTTTGAAACCCTAATTATGAAATAAAAGTGAACTCCAGGTAATACCGTCGTGGTCGTTCTGTAAAGAGCAAGGATCAAACTGGGGAATGTTATTGCCGTTCTGTGGCTGTGACTGAAGCTGTTGTTTCCTTTATTGCTTTACCAGTTCAGTTATCGCCACTATTAGTTAGTGTGATCGCTCTCTGAGATTTTTCTCTTTATTCATGCACTCCCAGTCGCTTGCCGTGTGAACTCATCCATCCTCCGAATCTCAGGTCCTTTAAGCAGCAGGAAAATATCAGCTGGATCTGTTTCCCTGATACATAATACTGCACTCTCTCTGGGGCCTCCACAGCCATGCGGCGCGCGTTCCCAAATTCTAAAGTGAGGCCAGCGTGAGCTGTGTTTTTGTTGGGCTCGACAACACCAAGAAGGAGCGGACCAGAGAGGCTCACCTTGACGTGATTAGTGCAAAAATTATTGTTCCGTTGCAGCAGCTGAGGGTCCACAGCAGCGGTGTCAAAGTCATTTCAGTTTGATCTCAGTGGTGGCGGAGCGGCAAAATGATAGGATGTCTGAAAACCAACAACTCCAGAATTATTTTTTTTTCCATTTTAATTTTATTGCAAAGAAACACTAGTATATTCTGAAAATGTCTATCTATCTATCTATCTATCTTGCTATCTAGCTATCTAGAGCTATCTCGTTTATTACTGCATACTTTTAAATGACAGTCCCCTTCATAAATTCAATTCAACTTTATTTATACAGCACCAAATGTAATCTTTACTGCTGTGCTAGTGAAATGATCGAGCAGCCTGTTCCCTGCCTCTAATATTGAATCTTTCTGGCAAAATTGTTCTGTTTTTTATATATAATTCCTCCTTTGAAAACTTAAGACACCACTTAAACCTGCCACAGTTTTATGCACAACAACCTGATGGAATGCAGCCACAGCTCAGCGAGGAGATCTTCCCAGCTCTGCTTCAAAACCCCTTTGTTATGCTCATCCTTTCTTTCCTCCTCCCCCCCAAGCCGGCAATTAGACAAGTAGTGGCTCCTAGTTCCACTGCACAGCCACAGCCAAGTCCTGATCTAAGTTAGAATAATTGGCGTAATGATCTCAGCTCATTAGCGTCCGAGCCTCAGGACGCCATTCAGTCCCTGCGTGGGGGAACCCCAGAGAGTTCTTTCAGACCGTAGGTCCTGTACTCGGTGTCTCAATGGCGAGACACCGTCCACTGACGACTTCAGTGGGAAGGTTTTGTTCAGTGTCAGCGTGGCTTGCTCTCACGTTTCTCACTTTTACCATCCTTTAATCACTTCCTCCGGAGAAACAAAGGACCTCAACGGGAACTCGAGTGGGTCCCGAGATGGTTGCCATGGCTACGAGTCTGGAGCAGCTCCGTCTCTTCCTTCGTATAGGGCTAACACGTGGTGTGGGCCTCGCTCGCTGCAGCCTCCTCCGCCTCCTCCGCCTCCTCCTCCTCCTTTACCAACAGCCTCTTTGCTGCTTCACAGCCAGGAGGGGGGGGGGGGGGGGGGGGGGGGGGGGTGGATCTCTGACCCAATGTGCCCGCTTCACCCCTGCCCCACGGTGCTCCATCACCGAGTCCAGCAAACTGCAGACATCCTGTAGTAGTCTGTCAATTTTGATTTGCCGAAGCAATTGGGGTCAAGGCCTGCGATCCTACAGACATAGATTGTCCATATAAGAAAGAAAAAAGAAAAAAAAAGGGGATGACAAGTGGGAGAGCAGCGAAATGCCACACATGTCCCATCTTCAGGGACTCCATGTTTGTGTCGGGATATGATGAAAACCGCGAGAGTGGCAGCTGGAGGGGAAACGCTGTTGAGAAAAATGTGCCTCTGTCCAAATGTTAGGCTTTGCGCTGAGTGATGAAATCTCTTTAGCGCTTGCCCTTTCAAAAAGTTGTGTTAAAACTTTCAAAATGCAGGCCTTTACTGAACGCGAGCCCGGCTTGAAGAGGCTTTCCGGTGCTCGCGCAGATAGTAAGCACCTCGTTTCCCCCGTTTCCTCACCAAAGCCAATTCAGCCGACGCGCAACAGAGACAAAAAGACGCGTCATCCACCCCGAGTTGATGTCTGAAACCTTTTTGCCTCAGATGAGCTGTGAGCGTATTGAAGTTGCATCAAAAGACACTACGCTCGTGCCTCGATGAGCACAGACGGGCAAAAGCAGACAGTATGGACTGATGTTTGTGCTTTTGGCGCTGCTGCTTTGTTCTGGACTGCCGACTTGGAGCCCTGTGATGGTTAATAAATCCACTTGGCTCTGACTCTCATTCATCCCGCAAGACAGCCAAAGCACCGAAAATATCCCCATAATTAAAGATTGTTAGACGTACCCGATGTAATTATAGTGACATCAGTGGGACATTTGACTGGATATTTAAAATCCACCAGGAATAAACTTTTTTTTTTTTTTACGCTTAAACCTTTTGTCTGACGTCTTCACTGAAAGTCCAACAAGCGACAGTCGTGAATATCAATCTGGAGTGGGTGAGTTGATGTGTATTCTGGGTTGGTTGACATTTAAAGAAGATCATCTCTCCTTCTTTGATACATTGATACATGAATATAAATCGTGTCATTGCCACTGAACATCGCGAACAAAACTTTTGGAGTCGAGACGCTTTACTCACAACGAGTTGAGCCGGGAATTGCATATTAATATGTCTGGTCATTATGGATTTTTCTTTTTCTGTTTTAATGCAGAATCAGACAAGATGAGACGACATACTAGTTCACAGAATACAAGTTTTGAAAGTTTTTTTCAAAGGCAACAGTGGATGTTGTCTTTATTCCAGCACAAATTCAAAGCATTGGTAGAAACTGTTTATTTATATAAAGCCTAAATTTTGTTTGTATTACAAAAATAATAACGAGGGCAGAACTCTTGCTAAAACCCCCAAGTCATGATCACACTATCATCGTAAAATCAATGAAAAAAACCCAATAAACATTAAACTTGATGATTCATGTTGTATTAGGAACAATATACTTCTTTTACCTTTGATTCCTACCACAGTCAGATGAGGTCAGGTGTGAATGCTGATGCATGTGTGATAAATTCACCTTCTCTGAATTTGTAAACGCCGCAATTACCAGACTTGTACCCGTCACTGCCCTTGTGTGTCGAAGCACAGAGGAGAAATAAAAGCCTCCTTGGACTGACTGACTGTGCCTGCAGCGCGGCGTTGATAGGTTTAGGAGCAAATTGGACAATTCCAGCTTATTTATCACATGAGCCTTCAGTAGTGCTCAGCTCGGCACAGTGGGGAGCGAGGCTCGCTCATCCCAGGAGTATTCATTTATAAAGAGTGTTTCCCTCTTCTTCTTCTTCTTCTTTTTTTTTTTTTCTTAATGGCCACCACGCTGCTCAAAATGGAGGAAGAAGCAATAATTGCTACGCTGCCAAATACTCCAATTAGAGCTCAGATTAACAAGCGTCTCTCCTCTTTAACTTTGGCACCTGGCGAACATCACAAAAATAACTTTTTTTTCCTCCCAAACTTCCCCCCAGTTTTTTTTTTACTTATTCCACACAATATTTTGAAAATGTTGGGGATTCTCATATTTTTCTGCCAGATTGAGTCCCATGAGACGAGATGCTGCTCAGTACAGTGATTTCATGCAAGCAGTCTCTGCAGAAAAACACAATATTAAACATTATGATTTGTTCCCAAATGGCCAGATAACATGTTTTGACAGCGCTCGGCATCCTGGAGGCTGTGGGAAAATATTGCCAGTTGGAATCGCTATAATCGCACAAAAAGAATCGGAAACCTCAAACACTGATGAGACTAATGAGCCTCATAACCCATAGCTTTCGTTATATTTCATGTTTGGATTTTTCCAATGTGTCTTGTTATTTTTAGGTACCTGGGCCGCTTTGCCGCTACGCCGTTGGCAGTATCCTGAGTGAAGGAGGGACCAAGGCCGACCAAGAGCTTCTGGAGCGCTACGAGACTTCTGGCTTTAATTTCTTCACCTTTCCCCAAGTCACACATGTGGTCACCACCTCGTTTCCCTTCAGGACGTCTCTGTCCGTCCTCCTGGGAGTACGACGAGTGTACCCACGACTGGAGACGTACATAAAGGTAGGAGGATGTGTGAAATCCTGGCTTGCCTGTAACATACATTCACTTCGGTTCTGTGTTTTGTAACGGTGAACGAGTTCAAATGAATCTTTAAAAATCTGACACCAAACAAAAATGAAAAAGAAAATCTTCTACATGTGAGACACTCTTATACCAGACTGAATTCAAAGGTTCTTCAATTATTGTCTTGTGTTTGTCTTTGTCATGTAAATAGTCTGTGTCTTGTGATGTAGAAAAGTAATATCAAAACATATTACATGATAAAAATGACAAATTGTTCTCGTGAAGCCAATGATGCATTAAGGAAAACTATATACAGGCGAACACATTTTAAATTTGAATCACGCACGCAGAGACGTTTTCTCCTCAGTGTTCAAGCAATCAGCTGGCGTGCATGTGTGTTTCAGTCTAAACTGTGTGCATGAGTAAACAGACGTAATGACAGTGAATCATACTGCATCATCAGCAATAAGCCCGTTACATGAAGGTCCCATGAGCCTCGGCGCTCTCAGTAAGTAGGACCACACACACACACACACACACACACACACACACACACACACACACACACACACACACACACACACACACACACACACGCAATTAAAACACTGAAGGCCACACAGCTTATGCATGTACACAGTAAACATGCTGAGTTTTCACTGTTTCTGCTTGTAAATTGAAAATATATATGTCAGTTGTTAATGACATTTTCAATGTGCAATGGTGGAACAAAAAAAAAAAAAAAGTCATTCTATTCCTGTTTTGTTATTTTTTGTCTGTTTATTTTAGCGATGGAAAATGGAGAAAGGAAACGTGTGAGTGTGTGTGATAGAGTGACTCATCGCTCAGTCTGAGGTGGACTTGCGTCAAACGGCAGATAAATGATCAATACCTCGCCCCATGATCGTATTGTGCGTTTGACGCGCGCTGTGTGTACCTGACTGAACAGCGTTGAAATACATTTTGTGAAAAGTTGAGCACGTCAAAACTTTTCATTACGCTTCCTCGGGCTGTCTTTGTGCGGCGTCCCCCCGGAGGGCCGCCGCCTGCGTTCAGCTCGTGTCGCGCGAGGAGATTTATGGAGGGGAAGGAAGGAGGAGGAGACGAGGACCGAACTTGGAAAAAGCGAGCAGGAGGAGGAATAGACGGAAGAACATTTCGAGTTCATTTTCAGCGCCAATTGACGAATGATTCTGGTGGCGCGCTGCTCGAGGGATGCCGGGAAAGCGAGTCACTGTGATGAACAGAGAGTTCGGTGAATACGCTCTAATTGTGGAGTGTGCCCGAAAACAGGTGGCGGCACCACAGGTTGTCTCAATCGCTCTGTGTCTGCAGGAGCAATGAGCTTGCAAGGCCTGTCTGGCTGCCGCTGCCATCTGCTCGGACTGTGTTTGAGCCTGGCTGTGCTCCAGTGGCACTTAGCCTATCTGAGAGGTTGGCGCACCTGGTCGGGATGTCACTTGTTGTAGTTCCAAATATCCGTAAAAGTGGAAGCACTCGTTCATTTTTAATGCCTTCATATTGTGTCCCAGGCACCTGTCATTTTTTTTTTTTTACAACAGCTGCAACTAGATGGTATACTTAAAATGTCCAATTTGTAAAGAAGTATATAGGATTTTCTCCAGATCTGTTACTGATGCAGGTACACTTTACACAGGGAGCTAACACAACAAGGCTTTCATTTAAAATCATGAAACTGCAGCGCCATTGATGAGACAATATTTAAAAAACATCTAACAGTGCAAGCAGTGCCTTAAATTGAATCGTCAAACTTTATATCGCATTGAACTGTGTCTAAACGGCATATTCATCCATTTGTAAACCGAGGCTTACGTCAGTTTAAACTTGTTTGTGTAAAATAATATAACCCAAAGGTAAATAGCGCTTGCTAACGGTACCGTGTGCAAACTGACTGATGTTATTACCCCCCTCATTTATTTTCCCTGCTGCAGTTATTGATATCTAACCACAGTGGGTTGGGGAAAAAAAAAATCCCAGCTGTAAATTCATATTGATTTATTCGAGTAGAAGGTAGATGTAGGAGCAGCATTAATGGTACAAACTATTCATGAAATGGTATCCTTAAGTGGTGTGGTGGTTCGCACTATGTATCTGAGTCAGGTCTGCACGTTATCCCTGTGGGAGTGTGGGATTTCTGGTTTCCTTCCACAGTCCAGTGTGTGTTTGTGTACGTGTGTGTGTGTGTAAGTCCAGGTTGCATCCTGCCTTGACCCTTGGCCTGGTGGGCTCGGCTCCAGCTCTCTATGACACCGAGTAGGATGAAGTAGTATACAATATAGATTGATTGAATGTCTAGAAAGCTCTTGAACCTGAAAAAAACCCCATCCCAGATCTAGAGTTTCTGTGGTTAGACGACACATTTCCACAGAGAGACACTTATGGAATGTAAATCTTGAGTTTGCACGTTGTAGTGGCTGTTGTTAACACTTTGTTTTAAATGCAGCTCTGTTTTTCCAAGCGTCCGTGCGTCAGGATTGTTTTTTTTTTCTTTTTCCCCCACAGCGTTTCAGCTATAACAAGCTATAACACTTCATTGAGTTTCCATGGCAAAGTTCAAATTGGAATTTAATTTTCTCCTTCCTGCGTAACACAATGCATTTCTTATGATGAAATGATTCTGTAACTTCACTGTATTGAAGCTAAATTATAATATCTGAAATGGGGATTTTTTTTGTTTTTTACTGGGAAAACTTTGCATTGTAAGCTGAGGATTTAAAAGGTCTTTTGTTTCAATAAATTTGTCATTCTTGGAGAATGTTATAAATAATATTACTACATTACCGGCTGACCTCGGTGTAGATAGTATTCCTCTAAACCGTAGCTCAGCCACAGCTGAATGGACTAACTTGAAATGGATTTCTTTTATTGGCCAGAGTGTGCTGCTGATGGCTGACACTTTGAATATCCCAAGTGGTAAGACCTTTTGAAACGAGCTCATCAGCATTTTGCATGCGTGGCTAGTCATGGCAGAATGATTTCTGTCTGTCAGACGCTTTGTGTCGCTGCCCCACGGTCGGGCCTGATATTTGCCGAGTGCGGCCATCGATCGGTCCTGGTGTTTTTTCTTCTGTGCCTTGGCTTTTTAGCGGTGGGCTGCGTCACAGAAGCCTTGGCATCTTGAGATTTAGTTTGAGCTCGGTGGCCAGGTCTTCAGACTGGATTGGGGACCGGAGCGGGAGGATAATATTGCTGACATTCACTGAGATCTAAAGGTTTGCGAAAGGCAGACGATGGAACATTTGTTTGCTTGAGGGCACTCAAGTTTCTTGCCAGCGCAGAGGTTCTGGGCTGAATATTAAGCATGTTCTCCTTTTGTTCCTGAGAAAGTGACCATTTTCTTTTCTTTTTTTTTTTAACCAAGTTGCACACATGGTAGAATGATTATAGAATCTGCTTTAGTCTGACAGAAAATGAAACCCGAGTTTTGGACCATAAGGTGCTGCCTCTCGCAATTCTTATTCTTGTCATCTCTGTGATGCAAAGCACTGCACAGATGCTCGTCCGCAGGGTCTGGTGGACATGCAGACTTTTAACCTAACTGTGACGTACATTCGGAAAGGTCAGAAAAGGTTGTAGGTTTTTTTGTTGTTGTTGTTTTTTGTTTGTTGGACAAAATAACTGGGGCCATGTCATGCTGCAGGATGTATAAAGGAAGTTGGTTTATGGTTTCACGATAAATGTATGACGATGTAAAACATCTCTCCATCAAGTGTCAATAGTTTTGTGGAAGATGAGACTACCCCCTCCCCTCCCCCTCCCAAAAAGGGTCATTTTCAGACTGTACTTGCATTTACTTTAAGTTCTATATTTTGGTTTTTATGTGTGACTCATTGCATTAATGCATTAATAATGTTGATGGGGGTGATCAAGCAGTTTGGATAGTTTATTAATGAACTTTTAAAGTTGCAGAGATTGAAAGTCATAAACTATCCAGCCTGCCAATGCGTGACTTACTCACCAAACAGATTGTTTCTGTATGGAGTGAAAATCCTCTAAACTAAGTAAAAAGGTTTTAGAAGTGATTTTATAATGGATTTAATCAGCTTCAAATGGTGTGTTTCTTTCTGCTGATGCAGACATTGTGTGATTTCATTGCATTCAAGTATCTTTTTTTTTTTTTTTTATTATATCATGTACAAAGACAATGGGCATTTTTTCCCCCCCTGCGTATTTTGCATCACGACCCAGCGAGCTAACACTTTCCTCTGGAGCCTCTGTGGAGTTTGCCCATCAAATGTTCAAACACGACTTTCATCCTGCAGCGGCCGGGAATCTACTGTTGGTGTTAAATGTCACATCTACATATGATTGATCTGATCTAAACTTTATTCACCGTTGCACTGTCGCTCTGAATTAAGATCAGGTAGGAGGGTGTGATTACAAATTAAGAATTGTTGCTATTTTTAGATATGGGACAAATAGTTTTTTGCCAGTGGCCATCTTATCAAAAAACAAAAAATCAAGCAATTCTTAAAAGGTGAATGTTATGAGTGGTTGGCATGCAGCCTTTCAGTATAGAGTTTGTATGCTCTCCTTGTGCATGTCTGGGTTTTCTCTGAATATTTCCCCCCCAATGGCCCACAAACATACATTTCAGGATAATTGGTGACCCTAAACAATCGGTGTGTGTGTATGTGTGTGTGTTTTCCTCTCTGTTTGCCCTGTGATGGACTGGCGACATGTCCAGAGTGTGCAATGCCTTCACCCACAGTCACCTGGGCTCGGCTCTCACGTTGAGGGCTGTGCTCCACTTGTCCGGTTTTTATGTGGATTCTATGAATATGTAGTTAAATGAAACAATGAGAGCAGTTCTATCATTCACCGATAAAATAATGCCATAGTGAACGAACTAAAACTTAATTACACATCATCAAAAAGCTTAGAAACTAGGCTCAATGTAGCTCCGGGATGCAGGAGCTCAGGGCGTCAAATCCCTCCTGGAATCTAATGGGATGTTTTAATTTTTGTGGAAAATCGGTTGAGAGTGAAAATAGAAATGTATCTCGTATTCAATTTAAACCTGAAAATATGTTGAAATTAGCCTCCAGTGGTGAGGTGCTGTTGACACGATTTCGATTGGGTGCATTACCGAGGCAAAGCCCAAATGTCTTTTACAAATTGTAGAATGTGTAGCTATATTAGAAGAAAATACTGTTTTATAAAACACTTTTTAGACACGTGACCAGCTTGTATAGCTGTTTTATTGTTCTACATTATAGTGAAAGCAAAAAAGGAAACGCACCCACAACCAAACTAATTTGCTGGAGGCTAAAACAGTCCAACAATTTGGTCGTGTCTTTTGTTGCGATAGGCATGCAAATTAAATGAATTTGCTCCCCTGTCCTCTTGAGGGATTTTCTGAAAAGCAATCCAAGAGGCAATTTTGAACCATTCAAGTATGAGTCCGACAAACGGGGTGGGGGCACCTAAACCAAGGTGTGGAGGTTTGGGGGCTCCGTTGAATGAACTGCAGAAAATGGGAAAGATAAAAAAAGAGGATTAGGATTTAACTGCTTTGTTCAGCTCAGTGACTTTCAGACAGTGGTTCATTTGTCAGGGCTGAATAAGGCTGTGTAAAGAGTGTTGTTGCCTGAGTGACACCTGGGTGGTTCGTGTTGGCAGTGACTACTGTCACTCAGTATGTCCTTGGACTCTTTGCACCTTTTTTTTTTTTTTTTGCTCTTCGTTGCATTGAAAGGATTACGACCATGAAAGACCTGTGGAAACACAGTTTTGCCCTCATCCTTAATGTGAAGCAATTAAACTCTAGTAGGTCTGTTGTACTGTTGTTGGGTTATCAGAAACAATAATGCGACAAAGCACGGCAGAATCGAGAATAAATACGACTTTAATTTGAGGGATTTGCTCGCTGTGGTTAACGGAGCACGATGAAAACATGTGAGGGGAAAGTAAATTGGCAGGGAGAAAAGCCCGCATGCCTCTGATAGATTGGTACCCTCCATAATCTCCCGAATTACTATTATTACCTCACAAGCTGCAGGAAATGGTCAGATGTCACTGTCCCTTGAATTACACATTTCGTGAGTGCCGAGTGCTCGTCTTGGCATTGCAGCACCCTTTCAATTGCATGTTGGGCTTAACAGCAGGATGCATGAAAATGGTGCTACTCGAGTCAAAAGGTTTTCCACATTTTATAGCAGATCTTCCAGATTCACACATCAGTACGTGTTCCCACCTGTCCATCTGAAAAATCTCCCCCCCCTTTTTTTTTGACACGAGAGGTGAGTGTGTTGACGGATCGGTATCGGCGATATCAGCTGGGGTTATGATTGGTATCTAATTATAAAGGTGACCAGTGGTATCTCGCATGGAAGCAGTGAACCAATCGAAACACTAACTCCTCCTCAGCTGCAAAATCTACTCATTTTGTATGGTTGTTTTATTCAAATGACAGTCGGGATTGGATTCCGCCACCAACAGTCACGTTCAAACAACTGCAATCAATTTAGGGGGAAACCTACATAACAAACCTGGAGCTGGACTCTGCTTTGCATTAGGGCATGGTTCGTCTTCCCCTGTGTGAGTGTTCACACTTGTTTATGTCTTACATAGGTAACGTAGCATTCCGGTGAGACCACATGAGAAAAGACATCCTTGGTACCACTGCAGGTATTTTTTCACCGTTTGTTTTCAACTGTCCATTTTGAGTCCAGTTTTACAGAAGTGCAGTTTAATTGGCGAAGTGCTCTTTTCATGTCTGTATGAAAGAGTCTGTTCCATTCTCCAATTCCAGTTTTTTTTTTCTTTTTTTCTTTTTCTTTTCCTTCAGTTGCAAGCTCCTTTGGTTGTACGATAGAAGACATGGTGTTATGGCCATGTTATCTTTAAGAGACACAGTCCTCCATTCCCTGCAGCCACATGCTGTTATTATCAACCATCAAGTGAATGTTGCGTTTGAAGTCATTTCTAACTTTCAAGGCAAGTTGTATCCCTGCAGCATTTACCACCAAAATATGTCTTATTTCTCAGCCCAGAAAAGCTCAAGTGGATATCAAGTAATGGAATATTTTTTTTTCTTTCCCTGTTCTCTGTTTGCTACTTCTCTTCCTCCACTGCCAGAATTTATTCAATAGAAATTTCATATGTCATCTTATTCATTGGACCATCTCGGCAGCAATCTGAACTTAAACATGCCTCAGCGAATGTGAGAACATTGACCCTATAAAGACGACGGCGCTGAAGACAGAGAAAGTTGTTGCACAGTTGTATATTTCTATTAACACTATTGCCAGATATTCTGTAAATACAAGACATAGAGTTTGTGTGGTTGGACGGTTATTTGTAGCGTCAGGCAGCCTCCTATCCGATGCGGCGCGAGTTCCATAAAGCCCATTGAAATATAAAACACTTTCATCTTGTAGACAGACGTTCCAAATAGACGGATAAAGCTGAAAAAACGACACATCTTCTGAGGCTTGGCCAACAGGAGACGACAGTTTAGCTCCTTCGGCAGTTGACCCAGTGTTGTTACACTAAAGGAGCACAAACGTGTGCATTTATCATTAATAACCTGTCAAGGACATCTCCCAGACCAGGCTGCCTGCTTCTCCCTGCACTGAAGCCTTTTACATCTTCTAAATAAAACGACCTTGTTTAACTTGCAGTAACATAATGGGGTGTTTTTTTTTTTTTTTGGTTCTTTTTTGCCAATTTGTCTTCCTCTGATTTCTCTTTTCATTATGTGTTGCACACAGCCTCAAACAAATAATTATCTTGTGCACTCATTGGAAGATGTCCAGCCACAAAGCAGTGAATACTTATTATATGATCAAAATTTGATCCATTTGGGCCCATAAAATTAAGTCTTAGAGTGTTTGCTGTTGCAAAGAGACTCACCATCTTCACCCACTGAAAAGATATTGTGCCGTGGATTTGCGTAAGTGGCGTTGTAATTGATTGGAGGGAACATATACAAGCATGGCATTCGGTTATTGTTATGATATCGTGTTTTCAGTGGCAAATCTGTTGATTTGATTTCTTGAATGCATAGAGGTAAGGGTAAAACTTGTTTTCCTTAACGATCCATACAGACGCACATTTGCATTCTCGCAAGAATAACAGCTGTTGACTACATGATAGTGTGCAATCATTTAAAGTGTCAGATGCATGCATGTGTTGGAGCTTTATATGGAAATGAATATCTCCTTGACGTTTGAGTTCTCGCATAAACAATAAAGGAAAAAGTGAATTCACACACGAGGTTTTAGGCTCATTGGTTGAACTATTTTCAGACCAATTGTGAATTAAATCCTTGTATTCTCCTGTTTTGTTTTACTTCATGTCCTGTTTGGTTAATGTGTGTTGTTAGTGTCTTTCCATACGGTTTTATTTTGATGAAATTTGAATAGAAATGTCTCGCGTGGCGGGTCGACTGATGCAGTTTTCATTTCTTCTCAGGAAATGGTAAATCACACTTAATATATCTATGAAGCCACACTGTGTGCACATGATGTGATTGGAAAGGAATGAATAAAGTGGTGGGAGCACTTATCTGCCACTCTCCTTCAGATTTTCTCATCACTCGTGACAGCGGTGCTCAGTTTCCCTTCCCTTTTCTCCTCAGGAGACAAGGGGCCATTGTTGAGGCAGAGGTTGCTGTTTTTATCCATCTCAGTACTCGGGATCATCATTTGTTGACTGTTGTGGCCTGGGAAAAAAAAAAAAAAAAGTCTGTTATTCTCCATCTTCTCCCCATCGGCTTCTCCATCAATTTCTAAGAGTCTTTGTCTCGCCGACACTCAGTCTTTCTCTTTAAGCTGCAGCAGGTACTTTAAGCTCTGCTTCTGGTGGAGAGACGTCATATTGATAAATGCCAATTGTTATGACCTGAGAACGACTTGGTTCTATTGTTAATTCGTGATTGATGGTGCCACATTTATCGTTTGTTTTTTTTGTGGTTTTTTTAAGCACAATTTGCGACTGATCTTTAAATAAACGTTTATTGCTTAAGAAGACTTTTGCAATTTCCAATCCTCTATCACATTTGCCTCCTCTAGTAAACATATGTGAGCAGCGTTTTCTCCGCCCACACAGACCGGTGGAGGATTTGTCACGTCGTCCAGTGTTACTGCTGCACATTGTGAGAGTGTCACAGCTGAGGTCTACCAGTAAAGGGCAAAGCTCTGTGGTAACCAACCGTGTTTTCTGTTGGACATGCTGTCCGTCTGCTGCTGAGGAGGAGGGATTCATTTGACTTGGACAAAGACCGTTACATTTTGTTTTGGATTGCACAGGTTTGGGTTAAAAATGCAATATAAGATACACCTGTAAGCATGTAATCTCTATAATATAATATAATATAATATAATATAATATAATATAATATAATATAATATGATCCATTTTTTTAGTGTTGTAGAGCTGACTTGAAAGGTTGGCGTTGCGAAGAAACCTGTGGGAAAAAGTTCTGTTTTTACTGCCGTTTTACTGAAAACGCTGTGCCTAGATGTTCGTGTCGTGATTTTATGCACATGAAGCTTCAGCGGTGAGAGAAATGTGATATCATTAACAAAATTAAGACAACTTCCAAGATTAGAACAATTTTTGTACATCATCTCTACATTCAAGGGGCTAAAATACAAATATTGCCAGAAATAAAATGTTCATTAGTGGTACTTGGTTGTGGATCCGTTGCAGGAAACGACTTCCTGAAGTGAGGAACCTACAGTGAACCCACAAAGTTTTTCCTTCAGTAACAAAAAAAAGCGTGAAAAGCGTGTTCAATCGGGTTTAGATCTCCAGAGTCCAGAATGCTCCTTTGCAGTATGTTTTATATTGTTGTAAATTTGTGATGTGGAGCACCTTTTAATCAACTTTGCTGTATTTAAATCTGAGTCTCCTTATAAATGTCATATTTTAATTTGCCTGCTTCTGCTGGATCCTTGATAAACACAAACTGGCTGCTGGATGTAGGGTGTAGATGTTTAATTGTTTATTTATTGTATTATTTTTATGGAATAATCTATAAAACAAAAGCTTTTTATAAAAGAAAAAATACCAGCAAAAGTCAAGTAGTGATAATCTTGACATAAATGTAAGACATAATATGGTTGGTTTGATCCCGGTTTACTTGTTAAACGTACCAGTTTTTCCAAATGCGCTTTCAAAAAGGTACACATATGATTATTTCGGAGTAATTGTGCCCAGTGGAAGATGTTAATCAGCGTCTCTTTGTCATTTTTGGTGTTAAAACCCCTTTCGAGTTTGTGCGCATTCCTCGAGCAAACAACAAGATAAAGTGGAGGTTTCATGAAAAATGTAGATGGACGCGATTCATCAAGTGCCACCTTAAAAGAGCAAGTCCTATTTCTTTTGTGTGCAGGGAGTTAATGGCTCCTTTGGCAGCTGGAGCGCAGCCATTATTTCTGTGAGCCTCGACTTTGGTTCACTTCGTTCTCATGTAATACCAGTTTTTTTCTATTTGTTGAAATCATGCATTTGGTTTCCCGAATGTATTCTCTATATCTGTTATGTTGTCCCAAAGTGTGTGTGTGTGTGTGGTTTTTTTTATGCGCTGGTAAAATATCCTTTCTTTGAGGCAAAAAAGAGCTCTTTGGTGTTTTCCCCACCGGCAAATCTTCCAGCTCCACTCTGGAGAGAAATGTGTTCTTTTGTCTCTGGTTGAAAAGTGGCTCATGGAGGAAAACCTTGTTATTTCTGGAAAATGTTTTATTTATTTTTGATTCCAAACGGGTTAAGAAAATACACACTTACAAGCAGACTAATTGAATTCATGAGAGGAACAGGCTGTAAAAGTAAATACGGAGGAGTGGTTACAGTTTCTTTCATTCACCCAAGCGCACATGTGAAGGTTTTTCAACTCGGTCCCCTGCAGATTTTGTTCGCAGGCCATACAAGCACAGAGCGAAAGGACACCAATGCATCCTCTTCTTGCCTGCAAATATACAACCAGCAGACGAAAGTACACGAGGGATGATTAAAGGAACTCTTGTGTTTATTCCTCATTTTTAATTTCTGACGAACTTCTCAATTCTTGATGCATGAAGGCTCGTTGAGCTGCAGCATATGATTGAGTTCAATAATGAAACTGTTAAATTAGCTGCTTGCCATTTAAAACAATTCCATGATCGTAAAAATTACATAACTGGGAACGGAGGCTGAGTTTAAATAGCTCTTTAGAAAGTATCGGTTTTCTTTTGAAGTAACGTGAGACTTGAACTTGCGTTTATCTTTTCAGAACATCTCGTCCTGTCTTGTTGAACTTTGCAACGCCTACAGTCGTAGTGATCAATGTGTTGCAGCGTTTCATTCATTGCAACAGAAATTCATCTCCTCTTCACTCCAGAAGTGGATATTTATTAACTTTTCAATGCTGCACTATAATTCTTGTTTTGCTGTTTGTTTCTTTCGTTGTTCACTTGTATTGTGTCTATATCACTTCTGTTCTCGACATTAAAAATCAAAAAACACGCGCAGATGTAAAATAACAAATGAATCGCATAAACGGGTAATTTTGTTGCAAAGACATTGGAGTATAGTGGAAAAGCATGTATTTATTTTACATTATTTATCTTGGTAAGGTAATCTGCATAATCTCATGAAGCTGTTTACATCATTGCACGGATGTACAGATAATTCTACTAGTTTATTGGACGTGTTGAAGCCCAATATGAAACGACCCAAAAGGTTATAAAATATAATGTAGTAAATCCAATAACTGTTCAAGAATGTAACAGACTTGCTGAGCCTGAAATTTTATTACTGGGCAATAATGTAAAAAAATATTCACAAGAATTAAAATGTGATCTTAGTGTTTCATGCTTATACATTATTTTGTATAGTGATGATTGGAGAAATTGATTGTAGAGAACAGGAGACTATAAATTACTTGGGCAACAGCATTCATGCATAAATGCCATAAACTGTATATAGATATACATTTAAACAAAGAGTCCACATTTTCTTTTCCCACTTAAGTCTTCATTGATTTTTTAGATTTTTTTTTCTCACCACAAAGAGACAGAACAGGACAGTATATCCTGAACAAATGTAATTGTTCTAGACAAAAATAGGATATATAAGAGCCATGGCACAGTGGTTAGCGCTCTCGCCTCACAGTAAGAAGGTTGTGGGTTCAAATACAGGGCCTTTCTGTGTGGAGTTTCCATGTTCTCTCCATCTGTGTGGGTGTGTGTATTCTCCAGGTACTCCGGTTTCATGATGTAATAAGCTTATTCCATTATAAGGGGGGAATTAGTTTGCTTGCCCTGTAATGTAATATTGAAGGTTGTTTTAAGTTTTCGGCTCAGGGTTTATTACAGTTTGGGTTTTATTACGTTATATTTTATAATAATTCGGTTCGTTGTTACATTTTTGCTCGTTGTTACATATCGAGGTCTAACAGGGAATATAAATAGATCAGACTGGTACAGAAAGGCCATAATCAGTCCTGAGTACTCATATATTTTGGTTACTGATTCATAAGGGACTCTGATTTCCCAACCAGTGAAAATACATTTCTTCAAAAACAAAAAATATCAAAAGAGGAGAAGAAAGAAAGGGTACATCTGTTTTTCTTTTTTTTTTTTAACAATTCAATCAAAGTGTGATGACGTTGTTTTTTTATTTCTTATTCCCTTAATAAGGCCACAATGTAATAACGGTTTTGTAGCAAGGGAACAACAGATATGTTGCTGTCAAAAAATAATGCTATTTCCAAGCTTAGGAGGATGTGAAGATGGGGAGAAAAAAAAAAAAGACCTAACAATGACCCTGTTACTGTGGACTGCCTTAAGGGCCCTCCTGGGCCCTGAGGTCATGATACTTCTGGGGAAGAGTGTGGAGAAAATCAAGCAAAAATCAATAAGTACACTCCCAACAATCCCCTGCCCAAGTGCAAAGTCCTACTGTGGATCTTGTGCTTCAGCGATTCCTCTGCTGCTGTAATTATTATCCTCCGTTCTGTCCCAGGAATACTGTTTAGGAGACACACAGAACCTGACCTCATTATATTGTCAGGCTTGATGGGTTAGGTTGTTGTTTTACTCACCTTGCAGTCCCGATTAGTAATAACTGTGGGCCTCATGAGTCGGTGCACAAATATTAAGTGTCCTCGGAAGAAATTCCGAGATTAAGGTCAAATCAAGGATTTATCTGTCCTTCACTCTGGTTATGTACAAGCAACTATAATAGTTTTTAATTACACATATTACCAGGTTGTTTTATTTGTATGGCAGGTTTGGATGTTGTCACAGCTTTGTGATATTATGTGATACATAGTTGTTTTTTTCTGCAATACTGCATTCCTAAAAGTGGCATCTCTAAATCACTTAAATTCACCGTCAAACCGCGTGAAATTAGGAAATATCCAGTTTACCATCACATGGGATGAAAAAAAAAAAAATGCTTGAGGCTGGTTTTAGAGAGTAAAATGCTATTAGGCTGACTAAAGAACCACCGAAATGATTTATTATCAAAATTCTTGCCAATTAAATAATTTTTTTAATCTTCTCATCACATACTGTGTCCAGGTTTGAAAGACGGCTTATGCTGCTCATACCGCACGTTATGTACAAGTTGCACATCAAATGCTTCGGTAGCGACCCACTTTCACCGCCTTCTGGCTCGGCTCGACGCCTCATCTCACACATTCTGCCCAGCTGCTCTACCTCATTGTTGTATACACCATTTCACTCGTCAGACTTCACAAGTACCACACTGAGGCCACACGCATGCTGATTGTGTGTTACGCACTCACTTCATCAGGCACGCATTGTTACTTCTCTGTTGGACTTCCACTTTTGCCTTCAGAACCATGTCGCATCATGGAGACATAGATTCAACAAGTTACTGGAAACATCCCTCAGAGAGTTTCCTCCCTCTTGACATGATGGTATCACACATTCATGGCGCGAACGTCTCCTCCACCAGACGCAAATGGAATTCAGTGAACTCATTGTCACTATAAGAAACCAATGTGAGAGGATTTGAGCTGTGTGACGTTGCGCAATAAACTGCTGGAAGTATTCATCAGAGGAAGAATTCCGTGGGTGTAAATGGACGCTCAGGTCGGCTGTGGCATTCAAATGACACTCAGTCGATACTAACGGGCTCGAAGTGTGCACCAAGCAACCTGAAAGTCTCAGCTCCGATCAGTTTTGAAGAGCCCGTGTAAATCGTACCCTCAGCTTTATGGTCTTGGCTGGACGGAGTGTCACACGGAGTGGTCTCCTGCCGGTGGGGCCCATTAGCCTCAAGGTTCCAGGTTCCAGAGGAAAATGTAAGAAGTGGTCATTTGAGGTACTATGGCCTCTCTGTCTCGACCCAGCCAGGCCATTCCCCTCTGACTTGTGTAGCATCAACGAGGATTCCTTCCTTCCTCTCAGTGGGTACTTTCTTTTTCACTGATCATTCTCTGTTAACACCTTAAAATGGCAGTTTCTGAAATAGTGGCACCGGCAACCAAACCGCGCGACTTAAAACATCACAATTGCCGATGGAGTGGCTCTGATTTTTAAGCTTTTATGACCTGCAAGTATCAAGCTATTGAATGCTAAAAAACATATCTTGGCTATTCATTTTTGATAACAATAGACAACGCTGCGAGCTCCCATTAAAGAGAGTGGACCTTTTCTTTTGCATATTACAGTCTGTCTAGTTTCACTCAGTTGTCAAAGTACGCACCTTCTGCTCATTTTATTCCAAAGAGCCATTTTACTTTCTAATTAATGAGAAGAACATTTGTGCCGACGCTGCTTCTAACATTACTTTTTAGAGGGAACTCGGTGGAAACGGAATTCATTTTCGTGCTTTTTCAAGTGGATGTGCCACAAAAAAAAAGACGTAGCCACTTGACTTTAAAAATCCTGACATGGTATTTTTATGAAAGCAGGGGCACAAATGTGTTATTTAACTTTAATCGGAAACCCAATAGCCTTAGTGAGAGGTAAGTCGGTGAACTGCATCGATGAACGGTACAAAATCCGAAACTGATGGGTTGGTTCAAAAAATTGTTTGACTCATAATGAGAAAATAATTAGTTCCTTTTTCTTTGCCATTTTATCAGAGAGATGTGAGATCCTAACATGCAGAAAATGTCACCATTTCCACTCGCAGCTCTTTCTTAATGAGCTTTGAAAAAATAAAACCAAGTCCAATCACCAGTTTTCACCTTCAGATATGAATAAATCCAATGCCGGTGCCCTGATGAAACTGTTTCTCTGACATCAGGCCAAATCCGGAATCATAAGCACTGTTAAGCAACTTTTTTTTTTTTTTTTTTAACAGACTTTTGAATCGTCACCTCAAACCACAACTAATTGTTTACAGGATTCATCAAAGCAAAGACGGAACACGTCGGGCTCCTGTTTATATGAAAGGAGTGAAAAAGAAAGTACCTGCTACTTTCTATTCCCTTTTAGTGGAGAACTTCTGGTGTTTTTTTTCCCCCCTTCTAAGGATAAATGCACTGTTTTTATAAACCACTCTCACGCTGCTCTCCCTTGGCCTTTAATGCTTTTGTTCCTGGATCTTTTAAGTGTGCCATTAGACTGCCGGGTCTACTATTACGTTGCTACACCATGTCAGCAGTGCTGCATTTATGAGCTCTGCTTCAATCCATAATCAGCTTCCCAAGTCAAATTTCACGTGCATTCATTGCGATATGCAAATAATGACAGTTCTGACAAGTCGGATTGAGCAGAAAAAGATGCATGACCAACTTCACCTTCTGGCGGTCGGACCGTCTGCCATATACTGTCTCACCTTTGACTCTGTACGGATCGAATTGTCGGTCTGCATGTGTCCCGACGCAAAGTTAGCGATTATGTAACGGGCCACGTCTGACTCAGGCTGATGAGCGACGCCAACGAGGACACACGGATGTTTCTGAGGGGAAACATGCACCAATAATTGATGTTTGCTGAAACCGTGAGCGAAACTGACAATGTCATTTTCCTGCCGACAGCAGCGAGAGGAACGTCACCGCTGTCATAATTGGGTTGAGACAGATGGCGAGAGAGATGATAGGAGAGAGTTTCAAAAGAAGTCGGCTTGCTCTTTTTTTTCCTTTCTTTCTTTTTTTTTTTTTTATGAACACATCCCGTGTGTGTGTTTCTGCTCGCTCCACCACTGCGTGTGATGTTCCTCCACTAAACAGTAACTACCTGTCACCGCTTCTGCTTTGCCTGAATCTGGAGCATCAGCAAGGGGTCACAGGGGGAACGTATACGCTCAGGAACGGCCGAGAAACAATCACAGTCGCGAGGAGTTTCCGCAGTTGGAGACATGTCATGAATTTTCCATCATTGTAGGAAATGATTTATGTTCTCAAACACTTCAGCTAATATAGCTCGAGGCAGTGATGTGAATACATAAGATTTCATCGGCGTAATAACTCTTTTATATTGTCTTTCGATATAAAAAAAATGACTCGTCTCAAGTCCACAATAATGATATCAACCGTTTTGTTCAAAGTTTATTTGATTGGAACTGTGAAGCAGTAAAAAAAAAAAAAAAAGTTAAATGTTATCGTTTTCATCTTTTAAATTATATGGCTTTATTTTTATTGTGTCCCTGAATAATCAATCACACTCAGACAGCGAGCTGCCGCTGTGATGTGTTTCTACTATTGCTCGACATTTAACATATGCCAAAAGGGTGAAGTAACCGACATCAGCTGTGCATGAGCGGAATAACAAAACGCCGCGTATGAAAGGTTAATGAGCCCCGAGAAGTGGAGTGGTCTGTCATAGGAGGCTTCCCACACCTCGACAAGTGAGGCGACGAGCACGGGGAGAACAGCAGATTTAACAAAAGCAGAGTGAAATGTGGAAGCTGAACATCCGTGACGACAGATTGTCGGCGTCTGAAAATGTGATGCACGTCAGGCTGTGAGGAAAAAAAAGAGTTCAGGCCAGTTCAAGAGTGGACCCGCGAGGTTTCCACATAAGAAATGGAGTCGTTTTCACTGGTTATTGACTGGGAGGAGACCTTCAGTTGGCATCCCTGTACTTGTGCTCTGTTATATTGCTCTGCTGTCCACCGCCTGTCCCTGGAGAAAATAATGCGCTGCTGGACTTTTAATTAAAATCGTAACACAAATTTCTCCCATATACATTCTGTAGTCACACCTCAACATAATCACTTCTGCAATGTAATGGGCTTTTACTTTTAAGTCGTGCATGCATCACTTAAAAGCCCCTGTAGCAGTAGGATAGTTTGAGAAAGAAGCTTATTGACGTTTTCGCAGCGTGTTACGGGAAGAATCACTGAAACGTGAAGCTACAGTCGGCAGCAGGTTAATTTGGTTCCAGATTAACAATATTGAATTTTTTTTTTTTGAAATTTTGATTTGGTGTGGGTGTTACTTTATTTAATGTATGACACATTTCTTGAATATCATAGACTCCCCTTTGTGCCTCTCCCCCAGGAAAGAAGACTGTGCGCACACCCATTCCTGGAAATCTACACAAAGGATGAGATACACTTCATGGCTCCGTTGGCCCGTCAGGCAGATTTTTACGTGCCTGAATTCAGACAAGGAGAAAAGAGGCTGCCAGAGGATTCGCACAGTGACACTGATGTCTCGGGTATGTGAACTTCTATAGTGACTTGCATTAGCGCAGGAAGTACTCTCAAATAAAGTCGAAGTCAAAGTCCATTTCAAGTCTCAGAATTGCAGATTCCACATGAAAATAGGTTCAATTCATTCAATAAAAAAAAAAAAAACTCCACAAACAAAAACAGTTCACACCCCTAATGTTTCGTTCTTACGATGTTTGGAATCTCTGCTCGGTCGCTCCTGTGTGATTGCTCCATGGGCAAATCGCCAGCAATGGTATTGCTGTGGAAATCGATGGACCTCACGATTCGTTTGGCAAGTGACCACAACCACAATCCGTCTGCATTTGCTGGCCGTTCTACATTCCCAAGCTCACCTGTGGCCGTGAAGGAGATGATGAATGCGAGCAGCCAAATTAGTTTTCTTGGCAGGGAGGCTGGTTTCTCTCTTTGTGAAGGAGTGAGGCGTTTTACCATGCAGGAGAGCCTCTAAGTGAAGCTCCTCCATCCTGAGATGAGCTGGTGAAGGTGGTTCAGGTATCCAATTAAGACCCCCCCCCCCCCCACACACACACCCCCATCCCCAACCCACCCATCACCTCCCATTCATGAACAACTGGGGAGAGGTTCAGCTGGAGAGATTAACTTACCAGGTTGTTCCCTCTTGAGAAGCTGAAGACATTTGCACTGGACTTAAAAATCACAGCCATGTGGATTAAGCATGAAAGAAGACGGATGGATGGAAGAATAAGCTCTCTGTGTCTTATTTAGAACACATGATATCCCTAAAATGAGGATGGCTGCATAATAAAAGGAAAATACCATGTTTGAGCTCATTATTCTGAGCTTAAAATAATATATATATTTTTTTTAATTCAGTAACATATATAGAGATGTATTGTTAAATAGTTCATGTTAAAGATATTAAGCTCATGTTGTCGAGTGCATGGGGAAAATAAAATTAGAGGACATTGACAAGTAAAAATATTTTGCTTTGTGCAAACTTTTTGTGTCCAGTCGGTCAGTATTCACCCGAAAATAATGAGTCAGAAGGAAAGTAGGCGAATGAAAAAAATAACATGATAAACACTTAAATGGATATTTTCTTTTTTCTTTTTTCTTTTTAAAGAATTCCCAGACTATATCACTGTAAACCAGCTCACAGAGCACCAGCAGGAGACGTTATGGTTAAAGAGAGTTGCTGTGCTGTCGGCACAGTTTGAACACATTTTCACTGATATTCACATTTTGTCTGGATGATCTCGTACTGACAAGCATCACAAAGTAAGTATAAATACTTAATTAATCTGCCAGTTAAAGACACTACTTCATACCACAAGACATACAACATACCGCAAATTTGTAATGTGTAACACTACAGCATGATATGATGATCAAACATATTGTGATTCCAGTGACATCCTACTTTACAGCGTTACACCCTTCACTTGCAGTTTTTCATGAGTTGGTTGGATATTTTTGCACATTGTGCTTTTTTTTTCAGCTTCACAAGTGTGAGGTCTGCAATTAGCTGAGCAGCTTGCATCCCATAGTTATTTTTTTCTTTCCACAACCTCAAGGTCTAACCATTTGCTGTCCCAGAAATAAGAAAAAACTAAAATGTGTATATATAAAAAAAAATGCTTTACATGCCAGCATGCTCCACTAACCAAGCTTAGCTTTTCATATTTTATCTTGCTATTATAATATCTGGTGGTATTTCAGTGACATTATTCTGTAAGCTGTGGTGACATTCGACCCTAGAAAGCTCCACAGAGCAAGAGCAAGAGAAATCAAGGCTTTTTCTTTCGTCTAACTATTGTCTCATTTCGTTAAGAGTAAAGTTGTTAAATTTGTCAGCCCTTTTTGTCTGATGGCTGTTATGAAACTGAGCCCCGACTCCGGAGTGTGGCCGGTGCCGGAGGCTGTTCAGATGAGACCTCGTTTCTATTACTTTTCATTATCGAGCAACCTCGTAGAGGCAAACTGTGAGCGACGCCTTCAGAGGTGTTAATGAAAAGCCGACGCACAACAGCCCCTGGAAGTGGGAGTTGTTCTAGCACTCACCGAGCGGTAATCCACAGTTTAACTCACACCATATTGGAAAGCTGCCTTTACTCTACGAGTTTTTCCCATTTTAACGTGGGAGGAGTATCTTTGGACCGACTTGACTTTCGTGGCTTTAAAATGTAGCTTTAGTTGAATACACACAGCTAAAACTGCTAAAATGTGAAAAGCAATGGTGACATTTAAATTTACTATAAATTCTTCACAAGTATTTATTGGAGGGGTCAATAAAAAGGAGTTTTATACCTTTACAAACACATCAATTGGAGTGTTTTTTTGGTTGGACTCTTTCTTTTTCTTTCAAGAAAGTGGCTTATAGACTCATATGGACTCGTAAGATATCTGAGTGCCATATGAATTAAGTCCTTATTAATTATTATGGAAATGTTACTTTATCTTTGTGGATGTTCCAACATTTTGTGTTGAAACTGTAGTTTCGTCCTCATAATTGTAACAAAACCCTAAAAAAAATAAAAATTGGTGATGGTCACAATGTTTCCCGTCTTGGCTGAGTGCTGCTGTGTTCACAAAGCAAATGTGTTCAGCTGCGAGGCGATAAAGTGATCCGATGTAGCCCGGTTACCTTTTAAAGTGTTGGATTCCACTGGAAAGTACAAGTGAATAAAAGTTTCTTGACATATCTGCAGTCAACCTTTTCTAAACACTGTGAGGAAAAAAAAAATAGTCCAAGCTGAGCCGGGGCGGGAAAAAGAGCAGACCACCGAGCACTAATTCCTGCTTGCAGCTCCCACTGAAGCGTGAATCTAAATCCATGTTGACAAATACAGAATAGATGATCTCTGATTGACTCGTATTTAATCACGAATGATGCCATCCTTCCATCGTCCCACCTGTAAAACTGTGGTGGACAGTCCATCACAGAGCAGAGATGGATTTGTTAGCCATATTAATCAAGCCTTTTGTGTGGATGTGTGTGTGTGTGAAAGAAACTTTTTCAGTATCTGACCTGCAACAGTGGAAAACAATGCGATTGTACCGTTTACATGTCATAAACTCTTCTGATCCCGTCGTCGGTGGAAGTCGATCTAATCACGCAGAATTGTTTTCACGATGCAGTTTTCATCGGATCGCGCTGCGCTTGAAATGACCAGCTTTTGTTTCTTTGATATAAATTGGAAAACTTTCCTTTCAAACTTCTGATCAGTTAAAAGAAATAGTCTGAAGATGAAAGCTTTTCCAGGCCGTCTTTTTTTTTTAACCGCCATCCCCGCCCGTCTTTCAATAAACTAAACACTCACTGGATTAATAGAAGGGAAATCTGTTTGCTTGTGCTACTTTGTACAGAATATATTCATTATTTTGCTCACTGAATCCTAAATATCGGAGGCGTTTACGAAGTGCAGAAGATGATCTGAAAGAAAAATGATTGATGTGTTCCTCTTCGATTTCATATTTGCATCTGATCTTTGATTTTTTTTTTTTTTTTTTAATGACAAATGTTAAAGTCGATGCTAAACTTTACATAATTCTAAAAGATTGCTTCTATTATTCATTCATTCTTACAAACTGATGCAGGCTTATTTTTCAAATGAATGTGCCGTTGCATTTAAAACATTTCCTTTCAAAGCAGCTTAAAAACCTCAAAGATGCCATTACAAAATACTAATAAAAAAATATTCTACAATTACGCACAGTAATACACATTATTTGAAACAAAGCTCTTCACTAGCACTTGTCACTCTGCATTTCCTGGTGATGAGATACAGTTCTTTCATAATTTATCCCGGTCCCGCCCAGACACACACAATCTGTTTTTCAAACTCCATTGCAGTTTATTTCACACCTCAATCTTTTGAACAATAATGAAAAAAAAAAAAGTAAATAAAGTAGTTGCAATAAACTAAACTACAACCTCTTTTAACCACCTTTACCCCCCCCCCCCCCCCCCCACCACTGATTTAAGTAACAAGTGAAATGTGCGAGAATGCATAACTGTGCACTTTTCATTATAATGCACATGCGTGTTGCATAATCCATCCTTCATGTTGACACTCGAGCTCCTACTTCACTAACTGCAATGTCAGTTTTCCATAATTTCACTGAGGAAAAAACCGAGGGTTGTTTACGGACCCCGGTGGCTCCTCAGACGTCGTGTGCAGTGGAAGTGACATTCAGTTCCACGGCTGCGAATGATAATGTGACGGGCAGCCTCGCTCCTGTCACACTGGGATCGACTCGGCAAGGTCAGCGGAGCATTCAGGCCACTTGAAGCTTCTCTGGTCCACTGATCTCCCCACTCAGCCGCCCGACACACCCACCTCTCGCGCCCAAGCCTGTCTCACTGACCTGATCCACCCCCGGGCTTCTGCTCACACGGTGTGGAAATCCCTCCACCGCTCTCCAGTTCCCGTTCACTGCCACATATATTTTTGGGGGGTTTCAACACTTGATCGAATAGGTTTTCCAGTCAAGCCTGTCTTGAAGTTGTTGGAACAGAGGAGCTCCATGTGGAATCACGGTGTGTTTATTTTCAGCTGAGCATGATATTTAACACTCCACACGGCACCAGAAGGACGTATTTAACAAAATTGATTTCCATACATTTTGGGACAGTGTGTGAATAAAAACTGGCTATGATGTTTTCTCACAAGGGGAAAAGGAGTTCATGTGAAAAGGAGGCTCACATGAACCTGATGACAACAAAAGACTGAAACGGAGAAGTTGTACTGACAAAAGCATTTCGGAGAGCATTTTTTAAAACATTGGATCAATTGGAAGCAAGTCAGTAATATATATATATATATATATATATATATATATATATCTACAGCGGCAAGAGTTTCACAGATGGATGTCCAGAGGTTCACCAATCAAAAAGGATCAAATGAAGGGAGGGAGGAACGAAATCTCTTCAAGAAAAGAAAAATGATGTCAAAGTGCGTGAGGTGTTTACAGAGTGCCTACAAAAAAGGAAGCTTTGCAACTGGTAAACATGGCTCTGCCATTAAATTGGAAAAAAAAAAGACGTTTTCATGAAAGGTTTGACTTTTGAACGCGTGATATTTTGCTCATCTTCTACCATGAATACAATAACTATCGATTAAATACGCAACTCAATGTATTATGTTTACATATACTTGTCACACAGACTGTCCTCAATCCCCCCCCCCCAAAAAAAAAAAAAAAATTATATTTTGAATAATGGCCATTTTAATTTAGATGGATTTGTTATGCAGTGATGTAAAACATTATAGCCTGACGCTAAATCGTTAAATAACATTTAGCTTTTGCATGCATTGTTTACATTGTCTAATTAGCTACACGAGTCCCAGATCAAATGTGATTTTCCTGATGGAGGATTGTTCCACTGTCGGTTTGTAAAGAGACAGAAAGGACATGACGACCTGACTGGTAATATGTTGACTAAAAGAGCATATGTACTCTCTCTCTCTCTATATATATATATATATAAAACGTGCCGACTGGTGAGCCTCGGAGTTCCCTACATTTCCTTTTTGTTGCTGCCGGTGCCCTTTGCACCAGCAATGCTGTGGGCTTTGCATCAGCTTGTTAGTTTATTCATGACCACTGACAGAAGATCTGCTGTGTTTTCTTCCTATTAGGAGAGGGCTTTGTGTTGGATGTAATGATATGGTGGAAGGTTTGACTTTACAATGTGAACCGACAAATGGATGACCAGGCACCACGGATGTTGCAGAATAACAGAAATAAACACACCAAGGGGTTTAGTGAATCACTGTTTCCACCAGATGTAATAAATAACCATATTACATTTAATTTAAAAGTCAGTTCAATTCAGTCAAGATATGACAAGGATGAAGCCAAACCCTGAAAATTACAATAATGCAATAACGTTTAAAAAAATAAAAATATGAACAGTGAAGGAATCTTGTGCTGAATTTTAAGGAGTGAATTTATATGTGGCCCTGTTGATAGAGTGGGGTCATCTCTCACTCGTAAGGTTGCGCGTTCGATTCCCTATCTATCCACATGGTGTGTGAACGTGTGTGGGTGAATGTCAATATCCTCACAATCAGAATTTCCCTGAATTGGCTTGCAGGGCTTTCTGTGTGGCGTTTTCATGTTCTCCATGCACTTATTCCCTTTCAGCAGTCCAATATATACAAGTTTGAGGTTAATTAGTGCTTCTAAATGGCCCTGGGTGCAAATGTGATTGTCTGGATGCTTGTCTCGTCTCTTTGCCTTTGCCCTGTGCTGGATCTGACCGGGGTTTTACCACCTTCGCTCCGAGTTGGATCCGCTATACAGAAGATGGTTGGACATAATTTTAAATAGCATTTTAAAAGTTTGAAAATGGCCGAGGGAGGAAAACATCCAGAAATCTTTCTTTACACTCTGAAATCTCAACACGCATCACAAATTGTTGGAGAAAAAAACACAAGCGGCCAGCCACAGTTCACGGGGGTCCCACGTGTTATCTCCGCAGCCCCTACAGCCCCGATGTGTAATTACATTTTCAAGGAGGCGCAACCCTCTCCAGTGTTGCCTTCAGCGGGGCTTTGCAGGCGACGCACGTATCTACTGGTGCAGCGTTTCTCTTTAAAGAACATGTGTGAATTATGTGTCTGACAAGAAGAAAAAAAAAAAAACCTCTGTTGCTGTTCTAAACCTATAAGTAGTGGTCGAACTGTCAGTTTTGCAAAGAGTTGCTTGATTGCAGCCGCATGTTTTTTTTCCTTTTCCCCTGATATGAAGTCTTGTAGCTCTGATTGTCACCCTTCACACAACACACCGCTTTGCAGTGATTGTGCCCCTGTGGGATTTAAACTTAATTATACTAATTATCCTTTCTCTGCACTTTGTTAAAACACATTCAAACTTACCTTGCTCAAACTTTGCTGCTTTTTTTCCTCGGTTTCATTCCAATAATGGATCAACTGTCAGTCAGATGTACCAGGAGACTGACGCCTGAAGTCGCCACTAAACTATTAAACGAAAACCACCTTCCAGCCCCCCGAAACACTAAAGACATACCTCTTATGTACCTTTGATCTAAATGGGAATTTTCCTCTCTTTCGACGGAATACATTTGCCTCAGGGGTTTGGTGGAAAACCAAACGAAATATACATTTTTAGTGTTTTATTTAATTCCTATTCTGCCTCTATCACACATATGCTCACTTTGCGGCTGTAAATTAATCAACCAGAGCTTGTGGCTACATTTATATTGTGTTTCTTTTTTTTTTTTTTTTTTTAATTTTACATGCATTAATTTAAAGTTAAATGGGAGACTATGCTTTACTGTAAATTATACAGTGTGCAATCTTACATGCTTTTCTTTCTCGCCCATGGAACTCCACTAGTTGATTGTCTGCACTTCCAGGGATGAATTATTTTCCCTCCACTCAGCTGACAGATTGCATTGCAATTAATTGGAATTGTGATTTATTTATTTTGCACTTCTTGTTCAAGTTCCAGTTGCATGCTTGATCTTCGACCCGGGCTCGTATTCTCCGACAACACAAAGTAAATCCTCACGCTCTTCTTCTGTTGTATGTTTTTCGCCGTGTGCAGCACAACAGTGCAAGCCCCACAAGCTCATCCAGTGTTTCTTAATGCTCAGCTGCTTCTTCATTATGGTTCGTGACACCTTCAAGGTGATTGCAGACGGCTGTACATTGTGGTGGTTACTGTTTCAATACTTTTTTTTTTTCCCCTTCCCCCGTTTCTTTCTCTTTGATTGTCGCGTTAGAAGTCTCCGCACCGCAGATCACAGCCGCCACTGAAGATAAAAAATCTGTGAGGTTTATCACTGTTCTTTACCTTTTAAGTTTTAATGAGTATTGAACAAATGTTGCTTTGTTGAGATTGTCAGTGCAGCGAGAGGATGTCTGTTCCCCACAAAGCCTCCATTATTTTGTTTATTTCGAATGTCTTGTATGGAAAATGAATGGACACTATGAACACATTATAATTATATATTTTTAAGCCATCTGACCAGTCTTATGTCCTACCTCTTCAGCCCGATTGCAAATTGTTCCAATGTCTACACATGCGTGTTCACTGACATATCTTCCTGCGTATATTTAAGCCTCCTGACATCATGCTGACCCACCAGGAGGTGAAGACATCAAATACAAAATATTCAAGTGTTCATCATGCATCTGACTTATTTCACTCAGTGACACATTGGGAATTTGATGCATTACTTTACAGTCCTGTCAGATATTCATCTTCATCCATACTATAATCCATCCATAGATAACTTCAGAATTCAAAATGTTTGCACAATTCCTAAGATTTTAATATGACACGCATTTTCCAGTATTCATAACTTCTACACTGATATTCAGTTTAACACTCGTTTGTTTAGGGTTTGTCGCAATTGCGTGCTTGGACTTTGAAATCACCAATTTTTAACTTTGTCTAATTATCGTGTGGAACTGTGAAACGCTGTCGTGATGGGATGTGATGCTGCTCAGCCTCAGATTACGCCGAGATCTTATCCCTTCACCATGTTTTTTGTCTCGTTACGTAGCAATCGGCCTCCTTGTGTTGAATGTTGGTTCTTGGCATCTTCATCCTCCCCCACATCAGGTCTGCTGCTAATGACACGCTGGCTTATTAATGTTGAGCGCTATTGATTTGGGGGAGAGCGTTGTGGGGAAACACTCGGGGCCACACAAAGACGAAAGGTCAACAGACTGGCACGCCTAGGTACGGAATTGATCCTGTTAACCTGCAAGGGACAAACTCAAAAACACAGAGGAGTCAAGTGGTCGGCTTGCTTGTATGAGCTCATCCAATTAAAGAACAGAAGACCTTTAGCTCACAGGAGCTTCTAATTAACAACACTGCAGGGTCTATTTTCAGGTTTGAATTGGAGTCGCAGCACAAGGTGTTGTAGCTGGTATCACATTTGCAACCAGAGGAATGTGTGACATGTATGATACATTACAACAGAGCCTCCGTGCACAAATGCAGAAAGGAGGTGGTAGAAATGCCTGCGCTCTTAAGAATTTAATTATGTGAATGAAATCAGAAGTAATGAAAGTAGAAGAGGTGTTGAAATCCTTGTTAATTCAGAAAAAAAAGTGTATTTATCTAATATTCATGCATGCAACCTGATCTATTTCTATAGCTATTCTGTAGCACATTTTGCTGATATTATATGATTTCCTGACGGCATTCTTTTGTAATTAAAACATTTTGGGAGGGATATTTTGATGTCATTCTTCGTGAGTATGATTCATCAGTTTGCTGCAAAATAAAGGGACTCTTTTGAGGAACGGGATATTCATTCTGGGATAAAATCACAGCACAGCTCTACAGCCATCATGCAGATTTTGGTTGCAGTCCCAGCCCTTGCATTTTTTTTTTTTTTTTTTTTTTTGGGGGCGGTCTTGCTTTTCTCATGTGGTGTTTGTTTATGGAAGTCCTCTCACCATCTGTCCTCCCCCTCCCTTTGTTCTATCCCTGCTCTAGGTGCAGACTCCAACAGCGAGTGCAGCTCAGGGAGTGGGGTTCTCCTGTCAAGCAGCAGAGAGACGTCACCGGCGGCGTCCTCGGTCCACGCCACGCCTGTGCGAGATCAAGAGGACGGGGATTACGCCGGGAGACGCTCGTGTAAAGAGCCGGACTGGGATCTGGAGGAGGGAGACGAGCCACTTGACGGAGACTCGCAAGAGCGCAAGAGCCGCGAGGATCCCACTCAAGAGTGGTGGGGTGTTGTTGGTGGAGAGGAATAGATGTTTAAAACATAGCGTGGTTTAATATTTTATGGATGTTGCTGGTTATAGGTTATATTTTTGTCCTAAAAGATTCATGAAAAGGTCAAAACGAGACTTTTCTACCTCCGAAAACACCCTGTTTGTTGCGAAATATCATCAAAACATTTAGTGTTCAGACTAAATCCATTTCTCTCCGTTGCAATTGCATATGTTGACCTGTGCGTTTGCGGGAGAATACGTTAAGCTACAATCAATCCACACGAAGGGTGGAAACGTCCTCGGCACCATGGTGTAGTGACGAGCGCTCTCACAACATGAAAATCCCTGGTTCGAGCCCGGTTAAGTCTAAGTGCTGACTTTAAAGATATTTTTATGATCGTATGACTGATTGTGATTGACTCCATTGCCTGCAGGATGTATGGATTGATTGATTACCTGATGTTGCTCAAAACAGAGGAAGCCTTTGTCCTCGTCAGTGTTTCTTGCTGTTGTCGGAATAACACAGTCCTGTGTCACACTTGAGCGACACAACCAACACTTGTTCGTGGGATCATGTTTTTGTTCATGAAATGTGTCAGTATCCTCTATTTTCACAGTTTTAAAGGGAAAGCTTTTGCGTTTTTTTTTTTTTTTTTTTAAAGTTTGCATCGATTGAAAGAACAAAACAGTTCTCGCTTATTCAGGTAGCCTGAGTTCACTTGAAACACGTTTGTCTCCGCGATGCTGTCAAACCGATAAGACGACTGAAGGAAGTATTTGATAACTGAAACAGTTTTGAAAGTCTTCCACTTTAAATATTTCATACCTCCTGCTAAAAGTGTCCATAGTTGTTTTGAGAGTGATGAAGTTGTTTGAGGAGCTGCCTTTACTTGTCTATTTTATGAAGTCAGCCGTTGTTTGTTCTCACGAAGTGCTGCGCCAGAACTGTTGGTACTTGAAAGAAATGCTGTAAAAAGGTCCTAGGGAACATAATATGGTAGAAACTTTCTCAAAAGTTCACTTCATTCAAAGTGCAGTTAAATGGAGGAGGAATAAACCAAGGCGGTGCCTTTTGTGGTAACGTTCACAGCGCGTCGGCTCAGACCAAATCAATTTCATTTGAGAAGCAAATTTCGACAGACGCTCGGCTGTGCTTCAGTGTCGCCTGCAGACACTCGCCCGTTTGGAATTCTCCTGCCCTTCGGCGAAGAAAGTGCCTTCTGTCGAAGCACCTGCTGCCCTTCTTCTGATTTCTCTGGGACGTCACCAAGTCCCTGCTGCATTTATTGGTTGTTAATGGACCACTCGGCAATAAGGACTCAATCAGCACATCTGGAAACAGCTGTCCACTGTAGAATTAGTCTTTGTTCAGTTTTTCTGTTTTGCACCACAATGTAAGGCTGTTTTTTTTACTTGATCAACCTTTTAGTATTGCTGTTCTGTGTTTTAAACGAAAATGGTTTGCTCTGATCATAACAAAAAATACAGTGTAAACCAAATGATAATCACATATCAGAACTATGACTTGTTTACAAAAGGTTGTAATGTCTTTAAAAACTTCAAAAAATAAAAATCACTGAACTTTTTCAACAACACATTGGGATCAGTATGTTTTCTTAAATAAATAAAAGTGTTTTCCCCAACTGAATTGTAGCACAGTTTGTGATGTACAATTGGAAATATACTTCAATTTCCCCCAAAATAATGGTAAAGGTACTTTTACAGCGCATTTTGCCAGTTTCGTTCGTAGTGTGAACTGCAGTCCTCCTCTGGTCGTCCGGCCACTTCTGGGTCAGCACCGGCAAATGGGCTGATCATTAATATTCATTTCACTGAGAGCAAGGCTCCGCGACTTCGTCTTAATTTTACAGACGCTTCACATCTGGCACTCCAGTATTCTCAAATCATTCCAACATCGCATCCCCAGCTCCTTAATTTTCTATCCAGCAATCAGATTCTCTCATTTTTACTTTTTCAAGCCTTTCCCCATCTGCCGTCTCTTTGCACACGCTAAGTCCTGTTTGGTGTTTTCTCATTTTGTTGTTTTTTTTTGTCTTTGTCTCTGGGGTAAATGTGTGAGCTGCAGCCTCAAACACCACCTGATGACCCACGCCTCGTGATATTTCCCTATCTTTCATCTTTCAATAGACGAGATCCTGCTGAGCTCCTTACAGCAGGTCAGTCTCACTTGGAGTGGCCACTGTTTGTGTGCGTGAGCCAAGTGAGGGATGAGCCATGCAGGCTGGGCTTTCGGCAAGCAGCCATTAGTTTGTTGATGTTTTTGTTTTCGAGAAGGTTCTGATCTCAAGCGCGCACATTTAACACTCTCCAGATTTGCATTGCTTTGCAGAAGAGTAATACTGCGCACCCGCATATGTAAGATCTGGACTGTTTTCCACTTTATTACATTAAATGACAGAACGGCAACCTGTGCAGCAGCTCTGCACTGGTTGCAATGCAGAACTGCCCTACCCACAGCTCTTATTGGCTAAAACAAAACACTGAGGCCAAACACTCACTGAGACACTCACCAACTTGCGCCCAAAGCTAAGTTGGCAATTTTCCCAATTCTGCTGAAGGTGAATATGGTTTCGTTTGAAATGTGCAAGGGCGAGAAGGAAGTGCTCCCCCAAGTATGCATAGGAAGAACATGCAAACTCTTCATTGAGGGAAAGTGTCTGAAATCCTAAGGTGCGAGTGCACACCTCTACGCCTGTGCAGCCCACCCAACTGTTACGTGTTTCATATTTGAATCCCTTGCAAAAGCAACAGTTTTTCCTCATGCTTTGAATAATATTGCCAGTATTTGTCTTCATGTGGTTACCACCATGTCAAATGGACTTTACTCATACGGCCCATGAAACGGCTTTAGGAACCTCGACATGTTTTAAACATGCACACGTGGACAGGAACGGCTGCAAGGTGATGGCATATTATTTTTTGCAACCCGTTGTTCAGTATGTTCCCCGGAGACGTTGGCACCTGGTCGGGACTGAACCACCGACCTGGAAGCCAACCGATCTGCTCTAGAACTACACCAAAAATACTGCAGGATACAGTATTTGTTATGACTGTAACTGTAGATACTGCTCATGACTAATTCACAACCAACTTTTACTTTGCGAGCCCCTCCAACCCAGCAGGACAACAACCCACCTTGAGGCGATGTCGGGGCTATTGACTTTGAGGGAGTGTGATGGAGCGCTGCGTCCGACGGCCTGGTATGCGCCGACTCCTGACCTGAACCGGCTCAAGATGGACTGGAGAGGGTTTGGACTGCAACAATAAAAGAAAAGCAGCTCACCAGGGATGAACGTGAGAATCCCTTCGTCACTGTAGGGGGAAAAAAACCCAAACATCTCAGGCGACAAACACACGGGGCGAGTAGCTTGCTGCCATGAAGAATCTTCGGAGATAACCTCAATATTGCTCAATGATCCCATACAATAGAAATATATTTAAAAAAAAGAAAGAAAGGCAAATCTCTGAATGAGTAGCTGTGTCCAAACTTTGAATGTAAGGGTGGCAAGGCATTTTATGATGACAAATCTCCTTCTGAGGGTGTGAGTCATCCTGCATAGACAGTACCTGCGAAAAACCTGCAGAAGATTTTATTTTTTTTTGTCATTTATAACTGCGGTAAAGTCGTTGTAAATCCATGAATAATGGGAGACAGTGCTTGAAAAAAAAAAAAGTTTTAGAATAGGTGTAAATTCTTTACAGCGACTATAGGCGCGTCATTCAGATTCACACTGACTCATACCTGACTGAGGATCTTGAGTGCAACTGGGAGCTGTTTTAAAGCAGCAGGTTTATTGAGCTATTTTTTTGGAACTGAAACTTGGAACAAATCTTAGACTCTGGCTGATTTCATCCAGATAAACCAGTAAATCTCCTTTGAAATTCAGGCTGCATTAGTCCCTTCTTTGAGAAGGTCTTTCTTCTTGCATTCTGCATTCACGACACATTTTTTTTCCCGATGTTATCTGTCAGTGTTTCCTCTGAGCACAAGAATAATGCGCCGGTGAAAATCGTGAGCGTTAATTACAGGGATTTTGTTGACAAGCGCTCGTTAAGCGGCTGTACGCTCCTGCTTTACTCCTCAGAAACATTGAAATACACACAAGAAAAAGAAAAAAAAAAAAGCAACAAACACCCATTCACTAATTTACAGTAATGTGAAGTGGCCTCAGAGGAATTAATTGGCTGGATGCTGATCTTTTACATAACAAATGTTCAACAAATAAAATGATCTATAGGGTGTGTTTACATTTTTAATCTAAATGCTGATTACTCTGAAGATGGGTTTGAGTTCCCAATGGATGAAGTTCATTGAGATGGATGAGCTTTAAGAGTAAGTGCTGAGATGTTTTCCCTCTGTGTAATTACAAAAGCTTTCTGTAAGGAGTCTTTCTCGTGTACAAGGTGCACGCGTGTAAGACTGCGAGCTGAACTTGTTGATTGGGCAGACAGATGAGGCGCAGAATCACTCAGATATGGTCACAGGATGTGTTGCAGTAATGGGCTCGGTGTATAAATACTTTGCATCTGAAGTTGGGGAAAGATCCTGTTTCATCCTCGTGTGGCAGTTTGAAAGGATCATTCCAGATAACGACAACATTTCACTTTCACTTTTCAGAACGGTGATTTCGTTTGGTCGAAAAACTTTGCTCACACAGAAGTACTTTCAGATTATTAGGCAATCTTCCAGATAGAGAAAAAAAACCAACCAAAAAAAAACATATTTTGGAGAAAAATCTATAAATAATACTCTGAACTGCCAGCAGTACAAAGCAAGAGCCTCTACAAATACAGCTGTAGCTCTGCATGAACTGCTTGCGTAAAGAGGGATTGGTCTTGTCACGTCAAGTGTTCTCACTTTGTCTTTTTTCCCACAGTAGGATGGGTTTGAATGACCAGACAATCCTAATAGATTGTGAGGGATTGACACTCAGTTTAACGCTTTATGGGGCATCATAAAGTCAGAATATCCATCACGAGTTAAAATACCTAAGAACATGTCACTTTTTTTTTTTAACAGAAGCACATTTTTTTCTATAATTTGTGAAATACAATGTTGATCTGATCAGTTTTAGGCTTTTCAATAGATTTTTATTACATAAAAAGAACAATTTGCTGTGTTTTTTTTATACTAACTTGCAAGCGCTTGAGTACAAATTCCTTACTTAAAAATATTTCATTTCAAAAGGTTGTTTAACTTAACACTAACTGTGAATTGATAGCCAAAACTAAACAAAAACCATCATGCATGTATGCTGCTGGTGACATGGCCCAGGAAAATTGGAAAAATAAGAAAGGGAAGTCAAAAAAGTGAAGTGAAAGTGTGTGTTGAAAAAATAATTGATATTTAAAACAAAGCCCTCCTTGTATAATAATCTCAAAGGACACAATAAATGTAACCCAGATGACATTAAATGTAAACTATTTGAATGATGTAAGTCAGTAAGTCAGCAACCAAACAACAAACTTACCTACCTACCTACCTACCTACTTAGTTATCTACCTACCTACCTGAGCAAGTTGTGTAGTAATTAGTCTTCTCACCAGTGAGTGAGTGAGTGAGTGAGTGAGTGAGTGAGTGAGTGAGATCCCAGTTGGACAGAGTGTTATAGAAGGAGTATTAGTTGCAACTCCATGAAATGGTTCGTAGCACTTTTGCATCCAGAGTTGGACGACCCCAGTTGGATTTCCAGGCCGTTTTGTGTCTGCGTGTTCCTCCTCTACGTGTGTTTAAGGCTTTACTCCAGGAACCTTGTCTCACAAGCCTAAGACATGCTTATCAGTTGAATTGACGCCCATGAGGATCAGGTCTGTCTCCAACGCAACAAACGGGCCCGACGAAAACGTGGATGGATTGATTGGACCTGAGCGTTGACTCTGCCCCGATTGAATACGTTTTGCAGAAACTTTTGTTTAAAAGATTAAGTGCTTTAAAACCATGACTCAGCTCAGGCGAAAGCAATCAGATCAGAGGAAATTGGTTTACCTCCTCTCTTTGTGGACTCTGATGCGTTTGTAAGTTATTTGTTCAACTGATGAGATCAAATGTTTTCACACTCGGGATGTCAATAAAAGCTGACATCTGACATTGGGGGAAACATAATTGTGGATTGAGTTATCAGATTACCACGAAAAAGTGCCACAATCTGACTGGAGTGCACAGGCCGCTTGCTGGGAGCACTTTGCTTCTGTCCTCTCTGTAATTTGGCTCGACATTAATTGGCATGTTCCTATCTAAACTCTGCCTAACACCCACATGCCCTCCACTATTGCAATGTAAACCACAATTCTATTCCAGGAGAAAATTGGTCCCTTTGTGTTAGCTAAGGGAATTATGCAACATGCAGCACCCGCTCGTCATTTTAATTGCCACTGTACACAGGAAAAAAGTTCTCCTTCCCCCAACCCCTAACTGCAGAGCTGATCTGGACACGAAACATTTGGAAATGGGTGAGATGTGTTTTGTGTGTCTGTGTGTGGGAGGGAGGGGAGGAGGGTGGCGGTAGGAGACACTACCATAAAACTAAAGTTCATAGGAACTTTGCAAGGCTTCCTGGACACTTGTGATGTCAGGCTGGCTGTGCAGCGGGGAACAGTGGACACAGAAGCCAAATTGTGCAACACATCCTCACTAATTACCCAACAGGAATGTTGCTGATGTAACATGGTGTTGGATGAGGGAAAGGTGCAGTTTGTACCATGAAAATGTGTTTTTGCTGCTGATTTTTAAACCATAGAACTCAATGTAAAGTTTGTCTTAATTGCCAGTGAAACTTTAAAGTGTTTTGCAAAGCTTTCAGGAGCCTAGTGGTACGAATAGGTACAGAAGGACAAAAATGTAAAGGAATAAAAGCATGTAGGTAATAATACCTAATTAACTGTGGACTAAATTACATAAACTCTTGCTTTAGTGAGTTGGGGTGTTCTTTTTGTTTTTCGTGAAAAACAAATTGTGCATCTTCCCTCTTGAGTTTGTGAAGAGCTGTGCCTCTCAACTGGAGTGTGATTCACTTTTAATGAGATGGAGGTGAATAGAAGAGCTGGCCAGCCTTCACAGAGTGGTTGAAAAAAAGAAAGAAAGAAAGAAGTTGATGTTCAGTTCTCTTTTCTAAATTTAGCCAGAGAGAGGCAGCATCTTGTATAATCGATCTGGAAAATGATTTTTTATTGTTAAAAGTTAAACTGACACCATAGAAGCTCAGCGCCTCTGAGAGTTTTACGCATGGGTCACCTGCGATTTTTTTTTTTAATTATTATCCCTGCATATTGAACAGCACGCTTTGTTTCATGAACTGTGTTCAGTTGTTTGCCATCAGTTCCCATCGTTGCCGTAACTCACTTCGCTGCCATGCAAACACGCGCTGCGTGAAGCATCGTCAGGTTAAAGCGCGAGGCAGGCGCGCACTCATTACGGCGGCGGAGGAGCGCGCGGAGCGAAGAGCGGCTGCGTACTGCGGGATTTCTCACCTCATCCTGCTCTCAACTTCAATTCATTAACTTTCCGGTTTGCGTACGAAACGCAAACCGGCGAAAAACACTGGTGGGGGGGTTTGTGTTTAATATAGATTCACCTGCCTTAATTGCCAGGTCGGCTCGCGCGCTCCAAACAGGGAAAATCCCCCCCACCCTGCAGCCCACCCTCTCACCCTGCACCCCTCAAGCCACCACCACCACCACCACCACCACCCCTCCTCGAGCCTCGCGCGCCTGTGGACGTGGGAGCGGGCGGTGGGCTTGTCGGTGGGCTCGTGCTCGCGCTCGCGGTGGCTGGCAGGCGCAAGTTGGAGGGCATCCGAGAGGAGTTACCAAGTCCTGCCCATGTGAGCGACACTTTTTCAGAACCAAGGACAGAGTCGAGGCGCCGCCTGGCAAACATGCTGGAAGTGAGCAACATCTGGAGTCTGCTCGTCTCCTGAACGCCCTCACGCGCTCCGCGCGGACCTGCCGAGACACATCTGGCCAACACACACGCACACACAGGTGAGAAACACTCTTTACTTTGACCTGGGGAACTTAGTTTATCATTTTTTTTTTTTACGTCTGTTTAAAAACAAAATCCCTTAGTCTCCAAATCTATTATTATAATCTCTTATGAGCAGATCATGTTTTTTTTAAACACTTCTCCTCATCACATTTGACATCTGAGACAAAATAAAGTATCATAGGAAATTGACAGTGCAGTTTGCTTTGTGGTATTTTCAAATAAACATGATCACCTATTATTAGACTAAACACAAACAGTGAGCTTGGGATGTCAAGAGATGATGCTTACAGCTGTTTTGCAACCGCCTCATGTAAATGATATCATTTAGGTGTACATACAAACCAATCAGAGCATTTGTTTTCATAAAACGTCCTCATCATCCTATGATTGACTCCTGTTGTGCAAAGTAACCCGTCTGTGCAAATTATCAAACAAAGTGTTGCCTGAGTGAGAAACTGCTGCGGTTGTGGAACAATGCACGATGGCATACATCATGCTGTTGTCAGTGGGTCAGACGGGGTGTGATGCAGCAGCGGGATTTCTCTCCAGTCTGAAAGGATGCTTTATTATTGTAGACACCTCCACACAGTCTTGATGGATGTAATTATCATCCTATTAGATGATGCCACCATGATAACCAACTGTTAATGGGCAAAGACAAGCTGTGGTAGGAGGTCTTAATCTGACAACTACACTTTTTCTCCCAGTGCTTGTTCTACTCATTTCTGAATAGAGATCCAGGTGGGATGCGTGCACTGGAACAATCTAGACTGGAGTGTGCCGGCAACCAGATTCCCTTGTGCTTCGTTTTGATGAAAATGATGCATTTGATCAATGCTGAATCTCACAATCAAGTTGGCTGCTGGCCGCCACAGAGGCATCCTAATTCCTTCAGCTGACAAGTCCAGGTGGAGGGATAAACTGAGTCCCCGCTGGAGATTACATAATGATGGAAATCATCAGATGATTTATGTCGGATGCAGTCTTTCCCTTTTCTTTTTGTATTTCGTTAGTCACACGAACGTCCCTTGCATTAAACAGAGCAATTTGTCTTTTGACTAATTAGTTCAGCTTTCCAGAACAATGCAAAAGTCTTGTCATATTGTGTCATGTGGCAAAATTATAATCTGCATTTCACACAAGTAGAAAAGAACGACACTTTATAATCTTTGGATGGCAGTATTTTAAATGTCAAAGGGCTCCCAAGTGCTGTGTTCAAACTGACATTACCCAACAGGCTTAATGATTCATGTGTAGTGGATTAAGGTCTAAATTAAATGTCATTTCATGTAGTTTCAAGTGATAGTGTTAACCCTATATTGGGTCCCCGCTAAAACATGAATGCATGTTAAAATTTCACAATTAAATCTCTTGCAAACTGTGTAGAAGTTACCAAAATGAGACATATTTTACCGTGAAGCAAACGATTCTCTAAATTGGCTTTAGCCTCCATCACAGATTGCAGATACAATTACAAACAATTTACACTCAGTCTGACTCAGTGGATGGTCAAAAATAACACATATCTCAATTTTTCACAAGTTATAGTAATTAATTTTGTTTGTTTGTTTTGAAGAAAATACAAAGAGATGCATATGTTACCAAATAGGATCATTTAACAATAAACGATGGAAGGAGCACAAGAGCTGGATGGAAAAGGAAATATTAAAAAAGCAAGAAATTGTATATAGAGTGAAACCAATATGACTGATTGAATTATTGAAAGGAAAAACTTAATTTCATTCCTGATCAAAAACAATAAATAATCCATGTGTTCATTTATTATCCTGGACCCCACATTTTGACGTCATTTCTCAGACCAAACACCATATTTACCTTCGGATAAATGTACGAGCGTCAGTCACAAAGGTGCTGGAAGCAGCGCTGCAGTGGCACACATCTTCACACATTAGCTTCAGCTGGTTCGGGAATGAGGACAATAACGAACGGGTCTCTCAAAGCATCTTTATGCAAATGTTGGAGAAATCCTCTCTTTGCTGGGCAGCGGCAGTAATGCATTAGCTGATGGTTCAAAGCCAAGTAAAGCACACTGCCTTTTCTTTTTGAACTTGCCTTTCAGAGGGAATATTGTACGCAGACAGCTGGGGAGCGAGTGACTCTGTCGGCTGCTGAGTGTGAGCGTGACAGCCGTTTCATGATAGTTTTTAATGATGTGATCGAGGCCTGATAAAAGCTACTTTACTACTTTGCAGAGGCTGAGGTTTCATGTAAGCCGATAACGTTGTTCCAGTTTAATAAGCGTTTCAAATAATTGGAAGGGAATATAGTTCTGATGGCTGATTTTTCATGTCCACTTCAGGCTCTTCAGTATTTTGTTTGCAGTTATCGAAGGTTCAAGAGTCCTGGACCTCCAACCTCACTTTGGCCTAGTTTGTCGAGGTCTGCTTAATTGGCTCTTTCTTATTGCACAATTAATTCACACTTTGACCGAGTGTTTGGATGGAGAGAGCCCCCCCCCCACCACCACCACCACACACACACAAGTCTGCCTCAACAGACACCAAAGAAGAGCAATTAGACTCATAACGCTGAACTCTTGGAGTTACTTTCCCACCTTGCTTCTAATATTAAAATAAATGAGGCGCAGCAACACCAAACACCCATTGTTCTGCGCACACAGCATATCGGAGGACATTTTTACATTACATTACAACTTCATACATTACCGCATGTAATCCTCTCCGAAGGATGAGAGGGTGGCACATTCATCAGTGCACACCCACAGCTTGATGTAATATTTATCCGGGGAGAAATTCGGCATTCATTACACTCTTACCTGCTCATTTTGCTACACGCACTGCTCCCGCAATGTCACACGATATACTTCACTGTCCCTGAAAAGGAATTGTCACATAGATAAATCACGTCAGAGTGTTGTTTTTGGCGTGGCTACAGGAGCTGGGGGTTTCTTTGTCACCGGCCCCTTCCTGGTGAAGGTGTCGTGCCTCTGTGAGCACAGGAAGCAAGGCCAGCTCAGATTGAATATGCCAGTAAAGAGAACCGCTAATAATAGAACTGACAATGCATTTGTGTCTACAAGTGACAATTTTTTTTAATGTAATATTGTAATGTCGGTAACAACGCTGCATGGCAGAAGGGTAAAAGTCAGTGGTGAGCCCCCCCCCCCTGCAGTTTCTTAAAGGAGAGGGGAGCGGCAGCACATCAAATAGTCCAAACTACAGCCAAGCTCTGTGGGTTTGCCAGTGTGACTCCTCTAAAATCTCAACATGGATTAAAAGAAATGCTAAACAGGCTCATGGACGGTTTCTGCTGATATTCTGTGCCATTTCTGCACTCCTCTGACTTTGAAATCATTGTGACTAATACTGCTGATATATTCTATGATAAAAAACTGTCGATAGCAATCCTGAAAGGGCTGTAAGCCGTGAGTCACTCGAAGGACATGATCACTGTGTGAACCCACTTAAATCAATGTGTTTTCTGCTGAACTTGTTTGATGGTGTGACCAATCATTCGGTTGGAGAGATACAAGACTGTTTTTTTTCTCTCTCTATCAGCACCGTGATTGAACCTGCCCGCCTCCCTAATGACACATTATCACAGCTCCTCATGAGATCCGAACCTGTAACCTCAACATGATAGGAATCTATATTAGCATACGTGTTTCACTGCCCACTTCCCTGCAGTCCAACCCTTATTTTATTTATTTATTTATTTATTTTTATCCATCAGGTTTCCATGGCAACCCCAGCCATTGAGGAGTACCACTGTCTATGTGATATCTCTGCTGTAAGCCTGGAAATAATGCTTCACTCGAGAGGTGCCTTAAATATCTATAAATGTTTGATGCAGTCTCTGTGGCGGCAACACCGAAGTTTGTCTTTCAGATAAAAACTATGGAAATTGAGTTTCATACAGAACTGAACAGTAAGCCAGACTGTAATAATGTCTACTGCTGGTTCAATTCACAGAGAAACTCCCAAGATTCAAGGCTCAGTTTCAGCCGCTTGACAAAACAGTGTCTGGTTTAGGCTGTCCAATTAAACCAATATTTGCCTGTTGGATCCCTGCGTGTGGCAATAAACTGGGAACAAGCCTGGCAGTTTACTAAGACTAAAGAGAAAACCGATTAAAACTAAAAAAGATCAAAGAAAGTTTATGATTGTAAAACTGAAGACATAAGAAAGTTTATAGATGTTATAGAGGTAGGGGAAATTTTAATTCTCACTACCATCAGGCAACATCGTGACGGATCACTTCAACTTGGGCTGGGCCTAAAAACAAATCTACAATTTTATCAAGAAAAATTTGAGTTTCGAGTCGATTTTTGACTTTCATTCTTAATGCTCATAAAAATGACTGCAGACATCAGATATGTTGTCCAAAGTGCCTCTTTGTTTCTGTGATTGCCCTCGGGGTTATAATGCACAAATAAACTGCACAATCCCCAAATCCAAAGTAAATAAGGGGCTGTCATTCAACCCAGGTTTAAGCAAAAGTGCAACAGCTACTACGGAAACACACGAGAAATGGTAGAACGAATGTAAAAAATGCACTTGAATTTGCAAAATAATGTATTCTTTATCTCCAAATTCGATTAATCAATTAAATAATTTTTTTGGTGTAAACCTTCTTCGACCACAAGGCTATTAGACAGCTATAACTACTTTCTGCTAGGGAGCGTAAGTTTTGGATGTCGACGGAGAAACAGACAGACTGACAGGCAGATAGGATCTCCACTCATAATAAACTGCAGAACTAGAACTAAAAGAGCTGAACAAAATCAAAACGCTGACCAGGACCCCGAAGGAGAATAAAATGAAAAAAAACGACTGTCTGATAAAATCTGGTGAGGTGGTGCAGTAAAAGCAAAGCTTAGGTGCGGGTCTCATTCATGATTAACTGGCTAAATTACCTTTTCCCTTCATTCACTCAGGTAATATCAGACATGCTGCACTCCACCTGAAAGTAATCTCCCTCCAGAGTGTGTGAACCTCTGCTCCTCACGACTTCAGCCAGCTAAACTTTGCCACCTGCTCCTGCCATGCTGAGCGCCGTGCTCTGCCCCAAGTCCCAGGCCAATCCCGCCCATTACTGGCCCCTCCACGTCTTCCTGCTCGAGCTGCTGATACCAGGAGTCCTGCCCAGCATCTCCAGATTGCCCCCCGCGGCCAAGCGCGAGATCATCCTCGATGGAGACTTGGTGATTGGAGCCCTGTTCCCGGTGCACCACAAAGGTGACGGGACGGAGGACTGCGGCAAAATCAACGAGGAGAGGGGCATACAGCGGCTGGAGGCCATGCTGTTGGCTCTTGACGAGATCAATGCCAGCGATCACATTCTGCCCGGACTCCAGCTGGGGGCCCACATCCTGGACACCTGCTCGAAGGACACCTACGCTCTGGAGCAGTCCCTCGACTTCGTCCGAGCGTCTCTCACCAAGGTGCACGACCCCGGCTTCATATGCCCAGATGGCTCCCGGCCCGTCCAGAACGAGGTCCCGCTGGCCATCTCCGGGGTCATTGGAGGATCCTACAGCGACGTTTCAATCCAGGTGAGCATGCAAGACCACGCCGCTTTCTTTTATTAGCATCACGTCATGATTCGCATTTGATAATCATCGTCCGGTGCTTCAGGAGACTGAATTAACTGGAGCTTTGCCGGAGCTTGAGGACGTTTTACACGGTAGGATTATCACATTTTACTGAGCGGAACCTCGCCCAAGTAGCACAACATATATCTTTTCTTTGAGCAGGAATGGTAATCCAATACTAATTATGTTTTCTATCCCTGTAATGCAGTTCAGTGCTCTGGCACTACATTAAAATTAACTGTATAACTCACCACAAAAGAGACTAACAAAGCACACGCATCTCTGTGGCTGCATATCAAGACCATTCAGTAAATCTTGGCTTTGAATTTTCAAACACTTTCAATCGATAAAGTTAAGCAAATGTTCCAATGTGAAAACTGAGAATCTTTATTTCCAAAACACATTTTTATCGCAACTTGAGTTAATAAGATGCCATTTATTTAGTCTTTCAACTTGCATTGCATTACTGCTAAATGAATAAATCTTTTTACATAGTTAGCTTTCATTCAATCGGCAACATTTGCTTCATTTTGCTTCCAAAAATCAAGACGACCACTAATAATGTCCATGCATTTACCCTTTTTCTGACCTGGAAGTTTGCACAAGAAAGATTTTGCTTTGGCTGAAACTAAAGTCCACGAGGGACGATTTGGTTTGAAGCCTCAATATACAACGTGACAGCCATCAATTTGCCAAGCGACTTCATTCCTGCATCATAAATGAAAATTGACCTTTCACACACGTCTGAAAGGTTGCCAGAGGCGATGCATCTGAGCATAATTAATTAATTCTGATCGTCCTCACTCGCCATAATTACCATGATGCACTGGTGAGACAAAGTGTGTAGAAATAATTGGGTTACACTATCCATTAAATCCAGATCACAACATTACACAATCATCATATCGACCCAAATACACACAAGTGCAGGTTAATTACGTTAGACAACAATGAAACTTAGCATTTCAAAAATTGCCTGTAGGTGTGAATGTGAATGTGATTGTCTCTCTGTCTGTCCCGTGATGGCTGTTTGTAGTCTGCCGTCTCTCATAATCGTCTCTTGGGTTCGACTCTGAAGACGGATGAAGAGGTATTAAAGGTGGTTGGTTTGGCATTTATCTGTTGGTGTTTCATACCAATTCGCCATTGGGGTACATTTTCTTGCAAGCGCCTCACCTGTTTCACACTATTTAATTATTCTGACATATCATCAATGTTTGTTTCTGACAGGAACTAAATTAGGCAGTCATGTATTCAAGAGAACAAATAAAAACGTGGAGGTTTTGAATGACCTGCGTTACATTTAATGATGTCTTTGTTCCAGTTTAATCTTCAATGAGGTTGTGGGTGCCTGAGCTGATGCCAGGCGAAAAGCAGGGTACGTCCTCGACAGGTTGCCAGTCTATAACAGAGCAAACATTCACACATGACGGCAAATCAGAATTCATCTTCTGTGTTTTCTGGACTATATGTCACACTTCTTTTGTTTATTTGCTGGCAATGTGACATATATATTTTTTTTTAAACCAACAACTATTTATTTATATATCAGTAAATACCAGCCAACTGGCACCACTTGAAGTCACGACATGATAAAAAAAAAATCCTCCATTACTTCTGTGTTTGACTGACAGTCAAGCACAATGTGACCAGAAAGAAGGAGCTGTGCAGCAGAATCCAAAGCTGAAAATTCAATAATACATACAATAGAAAACAATAACAGAGCACCAGAAAGAGGGTCTGAGAAACCTGTGAGGGACTGAAAAAGCACAAACTAATTCACAGATGTGAGGGCCAGGATTATTGATTCTGCCGTTAAAAAAAAAAAAAAAAAAAAGTTTTATACACCGTATGAGTTTTTCTTTCTTTCTTTAAAACACTTTTTTTTCTTTTTTTTTTTTTTTGACAGATGCTATTTATAGAGGTGCGATCCATAGTCTGGAAAATGGCAACACGTATGTCTTTGGACTATGTGTGGAAGCTGGACTCCCCAGAGAAACCTCATGCACACATAGAGAGAACATGCAAACTCAATAATCCTACTGCGTTATATGATGTGTAAACTTAGGCTGGTGGTGTTCAATGTTCAAACTACAGCCTGTGGGTGAACTGGTGTATTTTCAATTATCAACCACAATTGACATATATTTGAATAGAGTAGAAGTAAAGGGTTCACTCCACTTCTAATGAGGTTCTCTGTATGTTGATCTTGGAGCTCATTTGGTGATGTTTTTGCTTGACTGGATCCTCACAGTAGGAAAAACTTGACTCGATTTTCATGCATAACCCCCCCCCCCCCACCCCCCAGGTTGAGTGTTGCAGCAAGAATACTATTGACCCTCAGTAAATTGAATTGCCAGGAGCCTGAAGAGATGAAAATATAACCTCAGCGTTTTAAAGATGAATGGAGAGTTGTACAAATGAGACTGGGAATACCACGTCATTCTCATCTGAAGCCCGCTTTACACACAGGACTTCCTGTCTCAAAACAGAGTGAATAAAGTGGGTTTTGCGTCCCATATTGTTCGATGACGCTCCGACAAAAAGACCAGTGTGTTTTTCTCCCTGTGAATGAGGCTTCAGCAGCCACACAGTGACAAAGACTTGTAAAGAAACTCTCTTCTCTGGAGTGTTTTTGTATGAATTTGAATACATACCTCTACTGTCACTACACTTCACAGTCTCTTTTGTCAGGGCCTTTACTTCCCGGGCGCAGTAATGAGTCGAGCCGTGAGAGTGGCCGGGAGCCCATGGTAGGATTTTTTTTTTTGAGAGAGGTCACCGCTTTACACAGCCTCTATTTATCCCCTGAGTGGCATTTTGTAAAGATAAAAGGTTATAAAACTGAGTAGGACGAGAGCCAAGCACCGTCCTAGAGGAACTTTGAGAGGACTTGCTTTTCCCATCTGTGGGGTGCATCTTCATTGGCTGGCAGGGACGTGTCCACCTGCATGTGGAGGAGGCTGATGCTGCTGTGACTGGGCCAAGGACGGGCTGGTGAAGACGGTGGGAGACGAGCCACTTTCTCCCCAGTCTCGAAGGATTCGTACATAATTAGCCCAGGAATATTTAGCAGACTTTCATCATGATCTCAGAGTGTTTTCTTGTCCTTGGTACATTTCCTCGTCGTTAAAAGTTGTTGAAAACAGCTTTTATTACCATCTGGGATGTTGGCTGTCCAGAATCAACCATGAATGACTCAGCCTCAACGGCCTACACATTTTACAGATACTAATTTAACCTGGAACCACGGGGGAAACAATTAATAGATGATGCACATGTTGAAATCGTTTTTAACTATTCGCGCGCACTCGCCAGACAAACAACATTAATATGGGATTTGGATCTTCAAATTCACAAAGCACGATGTTTTAACGAGACACAATCAAATATTAAAATTTCCTCAGAGGCAAAATCACAACATGGTGTGAAACATGAACTTTATCCAAGTAACTTTTCGCATAAATCCACACAGTGGGCGTTGCATCTGTACCACACGAACACAAAAACAAAAATCTAAAATATTTTGGGGCAAGAATCCATTTGCCTCGAGAGATAAGCAGGTTTTTGTTTTTTTTAGTTTTTTTTTTTAATTGAGCATGTAATATTGCAATAACAACTACACTCCTAAAAACGTCATATCTGACGTTCAGACTCCAAAAGCAGCTACAAAATCCCGTTGGGGCCACACGACAAACTCTGTCTGTTCGCTGCTGAAGCTGCTGGGATGCCCTCAATAATTCCAGGTTATAACATCTGTGGTGCCACATATTGATGTTTAATATTTTTGGTTTGCTGTGGTTTATTAACTCGGTTGACGTTCCGAGCGGTGGAAGCGGAGAGGGCCATGTCTTTATTGCGCTTCTGTCTTCACAGAGTTAAAAACAAAACAACAACACCAAAAAAAACTGTTTTGGCGTTAACTTGAAAAAGGTCTTGTTTATTATGAGATTTTGTCACTGAATCCTCCTCTAACTTTCCCTCCCCACTCTCCTCCTCTCCTCCTCTCCTCCTCTTCCCTCCACTTGTCTGCCTGAAACTGTTCTTTTTGAACGGGAAGCACATTCGGAGAACACGGCTCAGCTCTCTAATTAACACATCAGTGTGTCATTCAGAGTGAAGGAAAACATTGTAATGAATTCAAGGTTGGTTAGAGTCAGGAGATACACAGCCACCAATACTGCTGGTCTCTCGGTTCCTAGATAAAATTCAACTTGCCTCTCGTCAGTCTTGAGTCAGTCTTTTTTTCCGTGTGGACATAGTATCACAGGAATAAATGATCAGTCTTTACGCAGAACCCCAACGCCGCTATTCACAACTTAGTGCTAACGACTGTGCAACTACATTTCAGCATTTCAGTTGTAGTCAGAGGAAAAAAAATAACAAGTTTACTTCAGAAGTGCTACGGGCGAGAGTCGGCATCTCAGAGCTCTAAGGAGGCGTAAAAAGGGCAGATGTATCCTTGTACTCGTGTGCAAACGAAGATTGCTCTTGTGGTGGGTGTTGTTTTGCTGGTGGGAGGAAATAACGCATGTGAAGTTTAACGTGGCGAACTGTCTGCCCCTAAAATAGTGCTCACATGCAAATCAGCTCACATTTCCTTTAGCCAGTGCATCACTAAGTACGTATATTAGCACTAATTTTAGGTTGGGATCACAGTCGTGCGGCACATGAAGGCATGTCCTTACATTACATGTAGGACACACCTGTTGGCGCGATCCTGCGCATTAGGCAGCAGTTGTTCCTCCCTGTCATGTGTCCTGGGACGGGAGATTACTGCGTCTGCTTGAAGATGAATCATTTATCAGCCATGATGAAAATAACAACTTATAAATACTCATAATATGGTAATTCAGTGATGCTTAAGGGCACTCATATTTTTTGGAGGATGTAATTTTACTCACACTTAAATCCACGACACGGCTGAGTACATTTTGAAGTCAAGCCAGTTGAGCAACAGAGGAAGCCCCTGCAATGCAAAGACTAATTGCCATGACGTATTTTTTTTTGGTGCTTTATTTGTATGAAAAATGTCCTTTGAAATTTAGCTTTAGAAAACAACACAACCGCTAGATGATGGGAAAGCTTTTCCCTTTTATTCCCTTGCATTTTGCTCTGAGACTCATCCACGAAATATACGAGATCAAAGTCCTGCTATTAATACTGCTGTTAAAATCTGTTGTAAAAATTATCTACAATGGGGGGACTGCAATAGTAGCTCTACTTGATAACAAACTGATAGTACTCTTTCCAACTCTGCCTTCTTAAAATTATACCCACAGCAGTCTGATCAAAACTTAGAAGTAGAAAAAAAACTCTCCTCCTCTGAAGGACAGATGGGGAGTAGATCCAGCAGATATACTATATTAAAAAAGGCACGAGGCTCACTGCACTGCTGTGATTTTCCTTCCAAGGATGCAGGTATTAAAAAAAAAAAAAAAAAAAAGAGCTCAGCGATCGGTCTGGCAGACACAAATGCAAATGAGAAAGTGCATGTGAGGTGGAAAGTTGTCCCAATCTCCAATTTGGAGGGTTACGCTTTGCATAGCAAGAGGAAGTATTCACAGGAATAGTGAAGATTCGTGTTGAGTTGTCGTAGAGGAGCATAAGAAAATCATCATTATTGTGAGATGTGTTTGGAGCAGAATCAATTATATCACACCTCTGTGCGGCTGTTCGAGCACCACGCTTCAGTCTTGATGCTGCTGCCTCGCTCTGTGTGTTTCCATACAAGTTGAGGCTGCTGCTGCACACAAAATAATGCATACCTGTCGCTGCCTTTCACTTCTAGCTTCTCAATTTTATGGCACACAGGCCATTAATCTTTTTTTTTTCTTCTTCTTCTAAAATACAGCATTCAATATTGTGTCTGTAAACACACATTATATAAATATTTTTTCCAAGGTTTTAAATATCAAAATGTCTGTATTTTCTCTGGCATTTTCTGCAGAGAAAAATATTTTAGTTTTTAGTGGCGTTATTTACCCCAATTATTTTACTTTACTTCACCAAATTCCTTATTTATTAGACATTTACTACATTAATCTCAATGTGAACCAGCAAGATTTCAGTCTGGATATTCAGAGCTACTGTTTTGTTTGTGCGATTCTGTAAACAAGACTTCTAAAGCATCATGACAGCAATGTGGGGAAAAACTGGTCTGCATAGTAAGTGTGTGTGTGCGTGTGTGTCTGTGTGTGTGTCTGTGTGTGTGCCTGCTGCACTGTACATCCACAGTTTCTCTCTTCATGTCAGCTACTGTATCTACTGCGGGGCTCAGCTTGACAGGGACCTCGGGGACGTGCAGATGGACTTTCCATGTTGAAAAAAAAAATCATGACAGACACATGAGTAAGAGACTGACCGTGTTCCAGCTGCCTCACATCTTCCTCTGCTACTTTGGAAATCCCTCGATGCATCTCATGCACATCACAGCGAACACATGACTCTTTACACACACGCGGCTGAGAATTTGAACGTAAAACTATACACGTTCCAGTTTCGGCACCAGAAAACCTTCGTCGAGCATTTATTTTGTTTTCTGCTTCGTTTTTGTCCTTGAGTTAACACCACTCGCTGCAGGCCTCCTGATTTGACACGTTATACAAAATAATTTCTGTACTGTGGTGTGTTGTGACAACACAACACAGTATGTAAACATATTTTTTTCTTTTGTGTGTGCGAAGAACAGCTGGTGGAAGAGGTTGGAGTCAAATCTGTGATAAAAGAGAAAGAAAGAACAAAAAAAAACCAGGAACTTACTCATAGTGCACTTCGAGCTGTTGGCAAAAATACAGTTCAATACAACTAAAGACGTATAACATCGTAGATGATTTTAAAGCAGTTCCACCAACTAAAATTCATATGGCCATTTCTAATGTTAATAATATAATATGTATAATATAATATCTGTCAAGTGAAAGGTCATGAAGACATAAGAGTAAATTAATCAGCTATTTCCAGCAGTTTTCAATTTCCACCCAGCTATAAACTATTGCAGATTCATAGTGTAATTTGCATTATGTATATATTAAAATAAAGCATGGACAAAGGCATAATGGCCGTACAAATGAAAGACAGAGCTGAAGAGGGTTCAAGTAACATTATCAATAATATTGTCTTTATCTAATGATTTTCCTCAAATGTAGAACGACAACGAGACCCTCATGGTCTGTTTTACTGCTATAATCACAATAAAGTATAACAAAGACCATCTGTATATTCTTTTTAACACGAACATCCAGGATGTTGCATTGCAGCTGATTTCTGCATCTTGGAAGAGTTTGCATGTTTTTGATAGCTAAAACCAACACGCGGGTCATCGCCACAAAGTGTGATCCGATGTAACACGAGGCTCTGATGTAAATAAGCCTTCATCACACATTATGTTGGAGTTGCTGTGGCCAGAGCTCTGAGCTTCATTTGGGGACATCTTTTGGAATTTGAGCCATTGAACCGTGAAGAGCATCTAATTGGAGCCGTGTTTATTTATTTATTTAACCTGCGGTGGTTGTTAAAGGGGTTTAGGTCGTCGACAGCGACGAGTTCGGGTTAGTTAAAGTCTGGAGCTGTATGTTTGTCGGAAGGCGATAATGGTTATGTTGCCAACCTTGAATTAACGAGTCGGCGAAAGTGTCGACGAAGCTCCCTGCAAACTGCATCATCCCTCTGCAGTCCTGGGTCATAATTAAGGACTTAAATGCACGTTTAAGGTGTTCTGACATTGATGGACAGCGTGCACAGGAGTACAGTACACTCCCGAGCCAGCGCCTGTGGGCGTCGTCATCTGAGCGAGGGAGCAAGAGGAAAATACCGCACGAAGACGAGCAGACGGTTACTGTCACACACTCCAGTGGCGTCCTGAAAGGTGTGCCGTCAGGCTTCTCCGCCAATCTACTGCTGAAGGCCAACTGCCTGTCTGAAAATCTCTGCAAGAGGAAACTACCTTATTACCATGCAAGTGTGACTGAGTGGCTCAGTGTAGCTGTCAATAGGTTAGACTGCTGCATAAACACTGCTTGCATACTGTATGTATGTGTGTGTGTGTGTATATATACATATATATATACATATATATATATATATATATTGCCGAGGCAACATAGATTAAATCAGAAGATCTAATCAGGCTTTGCCATGCATCAACGACAGAAATCACATCTCACAGTAGGTAATTTGATGAGACCTCTGCCCTATTTTCCACTAGAAACACGATATAAGTCCACTGCTGGATGTTTCTTCGCTTGTCTAAATACATCATATTTACATTCATTGCCTCCAGAGTTTGCAGTGTGTCTGTGTTTTCTGCCGCTTGTGGTCGTTGGGGTGTTTTAACCGAAGGGAGGTTAAGCTGTGCAAAGATCAAGGCTGGTGCCTGTAATTTCTGAAATGAAAATGTTTGCATTGAATTTCCAGTGTTAAATAGTCTCCCTTTGTGTTTGGGTGCAATAAAGTTTCTTCAGCACCTGAAGCCTCATCGGACTAATGCAAAGGTGACTGTGTCAGGAAAGGCTAACTTGTGCAATCACAGAACATTATACAGAAAAACTTTAACAAAAAAAATAAACAATTCAAGTCTGTGATGCCAGAGGCTTAGAAAAATGCTAATAACACTGTTAACTTGCAGATATTCAGAAAGTTTGCAACAGGAAGTTAGTTGGCATGAAGAAAAAAAATATCACAAAACACTTTTCATTTATATGTAATGTATCATAATAATTTCCCGGTTCTGTTTTTGCTTGTTGACCACAAATAAAAAAAAAAAAAGTGATCAACTCAACAAAATGAGCAAACGACATCACACTTAGCTGGCTCGAGTTTTTGAGGGAGGTAGGCTATGACTTCTTTTACACTTACCACTGAAGACAGACATCACAGGGTGTGCCAAAGTTCATGGCAATGTCTTGAGTGGTTTTAAACTAATGTTTGGTGGATCAAGGGGGGAGTCAGTTGTGCCACTGGCCTGGTGCTGAATAGAGCCATTAGTGGATATTGAAAGTTTTTCATCTGCAACATACAGAGTGAAGGTGCGATAATTTGTCTCTCTGTGCTCGCCCTACAATGGACTGGCAACACACCTTGCCCTTCTCTCTGTGATTGCTGATTGGCTCCAGACACCCCCAACGACCCAAGTCTGGATACCGTGGGTATAAAGGATGCAAAAGGCTCCATTAATGGATGTTGTGGACCAACTGATGGACCTGCAGGCCGACCAAACTGCATCAAAGCAAAAATGGCTGAAAGGGTGCAGAAAATTGTAGAGTTGATGTATATATATAATATGTGTTATCCATGATATCACAGAATTGATCTTCTTTAAATTCTAGTGGGCTGAAATTATGGCATAAGCTCGAGGAGAGAATGGTTCTCTTGAGGGGACTTGGTGTGAGTGATGTAGGTTCCAATTATACCCATCCATGCCATTGTTTGCAAAGCTTCCAGGCATAGGATGAAGCCTCAGGGAACAGGCAGTTATACTGAAGCCCGCGGGTATTGACTAATCACCACCGTGTCTCGTAAGGAATCCTGCAAAATGACAAGTTTTTACTGCTGCTCTGTCACAGCCCTCATAATGCTGCGTGGGAAAATAATTGCTATTATTTTATGTTGTGACTCTGACACACTTATTTCCGCAGGATGTTGACACCATGAATGCCGCGCGGAGTTTTAAGTTGGAGATTATCATTCACTCCCGTTGAAATATCAGCATCAGCAGCAATCACCCACTCGAGTGAATCAATATTTGTCTCGTTCAGCAGGCATCAGGAATTGCCGGCATTTTCCACGAGAGCAAAAAAAAAAATAAATTAGAAATCCTTATCCCTGTGCCATTGTTGCTGTTGTCATCTGGCAATATTAGTGAAGGGGATTTGTGCACGAGCCGCTGGTGATGTGGATCCCTGACAGAGTAAATGGTTTGAGATAGAGGAACATTGAATAGTTGCTCCTGCCATCGCCCGTCATCTGCCACGGCGCTGAAGCAAACAATCACACGGTCACAAAACGCTTGAATGGTTCCACTTCGATTCCAGACCAGATGAATATCTACCAGCTTAAAAGCAAACGCGCTTTAAAAATACATGGTTGAGACAGAACATTGCACCTTTTTTTTTTTTTTAATTATAAAAAGGGTATAATTTTGAGGTTTTTAAAAGAGATAATTAAAAGGTTATACCAGGCTGAAATTCTCTGTAAAACAAAACAACTTTTCAATTCATAGAAATTTATGAGCGCTGTTGATTAAAGGGTAACATTTTTAATGAAACCAAATGGTTACTGATTGACTTTTCACTATTAGAGCCTCACAGATTAACATGGTGCAAAGTATCTGAGTTTCACTCTCAACACGTGAGAGTTGATTATTCCACTTTATTTTCATGTGTCTTTCTATTATTTCATATTTCTCTCGTTTATTTCTGAAGAAGTTCAACTGCCATGAAAGGAGGATACATATTTTCCCCCCATGTGCTAAAATATGTAGACTGGAGTGCATCTTGTATCCTCACCTTCACTCTGAATATATTTTCAAGAAATTATAATTGTGCTAATAAAATTCAAGATAAGACCGAAGGGTCTATATTAAACACTTGAATGCCTTCTGCACAAAAATCTAATTAATTCATCAATTTATTGAATCTTGAGGTCACAAACTTTATATAATCAGTAGCTTTGAAATTAGAAAAATGAGAAACAACATGTATTACAACCTTAGTTACTCTAATGTTTCCACAGGGATCCCAGACACGAAAAAACCCATGAAATAATGCAGAACATTAAAAATGACGTTTTTTTGGATCTACTCCCACTACTGACTGAAGCAAAGCAAAGTGACATAACTAAACAAAAAAAGCCTGACACATTATACAGCAATGTTTTTTTCAGTCCTTTTTTATCCTTGGGCCATTTATACACCATTAATTTTCCTCTGCTTCTGTTTAGTGTTCATTGAAATAAGTTAATGAGCTAAATCTATCAATGAGGTTTTCAAATGCATGAAATAAAGTGACTTGACCACATTGGGGTTTTTTTTTTTGTCTTTCTTCTGCAGGTGGCCAATCTCTTGCGTTTGTTCCAGATCCCTCAGATCAGCTACGCCTCCACGAGTGCAAAGCTCAGTGACAAAACCCGCTATGACTACTTTGCCCGCACTGTACCGCCCGACTTCTACCAGGCCAAGGCCATGGCTGAGATCCTGCGATACTTCAACTGGACCTACGTGTCGACGGTAGCCTCGGAGGGCGACTATGGCGAAACCGGCATCGACGCCTTCCAGCAGGAGGCCCGCACTCGCCAGATTTGCATCGCCACTTCGGCCAAAGTGAGCCGGTCCATGAACCGCCAGGGCTACGAAAACGTCATACGCTCCCTGCAGCAGAAGTCGAACGCCAAGGTGGTCATCCTGTTCACCCGGAGCGAGGACGCCCGCGAGCTCCTTGTGGCCGCCGCCCGGATGAACGTGTCGTTCATATGGGTGGCGAGTGACGGCTGGGGCGCCCAGGAGAGCGTGGTGAGGGGCAGCGAGACCGCGGCGGACAGCGCGTTCACCATCGAACTGGCCTCGTACCGAATCAGAGAGTTTGAAGACTACTTCACCAAGCTGAACCCGTACACCAACACCAGGAACCCGTGGTTCAAGGAGTTCTGGGAGCACCGCTTCGGCTGCAGCCTCCAGGAGCACGGCTGCAGCGATCGCAATTTGAGGGACGGAACTTTCGAGCAGGAGTCCAAGATCATGTTTGTTTTGAACGCGGTCTACGCCATGGCTTATGCCCTGCACAACATGAGGCAAGCCGTGTGCTCCAACACATCCAAAGTATGTGACGCCATGAAACCAGGTAATGGCAAGAGATTTTACAAGGAGTTCATCTTGAAGACCAAGTTTGAGGGTAAGCACTGAAAAGCAAAAAACAAATGTAAAAATACAGACACACACTGTTTTAATGTTCATGAAAGTAAATGGTGCTGTTTTTAAAAAATAAGATTTAAATCAGCATGGATGTATTACGGTGAATCAAATGCTGGTTCTATGTAAGCATAACACAAGATTAAGAATTTAAGATTTCTTTTCAGGGAAGAAAAGGGATTTGCAGTTATTCAATTAGCACCGTTAATCCATAAAGTAGCATGGATGGATCAGTGAGATGGGAACACATCGAGAACATAATATCCATAGATGACTGGATAAATGAATAATCACATTTAGATGAACTGAGGTGGATCAAAGCCAATGTTGGTCATATTCCGTTTGCATGTCGTCAGCAATAATCTGCACTCCGCGAGCGAAGCAAAGATTTTTTTTATGGTGATAGAAGCGACCATTGGAGACTTTTCTTTTTCCACATTCTATACCCTATATTAGAACTAATGAATTATATTTTCTACACTGTATGTACTCTTCACTGCACCCTGCATTTATGAAAATGTACTTATTGCCTCGATAAGTGCTGACCATCATGAAATAAATGACTGTTGCTAGAATGGGCCGTCATCCATTCCAAGGGTTCTTCGTAACCTATCACACCGTTCCCAGTTCATTGGTTAACGTGTCTTTGGGTGAGACATGGAGCATCTTCCATGGCCTCTTAGTGTGTGAGTGAGTGAGTGAAGGTGATTTAACTGTGTAAAACCACTTTGAGACTGTTGAAGGTGCGTCGACTTCTCCTACAGTACAAGCTAACGAAATCATTTATCTTTCTCGTTTCAATGCGAACTTTTCAGTAGTCTACATTAGAAATGACAATTTTCTTTTGTTTTTGTTTTTTGTTTTTTTTTGTCTCCACAGCTCCTTTCAAACCTGCAGACACCGAGAGCATGGTGCGCTTTGACTCCTTTGGCGACAGCATCAGTCGCTACAACATCTTCCATTACCACAAAGAGGAGGGGAAGTTTGTCTACAGGAAAGTGGGCTACTGGGACCAGAACCTGACCCTGAACACCTCCGTGGTGCCATGGCGAGGCGTTGTACCACCGACCTCCCAGTGTAGCGACCCCTGCAGGAAGAACGAGATAAAGAGCATGCAGCCCGGAGACGTCTGCTGCTGGATCTGTATTCCCTGCCAGCCCTACCAGTACCTGCACGATGAGTTCACCTGTGCCGACTGCAGTTTTGGGCAGTGGCCTCTGGCAAACTTGACTGGCTGCTATGATCTTCCCGAAGAGTACATCCGGTGGGAGGACGCCTGGGCCATCGGGCCTGTTACCATCTCCTGCCTCGGCATATTGTGCACCCTGTCCGTGGTGGGTCTGTTCTTCAAGCACAATGAAACCCCCGTGGTGAAGGCGAGTGGGCGCGAGCTCTCCTACATCCTCTTGCTGGGAGTGCTAATGTGCTACAGCATGACCTTCATTTACATCACCAAGCCATCCACCGCCGTGTGCGCCCTCCGCCGGCTCGGCCTGGGCACCTCCTTCGCAGTCTGCTACTCCGCTCTGCTCACAAAGACCAACCGCATCGCTCGCATTTTCAGCGGGGTGAAGGATGGAGCGCAGCGGCCACGCTTCATCAGCCCGGCGTCCCAGGTCGCAATCTGCGGCGCGCTTATCTCCTGCCAGCTGCTGGTGGCCGTCATCTGGCTGGCGGTGGAGGTGCCGGGGGTTCGGAAGGAGGTGGGCCCGGAGAGGAGGGACGTCGTCACCCTCAAGTGCAACAGCAGAGACACCAGCATGCTCATGTCTCTCACCTACAACTGCGTCCTCATCATCCTCTGCACCGTCTACGCTTTCAAGACGAGGAAGTGCCCCGAGAACTTCAACGAGGCCAAGTTCATCGGGTTCACCATGTATACCACCTGCATCATCTGGCTCGCCTTCCAGCCCATCTTCTACGTGACTGCCAGTGACTACAGGGTATGTATCTCCAGTTTGGTTTTCCTTTTTTTTTTCAAAGTCAAGCGAGTATTCATAATTCATATTTTCAGGAACCTCTCAAGCCCGCTGAGGTGGGATAATGTAAACAAAGGCTATAAATGACTGCCCCTTGTGTATTTATCATTCCGAAAGAAGAAGGTGTCACTTTCACATTCCATTTGATCACAATCACCCAGACTCATGAAAGAGCAAGCTTTCTTTTCATGTGGGGTTGAAGGATCTTTCAAGACGAGAACAAAGCCTCTGGAGAGAGATCACTCCTGGATATACTGATAGCAATAATTAATGACAGTCAAGCTGATTCAAGGAAACTCAGCATCACTGAATGCTTAATGATACATTTCAGGTTGAAAAGGATAAATCCTGGATGTTTACGACCTTCCTTGACTTGCCCCAAGTAGTGAACTCCTACTTAAGTAATTGTGCTGAGGTGCTGAATGCCAGCTTGCTTCTGCAGCCCCGCTGTCACGTGGGAATATAGTTTTGCAGTCTTTCGCCTCTACGCACACGAGTGGCTAAAATTAGCTTGCATCACACAAATGATCATCAACAAATAGGCTGAATATGCATTCTTAGCTTATTTCTGTTATAATGTTACAGCAGGCCAAAAGAAATTGGAGTCTGCGTTTTATTCATGACCGCAAGAACACATTAATCAGTTTTTCCCTGCAGTGTCAAATAATACAATAAAGACACGTTGGGTATAAAACTGACAGACCATGTAAGTTTTCAATGCTGGAGCCTGAGGCAGACCTGGGGCGACTGCCACAACATTTTGGTCAAGGTGTGCAACAAGGTCTTTGTTGTGCAAACAGATGAGGGGGAGGGGGGCTTCATAACAGGCTTTATAACAGGATGAGCTGCTGCAGGCTTTTGGTGTCTGTGGTGATCAGCCTTTCTGGCGTCCAAACCGTGAACCACCTCTCCTGCTCCTCTGTAAAATTATTAAGAGACCGGCTTAATGCCGTGCAAAACGACAATACAAGGCTTCACTCTGGAGAGGCGGCGCACGGATTAATTCAGAGGGTGAAAGAGTTGGCAGCACTGCAGAGACCTCACTGGTTTTTGGGTCCGGTATGTGACAACAGTAATGGCAGCTTCGGGGTGAGTTGCCATAATTCAAATTAAACTTGGACATTGCAGAACTGCTGTGATGAGAGGGCGGCCTTGGTGCCCAGTGAAACAGAAAGATAAAGATATTCTGTTTCATTTGATTTGGGGTCATTGTGTCCTCTGGTTAAAAAGAAAAAAAAAAAAAATAGGAAAAAGTCAGATCCTGTTACCGGTAGATGTTTATTTATTTATTTATTTATTTACAAATCTGATCGGCCAAAATTATCACATGCTAAAAAAATTAATAAATAATAAGGCTTGATTTATTCTACTTTTTGATTCAAAAGCATGTGGAAGTTTCAGTGCTGAAGCTGAATATGTGAAAAAAGGAAAAATGAACTTTTGCACTGTATTCAAATAGTTTCAATGCATTTGTATTATTCAGACTTCAGACAGTTAATTCAACATTGAAATGAAACCTGGTGAAAGACTGATATGATCAAATATATAATACAAGATATGAGAAAATATTCATAATATTCAAAGCTTTCCAAAGAATTCATTGTTGTGAATTCAAACACTCTGTTTAATAGTGGAATAAAAGAAAATGAGAAGGAATGCTACATATCTAATCCAAATCAAATTAACATTCCAACAACATGATGAAATGCTGAAGTCATATTTGTGGCAGAAATAGATAGGCAGCTGTGGATGGAAGAAGAAAAAACTACCCATGCTCCTCGTGGTGCTTTCTCCAGTTATTTATTTATTTTATTTTTAACTTAAAGCATACAGTATGTGGACTTTTCATATTTCTGCAGCACTGCTGTTGTGCGGTGTGTTTGGGAGGGATTTCACTTCATGCTGTGGTTCTGCAAATAGAAGTTCCTGGACTGCGGGGGTAACCGGTGGGGTGGGAAGAGATGGAGCTCAGGAAGATGACCCCAGCAGTCAGCTCACATTAGCAGCTGAAATATGACTAACAAGGCTCTGACTTTCCAGGACGGCCAGCTGTGCTTATCTCCTAGTCGTCTGCTTGCCCCCTCACAGTCATGCACATACAAATGCACCATTAGAATTGCTAACATACATAATTAAAAACCTCACACACACAACCACATCCATAATTGAAAATGTAAATATGCCCAATAATGCAGGAGTAATGACTATATGAGGCGTGAGGGGATATAAGGGGTGTTTGATTTTGATATGAGAATAAACACGCAGGAACATTTTTCTAAACGGCACACTGGCATGTTGCACTCTGTGTTTATTGAGTGAGGCAAAGAGTAATCCATATCTCAATCGGTGGAAGAGCGTATGCTCACATCACCGTAATTAAGTAGAATTTATAGGCGCTTGTACGAAAACAATTTTACTCAAGTTCAATCCACACAGCGTCGACACATTTCAGTTAACCTTGAAACCTTTTGATCTGCATATTTTCTCTCGCCAATAAATACCTGTAACAGAACTAATTCCTGCTTGATATATGAATCTTTTCACAAAATTAATTGTGGTCGTGTTATTTGTATGTATTTCATCGTTCGTCCGAAGCAGTGGTTCTCCCTGCTGAGGGTCAGGGTTTCCCTGCAGGATTCTCCCACTAATATTTAAGAAGGGTTTTTTTTATTAAAAAATAAAGAATAACTAGAGGATATATTGATGAATTATTCAGTTAAAACACACATGATGTTGAATTAAAAACCAGGAAATTTGCATTAAAGATCAACCAGAGTTCAAATGAAAAGCCTCCTCACTAGCGGAGGAAGAGTTCGGATATTTTATGTCTACGAAGTGAAACGCCTATAAACTAATTAAAACATCATAATAAGTGAGCTCAGGAGCTCTGTAAGTGGGGCTCGTCCTCCCATACTTTGAGAACCTCTGGTCCATAAAGAATGCAGGTGTTTTATAGCTTTGACTATGTAAATATATGAGGTCATAAAGTGTAGTATCTTGTACATTCATGTATATTTTAATTGGTGCCTTAGGCCAATTCATCAACGTGAACTCAGTTTTCAGTGCTCTATTCAACTATTTCACTGTCTTGATGAATACTCATGCAGTCATATTGTCTATCAATAACTAGCAGTAGAGCTCTCTGTGAAGTGAATTTTAGATCAATACGTCTGTCGACACTTGCAGTTTTACACTCTATTAGAAACGAAGGCCCTGTTTGTTTTAGTGACTCTCGGAAAAGAGTGAAATGAACAGATTGGTTAAATGCTTTGGGGGATAGCCACAGGAGGGGGGGACGTGGGAAATCCACTGACGGGATTCAAGGTTTTCCAGCGACCGGAGCAGGAGATAGATAAAACCTGATTTCGTGAAAGGCTGTGCAGAGTGTTTATGTGAGGGATGATTGGACCAGGTGGCCTTTTGAACAAACTTCATCAATGCTTCTGAAGACAAAAAAAAGAAAAGAAAAGAAAAATCCAATACAGGCTGATATGTATTCATCACCTCTCCGCCTCTGTTCACAGGTGCAGACCACCACCATGTGCATCTCCGTCAGTCTGAGTGGCTCGGTGGTTCTTGGCTGCCTCTTTGCCCCCAAGATCCACATCATCTTGTTCCAGCCCCAGAAGAACGTGGCCAGCCTCCGGGTCACCGCCAACCGCTTCAGCGCCACCGTGTCCACGACCGCCTCCGCCCCCAGCTCCAGCTACTCAAAAGGTGCCAACGCCCACCGGCCTGCACAGGATGCCGAGCGCCCCACGCTCAAATACCAAATAAATAAATAAGCAGCCTTGCAAAGACGCGCAGAAAACAGATTTCGAAATAGATTTTTTTCCAGTGAAAATTCGGAATTCATCTCGGCAACCTTTCTTCCCCCGGAAGCCGTGGCTTTCCTCATAAGTACGGCCGTGATCAGGTTTCCGATCCACCAAAACATCAGAGAGACACTGATAAACTCCTTTTTTTTTTTTTTATTTGTGCAAGAAAATGCAAATCCATCCTTTGTTCAACATTTATCGCAATTTCTACAAAACCTACCGTGAGCAACCGTGAACTTTTTCTGAGGACAAAGAGTGCTATCTTAACTTCTCTTGGTCACAGGCGGATTCCCTCCAGGCTATCCATCCATCAGTCTAGCCTTATATATCCCCTTAATCCAACTCCGGACCACCACAGGGTGCTGGAGCTCAGCCCTCCCAGCTGATAATGAACGGAGGCAGCGTAAAGCACAGCAAACACTGAATCACACCTATGAGACCTTGAACTGTGGAGTGAATCCTTCAGACAATCGAGAAGAGAAGACATGCAAACAATATATATTTTAACAGGAGACCTTCTTGCTCTGAGGCTAGTGATCTAACATACAACACTCTACAGACTCTCTTTGTGCTAGTGTGGGAAAAAGAAGCCTGGTGCTTTTCTCAACACAGGATTACTGCAGCCTCAAGCATTCTTTGATACTAATGCAGTGGGTTAAAAAAAAAAATTTATTTAGACTTTAAGAAATCATCCTGTGGGTCACATGGAAGCCTCTTGTGGGCCAGTTTTGGCCCGCAGCAGCAAACCCTATGGTGTCTAATCCATTAAGTCCATTCGGCGTGAAAAATAGGCAAATATAAGCGTAACTTGCAATGACTGGCACGGAAAAGGAAGGTTTTTTTTTTTTGTGTGCAGACTATTTGACTAAGATGTATTTGTTAGTTAACAGTAACTACCGGGTAACAGATTTCGTTACCTTTATCACTGTCCAGCCATTTGAAGTCCTCATGCTACACTAAGATAACTGGTTTCTGGACACTGACCGGGATTAAATAATCTGTGAAAATAAGAAAAGATAACCTGTTTATTTTTTTTTTTAATGCTGTCAACAGCATGGCTCAACCACAATAAAGGAGTGGAAATATACTACATTCAGTTAAATGTTTCTTTTATTAATCATTATTAAAGGAAAGTGTCGAAGGAAAGCAAAGAAGGAAAAAAAAACATTCAATGATATCAAACTAGTATTTCAGCTTGTTTCTGTGGTTTTGCATCAGCATGCCTGAGCAATTAATTCTGTTTTGTTCAATGCTAGATTAGAGACATTTTTATCTTGAGCTCAGTGAGGAATGGAGTGTGTTCACAGCCTAATCAAATATACAAGATGGTACATTTATGTTGTTCCACGGTGTTTGAGCTCTTTATTCTATTATGTTGGGGTTTTTTCATATTGATGTATTTAATACATTTATTGAAGCACTTATAGTCTTTTCTCTGACCCAAATTACAGAATAGTTTATAGTCACTGTATCGAGCAGTCTAAACCTAAAGCGGTTTAACTAGAAAATGCTCCAGGCTGATCTGAACCAGCCCTATAGCTTTATACAATTAACATTTTCATTTTGTAAAACGAATTGAAAGTGGGAGTTAGTTCAGTGTTGCAATGCAATGCAATGCAAAAAAAAATCTAAAATCACTGTTAAATACGTACATCAAGCAACAGAAGAGAAGAAATATTCTTCAAAGACACGTCTCCCAATGCAGACTGTCCTCTCTCCTTCATTCTGCTGCTGGCTTTTTTTTTTTTTTCTTTTTCTTTTTTTAATCTCTGGTTCACAGTTGTGTTTCCTATCAGCAAAAGACTGTTGCTTGGCTGACATCACTGCTCCCTCTGCTCCCAGGATCGGCCTCCAACTACGTGCCAGCGGTTTGTAACGGCCGCGAGGTGGTGGACTCCACCACGTCCTCCCTGTGAAGACGCTCCTCTCGATGCACAAGAGACCGTCCCATCCTCCGCCATCCCTCCATCCAGCAGGGCCGTGAGTGACGAAGCCCCCCCCAACCCCCACCCACCCCCAACGCCATCCAACATGTTGAAGAGAGATAAGTCGTGTCAGGGTAGACTGACCGACGGACGGACTGACAGTGGCAAGGTTAACCAACTGTGAAAGCTCAATGATGTTCCTACAGCGAGCAGTATGTATCAACTGTAAAGCCTTTTTGTATAGATTTAATATGCTGTGAGCTCCTCGGTTTACCGATAGATGTGATTACATGCACCGTGCCTTGTCCTAAAAAGTCTTGTTGTCAAATGGGTGGTTGTGAAGCAATAGTGTTATACAAAACAAAAGGCTGTTATTATCTTGTCCCTCCAGTGCTGTGAATTTATCCAAATGTTTTAGACATTGACGGAAAAAAAAAAAAAAAAAGACGTTTCGAGATGAAATTATCCCTGTTAAACAAAATGTGTGACTAATCATAGTGTACGTAATGGAATCTAAGCAACTAGACAATATACAGGACATGTGTTAATGTAGACTGGTATAACAGTGTGTGCTTTCTTGTAATTTATGTAAATAAAATGTTCTTTTTTTTAATATTAAAACAATAAATCCCATTATGTTTGTGGCAGTATGCTTCTTTGATCCCAAAACATTTAACAGGAATTGCAATGATCCCGACTTTTAAATCCCAGCTTATCCTAATAATCAATTTATTGCCTGTTTTTCTCTTCCTTCTTAAATTCATGGCTAAAACAGATATTTGGTAAGTTTACACAAGTTCTAACTAGTTGAATTAGTTTGCCTTCACAAATGCTAGGCAGTTTTTGTTTTTTTTCCCCATTTTAGGAAATACTCTTCCAAATATAAATAATTTATGTCAAATGTCGATATTATAAACCTGCAGTATAACCACCAAAATTGGTCTCATTGCAAATGATCCTCCATATGCATGCTGTGTAAATAGGATTAAATAATACTTAAGGTAATTGATTAAGGACATGAGTAATAAAACATGAGTGCAAATGACCATCAGACTCCAGCAGAAGGGGAAGAGGACTCCTGCAGGACAGCAGCTGGCGGTGCGGGTCGGAGACTATCATCTGATAATAGTGACCGTCCTCCGAGCTGTCCAGTGTCACACTGATCAATCACTTTTATAAGTGATCATTGGGGCGACCTCGACGTCCTCATGCAATCCTGGGATGAGCTTCTCAGGGTAACTGGTGAAGTCAAACTGAAGGTGGTTGATTTCAGAAAGAGATAAAACCTAGTCAGTCAGTCTGGGTCAGTTAGAAAAAACAAGTCAAGATGAACGTCTGCAAATTCCCTTGTGGAAATGTTCCTGGTTAATGAACATGAGATAAAGCATGCAAATCCAGTAATCAATTGCATGTAGTGAAATAGTTAGCCAATTGCATTTATTCAAGGCGCGCAGGACGTCTGGCAACATGAATCTTCCCGAGTCGAGTTTCACATTGTGCTACAACAAGAGGGCTTCAAGAAGCCGTTACCGTTTCAAAGAAAATCCAAACTTTCCACCAAGAAATCATTTGGACAGAGACAACTGCAGCACAACTTTCAGGAAAAAACAAAACAAACTTCGAATAAAATTAAAGTCCTGGTCTGAATCCTACAATGCAGGCTTCTTCACACATTTGGTCCGTCCAGGCGCTGCCCACCTGACCGCCGGCGCTCTGGTTTCTCCAGTGAAGCAGAAACTTAAAGGCACTTCTAGAAAAACAACACGCACAGGAGGGAACACAAGCCCTCGCCTGGATGTACACAAACAAAGAAAAACGTGTGTTTTGACATGTTTAATTTACAAAAAAAAAAAAAAAAAAAGAAGACGACGACATTTCATTGTTCAGCCACTTCAACATCTTCTGGATCTGACGGCTTCCTATTCAGAGGAATAATGTAGATCCCATTTTTGGCTTCTTTTAGTCTCCACCAACGCCCCAACCTGTAAACAAAAAAGGGTTGCACAGAAGACAATAGCTTTAAACCTGTAAATGAACAGAATGGTTTTAGGATGAAGTTAATTTTCATGATGAAACCAAATAACTGCAGTAATGACATCAAATCAGACAATTAGTAGGTAGTTCACCACCAGTAAAAGTACTGGCGCCTCTTTGCGTTTTTCTCTCGTCTGAAAAACGTGACACGATGCAGATGGAGCCCCGCAAGCTGAGCAAACACTGAAATACATCCACAGCACCGTGTCACAGTAATTTAATCACAGCAATTGTATTGAGGTGCCAAATGTAGCTGCAGCGGCCCGAGGAGAGCGCACAAGTTCTTGGAAACGACGAGACGCTTCACACTCGAAGCTTCTGCCGAGCGTCAGCTCGGATTCAGCATCAAAGTCATTTTATTCACTTTGCAGAGATTTAATTGTCTACAAACTCGGGTCACGGGGCAAGCGTTCGGCGTGTACAGCCTGTAAAACAGGATTATTAATCCAGATTTAGAACGGATATGGAATATCATCATCTCTGATCACTTAATATAAAACTGCGGATCAAAATCCATCTATTCACACCCCGAATTACTATTTTAATGCATTTAGTAAACTGCACACATGTCGATTACAAATTAGCTATACAATAGTCAGTTTTATGTAACCGAGCAACTTTAATCCTCAAAAATCCCTTTTCACAGATGCATTTTGTGATAATCTGGCCTGTACAGTGCTGAAACTTGCTCATTTCAGATGTGATGCATCTGTATCATCATGTTCCCACATGAGGTGTCTGGAAGGAAACAAAAGAATCCTTCACCTCCATATTTTATTTTATTTCCCCCAGCTGGTGGAGAAAGTAAATCTTTCAAGTGTGACATTATCTAAGAATGTGTTTGGTGAGTTTCCATCAGTCGGCTACTGGATTATTCTTTCTGTGATCTCACTTAGAGAAATCACCAAAACCACCTCTGACATGTTTTCGCCTGCAGCCGAGCCTGCGATGGAACAACACTGCCATCTAGTGGGCGAGTCACTCAACTAGAACCTGCGCTGATGCTCATTATCTGTGGGCACCAGAGCCAGAGACAGTTTCTATGGAAACAACGTTACCTGTGCTCCTGTCCGACCCCCGCCACCAAGAAACGACCGGAGCTTGAAAACTTCAGACTGTTGATAAAACCACACTGAGCGGGGGAGAAAGAAAACATGTTTGTTTACACAATCAAAGAAGATTTACCAGTTTTGATGTGTAGTTAAATGGTAACAGTTTGCGAGAGACGCAGGGTACGAGTTGCAGTTTACTGAAAACTCAGATTCTTCCAACAGGATGTTATTTTAATGACGGAACATGACTTATAAAGGAAAGTTATAATAAAACACCATTAACGGACTTTATAAACCTGCAAATTCCCCTCTATGACTAAGAAATGGCATTTCTGCCATCTTTACATTCCATTTGATAAGTAAATTTTAAGACTGCAGGTAAAAACTGTGCAAAACATGTAAATTGTTTAGCCCCACTTTATCAAATAAAATGGAGGAGGACTTGACCTCCACTCTGGTAGCCAATCGGCTCCTGGGTCTAGATTAGCGTCAGTCGTGCAGCGGGTTGAACTCTTACCACTGGCACGCTGAACAGACGCTCAAGTCCGCGGTAACCTTGACCACATTTCCATATGGTGACCTGCGAATTGTGGGAACCTGCAAAACAAACCATCGTTCTCATTATTACATCACTATGAACAGAATAAAACACATTTTAAACACAGCAACTTCTATGAAATCGGGATTTAATGAAATCAGATGAAGCTCATGAAGGAGACTCTCACAGCCAGAGGCACCTGAGGCAACGGTATCCGAGTTGTGAAGCGCCGCCACCGAGGCGACCCAGTGAGGCTGCTCCAGCCCGGCGTCGCCATGACAACCATGAGCCTGCTTCACTGTGCCGAGAGGCTTCTTCTTGTTGACACTCCAAAGAGACAAAGAGCTGAGGTCAATAGAAACAAAAGGGGCCAGAAAAGAGAAACACGATTGAATTCGAGCAAATTCAAAATGGGGTAAGAACTCAGCTGATTATTGATGCAAAGAAGAGCAGACGAAGTGTTACCCGTCATCGGCTCCAGTTATCATGTGCTCTTCGTTGATGAGCTGGATGGAGTCGATGGAGCCCCTGAAACATTTTAGGAGGGTTTTAGGAAACGATACTAAACTTTACTGGACATGAACACACAAAAAATGTACAAGTAAAGCATGTCGTGTAACTTTTCCAAAGCACTTCAATGAGTACTCGTCTTTGCATACCGGAAAACTACAAGTAGAAACAGCAAATAAAAAAAAAAAAAGAAAAGTGAGATTGAAACAAGCTGGTCAAGACGCGATTTGGTGCACAGATGTTGGGTTAAACAACCACAGAAAAGTAAGCAAATTACTTTGAGGAGCATATTTAGAGTATAACATTAACTGAGAATGACAGGGTAGCATCGAGCAATACTATATAACATGCAGCATGTGTCCTTGAGCAAGGCACTTGGTCTCCATCATTAAGGTTGACACAAAAGTATGCAAATAAAAAAATCATTTGTATATGAATAAAGCACCTGATGCCGATGAGGAGAATACAGAACCACGAATGACAAATATAAAGGAACTCACTCGTGTCCGTGGAAAACCAGCTGGGACTCCTCGGCTATCTTCCACACCCTCACAGTGCGATCACGACCGCCTGCAGTCACGCAGCGTTCACGGCTCAGGCTGTCCAGTCCGGTGATGGCATCCTGATGTCCAAAGCTACAGAGACGCAGAGTACAATATATATATATATATGAATAGCAAGATCAGCAGCAGAATCGAGGAACATTGTTCTCATTAGTTTACTCACAGAGTTTCCACGTAAGCGTTCTCGTCCACGTTCCACACTTTGACCGAGCGGTCATGGGAAGCGCTGTACAGATCGTGACTTCCCTTCCTGAACGAAAGACCCTGTGGGGAAAACAAGAGGAGGATTTTACTTTGGTGGATTAAACCTGATGTATTTACTACGCTGTTAAAAAAGGTGAGTTGTAAATGAAGAAATGAGAACGTACCGACACAGGGCCTTTGTGTCCGGTGAATTTATACAGATGTTTACACGTCTCAGCCTCCCAAATCATGATCAGTTTGTTCATGTCGCCGGTGGCCTAAAATACAAACAAACGCACAATCCTTTACCAGTTCACTCGTGATACTTTCAATAAACTAAGGATCAGTGTAGCGAGCACAACTCACCAGGTATTTCCCATCTGATGATATGGCCATACACAGGATATGGGTCGTGTGCCCAACATGGCGGTCCTCCGTCCCCTTCCTTCCACCATGAACTGTGTGCAGCTTCTTGCCACTCTGGACATCCCCTGAAGAAAAGAAAAAGCAACATGTTCTCCAAGATGGGATAAAGTTTTGAGACTCATATGTTCCCCCCCCTCCGAACGGGAATCAAACACCAGCCGGAGAGGGATTCATTCTCCACTGACATTTGATGATGGAGCAGTCTTTGGCCGCAGAGAAGATGCACTTGTCATCCGGCGAGATGACCAGACAGGTAACAGGAAGCTTGTGTCCCCTCAATACTCGGATCTCTGAAGCGTCTGGTGGTATGAGCTGCAAGGCAGAAGACATCACTCGGTTTGACAGCGGCCTTAATTTTTTTTTACAATCATTTTTATACATGCAGCAGCACGGAAGGAAACTAAATTTGTACTTACGTCTTTGGCAATAAGACGCTGAAGCTTCCCTTTTTGTTCGAGCTGAAAGAAGAATTGAAACATTGATGAAACATCACCAACATCACAACCAAAACAAATGACAATGTACAACAATAAATATGTTTTCATTTAGATGTAGATAAAAAGGCGATGAGGTAAAAAAAAAAAAACGGTCGTTATGACAGCACGCCATGTTGCTGCAAAATTAAATACACGGAGGTTCATAAAGATAAAAACACTGCTTAGAATAGTTTAATGATTTGACAGAAAAGTAAAGTCCAAGCCAATGTGTATTGTGACTGAAATTGCAGAAACCTGAAAGTAAAATAAAATGTGAGGAAAAGCTTTATTTTCCAATCAAACAGACTTTTGTGATCCACCCCTTCAGAAAACTTACCACTTCTTCCTGAAGTCTTCCTGCAACCAGATCCGTCTCGAAGGCGTCTTCTTCCGCTTTGTTTTCCTCTGATGACAACAACAAATCTTGTTATTATCCTCCCTCGTCGTCCAACTGCTACAGCTTCATAAAGTTACCTGCCATTTAAAACACAAGCTTACCTTCATGTTTCAGCTGTTCCAAATAAAGTTTAGCTAATCTCAGCTTCTTCTCCTGCGGTGTTTCCTCATACTCAATGTCCTCATTGGACTTTTTCTTCTTGGGCACTGTGGAGCTGAGAGAGAAAAGCAAACATATCTAAACACCAACTTGACAAAATATGAGCATCACAAAAGAGAAGAAGTAAAGGAGTAAAACTAGTTTGATTTAGACTAGTCACTAGTTTGATTTATGCACTTACTCAGCAGGTACAAGGGGTTTGGGTCAATCACTGACACCGCTATATAAAGCTGTGCATCATCTGCCCAATTATGATAGAAGTTATAATGTTCTATGATCTGAGCCAGAGGAGCATGTCGATGTCAAATGAAAGAGGCCCAAGACTGGAGCCTTGAGGAACCCCAGAAGTGATTTTCATATGCTAAAATTCATAATAAACTATTAACACAAAGCACTACCTGTCTTGCTGACTTTTAACATTTCCTCTCAAGGGTCAAAACCATTTATTGAAAACATAATTTGTGAAACCAGAAAGCACAAGTGATGAGTTATTAACATTTTAAATGACCACATGAGAAACACACCTCTCTGCCTCAGAATCGCTGGAAATCTCTTCGTTGTACTTAGAAGATGGTTTCTTTGATCGTACTTCAACTGAGCCCCCGGCAGCCTGATGGAGAAGGTTCCAGAGATGGTCACATGGATGAGAAATGGCTCTTTTAACATGTGAATCTGCAGCAGGTAGGATGAGGTGAGCAGCCTTTAGCTCCTCTGCTAACACATCCGTTTTCCTACCTTTCGTTTCGGCACCGGCGTGTTCTTCCCCCTTTTGGCTGATTTGGGGTTTCCCTTCCCTTTCATAAAAAATGACGAAGACATAATGACGTGTCCCAACAAAAACACAGAAAGAAGCTGCAATCACAGTAAACTCGTTAGCTTTCTCCTGCAGTCAACATTAGACCCACATGTGTCTCGTGCAACCAACCTAGGAAGTGAACGTTGCCGCTGGCCGCTCGCTGATTGGCTGTTTTCACACAGGTCCCGCCTTTTGAATAATCTCTGCATTTTGATTGGCTGAAGTGACACACCACCCGAACAGGAAACAGTACTGATGTGAAATACTTCCCTCGGGGAATACGGTTTCGCAGCTTCGTTCCGCACATTATTGCAAAATAAATATGCGTTTTCTTTTACATTCAACATATACACACGTGAACCACACGCGGCAGGAGGTAATAATAGGAAGGGTATTTCACTCGAGTTCGAAGTGAAATGTCAGCTGCGGCTGATGGAAAAAAGCCATAATCACATGAGGATCTATGTACTGCACTACTGCAGTAGTACTACTACTTCCTCTACTACGCAGTGTGTACTGTGCAGTCTTTGTCCTCACAGTGTTTTCAGTGAGTCGTGGAGGTAAACCCAAGCGGCCAGGTGAGGCTGACACTACTACATCTTCACACGTTCTTTTCCTTCCCATCATGGTGTTTACAACGACGCAGTTTGCATCACTGAGCTGGGGGCTATAAGAAGTGTTCTGGGAGAGGGCAGCGAGGGGAGGAGGAGGGTGGCGGTGGTGTGTGCAGTGTGAACTGGGGGAGAGAAAAAAAAATCTCATCAACATCTTGTTTCAGATGAACAAGTCTGTAAGAGGCGTCTGTGCGACACCAAGTGACTGAAAAAGTTTGACTCCTAAGTTTGAGTGCATCTTCCCATCCAGAGAGGAAGCAGATCCTCACAGGTCGACCTCCCCCCCCCCACCCACCCCTCTTCCATCCACTCACTACCACCACAACCTGAGCAGCTCTTTCCCACCCTCCATGCCACCGAAGAGAGACACCGCAACGTCTCCAGCGCAGCCGCCGGTGAAGATGATCAAGATCGGCGCACACGTGCAGGAGTTTGGCTGCGATCCAGTGGAGGAGAAGTACCGGCTGCCTGAGGAGTCCAGCTACTCTCCTCACCCCAGCCAGGAGGTGAGAAGCCCCAGAGGTGCATCAACACAACTTTTTGCAAAAAAAAAAAAAAAAAAAAGTCTAACTGTGCATGTGCACATTGTCTCTCTCCCCCCCCCCCCCCCCCCCCCCTTTTCATCCTGGCAGCATGAAAGCCTTGATTTTGATGAAGAAAACCTCGCAAGTTCAGGACTCAGAACAGACACCATCAGCCTTCTCATGAAAATCGAGCAGCTGCAGGCACAACTCAAATATGAGCGCAGATGTAGGATTCTGGCAGAGAGAGAGCTGAGGGAACTCAAAGGTGTGTGAAAAGTCCCTCATCATTATCTGAAGAACAGCTCAAGATCACACTGAATTGATTGTAGCCCAATCAACACTGTAGCTGTTTATTTTTTTCCAATTCGTTGTTTTGTCACATATTTTTTAGTAAATTCGCTTGACATAAAGTTGAGTCTAAACTATGCCATAACACATTTGAATGTCAGTGAGTAATCTCATTAAACGTTGTTAATTGAAAGAGTAATATAAAGAACCATATCATTTGATAATGCTTATAGGATATATAGTGTTTTATTGTTAGGTTGATAGCATAAACCAAAGGTGTGTGATTATTGTGGGGGTAGATAATGGTGTGTTATCACCGTGAGTTGAATAAAGCCATATCTTATTGTCGAGGGGGACCATACAAAAAACTAGGACTTCTTTGGCGGGCCAAAGCACAAGTTCGATTTGGAAACATCCCTCATTAAAAGACCGTATCGGATAATCTGTTGCGGTGCATTTCTCAAGTTGTTTTATTTCCTTTTCTCATTTGGTAAAATAATAGCACATCCAAAATGAAAACTTTAAATATTTCAACACGGATAAAGTGGATAAAGCGATTCCCACAAGGATGAAGTTCATACACCACCAAAGTCCATGAATGCAGTGATCATCAAGTCCGTTCTAAATGCAAATTGTGACATCGGTCTTCATTGGAGGCGGCTTAAATATAACTGTGCTCTAGTAAATGTTTGAACAGAGGTTATCTTCCAAGAACCATCCTATGTGTATTTACAGACACATAGGGTACAACTAATTTACACTACTTATATGTTGCATAGTTTCAAAACATCTGTAAATTGATCCAAAGTACCATCTCTACTAAATAAATGTTCAGTTTTAGATCAGTTTAAGATGCTAAAAGAAGTAAAGAAACCATCTGTTCATCACTGAGGGAGATTGAATTAGTAAAGGCGAACTAAAGCGTTGGATATTGAGGCTCCTCGCAGTTTGCTTTTGTCGTCTCAGTAATTAAAACAAAACCCAACAAAATCTGGCCTTGAGCCTTGGCTATAAACACATTGTCAAATAGTTAACTACAGACATGTACTTTACTAACTAATTCCAAACTTTCTGCAGAGATGAACACTCTTATGATGCAGATGAGACACACGGCACATGAACTGCGAGTCACCCTGGATCACGTGCTCCAAGGAGAAGAAGCATCAGTTGCACCGCCAAACTCAGACGAGGGTGTTTCTTTCTTGGCCGACGCCGAGATGGGAGCTGCTCACAATATACCAGAAGTCAGTATCTGCTATAGGCCTCTTGTCTCTTTTAAATGTTGGCAGATTGTTCATCTCATTAACTTCCCCCCCCCCCCCAAAAAAAAATCTTTGTAGAACTCTGTGTATAAGTGCTCATTCTAAAGACGTGGGTAAAAAAAAAAGTCCATGAAATTCACCAATTTAGAGCTGATATTCTTCACTTTCAGGATGACCTCGACTTCCTCTATCTCGCCGAGAATCTCAGAGTGCCTAAAAAGCTTTACGAGCGCATTGCAGAGATCGCCGACTACAAGAAGTACACGTCGGCGCTGCTGATGATTCTTTTCGATAGAGAAACTTTGGCCACGCACTCCCTGCAGGGCCGGAGGAACGCCTTCACAGGAGAGGATTGCCACAAGCCACAACTCCCACCTGACATCCTAAAAAGTATAATCGGTGAGCTAAAGCACATCTCACGTTATTGAGGCACACACTTATCGTTCCTATTTGGTTTAAAAATGGTTGTTTCTACAAATTTTTTTGGCTCTAAAAATCCAATCTGCTTTCTGTCCTTTCAAGATCACGTCACTGTCAAGTTCGGCGTCGACAACAGCCAGATAAAGACCGCGATCCGCACAAAGCTGAACAACGAGGACAAATTATTGAAGAAGAGACTTGGTTTGGGTAAATCGGAACCCAAACACCTGATGGATCAAAGCTTCTGTCAAGACGCTGGCCTTCTGCCTGAAAACGGAGCGATGCCGAGCGACTCGCACTCCTAGCGCCTCCGGCCTGCCTTCACCTGTTTGTCACTGGGTTTTCATGTCTGATAGAAACATGTGACTGGTCTTATTTAATTTGTTATGCATTGCAATATGGTCTAAGTTTGATAGAACTGAAGTCTCAATGAGTTAAAAAAAAAAAAAAAGGCGTCTTTTTTTTTTCTTTTTTAATTCTTGCTGTTTCAGAATGGCTGTATTAGAGACCTAGTGTGTGACCTTCATGTTTGACAGGCATTTATATTTTCGAAGAAGTAACATTTGTATTAGCAAGTAGGGCATTTTAATGTCGCAATATAATAAGGATCTTGTTTGTACCTTGTTCATGATCAACTGTGCTTTACAAGAAGCGACACTGTGGTTCTAGATGCATTTGCACTCTCAAATTATGCTGTAAATGAGAACTCTTCCTTCCTCCTCAACGTGTTAATAATGTCTGTTGTCAGTTTGTAGGAGCCAATAAACTCTTGAAGCCTGAATTCTCTCGACTGTTCCTTCATTACGCTGAAGTACAATATGCTCTGTAACACTAGTTTTACCTCCCAAGCAGCCTGCAGAGGTCACTGTCATTCCCTCTTTCTGCCTTTTCCTGCAGGCTTTAATGCAAAGTCAAGGTTTTTTGACACTGGGGGGAAAAAGAAAAAACAACTTGTGAGTGTGTTTTTATCTACATTGTGTAAATCTACAATTAAATTTTTGGGGGAAACATGAATCCAGATTATGGAGGAGGGTTGCAGTTTAAGAATTAAGATGGGAAAACATTACATTAGACTAAGGTTTCTATATATGCCTTTGTTGTGGGAGGTTTAATTGTGATTACAGAGGGATATTAAATGATCTTGTTCCCATAAGAAAAATGAAGGCATTTATTTAAGGTTCTTGGGTGATGCTAGTTGTAGTTATGTCAGGGATAAACAAGGGTGTGTGTTGCTAATCAAAAATTGGGGGGTTATGCCAAAGTGAGGACAAACAGTGCAAGTCCCCATGAAGAAAATCCAATTTTTACACAAAGACACAGATTTTATTAGATTTTTTTCAAAGCTTTATCATGTTTCGGATTTGGTCAAGAAGTAGTTCAACAGTCAGTCTGCAAGAAATGGTGGTAATTCAACGTGACGTCTCCATACGTTATTGAAACATAATATGTTTGCGTTTTTGTCTTTCAGGTGGGAAGATCAACTTGATTGCATTCTAACCAGCGGGGAGTCATTTCACCTTGGAGAGAAAATGAAAATCCCCAGAAGGAAAAATCAATGATCATTGATGTGAAGATGAGAGACAGAGAGAGAGAGACAGAGAGATGAATGTACTGATCTAATCCAGCTAATACTTTACTATCCTCATTCTCACAGATGCTGTGGAGAATAAAAGGAGCGTGTGTCAGTGTGTGACAGCCACATACGGACTGATGAAAGACATCGTGGCCAATGTCAGTGGCCGGTGGACTGATGCAGTCATCTCCAGTGACTTGAACAGTCACCGGAAGCTGGCTCCTCCCTGTTTCCATCCTCTTCCTCAAACTGCAAGTGATGTCTCTCTCTCTCTCTCTCTGGCACTATCACTTCTCTCCGGGGGTTCCCTTTCACCAGACACGTGCATTGGGGAAATCTGCTGTTTTCATCAGAATTTGTAGAAGAACATAGGTCCTGATGGATCTTTGAAGGCTGGAGCATCATTTTGATGCGCCTGGATTCAACACCTGGAGTTTTTGTATTATTTGCAAGGTTTCACAGATAAGACATATCATCATGTTTTGGAAACATTCAGCCTCAGAAGAACATTTTGGAGGACCTACAGACAATTTTCAAAATGTAAGCAGTACTTGGTAAGTTTTCACACATAGTTTTCTTCTTCTTCTTTTTTTGAGAAGGAAAGATAATTAAGAAATAGTTTAGAAATGTCTACAACATTATGCATTTTTATAAGTAAAAGTACCCTAGCAAAGTTTAATTAAAAGAAAAATATTTGACCATGTTGGGTTCTGACTTCAAATGAAAAAGGAGTCTTTGTAATTTAGAAAAAATACATTAGTGTAACACATGGATGCATGTTTTGTAAGGAAGGTGCAGGCAAATACATACAGAAATGTATTGCGTCTTAAAACATGATAAAAATAACAAAAACATTTGAAGCCCTGTAATAAACATGCCCGATGAGGGTGCGAGTATGTAATATGGAAAATGTTTTGAAACAATACACTCCTGTTGGAGATAACGGTAGCTTATTTTTATTCTTGCAGGATTACCAGATTAAAGTCATTGTATCAAATTATTGCAAATGTTTGATCATTGCAAACATTTGTCAGCCCTTTTATTTCACTTGTAGGAAATGTATTGTGATTTTTCAAACCATGTCTATTTAACCATATCAGCTTTTTGTGGCCTGAAAATTGCTCTTTTGATAATTAAAAAAGGTTAAGTTTAATATATGCCACAATTAAATGTAACATACATTCCATGTGAATTTAGGGACCTTCACTGATGAGTGGATTTTCTCTCTCTTCCATGACAGTTCTAATAGTGAAGAATTGCTAGAGATCCTAAATTATCAGCATGTATTGTATTGAACACGTCACAAAGCCTTTAGTGAATTAAATATATGTGGGACGACTTAGCGGATGAACATGTTTAACCTACTCGTGGGCCTGGAGGATGTAGAATATGCCTGAGCTGCTAACTGAAACTAAAACAAGGGCGCCTCTACATAATGTGTATGAGAATGTACATGCACCAGTCCTCCCATGGGGATAAATCACAGCACAAACGTGGCCTGCCAATAGCTGTCCACCAGAGAAGATTACAGCGGCGGAGAGCATCAGTGGATCACTGACAGAGAGCGAGCTCAAGTATTTAGGACACTGCATCCTCCACGGTCATACATCCCAAACCTGATTAGAACGAGATGAGTGGATTGATGTATGGCGCAATAGACGTGTAAAAAGCATTGCATTGTCTGCAGCGCTCACAAGTGTAATATACAGTACTTGTGTTTTGAGGTCAGACCTGGGCTGCCGGGACGCTTCCTCTTTGATGGCACACTGCGGGGTGACACTGAACACATACTAATCAATGCAGCCGGCTCCCTGCAGCTGGGCTAAAACAAGCACACTCATTATCTTTCATTTCTAAAGGATGGAGATGGATGGAGGAGAGACAGGGCATCCTCCATGAATTATTCCTATTGATCATGTCTCCTCCTCGGCAAAGAGAGACCGTCCTTTCCTTAATGTTCCCACAAACAATCTAAATAGTTATTGATTTGCTTGCATGTGTGTCTTTTTCTTGTGTGCATTGCAATTTTCTAGTAGATGTCCCTGGATGTTTATATCCACACACATTCTGTTACACTTTGGTGGGAGGAAGGATCATTGATGATACACTGAAAGTGAATTCATTGTCCAGCAGTATATATTTAACGCCCAGTGTGGCTCAGGTTAACGTTCATGTTGTGTCGATTCATCGTGAGGCTGAAAACTCTGCGTGATTAAAGCCCTGCCTCACGAACTGAAGATATTAGTTCTAAACAGTTATCGGAGTTCCAAAAGGCTGAATGTCCTGTTAGTTCACTGAACAACAGAGCAAAATAAAAGAAACCCAAAACTGGCTTTTTTTTAACCGGATGTTTCTAATCAGTTCTTAGAAATTACATCATGTAAACATAATTTGAATTACCGGTACACTAAATCAAATGTAAAAACACTAACAGAGTAGTACAATGGCTGACATAATACAGATAGTACATATGGAAACGTAAAAAGAAAAACCCCAAACAATGATCAAGTATTTTCACTGTGTATGAAACAAAACAACTCCAATTTATAGATGCAGGACAAAATGTTCCTCCATCAATTTGCATGCTTTATTCAGACTCGGGGAGGGATCGACTTATCAGAACAAAACACAAACTGCACGTGTTCCACTTTATCACAGGTCCAATACAGAGCAACAACCAACCTCCACAGTTTAGACTTACCAATAAACCTTCAATCATACCTTTGGATTATGAGAGAAGCTGGAGCACCACTGTTCAATCAGGGTTTTTTTTTTTCTTTTAATATTAACAGAACATCCTTTTTTAACATGCTCATTCTTAGTAAGAACACACAAACAGGCTAGTGATTATCTAGCGGCGGCAGTCCCTTTATTCTTCATAAAGCTTTATAGAAACTTTGTTTGGTTTTACAGCCCGCAAACTCCTCCTGCATGACAACGTGTTATTTTAAGCTGCAGAAAGCTGTTTTGATTCTTCCTGAAGCTCAAAAGCAGCAAAAATGGAAAAAAAAAACTTGAGCAGGAATTCCAAAATTAGAGCAAGAATTGAATGGATGACGGATGAAGCTGCTACAAATACAATGATGAGTGAATCTTTGTTCAGAGATTTAAAGTGATTGAATGCATTGTTGTGTGCAAAATTTATATATGCAAAATTATATATATATATATATATATATATATATATATATGTATATATATATATATATGTGTGTGCATGTGTGTGTGTGAGATATTAAAATCCTGTTTGAATTTTAGTACAGTTACTGCAAATGATGACTTCTTCTTTTTTCTCTCGCAGGCATAAAGAGCGTTTAATCCCATGTCTGAAGGAGCCTCATCACTGAGTCATGGAGGAACGTGGAACCCAGATTTGTACATTGAAACCTTTATTATGAATCATGGAGGAGAGCAGCTCATATCCGACGCCTGAATACAACGACAGCGCAGCTGCGTGGGCTCCGGCGCCCTCGGCCCCCAGCAGGCAGCTGGCCACCCTTCCCAACCGCCAGACACAATTCAAGGACGTGACGGGGATATTTTTCATGGTGACCCTGAACGTCTTGGCCCTCCTGGCCAACACCGCCGTCCTGGTGGTCGTCGTCAAAGCGCCCCACCTCAGGAAGTTCACCTTCGTGTGCCACCTCTGCGCGGTGGACCTGCTGTGCGCCGTCCTGCTCATGCCCCTCGGCATCGTGTGCAGCTCCCCGTACTTCGCCGGCGTGGCGTTCACCGTGCTGGAGTGCCGGGCCTACGTGTTCCTAAACGTGATCCTCGTCGCCGCCTCCATCTTCACCATCACTGCCATCAGCGTGGAGCGTTACTACTACATCGTCCACCCCATGCGCTACGAGGTCAAGATGACGCTGAAGCTGACCGCCGCCGTGACGGCGATGGTGTGGGTGGCCTCGGCCCTGCTGGGGTTGTCCACCGTGTTCGGGTGGTCGTCCTCCGGCGGCCTGAGCTCCGTCAGCGCTGCTCACTGCTCCCTGCACCGGAGCCACAGTGACCACAGGCGCATTTTCTCGGTGCTCTTCAGCATCAGCTGCTTCTGTCTGCCGGCCGCCGTCATTTTCGCCGTCTACTGCAATGTGTACAAGGTGGCCCGGGTGGCTGCCCGGCAGCACGGCCCTCTGCCCTCCTGGACCCACAGTCAGCACAAGCATCGCTCTGACTCGATCAACAGCCAGACGACTATAATCACGACTCGCAGCGTTCCCCGCAGGATTCTACGCGACCGGCCTTTTGGCGGTGGGAAAGCCGCCCTCACCCTGGTCGTCATTGTCGGCCAGTTCCTGATCTGCTGGCTGCCTTACTTTGCCTTCCACTTCCACTTGACGCTGGATGCGGCGCCGCACGTCCCCGACGGCCTCGGGGAGGCCGTCACCTGGCTGGCGTACTCCTCCTTTGCGATCAACCCGTTTTTCTACGGGCTCCTCAACCGACAGATCAGGGAGGAGCTCTGCAAGCTGAGGCGCTGCTACGCGGCGCGGCCCACCGAGCTGGCCGTCTCCAGCCACGAGGGTTCAGGCCACGAGAACTTCCTGCAGTTCCTCCACAGGACCAGCTGCACACTGGAGACACGGGCGAGCTTTGCCACGTCCAGTCCCAGGAGCACTCTGGATCAAACTGGGCAGGCGGCTTTCAGGATACCGGGACAGATCCCAGAGGAGTTCACATAGATAAGTCATGCCCCTGCTGAAGTAACCTGCTCAGTGGTAAAGGACCAAGATGAGGGCTGCGGTACTTTATAACTGTAACATATATAGAAATGACAAATTGTTGTCTTTTTAAATTTGACATGCTTTTAATATCTAAAGTCGCAGTTTTTACACAACCTGAAAGTTGGGGGATTTGATTAATTCTGTTTCTGTGCAAAAAGTAAGAGTGAGACACTTTATTCTTACTGTTAAAGTGTAGTTGCTGTAGACTTTTCAAATAAATAATGATGAACACAAATGTGACATTTTTAATTGAAAGATCACACTTCGGTCAAAATCTGCATCGAATTCTGCTCATGTATTTCTTTTCAAAATTTCGAAATTTTGAAAACTACTTGTTTTGTATATAATGCATGACTCCAGGGGAAACCCCCTTTGTAATGATGATGAAATCTTAAATTTTCAAGATGTATTTATGTTTCAGTAACCCATGCATCTATTATTCTTGGTACAGAAATAGGAGAGACATTCATCATTTGTTCTATCTAGATTTATTATTTCTTATTGACAGAAATGAGCAAAAAAATATCAGGCTCATTGACTTGAACATTAATATTTACTAAAAGTCAAATCTGAGTCATTTATACACTTACTTATTTTGTATTTTCTGCATATGATTGTTGAAACAATAATACTTAAAAAAAACATTTCTTTTAACTTGAGGATATCTGCTTTCAAGCTCTTTCTGTTTATCTACAGTCATTTGTTTTGTAGCGTCAGGAAATCATAAACAGGATTATATGCAATCTATATTTGATAAACAGACTCGAATCACACATAATTAATATCTTATATGTTAAAAATATTAGGAGAAAATAGGAGATATATTCCATAAATGGTTGTACTTTTTTGCTCATTTGATGCACGACTATGATAATACAGCATCCTGAGTTATTTGGGGGGGAGAAACAAGGACAAAATGACTTTTTGAACAACAAGGGGGAATTAACTTGTTCTAGTTTTGAATGCATCACAAATATAGTGTTAAAACACAATGGTACTCATGTTTTTTATGAATTCTAAAAACCTTGCATGAGCCACAGCCACACATATTTCAACATCAGGGCCACTTTCATTTACTTGATTATTTTGAATCTACAAGGAATTTTGTAAACTTAGTTGACTTACCCAGTAAATTGGTTAATTAAAAAGTGGCCTCTTGTTTAAGTGGCCTTGAATGCACAAATAGGTTGCAGGAATGAAGTCATTCTTTCTATCAAACCTACAAAACGACACTCCACAGCTCTGTTCTGTTCCAGCATGCTGATGTTCTCCTGTTTGACGTTTTGACTCTGGGCGGTCAAGCTTTGTCTCTCTGGGTCCCGACCTTCATGTTCTGCATGTGTCCATTCATGAAACGCCTGCGAAATGAGACTGAGCCCAGTTAACACATCATTATATAAGGAGAAAATGCCATGTCATAACAGATGGAGAGGTTGTTTTTAATACCCTCTTAATATGCACACACAGACATATTCTGTCCATTTTTATACATCCTGTCTTGTTTAAAAAAAGAAAAATGCAGGTTTGTTCCTATTTAAACAAGTTCATCCATGGAGTTGAACTAAAATGTATCAATTCGAGACATTTTGATTATATAGTTTTGATGTCTATTCAGCAAATGCTTTGAGGGAATTTGTGGCTCTCCCACACAGATTAGACTTAAAGGATAACGTCGGACAAACACGAAGATAAGTAGTGACAAGCAAAAAGAACATGCTGAACTAAATTTGTGTTAAACCTGTAAACACCATTGAGAGATATGAGCATAAATCCCCGAATCACTAAAATGATCACCAAGAAAGTTGTATAAAAATAACCTCTGCTTTGCTCTCTAGAATAGCTTCTTCTCGCTGGGATGCAGCAAAAAAACAAACAAAAAAACATTAATATGAACCCGTAGTACAGTGACTACGGGGGAGAAGATCACATGAACACGGGCACGCACGCACAGCACGCGCACGGCAGCTGAAATCCAATTTAAAGACATCTGGATATGTTAAAAGCGAGATAACACTGGGCTGTTTTATGGTCTCTGGCAGTAAACACATTCACGCAAGTGCTGCAGAGTATCAGTGCAACTCTGATAACGGCGCAGCCAAGTGTTGTCATCAAAGCCAATGTAATAAAAGAACAATCTGCGATGTGCATTAACAGCAGGGAAATATCACACAACACTTGAATGGGGATTTGCTGTGCGCAGATAGACACTGTATGTGTGATATAGTGAAGACTCTCCCATTACCAAATGCAGATATTTAAGTGATACACTGTATTATAATACATCCTAATTGTAAAATAAGAATAAAAAATATAATTTAGGATGATCAGAATGTTGAGTTGCTCAACAGAAAAGAATAAAAAAAATATACTGTACTGTACTGTACTGTACTGTGCTGTACTATACTGTACTGTACTGTACTGTACTGTACGTGTCTGGCTGATGCTTTTTGAAGCTGTGAAAAACAACATATAAATTATATTTCCATCGGATGTATTTCAATGCCGCCATAAACTAGGACATCACAATTTTGATACTCACTCAGTAAAGATTCCATGTTGGGTCACAAAGCTGTAAACAATTTGCTAAATACTTCCAATGAGTTTATACAATTAGTGGAATGTTGAAGAAGTGGTTTGTACTTTTGCTGCCATGGACTTTAGAGCCCTTCTGTGTGTAGTTTCCATGTTCTCACTGTGCATGTGAGTTTTCTCTCGCTGTCCGTCTCTCTCAGTGTTGAACGGGTGATGAAAAAAAGTGAAGAAGACAAACGAATAGATGGGGTGACTTTTACACTTTTTTCTCCATTAATAAAGCTTGTGAATGTTTTTTTTTCCATTTCCTGTATCTCCAGATGAGGGGACAATAACATAGTCCACTCACACAGTTCGTGACTCAGTTCAATAAATATTTGAGGTTGACAGTCTTCATAAGTTGCTAATTAAAGTGAAGCACCTCCCATTTCAGTGGCACCTCTCATTAAATCGCCACATCAACTGTCCACCTTCTTTGCAAATCCGCATTCATTATAGATCAAACACAAGGCGACGCTCCACAGAGGACGAGCTGAGTGGGGCTTGTGATTCAGCCGATTCGTCATATTGAATCTTCTCCAGAGAGGACTGAATGTTCCAGCTTGGCTGTGCCTCGCCGTGTCTGTTTGCTTTAAACCCGATGAGCTGCTCTGTTGTAGCACACACGGCGATAATGAGCAGGCCACTCCCGGACAATCAAAGAGGCAGAAGGTGTGATTGATGGTGCTGTCTGAAGGAGTGAGACGCATTATTTCATCAAAAAACCGTCGGCTCAGGCAGTAACAGCACCGGTTTCCTCAGAACCGCACGGACACATAGCCTGCAAACGTGACAGCCGCTCAGTCATCGTTTGAGAGATCAGGCTGCATAACCTCATGTCCACGACTTTAAGGTTTTCACAGATCAGCAAAAAAAACCCCACCATGACAAGGTTGCTGTGTGTGCTTTCACTCTTACGGCTGACAATCATTTGATTCCCCAGGGACACGTACAAGAATAATAACTCTCTTATGTTCTGTGCTGTTAATATAAATGCAGCAGCTGATGACCTGAGCTCTTTAAAAATGACTCAAGAAGGTGAAATCTTCCTCTATTGAAGCTGTAGGAGGAAAGAAAAAAGACGTAAATCTTGAACAGCGCAGGAGGTTTTATAGCTTGTTCATGCTTTGTGTTCCGAGTTATGCCAGATAGAGTTGTTTGTCACACTGGATTACTGTAGGAATTTGGTTTTAGTTTGGTTCCTTTTTAAGATCTAGTATTTGTTAAATTGCTGTTTTGTACTCTTTCAACCACAATAAAAAAAAAGTCACTTGCTCACATATATTCTGGCAAACATGTCCAAATTATATAAATTCAAATAATTTACCAAGATAATCCTGCTTAGGGAGCAGCAGCAACACTGTTCTACAGCCAGGAAGTGGTAGGTCAGATATAAAACAGAACATTAGCAGCCACATACTAATTATTTAGAGAGCAATTACAGCTGCAACCACTTGGTATATAATTACTGGCAAAGCACTGTTTATTACTGCAGTTAGCTATGAAAATCCAGTTATTTCATTTAAACTTTCTTAATTTAGAATATGCCAGGACCTGTTTTTACCTTCATGAAGACGTGACAGTGAATGTCCAATTTGAATAGCATTGAAGGCTTTCAGGATTTCAGCCTGAGCTGTGAAATACACAGGCGTGCTAATTTTAAAAGAAAAACCTATGATTCATGTCACGCAGAAAACAAATATAAAAGGGGAATTCTCTGTAGTTAATCTGAAAAAGGCACTTGCATTATCATCTAAACATGATAAATAAGTCAGACTGACCTATTGTACCGAAAACAGCTGGACTGACAGGTGCAGAGCCGGAACACTGTCTGACATCCACCATGTCCCACATAAGCTGCTTCTGAGCTTCAGTCTGAGGTTAAGATTTATTTATTTATCTGTCTATCTATCTATCTATCTATCTATCTATCTATCTATCTATCTATCTATCTATCTATCTATCTATCTATCTATCTATCTATCTATCTATCTATCTATCTATCTATCTATCTATCTATCTATCTATCTATCTGTCTGTCTGTCTGTCTGTCTGTCTGTCTGTCTGTCTGTCTGTCTGTCTGTCTGTCTGTCTGTCTGTCTGTCTGTCTGTCTGTCTGTCTATCTATCTATCTATCTATCTATCTATCTATCTATCTATCTATCTATCTATCTATCTATCTATCTATCTATCTATCTATCTATCGTTTTGACAAACATTAGAAATAAATTCCTGCCGCAGCTCTTTTCCAGTCATGGAGGTGTTGATATGAAAATATAGAGCGCATTAATGCACAAATTCTGCTTCCACTTTCTCGAAATGAGCAAACAAACAAACAAACAAACAAACAAACACTTCTCACAGACAAACACCACATAGAGAAAGCAGTGTGATGAAAAGACTCAAATTAAATAAATAACAAAACTAATAAATGAGTGATATTGTTTTGACTCTCCAAAACAAAGTGATGCTTTCACGCAACACTATACATCTTCTTGCAGACATACTGTATATTTGTGATGGATTATGGTAATGATTCAAATTATGCATGCACAGCAAGCCACACCCACACAAATGAAAGTGATCAACTATACCTTGAAATGTATAATACATCAACTAAAACCTATCAACATAACTGCTTCTGTATGGAAAGAGAAAAACATCTGATGTAGAATCACATTCTAAGGGGTTTAAATAAATATTCTTTTAAAAAAACCAAACAATACAATACAGTTAAATCCTGAATAACATATGGATAAATCACAGCATCTTTTTTAACCCCTAAAGTTACACTAATGTAATTTATTTGCTGAGGTGTTTTCACTGACGTATAAACTTTTTTTTGTTTGTTTTAACTTCCTCTCGTTTTCCTTGTTCACACATTTATGGTCACTCGTCGGTGACATCTCCTGTGCAATGGGAACAAATAAAGCCCATCTGGTGACGAGGGCCATTAACATACCATCGTCTCCTGCCCTGTCGTAGGAAATTCTCCGTCACCAAAACATTCTGTTCCCCAGAACTTCATCCAGCAGGCAGACATGATCATTACCATGGAGACTGTCTCTGCAGCCCGAACGGAGTTATCCAAAAGAAAAATAAACTCACCGACAACAAAATATGAACATGTTGCCATGTTGTTAAATACTGTAGGCAATTACTAATTACCTCCTAAAATGATGAACCAAACATTTTTAATTTAGTATCTATAATCTTATTAATAATTAAACACTGGAAATGTGTTGATAAATGAGAATATTTCTGCAGGAAAACTTGCATAAGATTGATCTATTTTAGCAGATTTTCAGTTGAAATGCTCCACAATGTTGAATACCATGTTAATATGTGGGAAACTGGTTCAAAGGTTTGCAGAGGGGATTCTGCATTCTGCCTCATCGCATGGTACAAAATGTACTTTACAGTAGAGAGGAGAGTCTGTCACATGTTTAATGTGACACTATGAGTCATGTTCGTTAGCTTCAGAGTCCAAAGTGCAGCTGATAAAACATATTTTTCCACATGTACCAGGAGGCTGTATGCTTCTTCTTCTTTTTTTTTTTTTACAAGCCAGTGAAAGCTTTTAGTTTTGGAATAAATATCTATTGGTTTACCATGACACCCCTCCATGCAATGTTGATTATCTCCATCATGTTTGTACATTGTTATTTACATCATTGATGCTCTTTTTATGTATTTAATATCTTCTGAGACTTCCATTTGGATGTAATTAATTTCCATCGTGGGCCAGATGGAGGCAGTGTTGTCTTTACTCAGGCTTTTCACCTCTCTTGAGTAAATGAGAAAAATAATGAACATAAACTTACAAAGCAGTTTGTTGTCGTTGTTTTTATTGTTTTACCATATCTTCACTCCAATGCACACCACAGAGCACTAAATGTGTGTCTGTGGTTATATTCTCACCACAGTTAATGTAACTGTAATATGATTGCTGATTAGCACTTACTCCTTTAAAAAGTAAATGAGTTACTTTACTCCTTACTTGCTTTTAAAAGTAACACATTTCCATTATAAGTTACTTTTTTAGTTACTTTCAGACCGTCTCAACATAAAAATGACAACTGATTTTACCGAAAACTCTACTGACCCCTGCCTCCTGCACCAAGTTTATACATAGTTTAACCTCTGACCTTCATTCTTTGTTGTATTTATATCTGACTCATGGTTTTATTATCAGATTTTTACTATTACTGGTGTTTATTTACCCGTCGTGGTAATCTGTCATTGCACTATTCATCTATTTGCACTACCTGTTCTATGTGACCATTTAATTTCCCCCGGGGACAAACAAAGTCTTTAATTGATTGGTTGATTGAAAAAAAAGGGAGGGGCGTGGCGTCCTTGCAATATATCTTTTTTACTAAGAAAAATTCCAAAATTAGTGTAACATCTCTGCAGTTGTGTTTTTATTGTAATGAGATTTAGTGATGACGTTTGTTGGTTCCGATTCTGTCGTGTCACCTGAACGCACCATTAGAGTGAGTTGGCCTGTGATTAGCTGAGAGTGGGGAAGGCCCATTCTCAGTTTGATTGGTTATTTATTCACCTGGCAGCATCTTTTCCTTTGATTTCAATTCAAACTTTGTGATATTTGAGATTATATCAGTGGTTAGAGGTTAGAGGTCAGAGAATGTGTGTGTGTGTGTGTGTGTGTGTGTGTGTGTGTGCGTGTGTGTGTGCGCGTGTGTGTGCGCGCGTGCGTGTGTGTGATTACTGGTTTGGAAATCGTAACACGCTAGATTACTCGTTACTGACAAACGTGTTCGTGTGAGAGTATCTGGCATCACTGTACCCACCAGGGAGTATCCCTGCATACTAACCCATCTCACAGTATTTATATCCCCTCCTATCCTCGCTACCCTCCCACGGCACAGGAAAATGATCTTCACTTGAAAGACCATCTGCGAATACCATCCAGGGCACTGTAACGTTCCCAATATAACCTCAGAGCAGCGCCAGCTGGGGGGGTCCAGTCACAGGCTGCAGTCTGCGCTCTCAGTAAACTCACCATCGGCAACCCTGCAGCTCTTTCTGGGATCGTGCTTTTCTCCACATGTTTGAATGGATACCCTGATGAAAGAGGACGAGTCAGAGGACGTGGAGATCGACTTGGGCGACTCCAGTGACTCCGAATACTCTGAAAACGGCGAGGAGCCTGAAATGCTGTGGAGGGCCCCTCCCGCCCTGGAAGAGGAAGAAAACATTCATACTTCCACACTGGTGGAAATCAGTGACACCAAACCGCTGATTAATGCCAGGGACCCCCGAGGAGTCAATGACTGCCTAAAGGTATTGCATTTTGCACTTATCCAAGTTAATCTGATGTAAATACAAATGAACTACAAAGCTGCTATGAAGAGCAAAGTTGCAGTTTGACTGACTGCACTGCCCTCTAGCGGAGATATTTTAACACAGCGTAGTGTTTAGGGGTTTCACCTTCTGGATTTAATGGGTTTGTGTGCCATTTGTTCCATTTGTGCTTTTCACAGGCTTCTCCGGTTTCCTCTCGGTTAATGTGTGGCGAGGCGTAAATGTGTCTTCATGTCATGATGTGTCTGTTTGCTCAATGTTGGACTGTTGACCGATTCAGGGTTGACCCTGCCTTGAGCTGTGATTAACTTCAGTGCTCCATGACCCCCGAGTTAAATAAAGCATTATAGAACGTGGATGGATGGCAATGTGCACCATGAACACACTGAGATGATCCACTGCAGCGGTGTCACTCGCGGTTTGTGTCCCCAGGTGACGTTTGAGGATGTGATAGCAGAGCCGGTGTCGGTGCGCAGCGGAGACCGCGTGTGGATCTGGAGCCATGCCCTGTTTGAAGTGTCCAGGGTTTGGATTTACAGGATAGTCACGGTGCTTTTCGCCATTCCCATGTCAGTCATCTCTGGTCTCCTGTTTGCTGTTCTCAGCTGCATCCACATCTGGTAGGTTAAGATACGGCGAGCTTGCTCTGCACTAAATGAACGAGTTCATCTCAATTGTCATGAATTCATAACACAAAGACCTTCTCATTGCTAAAAGCAGCAAAAAAAAAACCCAACAACAACAAAACAAACAGTAACATTAAGCAGAAACATGAGGACCACTCTTCACTGCCTTGAATATAATATGAAAATTGGAATTCATAGAATATTTATATTTGCAGTACACGTTTTTTTTTCTGGATGTAAACTTTATATCAGAAATTTAACAACTTGTGTTGGAAACATCATTCAGTTCTGTCCCTGTTGATTGTGCTCTTGTTTGCTGCTGGAGGCCAAAGAGCCCCTGAAGATCCTTTAATCCCCATAAGATGAGGCTGATCATGACTTGTGCTTTTCTCCTCGATGACATTAAAGTGTCACTCACTTGTTTTGTGGCTTAAGAGAGAGTCTCCCTGAGATTGACACTGAGTCTTCAGACAGAAAATCAAACCACAGGCTGATCTGGGATTCAAAGGATGTGTGTGTCTATTGACAGAAAGTATTTACTGAAATATCTTGGGAATGAAGGAGTTTTTAGTGTTTACACAGCTAATGGATTAAGTCTCAAAGTCATTGTATTGCAGTAACCTCTGTACCTAAAAAAGAAAATAAAGCAAGTGAATGTGCACATGTCATTGTACTGCTGATTTAACAATGCTTATATATTTTAAGGAATGTAAAGGAATGTACTGTGTGTTTTGAAAAATATAGAGAAAGAATCTGAAATTAACACTGCAGGAAGAAAAAAAGAACAGAAGTGTAAACTGGGGATATCGACATCCTCTCAGACATTTCAAACTTCTTCTTTTTTTTAAGTTGCTGTAATTTGTGAGATATTTCATTTGTAAATGTTAATTTTCTCTGTGTGACAGGATGGTCAGTCCATGCATCCAATGCGCTCTCATCGGCACTCGCTGGCTGCAGAGTCTGTGGAACATTGTGCTGAGTGTCATCGTACGTCCTCTGTTCACGAGTGCTGGGAAATGTTGTGGAGGCTTCAGCGTTCACCTCGCCAAAGAATAAGCCTCGCCCACGAGGAGCACGTCCACACTGGACACGTTCACAACATGGACTAAATGCACTTGTGTTAAATGAGAAACTTTAAACATGCAGAGCATTCATCTTTTGCTCCTGACTGTTTAATTAAAATGTTAAATGTTAAAGTGTTTTTTTTTTCACTTAAAAAAGCAGATTAGTTCAGCTCATCCCTCTTCATGAACACATTGTAATATTTTGAACCGGCACGTTGGGGCAGCAAAAAAAAGTAGACAAATTAAATGATGCACTTCTTTAGAGTGTAAAATCCCATTACAGCTGGAAGTTAAGTCCCTATATTAAAATAGTTAGATGACTTTTGACTTGCTATGCAAATTCATTGTTGTGTAATTTGTTACGGGTGTGTTTTTGTATTTTCTTATATTTTTTAAACAGTGTGAATTTAAAGAACCAGTACCCTGGCAAGTCTCCATGATTTATTCTCTGCACACTGAATGTTAATTAGTAATTCATAAAATGTTTAATTACCTGGCAATACATTTTTTAAATGACATATGACATCTCATCCCTGGTTGAAAAAGAAAATTCAAAATCTGTGAATGTGCAGATGCGTTCGTTTGCAAAACGCTTAATTAATCGGACACAAGACATTTTCCTGAGTGGATTTCCTCATACTGAGTGTAGTGCAGGCTTCAGGTCCCCACATTAATCTCTGGGCGTAAAGGATTTCCACAAGCAGCAGATGAATATTGAAAATATCAAATACACGTGATTGTTTTTAAGATTGAAGGTCAAAGATCTTAAAGGAACAACACTATTCGGTAGCCTTGTTGGTAATTGGTAAAGAAGAGAAATGTATTACTAAGTCCTGGTATAATTTGAATAAAAGCATTTTTTCAAGCATTGTGTAAGAAACTCCATGTCATTGTTGGGAGAGGGGGCAATATACAGAATAATTTCAGAAAAGCAATGGGTGGTCTCTATATGGACACGTATGGATAAAGATCGTCAGCTCCAGTGGTATTATATCATTCAAATAGGGTGTAAAAGTAGAAGCATGTGGTGATTTCCTCATCTCAAACAATTTATTGAAACAACAATGGAGGGTACAAAAAAAAAGTCTCAATATCTTGCCATGTACCCATCAGCATCAATTCTAGCTTGACGATTTCTCCTGCTGCTCACCAGTCGACTCATCCTTTGCTATCTCATTGGCTCATTATTACATTATTGTCTTCATTACATTCAAATTGATTTCATGGTTGAAAGTTCTTATATTATTGGCAACGACACTTATTGCCGCTCAGTGACGTTAATTTTCAGTTCTCTGCTTCAATTCTCATAATTGTCCTTAATTAGTTTTACACAGCATGATAAAAGTAAGGATTCTATTAATACCACATATAATGTATACCCTCACCTGATGCTGTTTTTGAGGTCATATTTACCACTGTAATGAAATAGTCTGTGTGCGTATTATACACAGCAAGTTGTGTTGTGATGTGCTGGTCGAGCATTCTGTGTTGCTGACAGTCTGAGGTGGTTATCACTGGCAGCTGCCAGCAGATGTTCCAGGATTGGAATAACACTGTGGCACATATCTGTAGATACCCTGCGTCTCCCACAGCCGACTGTCACTTCAGCCCGGAATGCAAAAAGCTGAATCGCAGAATAGAGAAAACTTGAGACTTATTGAGTCTTCATTGTCAGTATGTGTGTGTCTGTCCTTAAAAAAAGACTGAAAAGAAACAGGGTGGAACAAAGTATTTATAGAGGACATCCAGTACATCTTGAACTTTTCTCTTGTCGGGTAACATGAATGTGCTGTAATACACAACAGCCGATAAACCCTCAGTCCTTCAGTGAAATTTAGGTCAAGGTGACAGTGTTTTATCCGTGAAAAGACCAAAATATTAGTGGGTTGTTTTTGTACTAACTATGTAAAATCTGGGTGAGAGTTGCTTGAGTGGTAACAATATGTTTGATTTTAAATTGACCTATTGTTCATGATTCAAAGGGATTTTTTATTTTTATTTTATAATGATCCATCTATTTCACCTGTACTGGCCTATGAAGCTGCTGCTCAATTCACCCAGTCTTTCTGCAAAAAGCTATTTTAGTTCTTCCACCCTCAACCTTTGGCAGGGCACCCATTGCAGATTGAAAATTTCAGCTCTACAGTGTCAATGAAGGACCATTTTTTTTCATATACTTGAAGACTTTAAAGTCAAGATAAAGATACTTAATGATGATTAAACAATCAATACCAATGAAAAGTTGCGTAAAACTGAAGAGAATCACACTACATCACAGGTAATTAGATCTTTTCTCACTAAAGAAATCTCTACTTGGGGTTTAATACCTCCTAAAGATTATCTATATCTTAGTACTATACTATACGAGAACAAGGGTTGGTATTTACAAGAAATGTACACTAAATATCACTTACTGGACTTAAGAGGGTTGCGGGGTTGACGGCCTCCTTCTTGAAAAGCCTCCAATATCCAGGAAGTCTCTATTTGCACTGTAAAGAGCCGATTGCGATGCAGCATTAAGTGCTCGTAATTTGACCGCAGCCTCATTGTTTTGCTGATGTCAACCCTTACGATTCTGCTCCTAATTGAGTGTCTTAACATTATTAATTGATAATCCGGCATGTTTAATTTAACACCCCACAATGTATTAATTTGTACTTTGAATGTATTTATACACATTTGGCTAAAAGTTAGTCCTTAAAGTATCAGTGAATAACTCATACTGCAGTGAGACTTTATTTGACAGCTGTGCTGCTGACACATTTTCTCTCACTGTTGTATATAAAAATCTCCTTCACCTTCAGAGCTTCTCTGTTCTAATGCTGTCATACATCACAATGCTGAGTTTGACAGCTGGCAACATTATATAAAGTTTGACACATTTTAAAACACACCTAATACTTATAAGTCAACAATGAATATTATTTGAAACTTAATGCTGAAAGTCTCCATATGTTGAGCATAAACAGCAAATAACACCTAGAATTGTACAGGAAAAGAAAAATAATGATCACAATCAACAAAGCCACAAGGAAAAATACTTTGAGTCAAGTCCAATTAAATTAAATATACATCAACATCCATGCATAATGACATTTAGAAAGATCTATGTTTGAGAAGATGAGTCAGAATATACAACAAATTTAAAAAAAAACAACGTAATGTGACGACACATTAAGAGAAGAGGAAACTATTAAAAAATTAAACTGTAAATACTTCTTGGCATGCAAACAATATTTTTATCTACCTAACAACACTGTTCCCTCGAAACAGTAATCAGTATTGATAAATTAAATTGCATTTACAAGGACCAAGCCAACATTCATATATTTCAAGCTAAATCTCCAAAGTGAATATCATTGAGAACCCTGACGCCATAAACACAATAAAGCTGCTTTACAAGAGGTAAACAATCATTTCACTGAATCCTTAATACCCACGTTAAACGGGGTAGAGCAATTTGTTTGTTTTTTTATTTCTGCAAGTATTCTAAGTGCAAGGCTGAATTTAGAAATGATGTGTTTGAAAAGAATTTCTGATGTGGTGCCTGTATAAACTGTGTTTGATCTCATTTGTCTTTGTTGGAAAGAAAAAGTGCGGAAATGCTACGAGTTATTTTGCAGAGTAGCAAAAATCACTATAGAGAAAACATATAGTTAGTAGAATTACGGTGTAAACCTAATCCCCCGGAGAAAAAAAAATTTGTTTTGGTAAAAACAATCAGTTCAACAGATGCAGCATCAACTTTTACATCACATCTTTAGTTTTCTTGTCACTGGGTGCTGGAGATTCTCTGGACTTGAGGGTTATGTTGTGTTATTCACCTCACACGTTCAAACAAACATCTTGCAATGTCCAGCTCGCGCCCTCTGCAGTTGATTAAATGCCTGGGAAAGGTCTCGCATTGCTTCCCGATAACAGGGAGCATGGTCAGCTGCCAGCTGGCTTTTCAAGGCCCCTCAGGTCACTGGTCCTCCCATACTGGACGTGTGAGTGAGGCTCCTCTGACTCCCCGTGTCCTTGACGGTGTACGTGGAGGAGCCGCTCTTGTGGCTGCCCTGTTGGCCACAGCTGCACGAGTCTTTCAGGCACCGTGTGCAGCAGCAGCAGCCGCAGCAGCGGGAGAAGAAGCACTGCACCAGGTCACGGAACAGGTGACCAGCAAAGAACATGTAGATCCAGGGGTTACAGCAGCTGTTCAGACTGGCCAGCAACATGGCGATGATGAAGGCCATGTCTGGGGAGAAAAGAGGAACATCTTCCAATTTGGCTTTGAATAGAAAGCATTTTGGAAAAACAAACTGAGTAATTTATGCTTCCTTCTTTTTTTGTTTTTGTTTTTAATAATGTTGTACCAATACAAAGTCAAAGTCAACAATGGTTGGATCCTGGCCTGGCCTCACAATGGATCAAGTCCAGTATGGGTGGGCTTGTCTGTGTGTAGTTTCCACGCCTCCCTGTGGGTTTTCCTGAGACTTTCCTCTGACAGAGTATCAGCAGGACTGCCGATGTTTCTGAAGTGACCTTGACTTGTGTGTGTTTCTGTCTGTTTGCCCTGTGACGGACCAATGAACTGTCCGGGGTGTAATAGCGACTTGCATCAGCCCTCCACTCAATGCACACAATAAAGTGACATGTTGGTTCATAAAACTTAAGATGGACATTGTTATTTTATTGCGTCTTCCTGCAAACAGTTGCTAAACCAGGTGTTCTTCCTCCAACATCCTCTGTCACCTCGTATCCTCCGTCGCTCGGCCCGTCCCTGCTTCACTACAACAATGAACCACAAACTCGCCTGCACTAACTTCCCAAGGTCAGGCTGTGAAATGCTTATCTACTGGCACAGCTTTTTAAGTATTGTTTCCATCCATCCATTCGTCTTCTAAACCTTCTTTTTCCAGACCGGGGTCGCAGTGAGCTGGAGCTACTCCCAGCTAACATGTGGACACAAGTAGGTCACACTGTGTTCAGGCCACCAGTCCACCCATTGTTTAATTTAGTAATCTACACTCCTGTTATATTGGAGATAAAGTGTTGAAAACATTTCTGAGTTCATTTTACACTTCCTTTTATTTATTCATTTATTTTATTCTCTACATTTTTGGTGCTCTCTGTTGCTTCAATGTCTGACCTGACTTTGTGCAGCTTTTCAAATAGTTTGGAAATCTTTTACAATTGCGAACCAAAGTGTGACAGATTGATGGACGCCACACAAACAGAAGTTTAAGATGCTTGCTCGATTGAGATGAATGGTTTTGATCAGAAGAGTCTGTCCTAGGTAGAAAAACACACCGTATTTTCTCATTCATTCAAATGATTGCATTTCCAATCGTTTGAGACGCGGACCACGTTAAGGACGTAACTTAAACGGTGGAAAGTTGAATGTCTCCAAGTTTCTTTACAAAAAAAAAAAAAAAAAGAACTTCGATGGAGTGTGATAGATTCAATCCCTGTTGTCTTCTTTTTCTTTTTCCACCAAGGAGCTGATCTTCTCTCTTTCCGGGACTCTGCTGCTTCCCTGCAGTTTTTAGTTTATTGTTATAGTGGAGCTTCGTGGATTGTCAAATAAATAACCCAAGAACACAACTTTACGCAGATTAACCAATTTGTGTGGAATTGTAAGCTTATTTGGCATTGGAAGACTTTGCCATTATGAACATAGTGACAGCACTGAAACACTTTTCAGTCCATATTGTGCCTCCAGACATAAAAAATAAATAGAATGTTGGCTTATTTTCTGTAATATCAACACTTTTTGAGAATAACAAAACAAACTAAGTTAAAGCCAACTTTGAAATCATAAGATCTGTGTTGATACTTCCGTCACTTGTATGATGAACACGTACTTTATCAAAGATAAGTTTGAGAATTAAAAAGTTGAGCAAACACTGCAAGAGTGCACAAAGTTCCTCAGAAAGTCTTCTTCGGGTCGTAACATGATACCAACAAAGTTCAAGCAGTGAGACTTCATGGTTTTCTCGCTTTAATCAAACGGCCAGAGCAGCAGGAAACACACCTATATGGAGTCAAACCCCGAGCTTCATTACTTCAAAGAGACTGCAGTGAGTTAGAAAAGAAACTGGCAGAGACGCAGTGAAATCAGACTTATCTTCACTTTGACACTCGATCTGGAAGAAATGCGTCACTTTGAAAAGTTTTGTTTGAAGAGTGAAGGAAGATAATATGAGTTTTATCTACTGCGGACTGATTTATATTCAGATTTTAAGTCCACTACTCAGCTACGATTTCTGATGGATTTTTAGAAAGAAAACAGAAGAAACTGAAAATGTCATCCCACCTCTTTGTTGGTTGATTTTCAGAATATAGATAGTGTGAAAATATGTAGATTGATAAAGCGAACAATTCATTATGCATTGCAATTTTTGTACAAACCAACTTAATCAACCATTATCTGCCAGTCAGCGAAAACGAAGATGTTTTCCTTGGTCAGTGACCGGTTGACCTTTTGGAAATGTACCGTTTTAATAGGAGATGTTTCATATCTGAATGCTAAATAAATACATAAAATCCTCATTAGGTAAGACTTTTGACTTCTTTGTATAATGATCCTTTACACACACTCACTGATGGTGTGTATGTTTCTTAAAATGAGGAGAAATAACATTGTGAATTCACCCTCTAAAACAATCCAAGGCCCCTGTTACAATACATAATGTTATTCTTATGGTTAACAAAGCATGCGATCTTGGCTTCAATATGTTTATTGTTTTTCCCTAAATTTGTGGATCAAGTTTGGAAAAGGACCAAGATAATTATAACGCTTATATCTGGTCTATTTAGAATCCCTGTGCTACCAAATTAAACACTTTTTAAAACAGTTTTCAAGATAACACAGCTGGAAGGGTTATTGAGATTATTTTCTCTGGTGCTTTTTTTTTCCATTTTAATGGCAAACAAACAAGACATTAAGGCTGAATTTGAGCGAACTTGTCAGTTAAATGTATATTATATAAACCCCAGAGAGAGAAGCCCTTTGATGTCTGGTACATTTACTTTCCCAGAGGCTTTGAGGCCTTCCTATGAGCTGATAACAGCTGGAACAGTTGGCTGCTTAGTGACACTCCCAGTCTTCTGTGAGTCTGCATTTAAACAGCACAGTGTGCCTTCAGTGACAAACTGATGGCTTCGACATTCCAGAAGATATTGTGTAACATGAAGAAATCTGTAATTTACTAAATCATTTACATACATGAGGTTTAATTTATAGTTCATGGAGCGTATTCACAGGGAATACATTCACCACTATCAATATTTGAGGAAAATGTTACTTTTATTTGGTCCCAGTTAGTGATTTTGTTAGCTCGTGAATGACAGAAATATATACATAATTAAAATGTTGATGCAAACATGTTAAAGCCATACACTGGTACACGTGTATTATTATTTTTCAAGCTTCTTGCTCATTAGTAAAAGGGAAAACATGAACTTTACCTTCTCTTGGCGCAGCAGGGTCCCATGCAGACCACATTTGGACGAAGAAAAAAGGAGTCCAGCACACAATATATGCGAGGACGACTACAAATGTCATTTTCACTGTGCGGATCTTGGCTTTGGATATGAGCCGCACGCTGCTCACGCGGGAGAGGGGGTGCGCGCCTTTTGAGGGCCTTGGAGTGAGAGCCAAGACATGCTCCCTCCTGGTCTTTAAATTGAAATTCTGCCATATCTTAAAGCATATTAAGCCATAGCAGATGCTTAAAATTGCCACTGGAAAAATGTAAATGCTGAGGCTCATCCAAGTGATGTATGCTTTGGCCCCCCATGGCTGCACAAAGTCTCCCCAGCAGTCGTAAACGCCGTTGCCGACATCCTTCAGAGAAAATATGTAAGCCTGGGGAGCGCTGAATATCAAGCTGAGCATCCAAGAGGCAATCACACAGAAGCGGTCTTTTCTCTTGTGCACGGAGCGAAGTGGCTGACAGATTGCCAGGCACCTGTCAATGGACATCAGCACCAGCATGTAAGTGGACGCAAACATACCAACGACCTGCAGATACTTCACCAGCCGGCACAGCAAATCAGGTCCGTAGAAACGAAAAGTGATATCCCAAATTAGTTGTGGCAAGACCTGAAAGATCGCAACGACCAGGTCTGCGAGGCTCAGGTGCTTCATGAAGTAGTACATCCGAGACTGGCTGTGCTTGGTGGTGTGGATAGCCCAGAGGACGCACAGGTTCCCCGTCAGCGCGAGGAGCAGAACCAGGAAAAGGATAGTAACTTCCACTTTGGCCACTTCTTCATTCCGTTTCAGTGGGTTCACCGTGTTGTTCCCGAAACGGCTCGTGTTTCCATGACCCACGTCGCTCCATGTGACATTATGAGACCAACTGTCCTGCTCGCGTAAAAACTCCTCCATCGTGCGTAAAAGCGCCACTTTGGCGCGTCAAGCAATCACATCACAAAACTGGACACTGGATCTACTTTCAGATATATTGGCTCGGCGACATTAACGACCAGCTCACTTCTTCCAAGTTTTTTTTTTTTTTTTTCGTTCTGTCGATTCCTTCAGATCAAATCACAATATGACTTTAACCCGGGATTGCCTGCAGAGAACCACAGAATGAAACAATCAAAACTGCTTCATTGCGCTCATCTTCAAACTACTAAAATCCAACTAAGTAATGCACTTACTACTGTATCAAGATCGACTTTGAGAGAGAAACTCACCCGTGAAGACAACAATCCTTTGCACTGTTACTTTGGGGATGTTGGAGCGACACAGACCTCATCACTCGCTGCGTCCGGTGTGATGTGCGATCCGCGGAAGCTCCGTATCCCACCCATGTCAGACCCCCCCCCCCCCCCCCTCCCCTCGAAGGAAACTGCCTCAGTAGGAGCTGCAGGTTATCATTTATGTACTCTCTGACATCCTGCATCTTACTTTATGTACCAAAACACCCGCAAACAGCACATATCTCAAATCTTAGCATTTTAGCAACAGCAATTTATAAGAAATATTAGTCTGAATCTATGAGTGCGTTCTTATTAAAGAACTCAAATCACCATCATTTAAACCTTGACATCATATTTTGACAGTATAAGATTTAGATGAATTAAACGTCATCATAATAATGGATATGAAAAACGGTGTAAATACTCGCTGTGATGATGGGCTACACAGGAACGTTATGCAGAAAATGTAAAACTAAGTCACACAACAGAACCGCAGGAAGTCCAAAAGTCTATTTAGAATGTGACAGGATAGTGAATCAGCCGGAGCCTTGTGTTTTTGGGCGCAACAGGGAACAACTTGTTGAGAGGCTGTGGGCGCACCAATGGGTGGGAACCATGCAGAGGCGCCCCCCCCCCCGCCCCCTATTCTTTTCTTTTTTTTTTTTTAATGAGGGGACGGATACGTGGCAAAAAGAAGGCCACAAGAGAAAACAAAGGTTTTGTTTTTCATTTGTTGTGTTTATCTTTTTTTTGGTCTTGTTTTATGTCATTCTGTGTCTTCAGTGCAATTTGTCAACAACTTAATAGAATCTTAAGCCAACAAGAGAATCACTATTTTAGCCGAGTTCAGAGCTTTCCCCCTTTTTCCCCCCTACCGCTTCGTTTTACAAATATTAACCTTCCCATGTCTCTCCATCCAGACACACAACACAAGCAGTTATTATAACATTCAAACTGCTGCAATTGCTTTCACAGATTTCTATGACACTATACTGCATATTCATAATAAACACATGAAATAACGTTTTTTTTTAATTCTATCAACAGTAAATATTGTATAGTAAATTAAGTATTTTTTCAACAATGTCAATTTTGGTATTAAATATTGTATTATAGGTTTCAAGTTCCAACATTTAGAGCTTTCAAGATGTGGAAAAATAGCCTCTAAAATACAAACAGCTTGTTAAAACCATCAAGAACTGGAGGACTCAAATGCACAACTCAGAATTTTAGTAAAAGTCTTTACTTTGCTAAAAAAACAAACAAACAATAATACAAATAACAAAAGGTGCTCTCAAGGAGAATCTAAAGTACAAATAAGAAGAACTGCTCAAAGAGTCAGAAATGATCAGAAGCTTGAAAAGGAATGGAAGCCTGGTACGTGACGGAACAGTGTGGAGCAGAACAAGATGAAATGGCAACAAGACGAAAGGAGACAAGGACTATTTATACAAGCTGTAGGGGAGATCAGGTGAAAGCAATCAAAGGTGGAGCAGACAATCACCCTGGTGGAAATTCACACAAAGGGAGGAAGTCATGGTATGAAATGAAATGGGAAAAGGTAAGTACAAGCAAGGACTTCACAAAAACAAAACAAAACATACATTTAAAGTAAGTTATGGCATGAAACAGTGAACCACTGAATATTAACACTCTTGATGAAACATAACACAGCTTCCTGAAATGTCAACGTTGTTTTTTCGGGGTCAAATTGGACTCAGTGTGAAACAGAACTGTGGTCAGAGCACATCTCCTCACACAGACAGAATAAAATAACAGGTAAAGCAGGTTTTGACAATTTATTTTTTTTAATTGGTCATCAGGCCGCCTCTGGGGTTAATTGGTGACCTTAAATTGCCTGTGGGATTGAATGTGTTTGTGTTTTTGATTATGATTGTCTCGGTCATAATGCTGATTTTTGTTTTGTTCTTTTCCCTGTTCCCGACCTCCTTATATTCCATGTTGTTCTGGGTAAAATTTCTGATTGAAATCCATGTATGATGTCATGTCCTTTGTGTTCAGTGCCTTTTGCTTCCCCCATGTTTCATCATCCGGTGCTAACTCTTTTCTTACAGTCAACAAACACGCAAGATTATTCTCTGACTGGAGTCAAGTACATAAAATCAAATCTACTTCTCAAAGCAACTTTCAGGTTTGACTTTTATTTTCCTTTCATGATACAAGAACAGGCAGAAATTTCACTTTAATGACTGACATCACTTAACCCTTCCGACACCACTGTTTCCATAAAGAAAGGCGATTACAACAATAACCTTCATCCAAAATAATCTTTGCTTTTATGTCACATCCTTTGTGTATTTCCCCAACCTAGATTTGCATGCTTTCTTTTCTTTTCTTTCCTTTCCATGGTTGTTCCACTCTTTTCTGACTAGACTGAAAACAATTAGGACCCGTCCGGTTTTTTTTTTTTTTTTTGCCCGTCGCTACTGTTGAATAATTCCTTGCAGCTCAGCCACAAATGGGCCACGACAAAGTCGGTCCGGCCTCGGAGGAGTGATATATTGTCGCCAGTCATGCATGTGAACGTCACATGTTCTGTGTGAAAACTCTTGGCTTTATTTGACACGCTGGACTGCCCACCTGCAAATGCAATAACGGCAATCACTTCTTCTATTAAACAGCCCTCAAGTCTGTTTATATGTGTACCAGATACTATCTTAAGAGGTATGTTGGAAAGTAAACAGGAACCTCATTTTATTTGGTGGCGACTATAATCTATGTCTTTTTTTAAAAATCTAAACATGTTTTTTCCAATCATCAGTACATAAAAAAAACATGTTTTCAAGCAACCAGCAATTATATTACTGAAATTTGGGGTAGTCACAATGTTCTTCTTTTCTTATAGTGAGGAGTTGTAATGAGGATATTTAACAGAGTACAAAGTGTTTTTGGTAAATCGTGAACAGCATTTACCTTTTAAGGTCATTTTACTGTTTAATGGGGTTGGTGGATTCAAACTATCCACCTCATGATTACGAGACGACCCACAGCCGTCTCTTTTCTATAAAAAGATTAGTGTCTTTCTTTTGTGTTCTTAAATCTACTCAATAACTCAGTTGACAGAAAGCCTGAATAATTGATTCTCCACAGTGAATAATTGATTGTTCTAGTCTTTAAATAGTTTGTTGGTGTCCACTCTCCATTTGATAGAGCACTGATCACACTGTGCACCTTATTTTTTTGTATTAAAAAATGATCTCCATGCAAATGTGACTTTGGTTCTCAGAAAAAAAACTCAGTCTCTTTCTGAAGACAGGACTGCGATTTGTTGAAATCACCCATAATGCATGAAGCACAGGACGACATGAAACGTGGAATGGCCACAACAAGTTTAGGTGGCTAATAAGATTAAATCATGATGAATTCATTGTCTCAAGCTGCCAATTACTTTGTTTATGCCTTAGGCCCTGCAAGTGCACCAGTTAAAAGGCTGAACAATGTTTTTTTATTATTCCCATGCAAGGACCTGACGATGCTATTGTTGCTACCTTCTATTTGCACATTATGTGATGCCGTTTGTGTAATTCTGTTTTACCATGAACTGCCGTATACGACCTTCCATTACGCATCCATCCCATGCACTCTGGTCATATGATAATACATAGGCTTAACAGGGTTTTCTTTTTATTAACTTCCTATATAAATAGTATTATGATATAGAATTTTGCACACATGTAAACTTCCTATTACAAAATAAAGTTGACTAGTTAATTAAAGGCAGAGCTTTGGTAGATATTCACTCAGGGGAAAAGGTAGTTAACACTTAAAAAATCTGAATACTGCCGCCTCGGTTTCTCCTGCAGGCGCTTCTTGAATTACGGTCCAGCAATGATTCGAAGCATTGTCTTGTCAGTAATTATTTGCGGATGAGAATAACAGATTTTAATATGGGACATAATGCAGCTCAACACTTGGCAGCGACAGGTGAATAATAATGAAGGCAGACATAATTTCCATGGATGAATCGGTGTCTATTTAGAGGGTGAGGGAAGAAGAACTGTGAGGAAGGAGACTGATTGGCTCCAAACCAACTCTGCAGCCGAGACCGACAAAGAAAATATACAGCCACTGTCATTAAAAAACTATTTCCAGCGCGAAGAAGAACAAGGAGTCCTGAAAGTAATTGTAAGACCCCTACAGAGGCGCGGCGATAACGTCACTGATAATGTCTGAGATAGCATGAAGGAGCTCAAGCCAACTAACATCTGCTGAAGATCTCTGATAACATCTATCATTTATTTTTTTCACCTTTGAAAAAGCAGTTTTACTTTGCTGCATTTGTCTCAGTGCAAACTTTATGAAAGTAGTTAAAATGTATAGGATATTTATGATTCATTCAAGTCTGTTTGAGATCAAAAAGACTTCAGATAAATGCAAATGAATGAAGCAGGCCTTGAAAAATGAGTTAGAATAAAAACCTGATTAGAAACCTACTTAATAAAAACTGCAATTATTGGTAAGATGAAAACCTCCAAAAAAAAAAAAAAAAAACAACCCATAAAAACACTTAAATTGCATGGAATATGAATCTCTTAGAGACTTTAGAAGATTTAATAATGAGGCACTCCTTCTCACTGAATGAAATAACTCATTTATCAACTTAAAAATACATGCAAATTAGAGCAAAAAACCCATTCGACTTCACTCTGTTGTGATTATTGACTTCTGAGTGGAAGCAGTATTGATATTTTTATTTTGCTCCAAAAAATGGAAATGACCAGCAACAGAGACCCAAAAGACACAATACAGGCAAGGAGTGAACATTGCCCAACGGTTGGTTGTAATAGTCATTAAAATAACTTACCTGGAACAAATGGGACAAAACTACAGGATCTACCCAGAACTGCTGACCGTGTCCTCGGAAAAGACAAGTCATTTATCACAATCTGCCCTGATCTCTGTCAACTTCAACAAAATCCACAAAATATCAGCAACATAGATTTCTTTCTGCAGAGAGATTCTGAGTCACTTTTTCCAAAATAGCTGCATTTTAGGCCACGAATTATGAACGTGTGAGCAATTCCAATCATTAGGGATTATGCAGAGGTTTTCATTTGCATATTATGTGATTTTTTAAATTGAATTTCGAGTGCAAAAGTATTGCGAAATCACTTCACTCATGGAAAACACTCATGTCTTTATGGTTCCACCTGCAATTCCTGCTGCTTCAGTTTCTTCTTTTCTTCTTTTTTTTTTTTTCATTTGCAGTCGATAACAACCCAATCTTCAACCCCGACACTGCTGCTTTTGTCCAGCTGCTTTCTGCATACATTGTTCCAGATCTAATCTCCACACCCTGCTCTTTAAATGTCACTGTAAAATGGTCGTCCTGCTTTTCAAATCCTTTGTTGTGTAACGCTCTTCCTCCTCCATCCACCAGCTCATTTCTCAACCCGGCCAGGGAGCATCTTCAGCGTTCAGCCATTCATCACCCTGCCTCACCCCCGCCAGCATCAAGACCTCAGACGGCTGCACCTTTCCCTACCTTCATTTATGGTGTGACTCTGCGGTGTCAACAGTTTTTTGTTGTCGTTTTTTTGTTTTTTTGTTTTTATAAAACCAACAATCATCAGTAATATGTCAATTGACATTATGGTGCCCTTATTCTGCTGCCTTGGGACTTTAAACTGAGAACATTTCTGGACACTGAGAGAAACCCACACACTGCCAGTGAGAACATGTAGCCTCCTCACAGAAGAGGAAAAAAGCAAAAACCCCAATTCAGCAGATATAAAGTCAGCTCGCTAAATATTTGGACATTTGCAGATTTTTGAGCCCCAGCTTCAGTTCATGTAGTTTTAGATTGATGCTGAGGGAAGTTTGTGGAACATAGGTTGCTGCAGGTATGTGCATGAAGTCAAACAGACTCATGACATTTCAGAGTGTTCGTGTTCCAATGGTTGCTGGTCTCAGAGGGTTTTATTGCCATATACACTCCTGCTCCGCTCTCCTCAGCGACTATTTCACCTATCGGAGTGTCGCTATTTCCCTTCTTCAGCTGAATGTTGAGGATTGTTTTGGTGCATTATGATGGTGGGTTTGGAGGATTTTTGGGGTCACAGACTGTTCCTGTGTATCTCTGCATTCATCCGGATGCTTCAGTCAGCAGTGTAATCATCAATAAATGTCAGTGTGCTCAAACTGTAACAGAATCAAGACCCGTGTCTGACAGATGGCTGCTGAGGTCTTTTCCTCCTCGCTTTCCGCTATCCATCACTTTGATAGAGGTTGATTTCTTTTTCATTAGTCCCCAGAAGTTTTTTTTTTCTTTTCCACAACCACAGTGTTTTTCTTTTCTTTTCTTTTTTTCTTTTTTTTTTTTTGAATGAATGAATGAACTGCACACTGGCCTTTGAGTTTCCTGGACAAATCATTGTCTCCCACATTGTAATAAATCCTCTGAGGTTCTGCTAACGAAGGAAACAAAGGCGCCTACATCCTGATGAGATTATTGCTTTGCTTTGTTTTTTATCCGTGATTTACTGACACATTGGAGAAAGCTTGCTAGCCATGATGTTTTATCACAATTGTCTCATGTAGTTTTTCTTGTCTCTCCTGAGTATTGTCTTCTTCAAACAAGCCCACGTTTATCTCAGACCACCCAATCCATCAATGCTTGAGAAGCACTTGGAAAAGGAAAATTCTGAGAAAATGGCAGACCTCTTTATTCCTTTTGCTCAACCCCAAATTAATCACAGTAACAAGCAACACCTTTTCTAGGCACTGGTGTTATTTGAATTTAAATTGAATGCACTGAAGCACAGAACATACGGAGCAAGTCGTGTGGTTTTGATTGTAAATATTTAATTTCCTTTATGATGGAGAACCTTAGAACATTTTACTGGAGGAAGCGCATGATTCTGTTCTTTCAAAGTATTGCAAAAATGTCTGGGTGCAAACAAAAAAACAAAAAAAACTTGACGGGAAACAGATGAGTGTCACAAAGGAGGCTCTTCAGCCTGAGAACCGTGATGTAAACAGAGAAGGAATCCAGCGTTGCAGCAGGGAAAGGCGTCGTCGGTGCACGTTAGCGACAGTCGTTTTGACGTGGTGATGTAAGCGCGGAGACGTCCCGATGTGAGTGTGCACCAGCACTCGGTGGGGGGTGGGGGGGGGTGGGAGGTGGGGGGGGTGGGAGGTGGGGGGGTCACATAACAAACCAGCCTGTTGCTACAGCTGCCGTTTGGTTTCTGTGCACTCACGCAGGTATAAACCAGCAGTCACTCTCTTGTTTCTAACCTGAAGCATGTGTGTGGTGGTGGAAGGGTCAGCAGCGCTCACATGCAGAACTAAATCATGTTAGCGTGACTAACACAAGGTTTGTGTGAAGGCCGCCAACTCAAACAAACACTGTGTTTCTTTTTTCACTTAACTATGCCTGTTAGAAGTATTTAACATTGAAGGTTTATTTGACACATGCTCACTTTTTCTCTCAGTAGTTTGATTTTTTGTTTTTGTTTTAATTTCACACATGGAAAGTCACACATTAAACCTTATAGGAAAATAGATATAATCATACATAAAGAAGAGATTTCTTAATCGAAAAGCCAGTTAGTTAAAATTGAATATGCATTTTGCATGATTTTGAATTGTACTATAAAATAGCAAAGCACTATTATACAATATTGATGAAGCTCTGAGAAAGCGCTATTGATAGTATTTCACTGTATGGTTGTATGGTTGTTAAACCCTTTTTTCATTGCAGTGTGCACAAAGGAGAATCTTCCCCAGGTTTTGATGTACAGTATGTGATTTAGAAGTAACCTTGAACTGTTCTGCTGCTTTGGCTTTTATTCAAAACATATAGATACTGTATATGTACTGCATAATTAACAGTGATTTTAAATAACTTACATTAACATAAGCAAGTTTTTTAAAAGGACCAACCACTCATCTGACATGATATAAATTTAGTCACTTGGAGCCAAATATATTTCTGGCTTTGTTACCCCTTCACAATCATATGATACATTTCTTTTTGTTTGAAAGTATAGAACTATTTTTCCTCGCAAGTGCAGTAATGATGGCTTTAAAATCCAGCAGTTTGAACAACTACTGCAGCATATGGGTATAATTTAGAGCACAAAAGATAAAAGCCACGTCCCAAGAGTGTTTATTCAAAGGCAGTGTCGTGCACATTGCCGCCGGCGCAGTTCTTTGAGGGTTGCACATGGCTCACTGCACTGGTAACTTCTGCAGCTGGGATCAATTAATGTAAAATCAATGACATGCATTTAAGGAAAGTGTTTGCGTTCAAACTGCTACCTTTTGTGCAATTGCACTGTGGCGACATACTTGAACGGCCGATCCCGAACCAAGTAGGATTCAGTGATAAAATAATCTTTGAAAACATCAGATGTTCAGAAGATGTTTGGATGCGTCACTGAGTTATTCTAAGTTATAGTTTCCTGGACTGTCTCGCATTAATAGGAGGCACACAGCAGCAAATCATGTCGGTTTGTTTATTCGATTTCACTCCAATTGATTTAGTAGTTTCCTCCCAAAAGTGTCTCGTCTGATACTCAGAAATTCCACGTTTCTGCAGATGAATTGGATAAATTGTGAACGCAGTAAAAGAAGCACCGGTGATGTTGTTTAGAGCTGCAACTACAAATAAACTCTGTGCCAGCTGATCTGTTTGAAGTGGAGAAAAGTTCACAGTATGATCTGCTTTTAGACCATGACCGACCAAGGCCTCCTGTGGGGGAAAGTACGGGGCATTACCACTATTGGTTCGTGTGTCTAAATGCACAGTGGGCAGGTTTGGGGATGCACACACACACACACACACACACACACACACACACACACACACACACACACACACACACACACACACACACACACACACACACACACACACACACACACACACACACACCATGTCGATCCTAGATACAGATGGAAGCAACACGCCTGATACCTGATAACATTTTCGACCGTTTCTGTTGTAATCTCCCACTGTGAGAAAATGCACTGTACTCCGTTTACTTGCAACGAAAACAGAAACCGTGCATCAGTGACTCAAGACCTGGTTTGAGTTAGTCAATCGTCCGACTGCATCGACGTTCATCATCATGCATGAACACCCCTTACTGTAGGTCAACATCAACATATAGGAACATGGGTCTGTGCTTAAGTACTTTTAGGATTAAGTCACTGTTCAACTGTGGTTAAACTTTAAATTCCAAACTCAAAAAGGGCAGCAGTTGTGACACAACATCGTGTTTCCTTTGTGGCCGAATCGCAAATATAACTACAGTATTCTTTCCTTTCTATGTCTGTTATTTGTCACCATGGCTTCATGTGGAAATGCAGCTCGTTGCCGTGTTTTATCTAACAAAATAAGCCATTGTATTTTGAAATAACGCCATTAAAGAAACTCACAGCTTGAGAAGGTGCAGGTTCAAGTTATAAGTATCTGTGAGTAATAAAGAAGGTACTCATGTTTATTATACCTGTTAAGAACAGATAATGCAATTTGAGATATGAAGGGTGATGTGGGGTTTGAATATGAGACAATTGCAGCAACTGAATACAAAACGGAAAGAAACTCAGCATGCCGTGTATAAAATCAGACTTCTTTGGTGTAATGAAATTTAACCAGATGATGCGGAGCCTGGACGGGGTTTATAGAGTCGTGCTGTACCCTCCTCTATGAAATCTGGGAATGTCTTATTACACAACCCATGCAGGTAATCGTTATGGACTGCAGGAAGCATGGCCTTGGGCAGACAATTCCAAGAACTGCAACAGAAAGCCTGTAATGTGATAAATCCCCCCCCAAACCTGAATCAGGCTAAAGTAGAAATGTACTGTCTTTATGTCTTAGGATCTTTTCAAAATTCTTCATTTCATCATCTTATCCGAGTTTTTCTCAGTTGACTTAAATCTTTCCACGTTGCAAAATGCAGCTTCAAAGTATGTTGATGTTATTAACTTTTAAAGACGAAATCGTCTGTGTAATGAGATGATTCAAGAACTGGCAAGAGAAGAAACCAATTTTTCCTACATTTCACAAGATGATTCCTTTTTTTTTCTCTCCACATTGAGCAGAATTTGTTCAAATAATGTATTAAAAAGAAAATTCACATTTGTAGAAGACGTGTTATTACTTTGCACGGGAAGCGTCAGAAAAAGTTGTGATTGTATTTACTGTATGTTCTCTAATCGACACCTGCATGTCAGGCAGAGCGACACTGAAAAAAAAAGGAAAATAGTTTAAAAAAAACTTGGACCAAATTATATTTTTTTGTTGTTTCTTTATACAATAGTTTTAGTTTTCCTTCTTACAGCATTACAAAGTTATACTGGCGTTACCGTTGCCAGAAATGTTGCCGAGAGATAAACACAGAGCAGGAGAAGACCACAAGAATTTCATATTAAGAGACTGTGTGTACACACCGTTTCATTATTTCCTGTGACGATAGCCCACTGGTTTCTCTCAGAGTTTTGTCTATTCCCATGACAAAGTCAAGAAAACAAGGCCAGATATGAAAACAAAAGGGAAAGAACAAAATCTGGGGTCCAATCTGTGGGCTGACCCAAAAGAGAAATCAAAGTTTAATTTTAGAAAAACAAAAACCAAGCTTCTGTGCAGCTTCCGAGAGGCAGAAGTTGGTGAACGTTTGCTTTGGGCTGTTGAACCACGCAGAGAAACATGCAAGGTTAGACAAAATGTATAGTTGTAAGTAAAAAGCTACCCCCCCCCCCCCAAAAAAAAATGGAATTTAAACAAATCTAGAATTTTCAATGCAGTATGAAGAAAAGTCATCTTCATTGCATTTAATAGATTTTTTGGTTGTCCTGTGTAAAGATGAAAATATAGTTCTACCAATATTGTTGGCTGGACTTAACATACATTATATTTACAAACAGGCCCTTCAATTCATCCACATGCTGTTAAGTCATCATGAGCACATTTTCTTTTTCACAGATGCGTGTTTGGTAAACTGTCATGACGAGGTGGTAAAAGGTTGACAGTCCAGCACGTGACTCCTAATTTTGGTAAAACCTGAAATGGATGTCATTTCAATCAGAAATAAATAAAAACGCAAAATCCTAGCAAACCATTTTCTGATACACCCATGCAGATGACACTTCGTCTCCTTGTATTTGGCTATAAAACAGGCAGATTTTAGAATTCCCGGTCAGGAGAGAAGCAACCAGCAGGTGAGTACATGAAAGTACATGAAATTATGATATTTAGAAGCTTGTGTAAGTAGATATATTTATCCCTCAGTTTGCATAAGGCCCATGCATGGGGTCTAACTTCATTAGTAGATTAGACATCGTTATGTGACGCTACAGAGCTTCCTGCACGTTACAAATGGTCAATGTTACAAATAATCATGTTAAAGTTAAACTATGAAGGGCCTCATAACTTCCCAGAGGCTCCATTTGGCCTGTATCTGTCTATCAGGGAGACGTCAGATCAGACTCGCTGTGCAACACGTGAAATCTCTCTGTTTATTTTGTTCAGTACTTAATGGATGTCATTTTGAGGCTTCTCTATTTTGGTCTAGAAGCTCGGATATTCAGAGAGGTTTTACTCAGAATCAGACCATCACAGATATGGAATATGACCCAGTGCAGCCGTATGTGAACACACTGAAAATACATCCATGTTTTCTACCACAATAATGTGACGACAGCTTATGAAGCGTGGTCTATTAGAGGAAACAGTTTTCCCTCCTGAAAGGTTGCTATATTTTGCTTTAATGGTTTCTGTGTATGAAAACATCACCTATTTCCTGTATGCTTGCTCTGGCACTGCTTCTTTAGTATGGCTCACTTTAAATGACTGTATCATATAAGTTTCACGCACGTTTGCAGAAAGTAAACTAGAAACAAAGTGTTAGTTTACCGATAATGACTTCACATTTTGAAGTAAGCAAAAACAATAGGTTACATCAAACAGGTGCAAATGTGGTCAATGAATATCACATTCAGGTTGCTAACGAGTTGACAAATCGAAACACCGCAATGCATGGCAGCCCGGTCGGTCCAACATCATCATTTACACAAGTCAGACGGAGATACACGCTGACAGTAATGCAGCTCTTTGATTTAACGCGAGAAGATTTTTTATCAGATACGCGGTAAAAAATAAGATCCAGAGGGATCTATGACACCCTCTTGAAGGTTCTGCACTGATTAAATTTTAACAAGAAAATTCAATTTGCAGCTCATATTTTGGGACTAAGTAGTTAATCTTCGGTGAAATCTCCGAGCCTGCAACATATGGCTCACATTACCTTGTTCATTCACATCCCTTGCTTTGGTGAGGCTGCGTCACTGATTTCTGCTTGTACCTCGTCAATGTATTCAAAGCACAACACAAATCAAATCATGCAGAGTTGGAACTTGAGATATGATGCAAGAACGACGACAGACAGATGGAAGCAGAGTGTGATTCAGTCCAATCCAGTTCATTGTGGCCATGTTCCTCTATCATGGTCCGCCAGCTTGACTAATATAACCGCGGGGTTCTTATCAGCTCGGGCCAGAGCAGCGCGAGCACAACGAACGCTGCTCTCATACGAACTCATGACTTAATTCAAAGTTTCTCTCATCAACTCTTGTTTTAATTTTCTGCCGGTAACTTATCACAACATCGGAGGGGAGGAAATGAGGGTCAGTCGCTGGCGTTGGTCGTGTTTATAGAAACTAAATATGAGAGCGGCACATCGGCTTGCACAGAGGAAATTACTCTGACTTTTCTTTTATCACTCCTCTCCATTAAGTCAAACACATACTTTCAAAAATCATGTGGCATAGTGTGGGATGAGTCAATGCATTCCGCACCGTGAGACTGCACCAGCAAACTATTGTGACACATCCACAAATATAAAAACAGTTTTAAAGGCAAGTTGTTTTTAGGCTCACTGATGGAATTGATAATAACACACTCAGTTATCTCATGCATGAACCTACATTCTAGCATTAGTAAAACAAGCACTTGTTAGTTTTTTTTTTTTTTTTTTTTTTAGCGACCATTCATCACAGTGGGATGTTTTCCTTAGATTGGATGCAGCAGATAGTGGGCCACTTCTAGACATTCCCACCACTCGCTTCACACACATGAGCTCAACAAGTCTTCTGCTGAAGGGGAAACATTTTTGAGATGAAAAAAAAACATGACTCATGTGCTCACATTTGCTCGCCGCTGTCAGTGTTAGCAACAACCTTGAGTTAACAGCTCCAGAGAGTTTTTTTTCTTCTTTTTTCTCGCCACATTTCATTCAGACCTGTTTCTTTAGCGAGCGATTGATGAAGCTGATATGAATATTTATAGTGAGCATATGGCCGTGGCAGACTGGAAGTGGAACTTATTTTTGTCATTAACTCCAGTGTTGCTTCAGAAAAACCGGAGTGAAAGGAGGCTCAAGGCTATAGGCACCTGCGATGTGGTCAGTGAAGCTGAAGATGGAGATAGATAGAGGTGCACTGACACATGCTGATGATTTTTCATTATTTTAATTAGTGAGTTGAAGTGCATTGCAAAAAAAACCAACCTAAAAACTAAACAAAGACAATCAAACTTTTTTTCAATTATGGCTCATTAGATCTGTGCGAACAAATTTACAGAACCCCAAAGCTTTGTTTAATGGGTACTTTTAACAAATTATTTTATTATCTACCAACAACAGGCACGTATGCAGTAGCTGGCACTGCTTTTACTGCATTTAGTTGATGTAATGCTTTAAATTGACACTTATTTCACCATGATAAAGGTGTGAAGTTTGGCTCAGATGAGGATTCAGGGCGCCAGATGCCCGGTAGTGGAATAGATGTTATTCTTTATTCCCAACAAAAGAAATAATATACTGAGGCTCTGGAAAGCAGGACATGGGAACACGGAATGATACAGGAGAGGAGAACCCATACAGAAACACAGACGGACCAACAACCAGAACCTCTGTCACCAGGTGCAGACAATCACACTGTGGTCTGTTAAAGACCGTGTATGTTATTATACACATGTGTAATATTTCATGCCTCAGAGTTGTTTTTGAACATTTTGAGTATTTGCATGCTGGGTGAGACAAACTGTTTGCAGGGATTAAGACTGCTTGGTTGTTCAGCTGTAATATGATAGTTCAGATACTCATAATTTTTTTTAATCTCTGGTGAAAGGGATGGGAGTCCTCTGGCTCTGCGTTTCGTCATGACCCGTTAAATGGGGTCTAATAAGGTTTTCATTCCCCTTCATGAACATCAAAGCTTGTGGAAAACCATCTAAATAGCTTTTTACTCTTCAGAAGGCATTACTGTACGCACAAGCCTGCAAAAGTTTGCTCAAGACACAAGACAAGATTTGTCCGATTAACTTTTATGCATTGGACAAATGACTTTAATTCTTCTCTGAGGAATACTTGAAAGAAACCACTTTAGTTTTTTTGGCTCAGTTCTTTCTTTACGTTTATCCAAACAGTTTGAAAAAGGCTTGAAAGACCAAAACCCAAAACAAGACGAGGAAATCTTTTTATCAGACGCTGTCATCTCACTGCTTAATGTACCATCAGGGCCTTTATATTTTTGAAAGTTTTCATTACACTTGCCTTGGTTTTCTCTCGTTCTTCCCGCAAACCAAAACATGCCCGTTAAGCAAATTTGTCTGTTTGACAGTGTATCTGGGACTTAAATTCAAGAGATAATGATTAATCTAATATAGAATAGTATACACATCAATGGGTCCTGAGATCTATGCATGCCTTCAGATAAGGATAATCAGATTTTCTGGATTTGTCTTTATTGGAGAAAAGAAAAGTGACACTCGTGACCTGGACCATGGTTTGCTGTGATTGAACTTTTCCCCCAGTGATACAGAAAAGGACTGGATGACCCGTTCAGGATGTATCCTGCTCCAAACAATGTAAATGTTGAGGTCAGACCTTATTTTCCAATTATCAAAGAACAAGAGGCAAATATGATTGTGTGTCTTGTTATTATGCGTACAATCCCTCAGTGAAGAAGTACGTGTTGCCGGACTGTAACGGACTGATGACACGTCCAAGGTATATACCCCCGCCTTTGCCAATGATTGGCTGGAATTGGCTCCACTCCCCAGTGACCCTGAAATGGATGAAGCAGTTTAAAAGATGGAGGGAGGGATGGACCTGTCCAGGACAAACTCTGTCTTTGCCTTGTGTTTGCTCTAATGGGCTCCAGCCCACTGCAACCACAAACTGGATGAATGCCCGTCAGTGTGCAGCGCGCTGCCGATGATAAACTGCTCACAGCAAAGTGGTGTTGTCACATAACATAAAACAAGGTATGGCATCATTTTCATCGCCTTTCCCTGATCATTTTTTTGGGGGCTAATTTTCACTGCACATGACACATATTTGGGGCTAAAGTTTGTCATGTGCAAATGTAATCTACAGGATGCATGTGTGTGTGTGTGTGTGCGTGTGTGCGTGTGTGTGTATGTGTGTATGGGTGGAGGTGCTAAAGACTTAATGAGAGCTGACTTGAAACTAAATGCCTTCATGATGTGCATATAATTATATATATATTTTTTTTTAAATCAACCGTATGAGACCATCAAAACATTTTAGTCCCACAGTGCAGTTTACCCAGGAGACACTTGCAGCCCAGTTCCACTGTGGCTGCTTGGTCTCTGTCTACAGGAAGAGCGGAGGCTAAAGCAAACAAACAAGCCCCTGCATCACTGTTTCATATTTAACACACTGCATCTAAAATGTGGGAAAGCGATCCCGTACATCTGTATCTCATATGAAACAGAGACAAACGATATCCGTGAAATTGATAGTGGAGAAGCTTTCAGCGGGCCGACGCCGTAACAAGGACACTCATGAGATTTAGGAAACTCCACATACTTCACTTCTCAATCTGTGCTGCTGCCGGCCTTTTACCTAATAGATGCATGTGGACCGCGTCCCTCAAGGACGAAAAAAAACTTTGAGTTATATGTTCAACAGATGGGAGTGTGCAAGTTCCCGTGCAGTGCAATAATCCACGTTTCAAGAAGTGTCAAAACAGTGAGTGTATCTGCGTCGCTGATTAACTGCACGCCGGCCTCTGAACAGGTCGGGGAGGAATTTGCCCCGAAATGACAGTTGACCTTTGTCTCAAACTTCAACGTGGATATATTCAAACTGGTAATTCAAAACATTTCCTCAAAGCTAGCTTTTTCAGTTAAATTGCCCAGAAAGGTGGGATGAAGGAAAATAAATAAATAAATAAATAAATAAAAAGATGAAATAAGAATAAGAATAAGAATAATAAGTATTATTATTATTATTATTATTATTATTATTAGTGTTATTATTGTTATTACTACTACTACTACTACTACTACTACTAATAATAATAATGATGATGATGATAATAACCATAATAACCATAATAATAATAATAATAAGAATAAGAATAAGAATAATAAGAATAATAAGAATAAGAATAATACATCTTATTTTGTGTTTGCATAATTGTGCCATTTAACTATATCATGCTAAATCAGATGGCGAGATGTAAATAAAAGTTGGGGCAAGTATGCTGTTTTAATAACTTCAAATTAATATTTTCAAATTTGAGAGGTTCTTGTCGTCACATCCATGGCACACAAATTCTTTCACTTCAGTTTAATCTTATTAATATTGTGCTTTGATAAAATATACAACATAGCCCTTTCCTGACACATTTACAAAAATAACACATGAGTAAACATAGCTGACAATGAAGATTAAAAAAAAAATTGGACCAAATGTTTAGGTGGTGGCTTATTAGTGGATAGTGAGAGAGAAAGCAGACATAGAACCAAAGAAAAGGTTTGGCAAACTAATCCAGGATTAGGGCATGTAAAGGCCGATATATCAGGTACGAGCTCGTGCTTGGAAGTTGAGTTTTATAACCGCTGGAATAAAAAAGCAACTGCACAAGTAATGTGTCAACAAAATTGATCTTAAAGTGTCAAATTCGAGCTGTTTATCTGCAAACTTTACATAGAAATCCTCCCAAGCTTCAACTCGAGCTCTGCTGTTTTCAGCCTGCACCATAAAATACACACCAAAACAAGTAGTGCTTCTGCGGTGAACAACATGGAAGATACCACTGCTGATAAAAAATGCACTGAAAGGCAAAGCTTCTGTTTGTAAAAATTGTCAGAGATAAGCCTCGGTCTCTCCAGTGTAATGGTCCACGTACAAATGGAAGGGCTCTTTGGATAATGCAGTGTGTCTATTTGTTTGCAGGGAACAAAATAATGCCCATGTAGAAAAGTAGTCGATCCACTTTCGCCCGTGCTGCGGGGCTGCATCTGGAGGAGGAATAAATATATCACAGAGACATAGAAACCTGAAGATCACGAAGAAATGTGTCAGGAAATAAAAGTTGAACTGAAGGTCTTTCAGTCAGAAAAGTCGTGCAGCTGCCACAAGGAGAGAAAACAAGGCTGCGTCGTGTCCTCGGTGTGATGAAATCGTTGTTTCTTCATGCAAAGAAATCCTCAGCAGATAAATGGATTTGAGAAAAGAAAATTGGTTTTAATTTTACTTTGAAGGGAGAATTTTCTCGGTAAGCACAAGTTCATCCCTCCAGTTCTCCAGGCCACAGATAACCTGCATTCTTCCATAAGCGCGTTAGTTTCACCGGCGATAGATCCCGAGACTCTCTGAATGGGATATTAATCGCTCCGATCCGACAGAAGTTTTTCTGGAGCTTTTTAAAATTGCCCTCCAGTCATTCAGTTATTAACTTTAATTCATCTTCCTCTCAGTCTGAAATTCCCGCCTTCTGAACGAGTTAGTTGACAAAGCATTTATAACTCCTGACATGCACCTCAGTACCTGCTGGAGAGGAGATCCAGCAGAGTCGGGGAGCAGGACATGCAACAGACGTCATCTGCCGATCGGAACCAGACACTTCTCTCATTATTACCGGTTTTCTCACACTAAACTGTTTGAACGTAGTGTGTTTTCAACCGGAGAGGATGTGCTTCTCTGGCTATATAGCCGCCCTAATGCTCCTCTTCTTTTGATTCAATTAGATGAATAAGGAAAACCATTCAAAGAGGAGTAACCTGGTTTTGCCCAAAAACAAACAAGCACACAACCTTAAGCTGTGTACACTGGCTTCAGGGTTCAGAAGACAGTGTGCTATCCCCTAATGACTCCTAACGGCAGAATAGAATTTGCTTCAATGAATTGCTCCCATCTGGAAAAGATGATTTTGAGTCAAAGAACCATCTAAACATTGACGTCATGGTCAGGAAATAAGTGAGGCGAAGCAATACTTAAAGTAATGTACTGTAATGCGATGCTTAATGCGCAAGTGTGCAAACATGGGAAAGGAAGCACTGAGAGAAATCTGGCAATGAGATAAGTTTTCTGTCATCCATCCATCCATCCATCCACCCCCTCATTCAGTGTGCAAGCACAGCAGTTGGGTCAATGAGAGCAGCGATATTCTCGACACGCGAGGGTTCGCACGCTCTTCTTCAGCAACGTCCCACCAACTCCACGTCCGACTGCGTTCAAAACTGATGACAGCAGCAGTCGGGTGACAGGCTGCACCGCGTCGTGTGACAGAGAAACGACAAAGTTTTGACATCTCATCTCCTCGTGGTGTGGAAGAAGAATATATATTAGTATGGGAGTACAGATGAGATCCAGTTAGCATTGTTCAAACTAGCACTGTTTTTAAAAATTTATTTGGGAAATCCATCATGTTGACTCATGTAAACAAAGGAAACAATTTAGCAAATGTTGGCAAAAACACCGGTTTTCCATAGCAGATGTAAGCAAGAGAAACTTTGTGAGAATCTTCACCCTCATTTATTTGTCATCTTTTTTGAAAGATTTGTTCAGACTACATGCTGACTGGGCTTTAAATGTACCGCGAGTCTTTGGATTGTGGGAGAAATCTGACAGATTCTACACGTGTTAAAACCGGGAACATTCGTCCAATGTGCTATAAATACTTTTGCATCTATCGTTTTACTTCCACTTCACAACTGTGTGCCGCACTGCGTTTGTTTAACACATAACATCGCATTTTTAATTTGTGGTTTGTAATGTGACAAAATGGGCAAAAGTTGAAGGGGTGTGAACGAGAGAGAGAGAGAGAGAGAGAGAGAGAGAGAGAGAGAGAGAGAGAGAGAGAGAGAGAGAGAGAGAGAAAAGTAAGCTTAAACTTGTTTGGTCAAATTGTCCTTGACCACAAATGTGAGAGCAGTCATTTGCGGTTTTACATGAAGGTGCTCCAACATGTTCTAACTCAATCCCTCAATCACAGAGAGCAGTCATTTTCTGGGATGCGGTCGCCATGGCGATGTTTCCAGGTAACCTGCACCATAGAAACACTCTGCATGGCAATATCAGAAGATACTGATGGTGGTCAAACATCTAAAAACAAAAGTTTGTAGTGTCTTGGTTCTCTGGCAGGGATCCTGGTGCCCCAAGAGGGCATTTCAAGTACTGCAGTATTTAATCCAAACATCAGTAGTACAGTTTTCTTTTTTTTTAGCGACTTCTGTTTGTGATATAAGAAAATTATTTCTCTTATTTCCTTTATGCAACATTTCAAAAAAATTTAATATCAAAAATAGTACACACATAGTTCATAGCTTCAGGTCAAAATCATGTCCATTAGAAAAGTTATACCCCCTGTTGTCCCAGTTAAATACCAGTCTTTCACTTTGCATGTGGTTTCAATATCAGAATATCTACAGACACTTTAGTTGCGCAAAATGGCTCAAAAGCAACTGAAAAGAAATAATGCAAAAGAGAAAGAATAGCTGAATTTCTCTGTGACTCCTCTATTATTAGTGCTTAGCCGATGGTAACTTCTATTGTCAAATAAAGCCGTGGACATCTTCCAAAATATAAACCATATAATAAAAAAAAGAAAAATTCCCATACTCCATAAAGCCTTGCCCCGGGGGTGGAATAAAGTCAGATCTTTCTGGCCATACACTGGTAGATTCGTCTGGGAGTCAAATGCAAAATGTCCATTTCCATCAGTGATGATGCTTGAGGTTTCATTCACTGATGAGATAGAACTTTTTTTTTTTTTTTTTGACATGCAGCAAGAAGGATAATCATATTATCTGGATATAAAGACGTTGAATCTGAAGTTCAAATTTCATTCTTGAAAAAAAGTCCTTGGATATTCCTCCAGTACGGGACAAGACAGGACCAAAACATCCTGACCTGCAAATCAGAATTGTTGGTTCTGCGCCATCTCTGCAGAGGGATGATGAAATATCGAACCAAATTCTTCCAAAAACATTTCTTGCAAACTAGGGAATTTGCAGTTTTCCACTGTGTTTTGGCACAGAATGTGGCCCTCCACTCCTCCACCACAGAGAGAACATTACTACTTTCCTGTCCCATTTTTCATTGGGCAGTCATGCATAGTTCATAAAATGAATATACCAAAACTGAGTTTAAATTGATAAACCACATTCATGTTGACTATTTGAAACGTTACAAAATGGGCGGAATCACGGGGGAAGTGACGTTCTGGACACCATCATACATGGAGGAGCTAATTATCTCCATATATCTTTTCAAGAAATCACATCATGGTAAATTACAGAAAGCTCTGCCAATGTATCAAGAATTCTGAATGAGTGAAACTACTCACTTCAATAGACAGAATTTAATCTCCACCAGCCCTTCCACAGATATAAAGTTTGCCTTGTTAGCAACACATTTGCATGTTTTTCCTTGAAATTACTTCCAATGAGGCTGGCGTGGCTCTCAGAATGTTTTCAGGACTGTTAGTTTTCATTGTGCTCAACTGTCTTCACGGCATCTGGTCCCAGAAAAATGACTTCAAAATCTTAATTATCTTAATTTGTTATCCTGAGATACATCTTTATCCAAACAAACAAAAGAAAAAAACCTTCCTTTTTATTGACGTGCCTGGTTAAATTAACATTTTACATAACCGACAGACAGCAGAGGGAGATCTTTGGTGCCCACAGCAGCTTTGTGTTTAGGCCGACCCGGTCAGCGAGGCAAGAACAAAGCAAGAGAACTGAAGGAGCCTCAGGACGAGTTAACAAGACAAATGTTGACAGATGTACATCAAAACAATATGTCACTTGATCCTACATAGTTGTACTATACAGTATGTTGTACATTTCAGGGGTATAGTGTACATTTCAGTTTTTCAACTACTATCTTATAATCTTGTTGCACCTCTTTTTCATGCCTATATGCTCTATTTTGTTTTTATTCTATTTTGGGTGACATTATTTATAGTCTCTACTTTTTTTTAAAATTGTGGGTGATATGTGTGTACACCACGGCAGGACAAGCGAAACATTTCCATTCCATTGTGTATGTTGTTTGTACATCAGGCTTGACAATATAGCTCACTTTATCTTTGATATAAAATACATAATTAAAAAATATTATGCTATTAAAAACTACAACAACAATAATAATGAGTTATATAAAATAGTATAGAATAAAAAGAATCAAAGAATCAAACACACCTCCTGACTTTGCCTGCAACATGTGACCATCATCCTTGTATTTGAAATGAATTCATTTTAATTCCCAATATCAGTACTTTTGTAAGAATGAGTTGAGTGGGTGTGGGGAACAATTCTGTCACTTTCTGTCAGGTAAATGAACAAAAACTGTGAAAATGATTGATGGGAGAAATAAAACGGCTTGACAGGTCAGACTGGGTCTGCAACACGGTTGGTCTGCGGTTAATTGTTTCAGCTCAGATAAAGATTTCTGCACTGAGGAAACTCAGTGGTTTGGAAAATGGGGCAGGTCTCGGGTGGGAGTAGTTTTAAATGAGTTGAGATTGTATATTGGAATCATTATTTATCAATGTTGCTTAAGTGTCTCTTCGTTTCTACGAGTTTTATCAACTTGTCTTAATCTCCTAATGCATAATATAAAGTCTGGAGAAATGTCTTTTACGTTTATTTGGTTTGGGTTTCAAGTCAATTGTGTGTGAAGAGGAAATGTTTCCCCGTCGAGCTGAACATGCTCAGACTGGACTGATCAAACAGAAATATGGAGTGAATCACATGACACTGAAATGACCTGCTGGTATTTGCACCAGAGGGTAAAAGCATCGCAAGTTCCACTCGAAACTCAGCTAACATGATTGCATTCCCACAAGAGAGCATGAAATACAGTTGGAGGGAATTATTTGTTGAGTGTGAGATTACGACATGCAATGTTTTCAGAGTCAACCAGAGCATACCATGCCGAGTTTGGTTCTTGTTCTTGTAGTTATAGTTCATTCCGTTTCTAATAATAAACAACAATCAGATCAGATCAGGTTATTATGAGTGAAATCCGTCCGACCATAACAACTGTCAGCTGGTGTGTTTATAATGTTATTGTTGTGACATTTAAAGTGGAACCGCTTACCTTAGTATGCAGGGATCTGCAACATGTGGCTCTGGAGCCACATATGGCTCATCAGCTCCTCTGTAGCTTCCCCCTGAAGCTTTCAGTGTGTAATGGAAATAAATATATTTTTTATTAGATTTTATTTTGTTTACATTCCATGCAGATTTTCAAAAATCGTCAAATCTGCATGAAAAAAAAAAAGATAAATAAGGTAAAACTACAAAGTCGGTCATATTGTTGAAATTAAAAATGAAAGGAAAAATAGGGTGGAAAGAAAAAAAACACAAAAAGGGGAAAATAGAGGAAAATGTTTTAAAAAGAAAAAATGGGAAAAAAGAGAAAAAGAACAAAATGGGAAAACATGTTTTTTAAATGAAGAAAAATGAAATAAAGAAATAAAGAAAAATAGATAACAGAGAAAAGGAAAAAAGAACAAAATGAGAAAAAAAAGAAAAAATGATGTCTAAAATGGCTAAAGCAGGAAAATCCATGGGGGAAAATATCCTTTAACAGCCACAAGAGTTAAAAATGTAGTAAAACATATTGCAACACTTCATTAATGCAATATCTCTTATATATAGATCAATCTTTTTAGATATTTATTTCTTTATGCTAGATAATAAACATGTTTTACGGCTCTAGAAAAATTAGGTTGAAAATCATGAAAACATTTGGCCATCAAGGCTGCAGACCCCTGCCTTAGTACACAAGATCCCAGTCTGAGGTACAAAGAAAAAACTCAGAATATTATTGCTAGCTATTTGATATACCGAGAAAAAACAGAGACGAAAATAGAAATATCCAGAGTCGATATTCGGGAAACTGTTTTATTAGTGAAGCTCTGCAGTGAACACTATCCTGGATCCCTGTGAGGGACTGTTTTCCTTCCTCTTACGTCGTAACTGCAGTCATGTTGTTATTTGTGCAAGCTTTCAAAGGTAACGCCATGCCAGAAGCAGCAATTAAGTTGTGAAAATAAATACCCCAAACGATAGGGGAACATTCTGTTTTAAGTGTTGGCTTCTTTACTTTGAGCCGATGTGAAGATCACAGCCTAACATGAGGGACCATAATAAAGTTCATGTTTTTTTTAATAAGTCATATACTGCACTTTGATCCTAATAAACAGGGGATCTGAGTGCTGTATTGCTTGGAAATACTGAGAGGATTGACCACAATCCCCAATCCTGTGTTAGCTTCAGCTCTGGTGGCCTTCTAATCATATCACAACATTAATGAAAAGGCCTTTTGAACTGGGAAGCCGTAGCAGGAAAGCTCAGCGCTAGTCTCAGGGTGGTCCTTCCCCTCTTGGCAGCCATTCAGGCCTTCACTCGAGGTCATAATCTGATTATATTCTCACTTTAATCTTAATAAACAAACCTAAATGAATTAAACTTGACACCCAGTGCTGGTCATGGAGGAAGCCAAAGTCAAGCAGATTTACCTTGATCATGATATCAACACTGACGCGCGTGACTTTTTTTCTTGTCTTTTTTTAAAGGCAGGGACAATTACGTACCGTCTCTTTTTATATACATATATATGTATATATATCTTAGCTTACATGTCATTAACTTTACACAAGAATGATTGTGGTGCTGTTAACTCAGCTTGTATACAGACAATAAGCTTGGAATTATTCTCTCCGAGCCCTCCCAGTTTTATTTAGTGACCAGAAATGTATTAACTAAATAGTAAAATAATATGCGTGGTCCATATAAATAAAAGAGTTTACGCTTCTGCGGTGCTGCAGGGTGATTTTCCTCTGCTTTGTTTTCGTTCCACTCTGGTCCTGGTGTGCAGGTGGACAATGCCTCCATCCACAGGGCATTCACGGTAATCCAGCAATGAAACAATAAAAACTGTTTAAACTGTCACGTTATCAATTCAGGTATTGTGCCACAATGGAATGAGCCTGTGATGCTTATTGGTGGAAGTAGCATGAAGAACACTGTTTCTTAATTTGTTTGGAAATAAATAAATCAGACAGGTCATATATTAATAGTCATAATTGGCTGTTCCTTTCCAGTCATGGAGGCATTTATGTGATAATTGAGGGTGTACTGTGAAAAGTATAAAATAATACACATCATGGATGGAGTAGCATTTCAAATTTGATTCGATGCTGACATTTCTTGACTCTTTAATAAATGGATATTTTATACAGAATGCTAAAATTCAACGTGACCACTAGATGGCACTGCTCTACCACCATAGTTACTTTTATGCATCATTTCATTAATAACGCTGCTGAAAAGTGCATCAATAGCACTGCAATACAAATATATCATGCTTCATGATATCTCAGGAGTATGGACATTTATTTGTTTTTCACACAGTGAATAAAGAAACAGAAATCTCTTTGAAGTTCCATTGATTTATTGTTCTGCTAATGTCTGTGCAAGGATAAGAATTACAAAAGAATCTACACACTAGAGATGATAATATATCCTGTTCCTATCATACAATGTTATTTTTACAGGCATCCTTTAACAGTATGTATATATTCATTCCAATGATCCTATTAGACTTTTAAGATATAACGATCATCCTCAGGGGACAAACAACAAATATCACCAACAGTAAACAAGTTCAGCCTGACCTGCACACCGCCTGCGGGGACCGAGTGCGATCCAGACCAGTGTAGACAAGCGTCCATGATACTGATGTCTCATATCGTGTTTCTAGTTACAACTTCATCAAAACAAAAACACAGATGTCTACAAATGCAGCACACAGTTCCCTGTAGTGTTTTATAAGTGCATTAGTAATTTAACTTGTACGAGAGTGTTTTACTTGTTTGTTGAGGTAACACAGCTAATCTTTATTTAAATTTTTTTTAAGAGAGACAGAGAGAAATGACATGATTATAAGAACATTTTCTTATGCTCATCTATTTTTTTTTTTTTTGTATTTGTATTGGTTATAGGGATGGCAAGTCATGGCTGTCAGTGTTCTCTGTACCGTTGTCACTCTGCCTCGGTACATCCACTGTCCTATTCAGACATTACTGGACATCCTTTTGTGTTTCTCAATATTAGAAGTAGCTTCTCAGAGCTTTTCAAAAATCCTCCCATTACTGACTGAGCGTGAACACTGTGAGTTTTGTCAAGTGGGTTTGTGACAGTCTGGGTGGACCGTGAAGGAAATGTAACAAAGCCACCAGATAACTTGGCCTGACGCAGGCTGTTGGATGGGAATATTTCCTCTGCCATCACAGAAGTAGAACCACAAGCTGGGATGGCGACACCGCTCGGAGCCAAGTAACGTTTGTGCTGTAAATGCCCACCAAGTCCCTGTGCTGCCATGATTATCGCCAAGAATTATAGTTTAACTCCACATTTCAAAATAATATATAGTCATTTAATTTGGAACGTGAGAAAACAGGAAAAAAAAAAACGTAATTTACACAGCTCGACAGTGAATCAGATGCAGGTGTAATTTCCTCGGGGAACTGCAGCTTGAAGCAGCTCCGTTCTGCTTTTCACCGTTCAAAGCCAAGCTGGCCGCCTGCCTGCGCTGCTGAACAGACTCCGCGAGGAAACCTCACTACAAATGGTGCCCAAGGAATTAAGGGTAACACGAGACTATATAGACCACCAGCACAGACTGGATGTCTACATGATTAGTGGTGAAATATTTCCCTCGTAATGGAAGAGGAAACCGGATACAAGCACAAGCAGCCCAGCATCTTTGAAAGCCGATACCATTTGGATGAGCCGATTCATTGATATATATAATCCAGCACATCCCCTTTTTTCCCAGCATGGTAGTAGTCTATAAAATAATTCTCGTAGATTTAAATCGTATTTCTGTGTCATATATATCACTGCAATACAGTGCATTTTCTTGTTTCCAATAAGAGCAGGTCAACAGGTGTGTGGGCAGGAATCAGAAGTCGCCATCCTACACAATACAAGATGAGTGGTGAATATTTGTTCTACAGACCAGGTGTCCATATTTATTTTGCTGTCAAACAAAAAGAAAAAAGAAAAAAAAGGCATTGGGCATGATAATAATGGCAGTCAGTCGGTATCCACAGTGAGCTCCAGCGACTTGAGGCGCGACAACGCTACATGTTACCTTGTTTGTCTGAGGATGAGGAGGAGGTGGACGGCGACGGGGAAGGTGCTTTGGGAAAGACCCTGTCAGTGGGGGTGATGCCCGGGCTCCCCAGCCCGGAGGAGCTGGAGCTGCTGGAGCGGTGTGGTCCCTGGCCCTGTCCGATCACGGGAGCCGGTCGGACGGGCCTGACGGGCGGGGGCCGAAGGGGGGCGCTCGGCCTCCGCGCCGTCAGCGCGGGCTTGAAGGTGGTCATGGTCTCCGAGGAGGAGCTGCTGCTGCTGCGGCGCTGGACTGCGTCCGGGTCTCTGATGACCATGGTGTGCAGGGGGCTGGCCGACGCCTCCGGGGCTCCGCCCGGGTGTTTGAGGGGCTCCAGCGTGTCGAGGACCACGTCGGGAGCGTGCTTGGCTACATTCTGCCTCTCCAGCTCGCGCAGCTCGTGAAGTGCCGTGTTCATCGTTTTCTCTATGTCCTGAGGAACAAGAGAAATAATCCTTTTTCAGATTTATGACTTGAAAAGAAAATGAAAGCACACAGGAGATGGTCGTCCTCGGCCGTGTTTACGCCACGTAGGATCCTGGTAAAACGAATGCTAACAGAAATCATCGCGGCATTCTGTTTGCGTGAAATCCCCCCCCCCCCCCCCCATCTCGACTCGATGGTAAACGTCTAACAATGTGCTTAAAAAGTAGATCTATCCACTCTTGCAAACACATTTTGGTGCAGTTTGAATGGCTAACCCTCACCCTGTTGATGGTCCCACCAAAATAATACAACATGCAATGTGTTGCATTTTGCACAGGACAAAGTATTGTCGTGGAAATTAAATGTACAGTTTAGCCAACATATACAACCGCTATTCCAACGTGTTTGACGTTCTAGTCGGAACGCAAAGTTAACAATACTTGAGTGCCAACCTTCACTTTTGTATTGAAAAAATCTCGGACTGGAGATTTGCAATCAGTGTGAACACTGTCTTAATATTTGAAAGTAATATAGTGGCTTTATTCACTTTGGATGTTCCCTACATACAGGCTATAAACTGTAGACTCCATTATGTAATAAATATGAGAAAAAGCTGGAAGAAAAAAGCTTATTGTGAAGCTGACCATATATATAGCTAAATATATTTTTAAAAAAACACATTCTTTTGCAGTTTTTCCACAACAGTAATGTCTCTACTAATGAAAACTACACATTCATTCATGTTTTGTACAGCAAATTATACAAAATGTACAATAATACATTTCCCCTGCTTTTGTTTTGCAGTTTAAGCTCACTTGCTCCCTCACCCCCACCTGCTGCTCCGACCATTAAAAAAAAAAAAAAAAAAAGAACCACCGGACAGTCACGTGCATTTCAATTCACCCCGATTACTTCCAAGCGTACGAGAGTGACAACACTCACCTCGGCGAGTGCCTCCGCCTCGAAAGCTTTGTGGTCTCCTAAGCTCGCGTGCCGAGTGGTGCTCGGAGACGACCGCTGCGAGTGGCTGTCGACAAGCACCTTCCTGTCCGGGTGGTTGATGCTGCCGGCGCTGCCAAACGTGGTGAGACGGCGTTTCTCTGGACTGTCTGCCGGGCCCCTGGTCACGGCCATCTTGTGTGGGCTGCACGGCCGAGGCATGACTCTGGGCGGGTGATCGGGGAGATTCTCGGCCCCGTTCCGGTGGCGCGGCACCACAGCGCCATCTGATCGCACCCTCACCCTGAGAGTGAAACAGGCAAGTGGTCAAGCCGACATTTTAGGGGCTCTCCCCCGACATGTACGGCGGCGTACTCGCCACTCTGGACGCTGGAACCAAACCCACCGTCCTGCCGCTGGTCCGAAGCGGTTCTCAGGCGCGTGGTCGCACGGGGACTGACGCCCACTCCTGGACGAGGTTCTTTCGCTGTGGCGAGGTCCACTGCTCGTTTCACTGTCAGTCCTCTGAATGTTGTCTGTGAATGCATCATCCCTGATACATACACAAGCAGAGAAGAGTCCTGATTATACACTTATATTTATATGTATGAACCGGCCTATATTATAAAATACTGGATCTGCTGAAGAACATACTGGAGGCTATTTGAAATAAAAAAATAAAGAGGGAGGGGGTCTTCATTTATACATATAAAGTTATTCACCAATCTTTTCTGCAACCCTATGAATTGCTGTGTTTTTTTTTGTAAAAATGTGTTTTTAATTCTGGTATTCCTTTTGTGACACTTGATTGATTCTCACACACGAGGCTGGAGTGGAAATTAAAAGCTGCATTTGACAAGTGACCAGAGTGTTTAAGAAAGCACTCCTCTTTAAAGCTCTACAGAAAATTGTTAGGTGATTTTTATTTTTGCGTGTGCAATTAACAGAAAGCAGAAATGCACCCAGGAGAGTAGAGCATTTCCAATACACTCCACCTAAAAAGCGGAGTTTGTTAAGGCATTTTGTGCTTTTACTAATGTTTCCTGATGGCTGCAAACAATTTCTCCCGAGGGGGAAGTGAAGCTGTCAGAAGTCCATCCGCCCATAAATCTATCCGTTTCTTTTATGCTGCTTCATCTAACTTACGGTTGCTGACCGCTGGAGCCGATCCCAGCTGACTAATGGTGGAAGGCAGAGTGCGCCTCGGACACGCCGCCACTCAAATTCAACTCGAAGCACAGAGAGAGAAAACCGCACACACCAGAAATCTTACATGTTACTTACATGTCCTGTACCACAATGTACTGATGTGGGATCAGCCCATCCACTCCGTTATGCCGGCCCTCCCACCAGTCCTCGGAGGCTCGGAGGTAGAGCAGCAGAGAGGCCCCCTTCTTAAAGGACAGCTCTCTTGGACTTCTGCCCACATAGTCAAATTTGGCAATGGCCTCGATCTGCTCCAACTCTGCAACACAAAGAACACGAGGACAAAATCCAATTTAGAGAGTCTCATTATTTCCACCGACCGCTCCGAGAGCTGCTGCTGTAAAGCTCGACAGAGGATTGATTGTGTTTGGTGACGAACCTTCATCGCTCGTGTTCGGCCCGGTGCCATTGTCTATCTCGTCGAGGGCTCCTGGCTCACTGTGGGGGCTTTCGCTGGATGGAGGGAAGCAAAAAAACGAGAGTCAGACATTATCTAATTTGTATTTAGAAGGAGGGTGCCGAGAATATGTTGTATGTTAAGAAATATAAGAAAAAAAATTGTTATTTCATTCAGATGTATCACCTTGTTTATCACCTTGTTTGCCTATATACATTACAGTGGCTAAAAACAATAGATAAATCATTTAAAGTGCCAAAACCTGCAGCGACAGGCGAATGAGATATATGTTTAAACAGAAGCAGCTTCATCGGTCACAACATTTCATCAACGAGAGAAAGAAAGGACTTGTTTTTAGCAGCACATGGAACAGATATGAATATGAATATAATGATAATCCAAAAGAAAATTCAAGACAAATTGAAAAGGTCTGATTCTACGTTCACACTGCAGGAAACAGTTTACCAGAACATCCACTTCTCATCAGTGTAGAGGAAAAATGAAATATCTTAAATCAGATCCAGGCCACCTTCATGTATGAGCTGAATTCAAATGCAATTCTTGTACAGATGTGGCAGTAACTGTACCACAAAATACCATCATTAAAACGTATTTTCTTTTAATCTTATCATTTGGTCCTTGTTCTGTTGGCTCAGATTGCGCTACACCTTTAAAACCGACACACACTGACTGCATGATATCAGACAAATATTTTGATAATATATGATAATGATATGATTTGCAGTAAATGCTTGCACAGAAGCTGTGACTAACTGATGCTTTCTTTTTTGTAACCACAGCCCCTCACATCTGCCTCGAGGGTGGCCATCTACTGTAGGGCCTCCATCTGATTGAATGAATAATCACAATATTGTGCAAACCATCTTTATGGTGTGCGGCGGCACATCTTACTCCTCTCACGCGGCTCATGTCAGTGTCGTATACTGTTCACAAGGGAGTCTGAAGGCAGTTGCATTTAGATTATAATATGAAAAACACACGCACAGAAATTGGAAATGAGCATTATGACCTGCAGTGTGAACACAGTCGCAGTTATGTTAAACCACCGTACTAAAACAAATTGCAAAGAGTCAGGGACACAAAGGTCCTCGAATAAATAGCAAATAATTATTCTCAAAATTGCATTGAATTGTCTTTTTTTCCATGTGTTGCAAAAATGCAAAATATAATAAAGTCCTGGTGTCATTTAGAGAGGTGTAAATATTTGGTATGCAAGTGTTTTTCCGATAAAACATTTTTTACCATATAAATGACATTTAGACATTTCTCACAGCATCTAAATAGTCTAATCTTAACAGGAAATTATGTTGGACAGGTTCCAGACATCAGCAACAACAAAAACCAAAACCTTCTTAAAAGTCAAGCTCGATGCTTGAGAGTCAGATTCCTCAAAGTCTTTTGGGAACTTCTTTTCTGCAATTTGACACTGGCGATTTCAGTAAAACCATCAATTTCAATAATGAGAATTGTGGTCAAATCGAGTCACGTTAATGAGTTTGAGGCGTTGTACAAAGTGGTGTTAAACAGCTTGTAGTTGAATCCCCTCGCCGTCCAACCTACCAGTACTCCTCTCCTCCAGCCATGCATTTTTCATACACAGGTCCATCCAGCTCCCGCAGGCTTGGGAAGATGGCCTCGTGGTGGATGATAACGGTCTTAATGACCTCATTAACATGAGCTTGGCAGGCCACAGGATCCTGGTCATCTGGTATGGGCATCAGCGTCGGGCCGAAGCAGATAGCGAGGTTGTAGGGATCCATCATGTTCTCATCGCTGTACTGGGAAAGACTTGGGAGCACGGGATCAATGAGCATCACTGTCGTTCGCACTCCTGCACACTTGAGATTTTGTTGTGGCGAGACTCACTGATTTAGAAATGCAAACAGGTATCTCATGACGATGATCACCGGCCGCTGGAGAGTCACAATTATCTGCTGAATGTGATGAGCTCTTTCTGCACCGGATTCGACCTCTGTCGAGAAAGACCGAACGCGGCGGTTGCGTGGAAGTGCATCGAATTAAAGTCCTATACGTCTAAGATCTTTTCCCGTAATGCGACTCACTGGTTGTGGACATGAGGTCGAGGAAACGCTCTTTAGGGAACAGAGGGTTTTCCAGCCCTCGGAAGTAGAGCTTAAGAACGCCCGCCACAGAGTTGATGTCATGGTCAGACTGATCGTCCACCAGCGGATCCTCTCCTGGACACACCAGAAGAAAAACAACATGTATTTAATTGTTTTATCATCTATTACATCATCTTTCATTTAGCGAGTCACTGCAGTGTTTTTTTTCCAGAGTATTTCAAATAGGGAAGTTACTATAAGCATATAGAGTGCAGTTAAGTCTCCTCATTTACTATGGCGAAAGGATGCCGATCTTATGCATTATGCATTAAATGGTTTACATGTCCATTACACTGATTCAAGCGACATGCAGGCTCTTTATTTGCACTTTAGAGTCCAGTGAGAGTTCCTGTGGCTTTTCAGGTGGGCAAAACGCAATTTAGAATCAATCAAGAGAAGATGGCCGGTCGACCTGGGACTAACCTCTTTCAAATGCATTTTTAATATCATTGACTTCGACCTGAGATCCTGGAACTCGAAATATACCTTGCTGCTGAAGACCTGCGGATAAATACAGCCGTTACTATGAACTGGAAAGACAGAAACAAAGGGAACAAAAGAAAAGACAAATCTAGAGTAAAAACTGTGCGTCAGTTTAATGTCCCATTTACATCAGCAGGATGACAGCACATTACAGCGAAAACAACGTTTGGAAATAATTTCAACATTTCTCTGAAGCACTAAATGTCAATAGGCTTCAAGCATATACTGAACAGAACACAACTCCACGAAGACACGGGTTCAATGTGTTTGAATGAGGACAAGTAAAACCGCTTTTGAAATAACATGAGGCTGAACGGGAGTTTGGAGAGGTAAACAACAATAATTTATGTTTTAATGCAAAGAAAAATACCTGCTGGAAAAAACAATTGTAAATCTGCTAAATTTAAACAAATGTTTTTTTTCTCTCCCTTTTTTTTCACATTAAAATACTCAAACACTTTTTGTGAAGACATATATAAATGTGTTTGAATGATTAGTTTGATATATTGTGTAAACTTCTTCACTGTGATGCCAATTAAGTAGAATAGACGGCGTCGTAGTGACATTATTCTTATTCATATGTCCAAATCGCAAAAATTAACTCACACGGACACTTAAAGGGCCAGTTGACTGATTGACAAAATTTTGGTTTGACTTGGGTTTTTCTTAATCCCTCATAAATACATACAAGATATATATAAACAACTAAATAATGATAATAAAGAACCATTGAATGTGTTACACTTGGTTCAGTTCTGCTGCACAGTATTTGATCATTTTACCAAAAAATATTGAGTTCAACATCTAAATATCTGTTTAGTAAATAGTAGATGTAATAGATAATAATGTCATATTATGTACCACTGCAAAGCAAATCTGGCAACATTCCAGGAATCCCGGTGCAGAGGGGCAGGTCGGCCAGATGTAAAGTCACGAAGCATTCGTCTGATTTGGCCAGTTCCAATATGCTTCCAGGAAATGGGTGAAATATTTATGACGTTGTCCGTAAGGACACTGAGCTCAAGGAAGATCGAGATGTGGAAGTGAGTTGTTGTTGAAGCGCCACGTGACCAGACATCCAAACATGATTCACATTCAGAGATGCTATTAATAGCAGCTTTTAAGATTATATTCATGTGTGTCGGACAAGAGGCCTTCCATAAGAGGAAAATGTTCTGTAGCTTCCAGATTTCACACTTCTCATTCCACTATATCTTTATCAAATCAACATGAAATCTAGCGGCAATATTCTGACGTTGGTCAACGAGTGTATGTTCACATAAATTATTTTTAGACCTGAAATGCACATCATCGCTGACAATGAGTACAATGAGATGTACTGGGAAAACTACTCGCATCAAAAATAATGAGCTAATAAAGAGAGAGAGCCTAATAAAAAAATTACAAATAAGTATTGCATACCGTAAAGATTGATGTATCGGACGCAGCTCTCAACCACCACTGGTATCGGCTGTCCTGAATCCTACAGAGGGAATCAACTTACCATTATTGGAAACACATAAACAGAAAGTAATAGAAATCAAAGAGACATGCCAGCAAGGTGTTATGTTCAGAAGCTTCAAAGACATTAGTTTGAAATGCTTGAGAGGACAGCGTTAATAAACCGAGTGCTAAAGGAAGTGACATCACATCTACAGAGCAAATCCCCGTTAGATTGTTAGTCTAGCGCTACGGCGTGCGGAGGTGTTAGTTAGCATACTGAACACAGCGTGAGGATCCCGCCCTGCTATAAGACAGAGTACCTGACTCCTGGCACGGACATTTCTTCTTCCCCTGGGCAGAGAGCAGTGAGGCGCGTAGGCAGAGGAAGAGAGGCAACAACAACCACAACAGGTTAGTGGGAGAGGCAGATCATACAGAGAGAGAGAGAGAGAATCAAAAGAGAGAAAAGGGAAAGAGGAAGAGGAAGAGGAAGAGGAGACCTGCCCCAAGAGCTGCCCCTGTCAGAGCATCAGTGCCTTGTGGGACGCCACGGCTGGGGTGAGTGGGGAGGCGTCACCCGAGACCTACCCGCTACATCAAGTCCCAATATTTAAGACTTTTTTTTTTTAATTAAACAGCTTAAATTAGCAAGATTTTGATTTGCGTAGAAATGGAAAAACGCAACTTAGACTGTAACGTGAAAGATGACAGTCCTCAATTTGACATGATGAAAATGGAATTTCAAAATGAAATGCAATTGACATTCATGTTAAAACTCTAGCTTCAGCAATTAACCATTTTATTTCGGGTTCCACTAATTTGGTATACAATGGACTGCTGCTGTTTGATTGAGCATCGGAGACGATGTGTCCCCTGTGTTTACTTTGCATAGTTGAATAATGTGACTGGTACGTGGCCAACTGACATACATGAAGCCACATAAAGTCAGTGTCTGGAGGCTGTGAGGGAGAGTGAGGATGTTAAAGTGAACCGTGCACCACTGCTTCTGAAAACAACAAATAAACTAAATCCCCTTTACAATAGGTTTTAGCCACCTTCACCGTTATCCCGTCCCCTTCTATGCTGTCACTGGACTGTGAAGACAAGGCACTGAGCGAAAGAGGAAAGTCAGTGCGTGAATGAAACAATGATTTGGTAAAAGAGTGGTCACAGGAAAAAAAAAAGAAACACCCCCACCCACCCCCCAAGAACCACCAGCGAGACAGTGGAGCTCATGGAGAGACAAAAGGCCACAGATGGGCTAATACCTGAATGAAGGCCTCCATATTGCCGTTAAACAGCTTATGGTTAAAAAAGGAGCGAGGTCTACACTTCCGCATTCTCTGGGGTTTAGGGGGAAGAGTGGGGGGCCTGGGGAGACGGTGGGGGGGTTGTAGGGTTGGTAAAAAAAATGAATTATAATGCAATAAGCATAACTGTACACCAAAAAGAAAAAAAATAAATGTTCTTTCCCCCAAAATAAGTACGTTTCCTGATCCCAATCACAATCAATTGCACAACCAGTAAACATAAAACCTGAAACTTAAATTCTGCATTTAAGTTAGCAGAGATGAACAAAAAGATACAAGAACGGTGCAATTCTGATAGAGCCAAACCAAATGTGTTAAATATTTTGGCATTTAATCTTGATGGAAATTAATTACATGTTGTAGTTTCAAAGGCAGTTATGACACATATTTAGGTAGAGCTCAGATGAGCAGCGAGCCTGCTTGTTGTGGCTTGTATACGATCATGAATTCTCATTTCATGAACTGAAAAATGCATTTTGGGTGCGAGATGGTATGTTTTACAGTGTTCTACAGATTCCAACTTGTCACAAGCTGACAC